>NC_044986.1:65981180-66650233 GCF_008728515.1 Papio anubis
GTAAGAAAAAAGAGAATAAGGAGGAGGAGAATATTACTACAGAAAGATATACCTGCACAAAAAGTCAATAAATGTGATACACCGCATAAGCAGAATTAAAAACAAAAATCACACGATTATCTCAATAGATGCAGAAAAAGCATTCAACAAAATCCAGCGTCACTTTGCAATTAAAACTCTCAACAAAATCGGCATACAAGGGACTTACCTCAATGTAACAAAAGCCATCTATGACAAACCAAGAACTCAATCTCTTTTACAATAGCTGCAAACAAGCAAACAAACAAACAAAACAACTTAGGAATATTAACCAAGGAGGTGAAAGACCTCTACAAGGAAAACTAAAAAACACTGCTGAAAGAAATCATAGATGACACAAACAAATGGAAACACATCCCATGCTCATGGATGGGCAGAATCAATATTGTGAAAATGACCATACTGCCAAAAGCTATCTACAAATTCAATGCAGCTCCCCTCAAAATACCACCATCATTCTTCACAGTTAGAAAAAGCAATTCTAAAATTGTTTTTAGAATTGTTTTTAGAATGTGGAACCAAAAAAGAGCCCACATAGCCAAAGCAAGACTAAGCAAAAAGCACATATCTGGAGGCATCACACTACCTGATTTCAAACTATACTATAAGGCCGTAGTCACCAAAACAGCATGGTGCTTGTATAAAAATAGGCACATACACCAATGGAACAGAATAGAGAACCCAGAAATAAACCCAGATACGTACAGCCAACTGATCTTTGACAAAGCAAACAAAAACATAAAGTGGGGAAAGGACATCCTTTTCAACGAATGGTGCTGGGATAATTGGCAAGCCACATGTAGGAGAATGAAACTGGATCTTCATCTCTCACCTTATACAAAAATCAACTCAAGATGGATTAAGGATTTAAATCTAAGACTTGAAACTATAAAAATTCTAGAAGATAACATTGGACAAACCCTTATAGACACTGGCTTAGGCAAGGATTTCATGACCAAGAACCTAAAAGCCAATGCAAAACCAAAGATAAATAGCTGGGACTTAATTAAACTAAAGAGCTTTTGCACAGCAAAGGAACAGAAAACAGAGTAAACAGACAACCCACAGAGTGGGAGAAAATCTTCATAATCTATACATCTGACAAAGGACTAATATCCAGAATCTACAATGAACTCAAACAAAGCATCAAGAATAAAACAAACAATCCCACCAAAAAGTGGCCTAACGACATGAATAAATTCTCAAAAGAAGGTATACAAATGCCCAACAAACATATGAGAAAATGCTCAACATCACCAACAATCAGGGAAATGCAAATCAAATCGCAATGCGATATACCACCTTAGTCCTGCAAGAAGGGCCATAATCAAAAAATAGAAAAAACAGTAGATGCTGGTGTGGATGTGGTGATCAGGGAACACTCCTCCACTGCTGGTGGGAATGTAAACTAGTACAACCACTATGGAAAACAGTGTGGAGAGTCCTTAAAGAACTAAAAGTAGAACTACCATTTGATCCAGCAATCCCACTACTGGGTATCTATGCAGAGGAAAAATAGTCATTGTACGAAAAAGATACTTGCTGACGCATGTTTATAGCAACACAATTTGCAATTGCAATTGTGAATCATGGAACTAACTCAAATGCCCATCAATCAATGAGTGGATAAAGAAACTGTGACATACATATATATATATATATCTCATATATATATATCTCCTATATATATATATGCGCAATGCCTAAGCCATCATATATGTATGTGATATATATATATAGGATATATATGTGTGAGATATATATATATATATATATATATATATATATATATATATATGATGGAATACTACTCAGCCACTAAAAGGAATGAGTTAATGGCATTCACAGCAACCTGGATGAGATTGGAGATTATTATTCTAAGTGAAGTAACTCAGGAATGGAAACCCAAATGTCGCTTGTTCTCACTGACATGTGGGAGCCAAGCTGTGAGGACACAAAGGCATAAGAATGATACAATGGGCTTTGGTGGCTTGCGGGGAAGGGAGGGAGCGGGCAAGGGATAAAAGATTACAAATAGGGTGCAGTGTATACTGCTGGGGTGATGGGTGCACCAAAATCTCACAAATCACCACCAAAGAACTTACTCATGTAACAAAACACCATCCATACCCCAATAACCTATGGAAAAATAAAAAATATAGAAAAAAGAAAATCAAACCCAAGGAGGGGGTCATGGGAACCCCAATTTATAGTCAACTGGTCAGAAGCACAGGTAAAACAACCTAGGGCTTGTGATTGGCATCAAAAGTGGGGAGCAGTCTTTGCATACCGAGTGCTCAACCTGTGTTATCTGATGCTGTATCAAGGTAGACAGTGTCAGAATTGAATTAGTGGACACCCAGATGGCATCTGCTGCAGAATTGATTGCTTTTTTGGTGTTTTGGGAAAACCCACAGACATTTGGTCATAGATGTATTCTGTATTAAATGTGGCATGACAGCAGAGGAAAAACAGTTTGTGTTTTCCACACGATACTCTAGGAAAATTACTAGGCTTTGAAGAAAAAGAAAAATTCTCTGGTCATCTAGGCAAAAAAAACCCCTTAAGTTAGAAGGGAAAGAAAATTGGATTATTATCATACTTTTAGGCAGTAATACTTCATGCCAGAAGAAAATGGAGTAACATATTTTAAGATCTTCAGTGAAAGAAAGTGTAAAGCAAGGATTTTATATCCAGCAAAGCTGACTTTTAAGTACAAAAGCAGAGACAAACTGTTACCAACATGTAGGAGCTCAGGAAACGTTGTTTCCATTGCCCCTTCCTGTGGAATCTACTAGAGGAGCTTCAGACAACCAGAAAGAATAGTGAGACACCAGCGTAAAGAATCATGGTGAATGTTAACATATAAATACTTGTAGAATGTAATGGTTATATGATCTGATTGTGTAATTATGGTACAATCCCCCAAAATAATGGGGGCACAAGGAGAAGGAAAGAGCTTATCAAAAATATTTTAAAACATTTTCAGGAATCATATTGGTGGTGATAGTATTAGTATGACTACTCTGATACTGTTGTGTGTACAATGTGGAATAAAGCAAATGAGTGTTTATGAGATTTCTAGTCAGTTGATCCTCTGTGTATTGATAACCAGAACTCTTGGCATGGAAGAAAGAAGATGCAGATCTAATATAGTAGAGGTTAAATAAAAACTCTATAATATAATATTGGGCCAGATGTAAAATATGGGCTCATGCCTATAATCCCTGCACTTTGGGAGGCTGAGGTGGGAGGATTGTCTGAGGCAGGAGTTTGAGACCAGCCTGGGCAACATAGTGAGACCCTGTATCTAAAAAAAAAAAAAAAAAAGGCAGGGTATGGTGGTACACACCTGTGGTCCTAGCTGCTTGGGAGGCTGAGTGTTGGAGGATTGCTTGGGCTCAGGAGTTCGAGGCTGCAGTGAGCTGTGTTCATGCCAGTGCATTCCAGGTTGGGTGACAGGGTGAGATTCTGTCTCAGAAAACAAACAGCAAAACTCCAAATTCTAATATTGAATTTGAATTGGAAAACTCAGTATGAACTGTTGAGGTATTTTATCTTAAAATATTTATATATTTTATTTATATTTTCTAGTTCTGTTGATCAAAAACATCTGGGCATAATGACCACCCAAATGCAGTGAGCATTCCTACGACCCAGATTATAGCACTGAAATACCCTTTCCTATGAAAAATAAACCAGGATTTTAGAGAGATATTGTGAGGTGAATCTGGAATATCTTGTCATACTGGATAGAGAGGAACTTCTTAAGCCACAAAGGTTGTGTCAAAAGGACCCAGGAGTCAACTTGAAGAGGCTTCCAGTAGCCAAAATGGGACAATGTGAGCTTCAGTGAGGAAAATAATTATAATGGACTGAAATCTATCAAATGCTTAACCCATGAGTTCATAATTATACTAAAAATATAAAACCCACAAACCAATTTGTCTTTTTTGGAGGGTGACAGAGAAGAAATACGTTGTCTTAGATCCTGGTAATTAAAGGGAAAGAATCAAGCATTTATGCCACTTCTGTTATATGAATGGTACCATGGAGTAACCAAATAATAAACAGCTTATAAAATCATTCTAGCTAAGAAATAGAATATCTGGTGTGATTTGAAGGTTTTCACCTCCAGTGTCTAGGGCCAGCTTTCTGCCCCTGGCACCCACACCCAATTCCCAGAGGCTATGGTTCCATTTATTTCTATGCATCCTGGCCCTCACTCTCATCTGATACATGCCCTTACATTCAGGAGATGCTCATAAATCCTCCCTAGAGTGATGTGAACCCAGTCCAGAGTGAGGCTTGGTAGATGTATGGCTTTGCGGGATAGAGAGCCTGCTCGCTGTCCATCCCTCATCTCAAAGAAGAGCTGCAGAGATTTTTCTCCCAACTCTCTCCCACTGTCCCAGGGGTTGTGGGGGCAAATCCTGTGCCTGTTTCTAAAACCCAGACCCAAAGGAGTTCAGAAATGGCAGGGATGGAGCATCTTCAAACTTGAACCTACTTAGAAGGAGGGAAGGCCAGAGGTCACTTAGTTCACCCCACTGCCACCAATTCATGTACAGGATTGAGGAAGCCACCTTTTTGGGAATAAAAATGTTTGACATCCTGTCATCAAGCCCTGGGCCAGGGGGACTCAGTGAACAGGTTCTATTTGACATTTGACTGTAACCTATTCCTTCCTGATTCCAGCCCCAGATCAATCGCTACCTCATTTATAAAAATTCTTGCCTGACCGCAGAAGAGTGAATTAGAGCATGTGAATGACTCCATGGGAGCCATCTCAAGGTTCTGATCCAGCATCTGACCAGCATTATATTGTCATGTAAGAGTCATGCATGCTCACTGACCATTCCTTCAGATAGTATTTTTTGGCCATCTACCAGGTACCGGACACTATGCTAGGCATTGAGATACAGACAGATGAAGAAATGGTGCCTGTCCCCAAGGATTTCATAGCCTACTGGGGTAAAGAGATGGTACAGTGGGTGTATTCGTCTGCTAGGGCTGCCATTTCAAAATATCAGATTGGGGTCTTAAACAACAAACGTTTATTTTCTCCCAGTTTTGGAGACTGGAAGTCTCGGGGTTGGTTTCTCCTGAGGTCTCTATCCTTGGCTTACAAACAGCCACCATCTTGCTGTGTCCTTTTCTCTGTACACACCCATTCCTGGTGTCTCTCTCTTCTTACAAGAACACCAGTCCTGGCCGGGTGTGGTGGCTCGCGCCTGTAATCTCAACACATTGAGAAGACGAGGTGGGTGGATGACTTGAGGTCAGGAGTTTGAGACCAGCCTGACCAACATGGCGAAACTCCATCTCTACTAAAAATACAAAATTAGCCAGGCGTGGTGGCAACACCTGTGATCCCAGCTACTTGGGAGGCTGAGGCACGAGAATCACTTGAATCCAGGAAGCAGAAGTTACAGTGAGCCAAGATCGTGCCACTGCACTCCAGCCTTGGCAAGAAGAATGAAACTACATCTTGGGAAACAAAACAAAACAAAACAAAACAAAACACCAGTCCTATTTGATTAGGGCCCCACCCTCATGAACTCATTTAACCCTAATTACTCCTTAAAGGCCCTGTCTCCAAATACAGTCACATTAGGGATTAGGGTTTCAACATATTAATTTGTTGCGGTGGGGAGTGGTAGTTGGGAATTCAATCCTTAACAGTGGGTTTTAAGAATTATAATAAAGTCAGGACCAGGCTGCAGGGCAAGAGCACCAACAGAGACTCAGATAACACATGCCTAAATAGTTAGGGGTTATAAATCAAGCTATCAAACTTGCAATATTCTCCTACCTACTCAAAGATGCCTTCATAAAGACCTGAGACTGGCTCCAGGTCCCAGCTCCCAGCCCAAGGCCACCTCACTTCTTTTTCCACTCTAGTTCCTCTCCATTGAGGAGCCCTGAATGCATGTACGTGGAGGCCCCAGCTTGCATGTCCAGTCTCTGTTTCCACCTTCCCCAAAGAACTGTCCCTCAAGCCTGGGGGAGTACACATTGGTCAAGCAGTCTGTCTTCTGAAGAATGGACCCAGGGAAGAGATCCACAGAGGCCCTGGAAATGGGCAGGGAATTCTGGGACCATGGGTACCCAAGTGTGTCATGTAGAGAAGAGACAGACTCCCAGTGGGCACGTCCCCTAGGTCCAGGGCTTCTTGCCCTGAAGGGAGATGTTCAGCCAGAAGAAGACATGGGGAAGGGGCTTTGTTACCAACGAGGGCTGTCTTGAATAAAGGCATGGATGTATTGTAGTGGGGCAGAGAGGGGCATCTTAGGAAAATTCATCAAAAAGGGACCCTAGACCCACGAGTGGGCAGTTTTCATGGGGGAGTAGCCCTGCAGTGTTGCAAACACTGAAGGTGTGAGAAGCAGCACAGTACATTCAGGACTCTGCAGCGACCATGACATAGGCGTAAGAAGAGAGCCTGGGATGAGCTGGAGCCCTGGGTGGGGCTAAGTCACGCCATGGAGCTTGGACATGAGAAGAATGGGAGCTGCCAATGAGTGTTGGAGCAGGAGAGAGGCTTGGTCTGGCCTGTGTTGTCCATCCCTCTGCTAGCTGTCAGGAGATAGTTAGAGAAGGGCAAGGCAGGAGGCGGAGAGACCAGTGGGAGTGTATTCCCATCCTAGGGCTGCTGTAACAAAGCACAGCTGCTCCTCTACTTACCATAAAGCCACACCCCTGTGAACCCATGGTAAGTTAAAAATATTGGAAGCTAAAGAGGCATGGAATATGCCTAACCTACCGAACATCATAGCTTAGCCTACCCTATCTTAAACGTGCTCAGAACACTTACATTAGCCCACTGCTGGGTAAAATCATCCGGCAACACAGTACACTGCAGAGACTCTGTTGTTCACCCTCATGACCATGTGGCTGACTGGGAGCTGGGCTGCAGCATCATGGAAGGACCCTGTCTGAGAGGTGAGGACCCTTCCTCTCAGGTATGGCACCGCGTATGGCTGGCCTGGGAAAAGATCAAAATATAATATTTGAAGTATGATTTTTACTGAATGTGCATTGCATTTGCAACATCGTAAAGTTGAAAAATCATTAAGTGAAATATCATAAGTCAGGGACCATCTGTGCTGAAAACTGGGTGGCTTAGAACAACAGAAACTGATCATCTCACAATTATGGAGGCCTGAAGTCTGAGACCAAGGTGTCAGCAGGGCCAGGCACCCTTGTTCCGGCCCTCTCTCCTAGGTTCTGGTAGTTGGCTTGTGGCAGCAGAAATCTATAATCTTCACATGGCATTTTCCCTTTTTATAAGGACACCAGTTGTCTTGGATTAGAGGCCTGTCCTGCTCCACAATGACCTCATCCTAACTCATTACATCTGCAATGACCCTATTTCCAAATAAGAACACATTCTGAGGTTCTGAGAAGTCAGGGCACCAGCATATGAACTTCTGGGAAGAACGTGATTCAATCCATAACAGGAAGCTCTGGAAAGAGTCCTGACACGATCTGATGGAGGCCCAAACTAAGGAAGTGGTGGCGTGGATCCTGAGGGTGGGGACTGGGCATTGGCTTAGTTCAGGCTGCTATAACAATATACCATAGGTTGGGGGCCTTAAGCAACAGACATTTATTTCTCACAGTCCTGGAGGCTGGAAGTCTGAGATCGAGACCTGCATGGTTGAGTTCTTGTGAGGGCCCTCAGGCCAGTTGCAGACAGCCATCTTCTCACTCTAACTTCATGGGGTAGAGAGGAAGCCCTGGAGTCTCTTCTTATAAGGGCACTAATCCCATTGTGAGGACCCCAGCTTCATGACCTCATCTCGACCTAATCACCTTCCAGAGGCCCCACCACCAAATACCATCACAGTGAGTGTTAGAGCTTCAACCAAATACCATCACAGTGAGTGTTAGAGCTTCAACCAAATACTGTCACAGTGAGTGTTAGAGCTTCAACCAAATACCATCACAGTGAGTGTTAGAGCTTCAACCAAATACCACCACAGTGAGTGTTAGAGCTTCAACACAGGAGTGGAGGGGGGACACACAATTCGTTCCCTAACAGGAATGGATTTGAAAGTTACTGATACGGGGTTTGCCTGGTTTGGTGATGGCTGAATATGGGTTGGAGAAGGAGGTGAGAGGTGAGGACCCTGTCTGAGAGGTGAGGACCCTTCCTCCCAGGACCCTGGCTTTTCTGAGGGCATGAGTAGTGGCACTTCTGATATGCAGAGGGCTGACAGAGGAGCAGGAGGTTTGTTTGAAGATGTTGAGTGGTTTTAGGCCCAGGCTCTGGAGCCGGACTCCTGGGTGTGAATCCCACAATCCCCACTTACTAGCTACAGTGGCCTTGGGTAGTCCCTTAACTTCTTGATGACTTGAGGGGAAGTAACAGCACCTGGGGTCACAGGAGTGTGGGACTCCACGGAGGGTGATAATCCACGTAAAGTGCATCGCCCAGCCTGGCTCACAGTCAGCACTCAGTGAGGTCACTCATGACCTTTACGATGATTGATTAGAGGCTCCATAAGCAGCTGGCATGAAAGGAATTCTGGTTTGAGAGATCATGACCAGCCTGAGAGTTATTTTCCCACCTCCAGTTCCTTCCTGTGTGTTGAGAGCTTGCATGCACGTGTAGATGCCCCAGCCTGTGTGTCCAAGCTCTGTCCACAGCTCCCTGCTAAGAGCTAGATTAACTTACCCTGCAGTAGTGTGCAGTATGAGGGAAAAGGAAGCCATTCCTGGTGAGAAGCTTGAGGGAAGACTAGTCAGAGAGAGTGTGAAGACATGAAAGAAGGAACAGAGAGATTCCCAATGAAGGGAGATAGCTAGAGAAGAGCAAGGCAGTGGGAGCCTCCAATATTGAAGAGACTGCGAGTCAAATGAAGGCTGAAAAGTCCTAAATTTAGTTCATAGAGGTCCTTGGTGACATTAGCAAGGACAGTCCCTTGGAGACGGAGGGCAGTTCATAGAGTAGGAGCCAGGCCTGGGGGCTTGAAGGCCTCTGTCAGATGGAATGGAAAACCAAATATTATTATGTTCTCACTTATAGGTTGGAGATAAGCTATGAGGGCACAAAGGCATAAGAATGATATAATGGACTTTGGGGACTTGGGGGGAAGGGTGGGAGGGGGCGAGGGATAAAAGACTACACACTGGGTACAGTGTGCACTGCTCAGGCCACGGCTACACCAAAATCTCAGAAACTACCACTAAAGAACTCATTCACATAACAAAAAAAAAAGAAGAAGAAGAAGAAGAAGGTCCAGCCCCTGCAGGATTAAGGAATAGAAAATTCAAAGGAAAAGGAAAAGGAACAGGGCTCAAACCAGACAGTGTCTCTCTCATGCTGAAGAAGTCTCCAGAAATTAGTTTGGGGCTGATTCCACGGGGAGAGGAGCTCAGATTCCTTCTATTATGTTGCTCCCAAAGGAATAACCTGTCTCCAGATTTACCTCAAGACCAATACAGCTGCTCCTGCTCCAGCCATCATGTTCATGTTCCAGCTAGCAAGAAGATGGGAAAGAGTGTACAACACCCTCGTTTTAAAGAAAAGACCCAGAAACACAGAGATCACTTTTACTTGTCTCAAATAGGCTAGAGCTTAGCCCTCAGCCACACTTTGCTGCAGGGGGATGCTGGAAAATGTAGTCTTTTTTTTCTTTTCGAGACAGAGTCTCGCTGTCACCCAGGCTGCCATAGCCACCTGAATAGCTGGGATTACAGGCGTGCACCATGATGCCCAGTTATTTTTTGTATACTTAGTAGAGATGGGGTTTCACCATGTTGGCCAGGCTGGTCTCGAACTCCTGATCTCAGGTGATCTGCCTGCCTCAGCCCCTCAAAGTGCCAAGGCAGGCGGATCACGAGGTCAGGAGATCTAGACCATTCTGGCTAACATGGTGAAACCCCATCTCTACAAAGAAAATTTTTTTTTTAAATTAGCCGGGAATGGTGGCAGGCACCTGTAGTCCTGGCTACTCAGGAGGCTGAGGCAGGAGAATGGCGTGAACCTGGGAGGCGGAGCTGACAGTTGAGCCGAGATCGTGCCACTGCACTCCAACCTGGGTGACAGAGTGAGATTCTGTCTAAAAAAAAAAAAAAAAAAAAAAGTGCTGGGATTACAGGCATGAGCCACCATGCCCGGCCAAATGTAGTCTTTATTTTGGTGCCCATGCACAGCTTAAAATCCTCCCAAGATGAAAAAGAGGAGGTGGGTATTGGGAAATAGTCATTTGGCCACCACTTGTAGGCAAGGGGGCATGAAAGTGAGGGGATTTCAATCAGAAAACTTCTATTTTTTTCTCCATGAATTACGAGGTGAGGTCCCCAGCGACAAAATGTGGTGGGAGGGTTGAATGTGGCACCTGAAGTTTTCGATTCTCACTGAGGGGAAGGGGAAACTGGCTGCCCTAAGTGGTGCTGGAGGCCTGGCTGAGAGTGAAGTCTTTGTGTCTGTTCTATGGAGGATTTACCCCAACATGCTCACATGCTGGAGGGCGGAGCTGCTACAAGGTGGACTCTCTGAGATGGGGTCTGGGGATCAGGGCATGTGGTTAGAGAGGTTCAGGAAATGGACCTCGGGGTCTGGGCTCTGTAGGGAAAGCAGTGTGACCAGGAGGGAGGGGCAAGGTCTTGGAGAAGGTGAGGAAGGTCAATGGGGATGTGTCCTGAGTTCAGGAGGAGAACTGTGGGGCCAGGAGGCTGCAGCTGGTAGGAAGTCTCCAGCATCTGCAACATCAGAGTGGATGGCCCCGGGTGGTGCCAGCCTCCAGGGTGTGGGCTGCTGAAATGAAGTAAAGGAGAACGTTCCCAGAGGAACAGAGGTGCCAGGTGAATTTTCCTCAGGATGTGGAAGTTTCCCAGAATGATGGAAGATGGAGGGGAAGGAGTCAGTGTGATACAGGGGCTGCTGTTCTTGTAAATATAGGGATATTGCCATGTCAATCAGACTGTGACCATGACTGATCACTGGGGGCAGTTCATACTGGAGAGAATATACAGGAAGGGTTTGGGGGTTTCAGTGGGAGGAGGGTAAGTTAGGGGCAGAGGAGGGCAGACCAAGAGAGGCCAGGGGAGGCAGAGGCTTGCAGTTGTGCTCTGGTGGTGAGAGGACCAGGAGATAAGATTTGTTGGCTCCAAGGTTCCAGTGGCACTCTTAAGTAAAGTGGTTTTGAATCCCAGCAGTTATAGTCCAGTCTTCACTCACAGCCCCTGCTTCCAACTACAATAACACACTACATCTTTCCTCAGAAAGTTCTTCCTTGTGCTGAGTCCCACCTATCTCCTGGTAACTTCCTGCCCCATTCCTCCATGCTCTGGGGAGCTGAATTCCATCTGTGCAGTGGTGGCTCCCCAGCTGCACACAGATGAAGAAGGAGTTCCCTTGAGTCCTCAGTTCTGCACAGACATGGATTTGTGCCTTTGCTCTTTAACTGGGCTGTGACCAGAGCAAAGACATATGGGAACTCTCCTGGCCCTCATTTTAAATGTCAATGCCATCCAAAATTGCATTTGCTTTTTAAGCAGTGTATTAGTCCATTCTCAAGCTGCTAATAAAGACATACCCAACACTGGGTAACTTATAAAGGAAAGAGACTTAATTGACTCACAGTTCTGCAGGGCTGGGAAGGCTTTAGAAAACTTACAATCATGATGGAAGGGGAAGCAAACACATCCTTCTTCACATGATGGCAGGAAAGAGAAGAATGAGCAAAGGGGGCCAGTGTTGGGTGAAGCCTGTTATAAAACCATCAGATCTTTTTTTTTTTAAGTTTTTGTTTTTAAATTATACTTTAAGTTCTAGGATACATGTGCACAACATGCAAGTTTGTTACATATGTATACATGTGCCATGTTGGTGTGCTCTACCCATTAACTCATCATTTACATTAGGTATATCTCCTAATGCTATCCCTCCCCCCTCCCCCCACCCCACAACAGGCCCCGGTGTGTGATGTTCCCCTTCCTGTGTCCAAGTGTTCTCATTGTTCAATTCCCACCTATGAGTGGGAACATGAGAAAACCATCAGATCTTGTGAGAGCTCACTTACTATCACGAGAACAGCATGGAGGTAACTATGATTCAATCACCTCCCACCAGGTCCCTCCCATGACACATGGGGATTATTGGAACTACAATTCAAGATGAGATTTGGGTGTGAACACAGCCAAACCATATGATTTTGCCCCTGGCCCCTCCCAAACCTCATATCTTTGCATTTCAAAACATGATCATGCCTTTCCAATGGTTCCCCAAAGTCTTAACTCATTCCAGCATTAACTCAAAAGTCCAAGTCCAAAGTCTCATCTGAGACAAGACAAGTCCCTTCTACCTATGAGCCTGTAAAATCAAAAGCAAGTAGTTGCTTCCTATATACAATGGCGGTACAGGCATTTAGTAAATACACCCATTCTATATGGGAGAAATTGGCCAAAACAAAGGAGCTACATGCAAGTTCGGAATCCAATAGGGCAGTCATTGAAACTTAAAGTTCCAAAATGATCTCCTTTGACTCCATGTCTCACATCCAGGTCATGCCGATGCAAGAGGTGGGCTCCCACAGCCTTGGGCAACTCCACCCCTGTGGCTTTGTGGAGTACAGTTCCCTTCATGACTGCTTTCACGGGCTGGTGTTGAGTGTCTGTGGCTTTTCCATGTGCACAATGCAAGCTGTCAGTGGATCTACCATTCTGGGGTCTGGAGGATGATGGCCCTCTTCTCACAGCTCCACCGGGCAGTGCCCCAGTGGGGACTCCATGCAGGGGCTCCATCGCCACTTTTCCCTTCCTCAGTGCTCTAGCAGAGGTTCTCCATGAGGCCTCCACTCCTGCCGCAGACTTTTGCCTGGACATCCAGGCATTTCCATACATCCTCTCCAATTTAGGTGGAGGTTCCCAAACCTCAATTCTTGACCTCTGTGCACCTGCAGGCTCAACACCTGTAAGTTGCCAAAGCTTGGGACTTGCATCTTCTGAAACAATGGCCTAAGCTATACACTGGCCCCTTTTAGCCATGACTGGAACTGAAGCAGCCGGGATGCACTGGCCCCCAAAACCATTTTTCCCTCCTAAGCCTCTGGGCCTGTGATGGGAGGGGCTGCTGTGAAGACATTCACATGCAGACATTCATGAAGACATTCCCTGGAGACATTTTTCCCATTGTCTTGGTGATTAACGTTGGGTTCCTCGTTACTTATGCAAATTTCTGCAATGGGCTTGAATTTCTCCCCAGAAAATGGGTTTTTCTTTTCTATCTCATTGTCAGGCTGCAAATTTTCTAAACTTTTATGCTCTGCTTCCTCTTGAACACTTTGGTGCTTAGAAATTTCTTCTGCCAGATACCCTAAATTATCTCTCTCATATTCAAAGTTCCACAGATCTCTAAGGCAGGGGCAAAATGCCACCAGTCTCCTTGCATAGCAAGGGTGGCCTTTACTCCAGTTTCCAACAAATTCCTTATCTCCATGTGAGACCACCTCAGCCTGTACTTCATTGTCCACATCACTATCGGCATTTTGGTCAAAGTCATTCAACAGGTCTCTAGGAAGTTCCAAACTTTCTCACATTTCCCTGTCTTCTTCTGAGCCTTCCAGACTGTTCCAACCTCTGCCTGTTACCTAGTTCCAAAGTTGCTTCCACATTTTGGGGTATATTTATACTAGTACGTCACTCCTGGTACCAATTTACTGTATTAGTTTGTTCTCATGCTGCTAATAAAGACATATCTGACACTGGGTAATTTATGAAGGAAAGAGGTTTAATTGACTCACAGTTCTGCAGGGCTGGGGAGGCCTCAGGAAACTTACAATCATGACGGAAGGGGAAGCAAATACATCATTTTTCACCTGGCAGCAGGAAGGAGAAGAATGAGCAAAGGGGGCCAGTGTTGGGGATAGTCCCTCATAAAACCATCAGATCTCATGAGAACTCACTATCATGAGAACAGCATGGAGGTAACCGCCCCCATGATTCAGTTACCTCCCACTGGGTCCCTCCCATGTCATGTGGGGATTATGGGAACTACAGTTCAAGATGAGATTTGGTTGGAGACACAGCCAAGCCATATCGAGCAGTAAACCTAACAATTAAGATACACAGGCTTTGGAATGAGACAGACCTGGGTTTGAAAGTCTTGGCCACTATCAGATGTGCAATTTTGAGTAAATATTCAACCTCTCTGGACCAAAGTTTCCACATTTGGATAGCGGGAGTAGGGGTGGGTTATTTATCTTTCTCCCTTTAGGGCAAGTCTTTCATGGTTGGAGATACATATCACTGCCTTTCCATCCCATTTGCCCCCATTTCTTTGCTTTGCCTAGAAGGCCACGAGGAAAGACTCTGGAAGATGTCTGAATACTAGGAACCCCAAGGACCAGAAGAATGCATTCACCTGTGGTTCAAGCTAAGTATGGGTAGTGCCAAGATGGTTTCTGATTTGGTCTGTACCATGTACAGTGATTCTGAAGTGGGGTCAAGACATCCTTTCTCCTGCCCCAGCATCAGCCCTTTACAGTCTATCTCGGTCTGCTTTTCAAGTACCCCTAATATCTTGGAACTTCCCCATGGTGAAAAGTCTCCTTCCTCCCCTTCCTGACCCCATACCTGTGCCCAATGCCCAAAGAACATTTGGAGGGATGCTCTTAAACTCAAATTCCTCCATTGTTTATTTGCTGAGATAAGGTGTGGTGACAACCGCAGTCCAAGGGGACTACTAGCAGCCTCAGAACCCAGTCACCCAGCCCTAGCCTTGTCAGGGCCATTCCTGGGCTGGGCACACTCGTAGGTGGGGAGGGAAGGGCAGCATTGTCAGAGAAGACAGGCCAAGCTGCAGCTGCCCTACTGGGAGGCTGGGAAGCCTGAATAGCTTCACAGCACTGGGCCTTGCTTGCTGAATAGGGGCTTGGCTCCTCCCTGGCGGTGGTCTGGAATAGATGACATTTTCATTGCAAGCTAACAAGGGGAGAAATCCAATTACTTCACAAAGAGGCTCCTGAAGGGGCCTCACAGCCTGGAGAAAGAAGGGGAGGAGAAGAGGGGGAGAGGGAAGGAAGAAGGGGACTCTGTGTGTGTGTGTGTGTGTGTGTGTGTGTAGGGAGGCTCCCACCCAGACCAGGAAAGGAACAAAGCCCTCAGGCCTCCAGGACATGGCCTCCTGCATGCAGGCAGGGAGATGGAAATGGGGGGCTTTTAATTGATTTCCAATGGGTCAGAGGGTCTGCCTGGAAACTCCAGGTCTCTGAGAGCTCCAGGCAATCAGGCTTCCCCGCTGTGGAACAACCTGAGTGGTGCATAAGATGCCCCAGCCCTGGTCTCTCTACCTCATCAGACTAAGGTTTCCCTGACCTGAGTCATCAAAGACCCATTATACACTTTTTTACTTTTGTTGCATCCACCTAAACTATTAATCCCTTTTTAAAACATTTATTTAAAGTGTATTATTTAAGCTTAGTATTTTGGAAGTTTATATCCTAACTGCAAATAGAAAAAGTAGCAGCTAATTCTAAATAGAAATACAATTCAAATAACCCAATGTTGCTGAACCTCAGGGAGCTGAAAGCCTCTTGGGCTCTCTGGAGTGGCGGGTGGGAGTGGTGAGGTGGTGGGGTTAGCAAATGATTGCAATCCGGATTTCTCCCAGGTCTAATCCTGGAGGGAGAGGATTGAAAAGGGAACACTTCTCTCCTGCAGCCATTCAAAAGCTGCTCCAGGCAAGGCTGTGCCTCCAGGCCTTCCACTCCTGCCCCCATGGCAGTGGGTGTGGTGGCTTCATGGCCTGGCTGCCCTTAACTTTGGTTGCCCAACAGCTAGCGTAGTCCTCTCTTTTCCTCTTCCGGAAAAGAGAGGCAAAGTGAGGATCTATTGCGTACTGGATAGACCTACTTTCTGTGAGTTGTGGGGTGGTCACTGGAGTCCCAGAAAGTGTGAGGGGCCTGGGGGAGGTGGAGGACAATGGCAGTTCCAGGGCCACAAGCGTGTCCAGTCTCCCGCTCTCCCCCCCTTCGACATGGGAGGAAGGGCTACGGACCCCATCCAGGAGGAAATTAGCATTCGCTTCCTCTGGCTCAGCCAGAGCAAATCGGCCTTCAAAAGCCAGCGGCCTGGAGGCCACACAGCGCGCCCCTTTGTGGCTCCCACGCCGTCACCCCTCCCTCTCCCCCAGCCGACTGAACTCCCCAGCCCCGAAGAGAGCAAATGGGAGTCTCCTGAGGCACAAGGACCTGGGGTGGGGTCGGGGGATAGGGGGTTGTCAGGATTTACTCTTCCTCAATGCCCTTTCCAAATAGGGGGTGCTGCCTGCTTCTCCTGTTCTGAGGCTTTTTGGTGAGCTTTGGTCCCAAAGGAGTTTAGGCCCCAAGGATGGCACAGTGCTAGTCCTCATTCCCCCTGCACCCCTGGGAGATTCAGGCCAAGTGGGAAGGCTGAGGGAGGGGCAGTGCTTGCTAGAAAGTGTGGCTCAGGTTAAGCCCCACCCACTCAGATCTGTGTCCAAAAGTGGACGAGGACCACCCTGGGCTCTGGGGACTTCCTGCTCCCCTCTGATCTCCCCAGGCCATTTCTGTTCTCAGAATGCTGGAGGAGAGGAGATTAGGGAAATGCGGGTCTGATCCAGATACTCAGGGGCACCCCTAAGTCCTCAGTGGGCTTGCCAGTCAAGTCAGTTGCCTGGGAGGGAGGCCGAGGGGAAGGGCTAAGGTGAGGATGATCTGCACAGTCAGACGCAGTCAAGGAAGCTTAAAGAAGGTGAAGAGAGAATAATCATAGCCAACAAAAGCAGGCACCAGGATTTCCTAAACACCTAAGGGATTAACTGCTTTACCCTCCACTACTCTAGGAGGTAGCTGAGGCTGGGTAACTTGCTTAAAAATCCCAGCTAGGCTGGGTGCGGTGGCTCACGCCTGTAATCCCAGCACTTTGGGAGGCTGAGGCAGGTGAATCATGAGGTCAGGAGTTCGAGACCAGCCTGGCCAACATGGTGAAACCCCGTCTCTACTAGAAATACAAAAAATTAGCTGGGCGTAGTGGTGGGCACCTGTAATCCCAGCTGCTCAGGAGGCTGAGGCAGGAGAATTGCTTGAACCTGGGAGGTTGAGGTTGCCATGAGCTGAGATGGTGCCACTACACTCCAGCCCGGGTGACAGAGTGAGACTCCATCTCAAACAAAACAAAACAAATAAACAAATAAACAAACAAAAATCCCAGCAGCGGGTGGCCGAGTTTACCTTGTATTTACTTGCCATCTACCCATTCCTAGTCCATATTCTTCACCTGCTTGTGGCATTTGGCTTTGTTGAGACTCAATCTTTTGGCTTCCAGAACTCCACTCTCTTCCTGGACTCTTCTAACCTCTCTGATCATTCTATGTGCATCTTCCTAGGGGCCCACCCAGGGCCTCTGCTGCCAGGGCACAAAGAGAGAGCCCACATAGTCTCTAGATTCCAGATACTCCCTGGAGTAGTGCAGTTTGGCAGTGTTGGCCCTACCCCTTGAATGTGCCTCAGGTTTATTCCTTGGCCTTCTCACCTGTAACCAGACTCATTGTTTTAACATTATCTCCTCCCTGATGACTCCCAAACTTTTGTCTCCATCCTTGACAAATCCCATGGCCTATGAGACACATTCACCTGGATATCTCAACTCCAAAACACAAGAGGCCATCAACTGAACTCATGCTTCCTCCAAATCTTCTCCCACAGGAATTTCTGTCCTAGGCATCCAAGGTAGAAACTCTTGGGTTCTCATTGATTCAACTCTGCCCTGACACCCTCATCTCCCTTTCCAACCAAACACTTCCCCTGCCCCATTGTTTTGCCAACTGAACATCCAGTCACCAAGGTAATTCTGCCTCTGAAATCTCTCCTGCATCAGCCTCCTTCCTCATCCACTAAGTCTCCATCATCTCATACTTTGACTATCTGACATAGACCCCTAACAAATGTCACTGCTCAGTCTTTCTGCTGCAGACAAAGAGCCCTTCAAACCCAGTCTCAGCACAAAAATCTCCCTGCTTAAAGAGTTCTGTGAGGCCGGGCATGGTGGCTCACACCTGTAATCCCAGCACTTTGGGAGGCTGAGGCAGGCGGATCACATGAGGTCAGGAGTTCAAGACCAGCCTAACCAACATGGTGAAACCCCATTAAAATACAGAAATTAAAAATTTAAATATAAAATTAAAAACACAAAAATTAACCGGGTGTGGAATCACATGCCTGTAATCCCAGCTACTCAGGAGACTGAGGCAGGAGAATCTCTTGACTCCAGGAGATGGAAGTTGCAGTAAGCTGAGATGGCACCACTGCACTCCAGCCTGGAACAGAGAGAGACTCCATCTCAAAAAAAAAAAAAAAAGTTCTGTGCCTTCCCTTAACAAAACTCCTATCACTTGCTCTTTATCTTCCATGTGCTATGCACCCTATACCCTGCTATAGGCACTGATCTAAACATTCCTTGTCTTTTCATATTTACTCATTCACATGTCCCATAATTTTTTGCTTGATATCATCTATGAGGCAGGCCCTGTGCTCACCACTGGGAGAGATAAACGTGAATCAGACCCTGGCCCTCCTCTCTGGAGGATGAAGTCTAGTCTTCATGTTGTTGCTATTCTGCCATTTTGATGTACCCTTTTCCATCAGAAAATGTCTACTGTCATAAATAGACATTTTGTGTATGCACTCCTTGGAGTATATACAGTGCACTTTGAAGACATCTGGACTAAGACCCAGAAACAGGAATTAAACAGTCAGAGTTTTTTGGCTGAAAGTGACAGAAAACCAACTCAAACAAGTAGGAAAGGGAATTTATTGGTTCACATAAGCAGGAAGTGCAGAGATAGAGTTGACCTTAGAGACTCCAAGAACACATCACCTGTCACTCTCTCTGTCCCACTCCTCAGGCCTTCTACCTTGATGTCTTCTACTGAAGTGATGGGTGAAGTGTAGATGGTAGATCTGGTGGCAGAAAGCTATGAGCTTATATCAATCCAGCCTAGTGATGTCCCTGGAAAAATATGTTATTTCCTAGCATTCATCTAAAAATCTTAAGAAAGGGTTGTCATTGGCCCAATTTGGATAGTGTATTCATTCCTGAATCAGTAACTGAGGCAAGGGGATGAAGAGTTCTGAATGGATAGGCTTGAATCACATACTCATCCCTGTGGTCTGGAGGGCACTGTGACTGGCAGCTGAAGAAGAACCATATGGAATTGGGGAGGAACAGTTCTCCAAAGGAAGGTGAGTGCTGTTATCAGAAGAGGGGAAAGGATTGGGGGCAGACAAACACAAAAATTGCCACTACAGACAGTGTGGAGGCAAAACTAGACTCCTGATCCTTGATTCTTTCCATTGCATTACAGTGTTGTAGCTAGATGATCAAACCACATATCTTTCAGAAGACAGGTATGATCCTAAGATGGTCCAGTCCTCATTATTGTACTGGAGCTGCACAGGTAGAACATTTCCTTACTCCTGATGTTTCTTTCTAGACTTCAGTCTGTTGAGGAGACAAAGAAGAGAATTCAGGAGGTTGAGGCAGCTAGGGTTTGCATGTAGTGGAAATATTTTTACAGAAAAAGTTTCAGAAACATGCATAGAGCTCTCTTGAGTTCCCATGAAGCTAACTTAAAAAAAAGATCCAGGGAAAGGACAATTACTTGGGAGAAGTAAGATAAAAAGATTCTTGGAGTTCACACAGGTTGGGGAATCATTTGAGGTTCTACTAACCAGGATGGAGAGACATTGCTTAATGTATGAGGCATTTATATATTTGATGAAAGATTCTAGAAGGGTCATATTTCACTCGTGGGGCTAAACTAGCTCTAGAGCAAAGGTTACTGTAGTTCCATTTTTTTAAGAGCTTGAAAACAAGTTTTAAAAAGATTATACTTGTCTTTTAATGGCCTCCAGGACAAAATGCAACCCCTCTTTAATGGAATGCAATAAAATCAAGCACTCAATGATGTAAATTTGCATTACCCAGCATCTAATCAAGAATGACTAGAAATACACAGAATTAGAAATATGTTACCCATAATTAGATGTGGAGGCTAAAGCAACTCCATCTTGGATGCTAATCTGCCATGTTGACTTCTGATTAACCCTGTTCTGGGAATGCCTCTAATATTTCTACTTTATCTACTGTTATCATACATGTTGCCCATAGGTCAAAACAACCTTGATCATAAATTCTTCTCTCAGGCAGACTAACACAGCCTTCTTGCTTTTCCCTGAGGAGTTGACTTCAACCGTCTTATACACTCCTTCCCTGTGGTATATAAACCCTGGGTCTGGGGTAGCGTAACAGTGTGAGGACCCACCATCTTGTCTTACCACCATCTGAAACATGGCTTCTGTTCATAAGTCCCTATTAAATTTTTCTTTCTTATAAACTGGATTTGTCAGCCTCTTTCTTTGGGTTCTCAGCTTCCTTGGCCTTTGGGGGTAGGTTTGCACAGATATGCTCACTTACAGAACACTAGGAGAAAAAGCAATCAATGAAAATACATCTGGAAATAACAGATACTAAAATCATTCTTACAAATATGCCCAACAATTTAGAGACAAGTATGAATATAATGAGGAAATAAATTGAAGATAAGAAGACTCAAACAGAACTCCTAAGGGAGGAAAAATATAGTGTTTGAAATGAAAATGTTACCAGATAGGATGAAAAACTAATTAAATACTGCAAAAGAAAAGATAAGTGAACTTGAAGACACCACTTTAGAAACTATCTCAAACGAAGCGCAGAGAGAAAAAAAGAGTGAGATAAAAACCAGTATCGTTGACCTATGGGACAATGTCAAGCAGTCCAACAGACATAACACTGGAGTCACGAAAGGGGATGGAGGGGGTAGAAAAAACATTTTGAAAAAATAATGGGCAAATATTTTCCAAATTTGATGACAGCTATAAATCCAGATCAAAGAAGCTCAAGGAACCCCAAGCATGATAAATAAAAATAAAATCACACCAGGGAGCATTACATTCAAATTGCTGAAAGCCAGTGATAAAGATAAAATCTTAAAAGCAGTCAGAGGAAAATTAAGAAAAGACATTATGTACCCAGGAACAAAGATAACAATGACAGCAGACTTCTCATCAGAAACTATGCAAGCTGGAAGACAATGAAACATCTTTAAATGCTGAAAGAAGAAAACCCCAAAAACCTATTAACCTAGAATTATATTCACAGTGAAAGTACCTTTCAAAAATGAAGATGAAATAAAGATTTTTTTAAAATGCCAGCTAAAAGTAGTAGAATTTGTTGCCAGCAGATTTGCTCTATAAGAAACATTAAAGGAAATTCTTTAGGAGAAGGAAAATGATATCAGGTAGAAACTTGGATCTACACAAAGGAGTGAAGAAAGCAGGAAATGACAGAGATGTGGGTAAATGTAAAATATGTTGATTGTGTAAAGCAAAAGTAATAATGATATATTTGGCAGTTTATAATACATGTAGAAAGTATGTAACAACAGCACAAAGGATAAGAGGGAAAAATGGAAGCATCATGTTGTAAGGTTCTTAAAGTATACATGAAATATATAATATATTATTATAATCTTATTTGATGGTATACTGTGATAAGTTAAGCAAGTATATTGTAAGCCCTAGAGCAACACTAAGAGAGTAATGAAGAGGCATAGCTACTAAGCCAATAGTAGAGATAAAATGAAATCTTGATGTTTCCTTCTGTGTGTAGGGGACCCCATTGGTATAACACACCGGGCCTCTCCCTGCTCTCTCTTTCATTCTGCTCCAGCAAATATTGAGTGGCTTATCTGCTTGGTGAGTTTGGCAGGAGCAGTCCAGGCAACTGGGTAGCTCAGCCCCATCCTTGGGTACAAGCTACCGGCAATGTAAACACATTTCTTCTCTGCCTTTGTGAGCAGGAGAGGCTAGTGATGGTCCAGTGTTGCCTATGACCTGTGGGCATGTCTGACTAATTCTAGGTTTCCATGTTTAGCAGTCTGCTTGCCTGCAACCATGAACCATGTTCTTCAAAGTCAGCCTCATTGGTAGCAAATGTGATATTTGCTCTCTATCTGCCTTGCTTCTTTGTCTGATTTCTTAATTGGTTTAGAAATCAGTATTTATGGAGATACTTCCCCTACCACAATGGCTGGCTTGACTGCCAGCTCCTGGATAGGAAAAGGATACTGGACTCCTCTCCTACCTGCCATATGTGATTGACCATGGGAGCTTGAGTACAGGGTCCTGGAATGGGGAGGGATTGATGCTAAGATAAGGTAAAGAGAAATATTAATCCACAGGTGCCCTGTGAAGTATGCTGGACCTCTGGGCTCAGAAAGGACCAAGGGAGCCTCAGGTGAGCCCAGTGGGGAGGGTCAGCCTCAGTTTTCCCCCTCTCACTCCCCTGCTCAGAATCTACAATATCTCTGCCCCCCTCAGCCAGGCAAGTTATGGCAATGGCACAGCCTGGGGGAAGAAGATCTGGATTCCTTGCCTAGATGGGCCACTAATTTTCTATGTGAGCCTAACTGAGTTATGCTCCTTCCCACCCCCACCTCCACATTCTAGCCTCAGTTTCCCCATCCAGAACAAAGAAATTATGCTAAATAATATCTTGTAGTGGTTCCTTCTGGTGTTTATGGTTTCCTTACCTAGATCAGAGACTCCAGCCTAGGGCTATGTACAGACTTACTTCGTTTGGCACAAGCTGTGTTCTTTTTTTTTTTTTTTTTTTTTCAGTTATTTGCTGACATTGGGAAGATATAACATACAAATCTGAATTTCCAGTTTCTCTTGAATTCTAAGTCTTAATTGCTACATAGAAATAATAAGCTGGATTCAAGTGGTTTTTGAGCCCTTTAGGGGCATGGGGCCTGTCGAGGTGACCACAACCCTCCCTGGGCCACTGCCACTCATGCACGTTGCTTGCTTGTCCTGAATGACTTGCACTGGGGTCTCTGCACAGACAGTGGGGAAGCTGCAACATGAGCCCAGGTCTCTGGGAACTTAGGCCAGTGTGACTTCTGCTATATTCTGTGACCAGTCAAGTTCTCTCCGGATAGGCGAAGAGAAAAGAGAGACAATATTTCAGAGCTGCCTGAGTTTATTCTAAGGGAAGCTGGACCTAGGATGGGGGATGAGATAAAGAACTTCATGGGTGCAGCAGGTCTCTGGTGTTGTGTGGGAAACACAAGCAGAATCAGAAGTTGCCCTGGCCTCTCCCTGAGTCCTCTTTTTCCCACCCCCAACTAGTGACTGAGCCAAGAGGTTGGAGCTAAAGCCCCTCCCCCACTGGCAACTTTACTGATCCCTCCCCTAAACTTTCACTCCAGTGGTTAAATCATTGTCAGAGACACAAGGTCAGGCTACCAGCTGGCTGCCCCATGCAGAGGAGGCCAGTGGTGGTGTTAGTGCATGGGTGAGCCTGCGGGACAACCTGTTTTGCATCTCCATGGCCTGGAATCCCACATTACACAGCCCCAGTTGTACTCCACAGGGTTTCTAGCCCAAAGTGATGCTGAGAAGTAATCTCAGCTCTGCTGACACCTGGCCCAAGGAAGGCTCAAGGGTTCTGGGGTCAGACAGACCTGGAGTTGAGTCCTGACTGCCTATCAGCAGTGTCAATCAAGGTCAACTGAATGCTTGGTGCCTCAGTTTTTTCATCTGTCAAATAAAACAATAAAACTCCTACCTCATTGAGATGTTGTAAGGATGTGATGACAGAAGGAGTGTAGAGTGGCAGCACTTGGTAGGCTCTCAGTAATTGTCCATTTTCTTTCCTCCCCTTGGCTCCCAGGGACCTGGTCCTGGGAGTCCTGGGAGTCCTGGGTCTTAGTGTCCTATAGGCAGGGAAGATTGTCTAGAAATCAAACATGAAAATATAAAGCTATACTTCAGCTTTTAGGATGGCAATGAGAAAGTAGCTTCTACTTTTTAATGATGAAATCTCTTAGACTAATCATAATTTACTAAGGATGCAGCCCACTCAGTCCCTACAGCCATCGTGTGAGAATGATATAACTATGGTCCCCACTTGTGGATGGGAAAACTGAGGGGCAGAATGGCTCAGTGAGTTGCTCATGGTCACAAAGCTAATAAGTATTGGAGGTTGCTGCTGTTGTCGGTTTAGATCTGGTCATGGAGCAAGGCTTTGCCCTTTTGAAGACTCAACTCACATGGTAGGGAGTTGTCCCCGCAACCCATCCCCACTTTGGGAAGTGGAGCACTTTTTCCTGGCCCTTTCTCACCTGGAGTACTCATGATGAATAGTCATATCCTTCTCCTTTTTCAAAGCTAGTAGACATTTTGCCACCTCTGGGAAGTCTTCTCTGTTTTAATCTCCAACAAAGATTTTTCCTTCTTCACCCTGACTTCTTTGCTGCTCCCAGGGCACCCACCTCCCAGGAGCATGGGGCTCCTTGTCTGCCAACCCAGCAACTCCTCTCCCTGGGTGGAAGGCTGGATGACACACGCCTGGAGGGTGGGTGCCATGCTACATTGGCCTCCGTTCCAACCTCCGGCCACGGAGTGCCCTCCTCCTACCCCTTCTTCCTCACCCCCGTCCAGGATACACAGTCCACAGGCTTCCATAACACAAGTACAATCCTCTAGCAGTATGTAGCACATAGCCTCTGACCTAACAGTTCTACTTTGAGGATATTTTTCGAAAGAAATAATAAAAAGGCCGGGCACAGTAGCTCTTGCCTGTAACCCCAGCACTTCGGGAGGTTGAGGTAAGTGGATCGCCTGAGGTCAGGAGTTTGAGACCAGCCTGGACAATATGGTGAAACCCCATCACTACTAAAAAAATACAAAAATTAGCTGGGAGTGGTGGCACACACCTGTAATCCCAGCTACTCTGGAGGCTGAGGCAGGAGGATCACTTGAACCCGGGAGGTGGAGGTTGCAGTGAGCTGAGATCGTACCGCTGCACTCCAGCCTGAGTGACAGAGCAAGACTTGGTCTCAAGAAGAAAAAAAAGATATATGTATAAAAATGCTCATCTCAGTCTTACCAATAAAGGGCAAAAATTGAACACAACCTAAGTAGCCAGTAGGGGATTTTTGGTTAAATACAATACTTTGCGTCAGTACACAGAATATATGTAGTGATTAAAATGAGGAAGTAGATCTGTATTTCATTAGCACCAAAAAAGGTTCATAAGATATTAAGGGCAAAAAGATTGTAAGACAAAAAGCATAGACTGACCTCTCTCTCTCTCTCTGTCTCTCTCTCTCTCTGTCTGTCTCTTCATATGTGTATGTGTGTGTGTAGATAGATACATAGAGAGATATATAATATCTACCAAATATAAACAATGGTTCTCTCTGGGTGGTAGGATTAACAAGTGATTTAAAATCTTTTACTAATCTATACTTTCTGCAGTGAGTTACTTGAGAAATTGAAGAAATAAGGAAAATATTTATTTTAAAGCTGGATGCCACAAGCTGGGCTCTAGGCATTTCTAGGTAGCACTCCCCCACCTCTGTGGGAGACCCAGTGAGGGTAGGGGAGTCTGGGAGGGTGGGGTGGGCAGCAGGGGCATCAGGCTTGGTTTCTGCCCTGGGTTGGGCACTCACTCTCCATGAGGGACCTTGTTAGGCCAGGTGACTGTCCCACCCCAGCCTGCACCTGCTCCGTTAATCTTCCATGTCCCAGCCAGGTCGACAGAGCCCACTGTGTCTATTGATCTAAGAGGAGGGTGTGAGGGCCCAGGAGGGGTTCCTGCTCCATGCCTGTACCTGCCGTTGCTCAGCAGCTGGGGCCTGGGGCAGGAGCGCTTGAGGGGGGTCGAGTTTGTCAGGGCTGATAGATGAGCTGCTGCAGGAAGTGGGAAGGCTGCTCTCTCCTGCCACTTCTCGCCACCTCCCTGGTCCAGGCTGTTCCTGGCAGCGTTCGTCCCTCGGGCAGGACGGCTAACAAAAGAAGCTGAGTTCTTCCTGCAAATGTCCATGAACCACCTGTAGACCCCTCCCCCAGCACACATCCGCAGTACCAAAAGTGTTCTCATTTTAACCTGCCCTGAGCCCAGGAACAGAGGCAAATCAGATACTAACTTTGTCATAGATGAGAAAGGGAAAGCAATTAACATAGAATTAAAATAGCAAGATAGGTTTATATTTTATTGATACTGAAAGATGTTCAGAATATCTGAAGTGAAATAAGCATAGTATGGCAAAAGTATAGTTTGGTTTTTTTCATATCTGGAAAGATATCTACCAAATGTTAACAGCAAGTGAGCTGGGATTTGACCAGATCTTTGGGCTCAGATTCCATGCTCATTTCACCATCTCTTGTTCCCTCTTCATCCTGAAATTCTTCCCTCCTTAAAAGCTCCTCCACCTCCAGGTAGCCTCCTGGGACTCCTTCTTCTGTTGTGGCTTGGACCACCTCACTCATTGTAGAAACCTTCTTCCCTCACAAGTACTGAGGCTGGGAGCTCTGCCTGAGGTAGCAAAGCTGCATCTACTTTGAAATGTGTACTTAGGAGAGTCCCCCAGCTGATATAATAGAGTCCCTGCCCCTACCCCGTTATACAAGGCCTCTCTCCTTCCCATTATCTGGCATGGTCCTGATGGCACAGAGTCCAAGACACGAGGCTTACGCATGTCATTCTCAAGGAAGGTTCACGGTCTGCACCTAGATTCCATTTATTCTTCTTTTGCACACAGTCCCACTGAGCTTGGCTAACTGGCTCCCCAGGCCATACGTGATGAGGGTCAGCACATTAGAAAGTGGGTGACCTGCTGCCAGAGCCGGGCAAGCTAGAGTAGACAAGGACAGCAGAGAGAGGAGCTCAGGCACCACAGCAGTTTGGGGCATGTGACGAAGAGATGAGCACATCTCAGGAGATCCAGGGGTGCACGGAATTGGGCCAAATACAACATTTGTGATAGCTCCCTAATCACCCAGGCAGGCAGACACAAGGAGCTAACACTTGCTGAGCTTTTATTATTTGCTACACCCTTGAGGATGGCATGTGCTCTGTTTAAGCAGGTAAGAAATCATGCAATACTTTTAAGAGAGTGTGTTCATTCAGTGGACCACCGGAACAAGTTACTACATACAGGGTGGCTTAAAACAACAGAAATGTATTCTCTCGCAATTCTAGGGGCCAGAGGTCAGAAATCCTGGAGGTGGCAGGACAGCACTTCCTCCAAAGCCTACAGGACAGACTCCTTCCTTGTTCCTTCCAGTTTCTGGTGGCTACCTAACTCCCGTCTCTGCCTGTCTTCACATGGCCTTCAATGCGTCTCATGTCTGTTTATTCTTCTCTTTTCTTATATGGACTAGTTTGTGGATTTAGAGCCTCCCCTAATCCAGGACGATCTCATCTTGAGATCCTCAACTTAATCATATCTGCAAAGACCCTTTTCCTAAACACAGTCACATTTACAGTGTCCCGGTGGATATTTCGATTGGAGGGCCACTCTTCATCTCACCGCAGAAAGATTCGTATCTAAAATGGTACAAATCTTTACTTGTACATTTTTGAAATGTACCACCTTAATATTGAACTGATTAAACTGCAGTTTGAACTAAATGTTTCTATAAAAAAGTGCGCATTTCCCAAGCAGGCCAGGTGTGTGGGACCTGGATCTACTTGAATTCCCAGAGTCCCTACCACAGATCAGGGTACATAGAGTAACTCAGCAAATTCCAAGGTGATTGGCTCCTTCAATTTCTTTTACATTCCTTTCTCAAACTCCACATGGTACAGTGGGAAACTGGAGAGAAATGAGGAAAGATCATTAGCTTTTCAGTTGGGAGGCAGGAGTTCAAATCCCCTTTCTGTTCCTTGTTCACTCACTTCTCAGCCTCTGAGCACCTCTCCCAAGCCCTTCACATCCACAACTCCCCCGTGAGGCTTTCACCAGTGCAAAGTGTTCCACATCAAAAAAGCTATCCCTTCCATTCCACCAAAGGCATTAAAAAAGAAAATTGAAGTACCACTGTAACTGGGCACAGTGGCTCACACCTGTAATCCCAGCACTTTGGGAGGTCGAGGCGGGTGGATCACCTGAGGTCAGGAGTTTGAGACCAGCCTGGTCAACATGGCGAAACCCCGTCTCTACTAAAAACACAAAAATTAGCCGGGTGTGGTTGGGGGTGCCTGTAATCCCAGCTACTCGGGAGGCTGAGGCAGAAGATTTGCTTGAACCACTGCACTGCAGCCTGGGCGACAGAGCGAGACTCCATCTGAAAAAACAAAAAACAAAAAACAAAACAAAAATTGAAGTACCACTATATTCATTAATTAAAGCTTTTAAGTGATGACATTTCCCTCTAACTTGAAAATAATACAAGCTCAGTGCAAAAAACTAACAAAATGTAGAAGTGAGAGGAAATCCTGCGATTGCACCGCTTAGTTAATGAATGTTTTTCAAGGTGTTTTTCCTAAGCATAAACATGCCTGTATCTTTTGTACAAATGGTTTCATTCCATACCTCTAAAAGAATGTTTATCCTCTTTTATCCATAATTTTTAGTTATTTTCTGGTGGAATGATTTGCATGTTACCTTGTCTGTCATCTTGTTTAAAATCCAGTTTGTTTTTTCCACTGAGCAACATGTTGTGAACATTTCCCATGTCAGTAAGCATTATTTTACAGCACAGTTTTCTACGGGTATCATAGCCTATTGTGTGATACATAGAATAATATCTGTTCTGCAGGGTTGAACACTTCCCTTTGTATCTAATTTTTTTCCCATTATAAAAGATAATGTTATGAATACCTTTGTTGAGACATGTTAATGCAATTTCTGATAATTTCCTCAGGAGGATTGTCTGGGTCAACAAATTTGGCTATTTTAAGGCATAAGATAATACTGAAAACAAAGACTGGATCAATTTCTAAAACACTTAAAGTAATATGTGGGTGTGATAAAAATTTTAAAAGTACAGAAGATCACTAATCAAGACCAAGGCAACATCATCAGTAACAACAGCTAACGGTCACTGATGGCTTCATGCAGTCTCCTCCTTTTACATTTTATATAGTATATACACTTATCATATATTATATTATAGATTCTATACTTAATCTTTATAGCTATCATTTGAGGGAGGTACTATAATTATTCCCATTTCACAAATGACATTGGGGTTCAAAGAGGTCTCCTACAATCACCAAGCTGGTAGGTGGCAGATTTGTCAGCTGAACTCCAGGAGCCTGACTCTGAAGCCCACGCTGTTGAGCGCTACAATCTACTAGGGAGGGAAGCAGCTCTCAGGCCTCCTGGAAAGGTCTGGGTAGAGGAGAGACAGGAGCTGCAGGCAGGAAGATTAGGCAATGGCGTGTGGGTGGCCCTGGAGGGAGAGGTGGTGGGGAGGCTCCAGGCAGGACCCCCTGTGTGGCTGGGGAACAGTGCCCTTCAAGAGGCAGGACAGAGGCGGGATCCACAGGCATTGCAGAGGACAGTACACAGGCAGGCGAGGTGAGGGTGGCGCCAGGGTTCCAGCTTGGGCAGGTGGGTGCCTGGTAGCCCCTTTCACACATGTTGCAGAGGAGAGGCCCAGCCCCGTGGGGGTATGCTCTTGAACCCGGCCTATGCCTCCTTCTGAGGCCAAGGTGGCTCCATGCTCAGCCCCCCTCCCTTCGCTAGCACAGGGTCAGAGATGCTCACTGAGGTCTTTGGGAACGAGATCCTGTCTCCCTCCCTCCTGTTTCATGTTGTCACAGATTAGATGCCCATCGCCACCATCCTGCCCTTGTTGGGGTTGGGGGGCTGAGGTTTCCTGATCTACTTTCCTTGCCCCTAAAGAAAGGGGGCTCACCTCACCTCTCTCCTTTGCCCCAAGTGTTGATTGTTCTCACAAGAGGCAGTGACTGAAAAGGGGTCTGCCTGCCAGATATACACCTCTTTCTACCTCCCCTCCCCTCCTCTGGGCCCAGAGTCTCAGTCATTATTTCCTAGGCCTACAGCAAAGCCATGGCCCATAAGATGTCCAGTAAGAGACCCAAAGAGCAGGGGGCAGCCTGGCCCCCACATTCCTTCAGTTCAGTTTTATTAAAAATACCACCGCCACCACTGAACACCTACCACTTGCTAAGTATTCAAGGGACACAGCGATGTCCTAGACATGGCCCCTGCTTTCAAACTACGACTCTAGACCCAGACAACTAGAGTCCTACCGGGGAATAGAGCCTGTGTCAACGGGACAGAGGTGTGGCCATCCATTCTAAGTGGGGGAGTCCAGGCTGAGCCCCTGGCACACTTGGGGCTGGACCCTGCTCTGCTACTATCTCTGTTGTGACCCTGGGCCAGTCTCTTCCCCTCTCTGGCCTTCAGCCTCCACAGCTGTGAAACCAAAGAATGGGACTCAGTGGTCCCTGAGGCCGTTTCCAGCCTGGGCTTGAGGGAGTTTTATTCCTGGAGTCCTTTTGAGCTGTTGCTGGGTTTTTGCGACCACTTTTTAAAAGCAGTGAGTGAGAAGAGGCGGGGTGGGGGTGGAGAGCACGGGAACTGTAAAGAAATTCTCAGACTGATCTGCTGCTTTTTGTGTGTGGACCAGGGACTGGAAAGTGCTGGGGGGAGGGCAGGAGTAGAAGGCCAGGGATGGAGTGAGGAGGGGGAGAGGAGGGTGCCTGGAGGGGACAGAAGAATGAAATAAAGGCAATCCAACAAAAGGAAGTGAAAAGTGAATGACAAGTTTGAGGCTGCAGGCCCTAGGCCGGCTAGGCCTTTAGGGGGAAGAATGGAGACAAACGAGCTGGATTTTCATGCTTGGTGGACGTGAATGAAGGAGCATCTTTTAAAACCCTATCAGGAACTCTTTGGATTGTCATTAGATCTGGAGAGGGGAAAAGACGGAGGGAGGAGATTGCTGAATTTGGCCCCTGGGTGTGAAAAGCTCCCAGATTCTTCGCTGGTGACTGGGGGGGCTTCATGCTCTCTCCTTGCCAGAGCTAGGCACACCTGGGCCCCTGAAAGCTTTCGGTAGATTATTTGTCATTCTGAGGGCCCTTGAAATTCAGTGGTGGTCTCCTCCTGCTCTTGGTGGGTGACCCCACACTGGAGCTACAAGGAAGTGGGGGTTGGGGGTGGGCTGGGGGAAGCTCCAGGATTCTGGCTCCTTGGAGGGTGACCAACCATCTGGGTTTGCCAGGGACACGGGACTTGCAGTGCTAACACCGGAAAAGTCTGGGACAAACTAAGATGACTGGTCACCATACTTTTGGGTGGGGGCTGGTAGGGACAAGAGGGGAGGGAGGTGGGTTGCTCAAGGCTGGTGGCACTAAGCCCTGGGGTTAGGCTGGTACCAGAGCCTTGGTCCTGGCCTCCAGCAGGCATCTGGAATACAGGCTGGGAGGATGTTTGTTTGTTTGTACTTAAAACAAACAAACAAACAAAAAAACACAAAACATCGGCGGGGGGTGTGGTGGCTCACGCCTGTAATCCCAGCACTTTGGGAGGCCAAGACGGGTGGATCATGAGGTCAGGAGATCGAGACCATCCTGGCTAACATGGTGAAACTCCGTCTCTACTAAAAATAACAAAAAAACAAACAAACAAACAAACAAACAAACAAACTTAGCCAGGCGTGGTGGCGGGCGCCTGTGGTCCCAGCTACACGGGAGGCTGAGGCAGGAGAATGGCGTGAACCCGGGAGGCGGAGCTTGCAGTGAGCTGAGATCCGGCCACTGCACTCCAGCCTGGGCGACACAGCGAGACTCCATCTCAAAAAAAAAAAAAAAAAAAAAAAAAGACAATTTGAGACTTTTGCCTATGGCTGGATATTAGATCATGTTTCAGAATTTCTCATGCATTGTGAAAATAGTTTGGTGGTTATGTTTCTAAAAATATTCTTATCATTTAAAAATGGACACTGAAGAATTTACCAGTGGGATGATAGACACCCAGGATATACTTTAAAATTTTCCACCAAAAAAAAAAGTCTGTGCAGGTTTGGGGTGGAGGCAAACTGATGAAATGAGGTTGATCATGAATTGATGGTTGCAGAAGCTAAGGGATGGTACATGAAGACACATTATTCTATTCTCTCTGCTTTTGTCTATGTTTGGAAATATCCAAAAATCCAAACTCAAAAGACAAAGAAAAGAAAAGGGGAGTCTATCAGTGATGCAAAGTAGCAGTGGTTAAAAGCACTGGCTCTGGGTCAGGACAGCGTGGGTTCAAGTCTAACTCCACCTCTTACTGGGTAACTGACAGCATGTTGTTTAACCAATATCAGTGTCATCATGTGTAAAATGCAAATAATAATTCTAATAATTAGTCTATGATCTCAGAGACTAACAAATGGAAAGCACTAGCAGTGCGCTTAGACATAGTAAACTCTCAATAAAAATTAGTTGTCGTTAAGATAGGTGATTTGTGGGGAGGACATGCCGTTTCAGCCCGGAGATCCCTTCAGAGCTTGGATCCTGCGAGTGTGGGTGATTTCCTGGAATAAACCTCTCCTGAAGAGGTCAGTTACTGGGACTCAGGCCTCACCTACACAGTGCACCCAGGCAGGCTGCCTCCCTTCCCATGCCTACAGCCTGCAAAGAGCCCTCTGCCTGCCCCTGTTTTCTGTTCTCAGTCTGATGCGTTTGGCAGAGTTTTCTCCCTACCTCCTCTAGGAAGTCTCAGTGCTGTGCTTATACCTTCATGCCTTTGCTTGACCAGTTTTCCTCCGGTCTCTGTTAGTCAACCAGGAACTGCAAGAGGGCAGGTCACAGGATGAGCACACGGAAACTCAGGCATGTGCTGGTTCACACGTAGTGACAGCACACACACAGAAACAAGTGCACACACGTGTACAACCCTCAGGCAGGTATGTCAATATCTGCTAACAAATGGGACCAGAGGTTAGAAAGAGGTTAGAAAGCCTGAGATGCAAGAGCAGCAGAAGTGGGGACTTGGCTTTGTTCACTCTGGGGTTCATGGTGCAGAACTGAGTATGCTATGAGCAGTGGATGCCAGGGGCTGTCAGCAACTGAAGCCAGGTTCACTGCTGAGGTCTGTGTTGTCAGAATTCAGTGCCAGGTAGAGGGGATGATGATGAGGTAGAGGGCCTTCATTTCAGGGGACTGCACCAAGAGATCTGGACACTGGAGGTCAAGAGCTGACCTCCTGCCAGGATGACAGTCATTCCTGGTGGTGCAATGGTCACAAGAATGGAAATCTTAAAAGCCACCATTTATTCTGCACAGGTGCTGGCACTTGCCTTGTGTTACTTTGTTTAATCTTGACAATTACCCTATGAGAAAAGTAACATTGTGTCCTTTTATAGTTAAGGAAACTGAGCCTCAAAGACATTAAATGGCCATTGGCTGAATGTCACACATCTGAGAAGGGGCAAGGCTTGGATTTGAACCCCAGGCTGTCTGTCTGACTTTGAATTCAATACTATCAGCTACAGCATTATATATGCAATTTTTGCTGAGCAAAAAAAAGATACTGGGGACGGATTTACTGTGGAAATTACATGCTATCTGGAATTTGTTTCAAAATAATTCATGAAGAAAGTGCCAGGGAAAAAGGGTGAGGATGTAGGTGAAATATAATTGGCTCTGAGTAGATAATTCTTGAATCTGGGTGATGAATATCTGAGAATTCATTGTGCTCTTCTCTCTACTTTTGAAATTTTCCATAATACATTTGACTTGCTCTGAGTTCTACCATGGGTGACCTTGAACATGTTGCTGAACCTCTGTATGCCTCTAGTTCCTCACTAGACTTGGCTCCATCTGTCCCTATTGCAAGATTGCAATGCTGCTCAATCTATGCCCAGGGAATAAAGGGTGTAACAACACCTGGATCTGCTGAGACGTGGGTTCCCCTATTTCTAAGGGCAGCCATAGACCCCTTTTAACTAAAGATCTTTCTTTTGCCTCCCACTTCCCAGAAAGAAAAGGTCAGAGACCAAAAGGCCTGTGCATTTGGTCTGTGTCTGAACTCCAGGGATGGAACATAAAACTCTGTGTGTGTGTGTGTGTGTGTGTGTGTGGTGTGTGTGTGGGGTGTGTGTGTGTGTGTGGTGGGGGAATGTGCAGTGTGCTGCTCACTCCACCTGTGTGGGTCTCCTTTTCTCCCCTTCCAAGTCGCCACCTGTTCATTTCTCGTTCAAAAGGGCCCTGGGGGCCCCAGGCAGAAGGGTGGTGCCCAGACCCTGGGGGAGGCAAATGAGGCTCTGGGCCTCCCAAACACTGGGGATGATAAATGGGGTCCGAGTCTTTCAGGCTTCATTATAGAGTCGCCATGGGTTTGCCCAAACCATGGCAACCGATTCAAGCAATGATTAACCTAATAAAGCAGAGGCAAAGGGGAAAAAGATGCATTCAAGACCCCAAGTCAGGCCCTGGTTCTCTAGAGGCAGTAAATTTCCCTTCAGTGGGTGCGGTGTTCAGGCCCCAGACATCCTAAATCTATGCCTCTGGGAGTGGGGGCAGGGAGCCTGTGAAAGCCTGTGTGAATGGATATCAGGGATCAGCTGGGGTGGCTCAAATGCACACATAGCAGTCCCCTGGGCCCTTCTTGGAAGCCAACCCAGTACTGGGGACAGGAAGACATCTGCTTTAGCCCCAGGAGTCAAATTACCTGGGCTTTCTTTTTTTGAACTCTGGTATATTTGACCCTGAGGAGGTAGTGGTGTGTGTATGCGTGTGCGTGCATGCGTGCGTGCGTGCTTGTGTGTGTGTGTACATGTGTCTATCTGTCTGCCTGTCTCTGGGGTGTGGAAAGCAGGTAGCAAAGATTTCTATGTTTGATCTCAGCCAGAAGGCCGAGAAGCAATTGGAAGCAAAGGTTTCTGTTACTGCCAATGTGATGGCAGCCTGTAAAACACCCACCATGATCTCTGCCTCCTGGTATTCATGTCTCTGGCTTGGATGTCCCCCCTTCACACCTTGGTTGCTTACATTGAGGGAAGCCAGTTGTCATGTTGTGAGCCACCCTATGGAGAGGCCAACATGGCAAGGAGCTGAAGGATGTCTCTGGCCAAAAGCCAGTGAGGAACTGGGACCCTCACTGCAACAGCCTTTGAGGAATTGAATTCTGCCAACAACCACACGAGTGGGCTTGGAAGTGGCTCCTATGCTAGTCAAGCCATCAGGTAAGACCACATTCCTAACTGATCCCTTGACGGCAACCTTATGAGACGCCTGAACCAGCTAAGCCACACCTGGATTCCTGAACCACAGAAGCCACACATAATCAATGTTTCTTGGTTTAAGGAGCTAAGTTTTGGATAATTTGTTATGCAACAATAGGTAACTGGTACAACAGAGGCAGTGTAGCTGGTGATGATGTTAGGAGAGCAGGAGCCTCAGTTCATCTCCATAATGATCAGGTTTGGGTGCTTGGGCAAGTCCCAACATACTTGCCTGCTTAATTTGGGAAGGTCAGTCTGGCTCATGCTTTCTTCGCTAGTCATCTGTAGGAATAAGACAGAGATGAGACGGGTGCTATAATGAGTCTGCCTCATCTTCATCTCATGAAATCCTGTGAGGTAAGTGTGGTTTTCTCCATTTTTGTAGCTGGAGAAATGACAGCTACAGTAAGTTACTTGCAGAGGCTAAGCAACTTGCCCAAGGTAATAGAATATGAAGTACTGGAGTTGAGATAGATCTCAAGCCTCATGCCCTTTCCACTGACTCAGGAGGGATCTGAGTTTCTCAGGAGGAATCAACTACACATGAACTACGGGCATTGTTACCATAGATCTCAGAAACAATGATACAGTACCGTTGTGATAATCTGTTATCACTTAGTCAGATGGGACATCTTCTGAAATAGATTTATAGGCAGTCAAGGATAGGTTATTTTTGTGCAGAGGAGGATATGAAGCAGGAGGGTTAGTGGATCTCTATATGACTCATTCATCCATTCATTTATTCAACAAATATTCCTTGGTCTTTATGTGCTAGCCAGTCTGGGGAGGGAAAAGATTTCTAAACAGATAATTGCAATGCCTTTTATTCATTTATTAATAGTCAATTCACTCACTCATTAATTCATTCTAAAAACATGTGGCATTTGGGCTGGGTGCAGTGGCTCACACCTGTAACCCCAACATTTTGGGAGGCTGAGGTGGGTGGATTGCTTGAGTCCAGGAGTTTGAGACCAGCCTGGGCAACATGGTGAAACCCCGTCTCTACTGAAAATACAAAAAATTAGCCGGCTGTGATGGTGCACACCTGTAGTCTCAGCTACTCAGGAGGCTGAGGTGGGAGAATCACCTGAGCTCGGGAGGTTGAGGTTGCAGTGAGCTGTGATCACATCACTGCACTCCAGCCTGGGCAACTGGAGTGAGACCCTGTCTCAAAAAACTAAAAAAATAAAATAAAATAAAATATGGGGGATTTAGACAAAAATGGGTAATCAGTGTTCTGCTCATTGGAGACATGAAGACGAACATAGTCTCTGCCCTTGAGGAGATCTCACAGATCAATGAGGAGTGCATATAAACCATCACTACACTACCTGGAAAATGCCACAATATTCACATGCACAGGGTATTATGGGAGCAGGGAGCAAGGAGGGAGGCATAGTGCAGAGAAAACTCCCAGGCAGAGGTGATATCCATTTTGGAGGTTGGGAAAGGAAAACAAGAGAGAAGGTTCAGACAGACAGAACAGTGTGTGTGGGGGGTAGGGGAAAAAGCATTGAAGGGGTACCTGAGTGTGTATAAAGGGAAAACTTCAAGCAAGTCATCACTCCTGGAGGGTAACTATCAGGGCAAATGAGGCATTGTGAGAAAGAGACTGGTGTGGCAGGACTCTGACCTAAGCATACCTGACTTTTGATGATAAAAACAAATAATAATAGCATATGTAATCCAATTTAATCTAGACCACGATGCTGTGATAGAGTCTGCCCATTGCCTGCCAGAATCCATTCTTCACTTCTTCTAGGCACATAGTCCCTCTTCCAGCTAGATGAGGCCACGTGATCATATTCTCTTTGTGAAATGTGAGCAGAGGTGATGTGTGCTACCTCTGAGCGTAAGTTTTAAGACTGTAGGTAAGCCTCCTCCATGCCTTATTTCCCCTTTCCACTGGCTGGGACTTATGGCAATGCAGCTTCAACCATTTGGTTGGCAAGGATCTGGGAGCTGGTGGAGGAAGAAGATGAAAGGATCTTAGTCCCAAAATGGTGTCATGGAACAGAGCTCCCCACCTACCTAGAATATTCACCTCAGGTTGAATTATTTGAGGGTCTCTGCTATAGCAACCTAGCTTTAATCTTACTAGAACCTTAAAAGGCAATATTGCTATCCCCATTTTATAGATAAAGAAATGGAAATAAAGATTAAGGAATTTGTGCATGTTTATACTGATTGTTAGTGAATCAGTTGGATATTGAGGCCTTATTCATATAAATTCGCAGCTCACACTATAAAATTCTTCCCAGTTAGAACATGAACTTTATCCTACGGAATGATTGGAAACCATTTGAAGATCAAATGGGAGAGTTATAATGTTATATTCACATATTAGATGGGAACTCTGACAGCTGCATGGAGGGTACAATGACGAGTGTCAAGATTAGAGGTGGGGCCAGATGTGGTGGCTCATGCCTGTAATCTCAGCACTTTGGGAGGCCAAGGTGGGAGGATCACTTGAGCCCAGGAGTTCAAGACAAGACTGGCCAACATAGTGGGACCCCGTCTCTACAAAAATTGTTTTTAAAAATTAGCTGTGTGGTGGCATATGCCTGTGATTCCAGCTACTTGGGAGGCTGATGTGGGAGGATCACTTGAGCCCAGAAGATCAAGGCTGCAGGGAGCCATGATCATACCACAGTATGCTGGCCTGGGAGACAGAGTGAGACCCTATCTCAAAAAAAAAAAAAAAAAGACTAGAAGTAGAGAGATCAGTTAGGTAGTCTCTGCAGATAAGGGATAAAAGCCTGAACTATGGCAGTAGTCATAAGGAAGCAAAGGAGGAGCCATGTTCAAGAAAAAGTGAGAAAGAAAACCAGCAGGACTTGAGGGTTAACTAGATATGAGTAGTGAGAGACCAAGATGAACCCCAGATTTCTAGTATGAAGGATGCTACTTAGTGAGATCAGGAAAAGGGGACAGCATTAGCTTGGGGAACCAGGAGAGGATTCCCACTTTGGACTTCTCATTTGGGGTGCCCTAGGGACATCTGGACATTTGATCTTAGGGCTCAGGAAGGGTAAGTTTACCAGGAAGGGATGGGTGACTCTTGGCCTTTCTCCTAGTTTACAATACACAGGGGTGCAAAGAAAATTCAAATTCATGCAAAAGCCCTTTCCTCTCCAAAATGGGGGAAAATGAAAAGATTTTTCTTTTTTTGAGACAGGGCCACACTCTGTTGCCCAGGCTGTAGTACAGTGGTACAATTTTGGCTCTCTGCAACCTCCACCTCCTGGGTTCCAGCAAGTCTTATGTCTCAGCCACCTGAGTAGCTGGGATTGCAGGTGTGCTCTACCATGCCTGGCCAATTTTTTTTTTTTTTTTTTTTTTTTTTTTTTTTTTAGTAGAGATGGGATTTTTCTGGCTACTTTTTTTATTTTTAGTAGAGATGGGATTTTGCTATGTTGGCCAGGCTAGTCTCGAGCTCCTGGCTTCAAGTGATCTGCCCACCTCTGCCTCCCAAAGTGCTGGATTACAGGCATGAGACATTGTGCTCAGCTGAGAAAGAGAAGAATTTGAGGCAAATAAAGATGCTAATTATAGTAAATACCATTTATGGAAGCTTAGAAGTCTGGACAAACATGTTTAATCAGTACAATAGCCCAATTATGTGGCTACTATTTATTGTCCCATCTTCATAAATGAGGAAAATAGTTCTTAGGAGAGGCAACGGGGTTTAATTGAAAACCACTAGGTGTGGCAGCACTGGGACTTGAACCTATGTCTGTGGGGTTCTAAAATCATATCTCTTAACTACTTTGATCTCCTGTGTATGCATCTGGAGGACTTCCTTTGGGCTTTGTTCTTGGAATAACTAAAGCATGTAACCCAAACAATGAGAGCCCTGTTGAGGGCAAAGTTCCAAACCAGTTCTCCCAGCTAGGGCTGCCTCAGCTTAAACTTCAAAAGTTGTTCACCTCAGGCCTCTCAGATGCTGTCAGAAAGTCCTAAGCTAGTTACTTAATTCTAGCTCCGTAATTTATAAGGGCAGGAGTCCTAAGGTGCACAGAGAGAAAGGCAAGTCAGTAGCAACAGAGACCTTGCTTTCCTCTTCTCACTAGGGAAACCTGACAGTCCTCTGGGTCTGCATGTCCACAGGGGCCTCCCTAGGACTACGGACTGGAATCGTGGGCAGAGGGGGTTGATAGGTGGTTTTCAGTAAGAGAACCCCTCACTCCCAGACGCACCTCTCGCGCTGGATCTGCGTGGACATTTCAGCACCATGGTCAGGGGCGCGCAGCCGCATTTCAGGATCTCAGAGCAATTGCTAGACAGGCTCAGCTAGACAGGCGTCGGCTCCGTCGGCCTTGGCCCACTGATCCCAGAAGCAGAGGCAGCAGACAGGAGCCTGGAACTTCGTCAGGGGTCCAGGGAGGCCAAAGCTCAGGGACCCCTGGACCTTATAAGACCCCAAGGACCCGGTTCTAGTCAAAGAACATATTACTATAGATTGATTCGCCATCTACCAGCTCCTATCTACTCCTATCTACCAGCACAGAGGAAAGAGTTCCAAACTGCCAGCTTAGAACCAGGGCATCAGTCCTAGTTTGTTACAATAACTCGCCTAGTGATTGAGGGCCTTGGGCGAGTCATCTTCTCTGTTTCCATGGATGTGACCACACTGCCTTGCCCTCCTCATTGACTGTAGGAGGGTACCGGAGATAAAGTGTCTAGCCTCAAGTCACTCACTGCTCACTTGGCCCTTGGAAGGCAGAACAGCCAGGTAAAGTTAGCAGAATCACAACCCCCCGACCCCATCCCTCCGCTTCCTCACACACTTTTGTGGAAATCTGTCTGCAGGGATTTTTAAAGGGGGCAGACGAAAAGGCACACAGCAGAGAGTATTCCTTACATAAATGTAATTACAATGTACCCAGCGGTTGTTCTGTGCCACATTCTCAGGTGAATCCCCCAGACCCTCCCCACACACTGTCTCTAGTCTCAGGGTCTGAAGGTTTTTTTTTTTTTTTCCCCACAGTTTCCGGTCTTGAGGGGACTGTGGTGCCGTTCACCTTGTGTCAGTCTTGTGGTAGGCACCCAGAAACCCAGCGAAAGGGTATTAGGAACTCCTTCCAACTTCTCTTGTGGATTAGCTGAGGCAAGGAGACTTGTCCAAGGTCACACGGCCCGGTAGTCCGCAAGGGAGAGAAGGGACGGTGTGCACCTGTGGGGTCGCGTGCGCCACGAGCCCCGCCTACCTTTGTGCCAGCCCAGCGGCCTGGCTCCCAGACATTAGCATTCCAATGGCCCCGGGACGCTTTGTCCTCCGACTGAGGCCGGCTGGGGGTGGGGTGGGATGGGGGCAGGGCACCATAAATCTACCTGCTTGTGTGCCAGCGCGGCTTGACTGGAGGGAGACGCAAGATTCATGTGCTGTTTTTCTGGAAGCCAGTCTTGGGCTCAGACAAAAGCAGAAGACGGGGGAAGAGCCATTTGACCCGAGAGTCTTTCCTGCCCGGATTTCGGACACTGTTGGTTTCAGACCGCAGCAGGCTCCGCAGCCGAAGAAGCGCTGGCTGACGGTGAAGAGGCAGGGTCCGGGCAGAGACCGCTAGCAGCGCGGTTTTAAAAGCCCCAGGACTCAAAACGCTGCAAGAGGTGGAAGGCGCGGGGGCGGTGGTGCAGAGCTATTATCAGGCCATCCCTAGAAATGTTTCCTAGTTCTTCTTGCTGAGGGGTTCTTTGGAAAGAGGCATGGGCGAGCTTTCCCACCGCAGCGTGATTTTACACACTTAGATGGAGCTCATCCAGCACCGAACCCTAAACTTTGCCCCCGTGATTCAGAGAAACCCTAAACCCTCCTCCGCCTTCTCCCGACTTGGAGAGTGGAGCTGACAGTTTCGGGGGTCTAATTCGCCCCAACCCAAGGTGGCGGCCCAGCAGCTGAGTTGGTTAACCCGAACGTGCGTGTTTTAATTTGTGGGGCGGAGGACCAGTCTGTGTGTGTTGGGTGACTAATGGCTCCTTAATGAGCGCCCTCAAAAGCAGGAGAAGGACTGGGCTGTGGGGGAGAACGCAGCTCACCCGGTTGCCTCCTGGAGAACCTTAACCCAGCAAACGCTCCTCCAGCTTCTGGGGGCCGTTTGTACCCAGAGAGTCCCCTGCCTAGATGATGAACACTACTTCACACAGCGTTCCACAGGAAAAAGAATCTTTCCACTTGAGGAATTCCTCTCCAAACCTTTAGTCCTGGCCCAAATGCCACCTCCTCCTGCAAGCTTCCGGCACTCCAGCCCCAAGGTGACAGTTTGATGCTCCATCCTGCGGCTCATACCTCCCCCAACCACCAATATTTCTTGGGCCTTGAGTGATTGTGTCTATATCCTTGCTACTGTCCTGCGAGGATAAAGAGACCTTCTTGATTTTTATGTCTGCCCACCCCGTACCCCCAACGCCCAGCAAATCACAGGTGTTTGCTTGCTTTGTGCAACTCCCAAGCTGCTGACACCTGTCCCCAGGAGGTGCCCCAGGTGGAAAGTTGGCTATTGCAGAGGTCATCAATAACCCATTAATCTCCTCCTCCCAGATTAAAGCCACAAAATGAAACAACACCTTCGTTCATTCGTTTGTTTGCTGTGTCCCTCTTCCCGCCCCCAAATCCTGCCGCTGATAACTGAGACAAGTCTCCTCTGAGCTAACTTTACAGATTTATGGTAGAGAAGGGAAAATTTCCATTTGAATTGGGTAGGGCATAGGAGAGAAAGAGATGCAAGAGGCATTAACCCCTGAGAAGACATCATCTTTGCACTCTAATGTGCTGGAAAAGCAACCTCTCCACCAGCTCCGGGGGTCTGGCAGCACCACACCCGACCTGGGTTGGCCCACTTCTTCCCAGGACACCCCTGGCCAATTCAAGGAGGTCTCTGGAGTTCAACTAGCAGGTAGGGTGCCTGTCCTCCACTTTCCTATTCCCAAGCAGCAGGCGAACTCTGTGGATCCTTACAGCTTAGACCATATTCTCTGGGGTCCTAGGGGTCCCTGAAGTCATGTAGGGGTGTTCTACTGGCACTCTGGGACAGATTTCAGTGCCCATGCTGCACCAGTCCTTCCACCTTGCCAGTAAGAGAGATGGTGTGGCTGGAAACCTTGAACAGTTTCTTGATAAGTTTTCAATCAAGGCTGCCAGGTAATGAGGGAGGGGGTGTTGCCGGAGATTCCAGTCAGACACTCCACCTTCTTTGCTCCTGGCTGCTCAGCTCAACAAGTTCAAGACACAGCCACCTCAGTGCCTGAGTAAAATATGCTCAGGGGATGTGCTAGGCCTCTAAGCACCTTGGGAAAATTCCTAGGATGCCCAGCCCAGCTGTGTTTCCAAGGACTCTGAGTCTGCAATTGAATTATTACTGTCTGCCTTCCCCGAGTGCAACCAACAGTTGCTCTAGAGCTAGGCTGGTGGAGTTGGGGAAAGGGCCGGCAAGTGAGAGTCAGTAGTCCTAGCTGGAGGCTTGTCTTTCTTCTAAACCGCTCTTTGAAATAAGAGGATTCATTGCCCTACATAGAAAAAAGGGGGCTGGACCAATAATTACTTATAAGACTTCCAGCTCTCCAAACCCAATCTGCCCTGGCTCTAGTCCAGACCTCTAGAAAGAGTGTCATCCCTCTCCTTGGACAGAGGTGCTCTTCCTCAGCTGTAGTGACTGTAGCTCTCCTCTCCCCAACGCACAATGAAGTCACCTTGCCAAGGTTTCCTGAAGGTCCATTTTTTTTTAATTGGCTTAAAATCTCACCCAGCAATCCCTAAATAATCTAATATACAAAATATAGACTTTTCCTTGCTGTGAAATCTCATTAATAAATACAAATGTGTAAAACGGCGGGGGGGGGGGTGGCATATAATTTACTGTACCAAACTTGATTTCAAAAGACATCATATAATTTACAAACCGATTAAAAAAACAAAACAAAACAAAAAACATGTGCGGTGCTCCAGGCACCTGCAGCGCAGCTCACGTTTCAGGCGCAGCTCGCAGGGAGGCTGGGGAGGTGCTCCCTGGCCGGGCTGGGCTTTCCCAGTTCATAGCCTGGTCTTCCGCCCCGGGAGGGCAATGGCTCCGAAAAGTGCACGAGGAGAAGGCAGAGGGTCGCCTTCGTGGCTTTAAGGCAGAGCGAGGCGCCCTGAAACCCCGGACCTGATTGGGAGTAGAGAAGATCGGCAGCGTCTTTGGAGCAGGGCAAGGGGAGCAAGCGCTGAGAGACCAAACATTGGATTGAATCACATTGGAGGAGGGGTGGTAAGAGACTGAGAGGCAGACAGACTTGAGTGAGGGTAGGGCGACCCGAGACGGTAGGCGGCTCCGGCCGGGTAGTGCTACCATTCTCGTACTCTTAGAATGAGATTATGGCGTGGTGGCAGGGAGGAGGCCTAAAATGAGCGAAGTTTGCAATGCCCACTTCGCGCGGGCAGCAAGGGCTGCGTGAGTTGGCGCGGCTCGGAGGGCCGGGGAATGAATCCAGCCTGCAGCCCCCGCAGAGGCCTGGGCCAGCCAGGGGTCAGCCAGTGAGAAGCAGAAGGAACAAGTGCTTTTGAGGGTCGCCGCCATCGGCCACCCTCTAGGGCTCCGGCTCCCTCCCTCTCCCTTACCCTTAGCACCCACAGCCCAGCGACAGGCAGGTCCCTTCACAGAAAATCTGAGAAAGCCAGAGTGCTTGGGCGCAAGCAGGCGGAAGAGGTGGCCCCCTGCAGGCCGGGGCGCTCCTCCAGCGACGCGGCGGGGCTAAGGCTGCCAGCCTGGGAGACTGGGGAGTAGAGGGACCCCCAGTCCCCGGGGGATCCGCCTTCTGGGCTGCCCAGCTCCCCGCAGTGCGGCGCCGGCGACTCCAACGCGTAGAAGCTGTGGTCCGCTATGCGCAGCGTTTGAGTCAGTGCCCAGATGTAGTTGTGGGCGAAGCGCAGCGTTTCAATCTTGGTGAGCTTCGCGTCATCTGGGAAGGTGGGCAGGACACCGCGCAGCGCGTCCAGCGCCGAGTTGAGGTTGTGCATTCGATTGCGCTCGCGGTCGTTGGCCTTCTTGCGCCGACTCCGTCGCTGCTTGCTTAGTGCCAACTCGCTCTTAGGCCGGCTGCGCCCCGCGCGCCGTGCCCGGAGCTTCCTTGGCGCCCCTCGGCAGCCTCCCCCTTCCGCCTCCGCGCAGTTTCCCCGTGTGCGAGTGGGGCTGGGCGGAGCGGACGTGGGGCAGGTCACTTCGTCGTCCAAGGCTCTGGGGAAGGACCGCTCCGTCTCACCGGTCACTTGGACAGTGGACGCACCCGAGGGATGAGGCGTCATCCTACGGCGGGGTCAGAGGGAAGGTAAGCTTGAGTCTGTTACTGGGCGCAGTCCGCGATTCCAAGTCTAGGTGGGAAAAAACAAAAAGAGCCATCCTCCCAGCCCCCGCCGGGTCAGAGGATCCCTCTTTCCCCTGCCCGTCCCTTGGCGGCCTCCAAATGTTACCTTTCTACCGGCGCAAAAGAAGAGAGAGCGATGAGCAGCTAGGCCGTGGGGAGCTGAGCGGGCTTCTGGTCGCCAAGTTCAGCTGAGCTGCAGGCGCCCCAGCCTGGGAGTTGCCCCAGCCCCAAAGGAGAAAAGAAGAGAGAATGGGGTCCCGGGCCTCTGTCGCGCTCTCTCTCGCGGCGCGGAGGTGAGACCGCGGCGATTTCCTGAGCAGCAAGTCGTGTGCCCCTTGGCACGCTTTATCTGCTTGGCCTGGGCCAGGAGCGTGCCTGCCCGGCTGCTGCCCGCGCCACCGGCCAATCAGCGCCAGGGCCCTGGGGCCGCGCCACGCGAGCCCGCTCCTCCCCCGCAGGGCACAGCTGGATTCCGGACAAAGGGCCGGGGTCGGGGGAGGGGAGCGCCGCTCTGTTTGCTCTCTCGCCGCGGGCTGGGTCCCAGCAACTCTCAGTTCCTCAAAGAGCCTCGCCCAGTGAGAAGGGCCTCGTGTGGCTCTCGTCTGGCCACCCCAGACCGCTTTGCTCCTAGCCTATCTTTACTTAGCATCTGTCCTGGAGGGGACTTTGATGCCTCTAGTGTACAATGACCACACGTTACACATGGGGAAATTTAGGCTTAGTGAGGGAGATGGCTTGTCCGAAATCGCATAGCAAGATAGTGGCGGAGACAACCAGGAGCTCGTTGTCCTGACTAGCAGCCTGGAGAAGGGTCCAGGAATTCTAAAGTACGCCCTGCTCTCCTGGTGTTTCACTGCCTCTCTTCATCCTGGAAGACAAGGGCCATCACTGAGAGAGCTCCTGCCTATGTCCCTTCCATTCACAGACCTTCTATTGGGGGTGTCCGAGCCTCTGCCACACCCTGAAATGCTACCTCACCCTCCCCAGAGGCGCTTAGAACCCCACCCCCATAGATCCCACTCCAGAGGCAGTGGGTGGCTGTGGGGGGACCCCTCAAGCGGACATTCCATTACTACAAGCCTACTACAGCTTGTGGATAGTATCCCAGCATTCTGTCTAGGAACCGTGACAGGAAGAGTTCTGGGAAGTGTGAGGAGGGGAGGAAGGAACCAGGAGTTCACAGTGAGCTCTTGCGTCTTTTTTTTTTTTTTTTTAAACAAACAAACAGACAAAAAAAAAAACAAAAAAACAAAAAAAAAACAAACAAAAAAAAAACCCAAAAAACAAAAAAACAAAAACAAACAGAAAAACACCAAAACCAAAACCAAAAACAAAACAAGGTCTCCTTCTGTCACCCAGGCTGGACTGCAGTGGTGCAATCACGGCTCACTGCAGCCTTGATCTCCTAGGTTCAAGCTATCCTCCCACTTCAGCCTTCTGAGTAGCTGAGACTACAGGCGTGCGCCACTGTGCTCGGCTAATTTATTTTGTATGGCAGGGGGGTCTTGCTTTGTTGCCCAGGATGGTCTCGAACTCCTGGGCTCAAGCGTTCCTTTCACTTCAGTCTCCCAAAGGGCTGGGAAGCAGAGCCGCGGTGCCCCTCCCCCTTGTGTCTTTTGAACCATCACGGTGTGCAGGCACTGGGAGAAGCAGATAAACTTTTTCTCCCCTTAGTCCTTCGGTCCAATCACAGACAGACAGCGGCTGCCAGCAGTCACCTGCTCCAGCCCCCTGCCTCGGCATCACTCGGGCATCGCACAGTGAGCACAAGGTAGGGACTCCCCAAGCCCCTGGGGTTGCCCCTGGTAGCGCTCTCTGGAAACCTTTCCAAAGGGAGTCTGAACTCATCATCCCTCCTTTCTTCCCCAGCCCCTCCTCTTGTCCCCGCCTGGGACATCCCGTGGTCTTCTGCTTCCGGTCACTCAGGGTGAGGGGTTGCAGCTTCCGCTTCTCTCTCTTGACCCGATCGTGCCTGGAGGAAGAAGCCGAGGCCGGGGGGGTTAAGTATCCGGGTTTAAGTCTCCTTAGGCGAGGAAGGCTTCACTTTCCAGCGGATCCAGATATCCTGAGTCTCCCGGAAACTGCAGGAGGGGACAGGACTCGACTTCGAGACTGTAGGGTGGGGTGAGGGGATGAGGTAGGTCTGTGAGTCTGCCCTAGTGATAGCCTCTTACCGCCCAGGCTGCTTGGGGGCAAATTTTCCTCCAAGGAAGAGGGTGATGTGCTCAGGAACCAGGGAGAGGGGTGCTCTAGGACTGGGCGGGGGTGTGGCGCAGTCCTGCCAATCTTAGAAGGTGCTCTGTGAGCAGAGGCTCCTTCCCTTGCTGTAGGGAAATGAAGCCTGAGACCAGGGTCAGAATCAACAAAGGGACCATCTGGGACTGTCCGGGTAGCATTTTGCTGCAGCTCCTCCCTTAGGTCACCACTGGCTAGGAACTTGTCTTCTCAAAAGAATGGGAATTCCAGGCCTTCTTTAAAGATGAAAAAGTCAAGGCCCAGAGAGGGGGAGTGACTCTCTCAAGGTCACACAGCAAGTTCTATCAGAACCACACAGAAGTCGTATCTTCAGACTGCTAGTCCCAGATTTTCCCTTTGAACCAGCAACCCCTCCTTGATTTGGGGGAAAATTTTTTTTTTTTTTTTCCCAAGGCAAAACAACAGATCCCAAAATGCAGAAAATAGAGGAAGTCCTGAGTCTGGGGGTCAGATCAGAAAAGAAGTAATGGTCCCATTTTCCAGGCAAGGGGAGCCAGCATCCATTCAAGCTGCTGCTGCCCCTGCTGCTGCTGCTGCTGCTGCTGCTTCTGCTGCTGCTTCTTCTTCTTCTTCTTCTTCTTCTTCTTCTTCTTCTTCTTCTTCTTCTTCTTCTTCTTCTTCTTCTTCTTCTTCTTCTTCTCCTCCTCCTCCTCCTCCTCCTCCTCCTCCTCCTTCTCCTCCTCCTCCTCCTCCTTCTCCTCCTCCTCCTCGTCCTCCTCTTCCTCCTCCAAACTTGTCTGCCTCATACCCCAGCCTTGCTTGATTTATTTACCTGCAAATCAGAAACTGGGAGAGAACCAACTTGGAGCTTTTGGGTCTGGGAGAGAAAATCCAAACCATGCTTCTCTAGGTTCTCCTGACCTGGCTAAGCTCCATGGAGGGAACCCTGGCCATGAGCGATCCAAGTACTGCTCTTGTTTCCCAGAGGCCTGTGGATGACTCTCATCTGGCAGTGGACCTCAGATGGGGGTAGGTGGACCTTAGATAGAGGTGGGTTTCACTCTGGCCAGGGCCTGCCTGGAGTGGCTAATGGATACTAAGGAGGTTGGCAGGGTGAGCTTCCCATGCCAGGAAAGACTCTGGGGATTCTTTCAAGCTTTCTTGATAGGTAGAGAATTCTGGGATCTGCTTGGAATTCTTATCCAGCCTCCCCCAAACCCCTCCGGCTCAGGGCCCTCCAGGGCTTGCAGTTCTCCATCACTCCTGCTTTGCGCAAAAAGCAGCCAAGGCCAGGAGCGCGCGGTGGCTGGGGGCAACCGCCTTCTTGAGGGATGCAAGGACTTCCCGCAGCCTTCTTCCAGCCAGGAGGCCAGGGCCGGAGGTCAAGGAGTCTTAGAGGATTAGAGATTGAGGATTCATGCCCTCTGTCTCAGCTGCAGGGGAGGCATAGACCCCTCTCCAAAGTTAATTCCTGTGCCTTTGGCTGCTGAGGCGCAGGCGGTAATGACTCCGTGCGCACCGGCAATGTTTGTGAAATCGCTCTTCCCGCAGAGAGCAGAGTCTGTTCCTGCAGCTCCTGGTCATCCACCGCCCCTAAGACCTCCAGGACTCCCGCACCCCTACACCTCCTGAGATCTAAGTTTGCCTGGAGGCTGAGGGGGTCCCGGAGAGAGGCGGTAGCTAGAGGCCTGGAGACAGCGGGCACATTGGAAAAGAAGGAAGGCAGCGGCCAGCCTTCTTGCCTTCTTGTCGGCGGGGGTAGTTTTAGCATTGCCTGGGGGCTCTTTGAGAGTTGTGCAGGGAGGGAGGGGGGCCATGGGAAGCTGAATAGCTAATGACTTGCCAGAGGAGGGGGATTCTTTCTCTCGCCTTCAGCTCAGCAGTGAAAGAGGGGAAGACAAAAATCTGGCGAGCGAGCTGCCCGGGCCGAGACTGGCCACTTCAAACAGCCCTTCAAACAAAAGGAGACGACGAAAAGAAAGCCCCACCTGTCTCCAGTGTTTGCTAAAATAATAATAAATAGATTTCGTTTAATAAATAATTACAAGAGATTGTAAAGTGGAGTGCTTTGGAAAACATCTACCGCGGGAGTCCGTGCAGCCAGCCGTCACCTGCTCCTAAGGCGAACAACTTTATTGTTAAGCCACCCCCAACTAGTTCGCCTCTGATAAACTCTCCCTCATTTTCACAATGACTGTTTACTCATAGTTAGCACAATATTACCTTTGCCGTGATAAACCCGGAGGGGGGAGACCTGGCCCCTGGCCCCTGGGCACACCTGTCCCAGAAGCTGACACATGGATTTGGCACAGAGCAGGCCTCCCCCCGGGGGCCCTGCCCCCGTGTACATTGGCCCAATTGCCACTCATTTATAACAGGTTGGCTGCAAGGCCTATCTCGGTCCTATTTGTCTTCTTTTATTGAAAGCATATGGTCTCCAGGGGCTCACCAGACCCATATTTCATCTGCCAGGAGCTGGAGCGCTTCCGCAGTCTGGTGCTGCTCAGCGCGCAGCTCCCCACCCAACGGCTGCTGCGCCAGCTGAGGGGATGGTGGAGGCAGGGTGGGGAGAGATAAGGCGCACTCCTCACCCACTTTCGGAGAGAAGCCGTTCCCTCAGAGACTCCCCCTCCCCAGGCCCAGGGACCTCGTGCGCTCTTGAAAGGGTGGCCGGTTCTTTTTCTTGGGTAGGTGACAGGGCGCCATATGCCACCCCCCAGGGCGCACGAGGGAGCTCTGGCCCAGGGAGTCTTTGAACAAAGGGAAGAGAGGGCCCGGGCACTCAGGAAAGCCCGAGGTCTTTATTTCCAGATCCCCCCTCCCTGCTCAGGGCCGCCTCCCCTAGGCGTCCGCAGCTCGCGCGCGGCGCCTGGAAACAAAGTGTCCACATTATCCCCGCCGGCGGCTGAGACCGTCAATGCGTGAAAAGGTGCATTGCGCACCAAGACACCTGTTGAAGCGGCGCCTCTTCTCAGCGCCCCTCTCTGCTCTGCGCTCGGTCAGGAGCCGCGCAGGGAGCGGGGGGTGGGAGGAGGGAGAGATACTGTGATTTGTGGCGACATATGTTGAGCAGATCGGTGTGTACTCTTCACAGGGACACATGCACCCTCGCTCCCATACACAGCCCGCGAGAAGGAGCAGCTGCTCTCCTCACCTTCTCCCAACATAATACCTGGGCCAGGCGCTTTGGCCTCGCCTTTTGAGAGTTTAGCTCTCCTCCACCCCGCTGTCTTCCACCCCCACCCACTGCCCCAATCTTGGCAGCTTCGCTGTAGGACTTTATTGTCAAATTTAACAAATGCACATTTGTTCCCAGCGCCTGGCCCCAAACACACACACACACGTACGCACACGCAGGCATCCACAGAAAACGCGACTGATGACACAGATGCGGAGCGCGAGATGCCCATATGTCCGACTCTGCGCCCATCCCGGCTGGGGAAACGAACAGGCTGTGTGATTTTCCCTCCCCAGGAAGAAATAAACAACGGAACCCGGCGGGGGAGGGGAGGCCACCTCCAGGCGGCTCCAGTTTGGAGCTCTTGCCCTTTGGCGCGGTGCGCCGCCGCACAGTGCTGGCAGCCACCAGAGCGCAGGGCTGCGGAGGAAGAGCGCGGCCAAAAGGAAGCTGGGACAGGGGCCCCTGGACGGAGCGGAGAGGGTTGGAAAGTCTGGGGGTGCCCGCTGGGCATCGCCTGACCTCTGGGCTCCTGAACTCTCGGGTGGTGAAGACTCTCCCGTCCTCCCGGGATTCCCAGGAGTTGTCGTCCACCTGAGGCGCACTAGGGGCGGGCGGGTAGACCGGGAGGAGTCCGCTTGGCAGCTTCTCTGGCCTTCTTGTCTCCTTAGCAGGTTGCATGAAAGTTTCCAGATGCGAGCCTGGGTGGCAAAACTTGATGGGAAGAGCAGTAGATGTGCGTGAGGATTGGGGTCGGGGTGGGGAAGGCGGCCTGGCTCCGCGGCTGCTCCTCTGCCACTGCAAGCATATCTTTCCTCTGGGCCTGTTTATCCTCTGTTAAAGGAGAAATCTGTGAGGGAAACGCTTGGTAAATTCCTCTTCAACTTTGCAAAATCTGGAAATTTTGGACGTCAGTGGGCCTTCTGCTGTGAATGGAGGAAACCCAGAGAGAGTGTCACTCCCCTTCCCCAAATAACACAGACACAGACACACAGACACACACACACAGACACAGACACAGACACACACAACCACAGACACAGACACACACAGACACACACACACAGACACAGACACACAGACACACACACACAGACACAGACACACACACAATTTCCTTGGGTCTGAGTTTCTGGCCAATTGGCCTTTCACCAGCAATTGAAGGGCTGGAGCAATGATGGTAGTGGAGAAAGATAGGTTTGGCACTGGGGGTTTAGAAGGCCATCCTCTGCCGCCTCCATCTTTTAACTCTTGGGGCACAAGCAACTCTTGGGCCACTGTGACACTCAGCAACAGGTCAGGCATACTTGCTGACAGCAGACTTTCAGACCTTCCTATCCTCAGGTGCTGGGATGGAGCTGGGGAGCTGGTTTGTGGGTGTGTGGCTACTGAGCTTCTTTCTCCTCCAAGCCAGTCTCTGGAAAAATGAAAATGTGCCCCACCCACCATTTGTGTGAGCTCGGATGCTCTTCTCATTCCCTAAATAGGGGCAGTCTCCCTCAGCCATACACGCATTGTCTTTACTTTCTGTGTGTGAATTGATTTCACTGAGTGTGGTACTTTCCCATATCCATCAGCCTAGGGCAGGGGACAGTCTCCTTTGGGAATTCCTCTGTAGAAGTCAGGCTTGAGATGGCAGATGAACTCTCTGCCTGGCCGGTCCTCTTTTCCCCAACCCTGGTGCCTCCCCCGATGCCCATGGTGATTCTGTTTAGGCAGCACCAGTGAGAACCAAAGGGTTTCTGAATTGCTGGTTTGGGGTGAGAGTGGGAAGAATCTACCCACCTCAGTTCTTTAGGTCACCATGGATGAGATACTCACCCACACATCCAGTTCCAGTTATCAGGTTGGGAAGGTAGGAAGGGGACAGGGATGGTAGGTGAGGAGAGTCCAGAATTAATTCTAGATTAACCCAGTGGAAAGGCAATAGAGTACAAGGCAGTGCCGTTTTCCACGCAGTACTTAGTTACACTCATGTTCATGTAGAATTTTGAAGGTGGTGCATCACCCCCTCACACACTCACGTAATCTGCAAGGGAGCCAGAAAAAGATTTTTATTGTTTATTTTGTGTATTTAGTTTTTCTTTCTGACTTTTATTTTAGGTTCAAGGGGTACATGTGCAGGTTTGTTACATGGGTAAATTGTGTGTCTCAGGGGATTGGTATACAGATAACTTTGTCACCCAGATAATCAGCATAATGCCTAAGAGGTAGTTTTTCAGTCTTCATCCTCTCCCCGCCCTCCACCCTCAAATAAGCCCCAGTGTATATTGTTCCCTTCCTTGTGTCCATGTGTACTCAATGTTTAGCTCCCACTTAAAAGTAAGGACATGCAGTATTTGGTTTTCTGTTCCTACATTAATTTGCTTAGGACAATGGCCTCCAGCTCCATCCATGTTCCTGCAAAAGGCATGACATCATTTTTTATAGCTGTGTAGTATTCCATGGTGTATATGTACCACATTTTCTTTATCTAGTCCACCATTGAGGGGCACTTAGGTTGAGTTCATGTATTCGCTATTGTGAACAGTGCTGCGATGAACATACGCATGTGCCTTTATGGTAGAACGACTTACATTCCTTTGGGTACATACCCAGTAGTGGGACTGCTGGGTCAAATGGTAGTTCTGTTTTAAGTTCTTTGAGAACTCTCCAGACTGCTTTCCACAGCAGTGGAACTAATTTACATTGCTACCAGCAGTGTGTGAGCGTTCTCTTTTCTCTGTGATCTTGCTAGTATCTGTTATTTTTTTTTTGACTCAGAAAGGGATTTTTATTTTTTTATTTTTGAGACAGTTTCACTTCATCACCCAAGCTGGAGTGCAGTGGTGAGATCTTGGCTCACTGCAACCTCTGCCTCCTGGGTTCAAGCGATTCTCGTGCCTCAGCCTCCCGAGTAGCTGGAATTACAGGCATGCACTACCACACCAGACTACTTTTTAAATTTTCTTTTCAGTAGAGATGGGATTTTGCCATGTTGGCCAGGCTGGGCTTGAACTCCTGACCTCAAGTGATCCACCCACCTTGGCCTCCCAAAGTGCTGGGATTACAGGCATGAGCCACTGCGCCTGGCCAGAAAGGGATTTTTAAATTTCCATTTTCTACCAGAGCACACTGAGGCTCAAGGTCACGAAGCCACGACTGAAACTCAGCTTCCGTTGTGTCCACTCCAGCTAGCTGGCAAAGAATCTTCCTTTTGTCATCCTGCTGCCCCCTTACCCACTGCCCACACTCCAGATTTACCCTCTGTCACCCTTTGGAGCTCTTCAGAGGTGGGCTAGTCCCAGTAGGGGCTTTGCAGGGGGCAAGGAATTGAATGGTTTGGGAGCAATAAATAATAGAGACTTTTCCTTCCTCTCCCTGTGGCGTCCTCACCTCCCTTTACTCTCTGCCAGTGCTGAAGGGGCAGGCCCCCCCCCCCCCCCCATGACGCAGAGAGCGAGGTAAAAATTTTATTGAAAATTCTTACATTTTGTGCCCTGTGCACCCCATCTGCTCCACTCCAGTCCCAGCCCTGCTGTGGGTACAATAAGCCTCGTGTTTCTCCTTCTTTAGACTTTAAAGCAGGTGGTCCCAACTTTTTAAAATTATGTAGCCCTATCAGAAAACTACTTTGGGCACATCCTTCAAAATGTGTTAGCTATTCATGATTCTTACTATATTTAATGTACAATGTAAAACATATGCAAAGTATGATATATTTATAAATTACAGATGTACTTTTGTGCTAGGAAATATAAAGTAGTGGAGAAGAGGATGCGGTTTTGACCCAGACAGGCTGGGTTCCAATTCGGACTTCTCCACCCAGTAGCTGCATAACCTTGGTCTGTTGGCTCAGGCTCTCTGAGGCACCTTCATTTTTTCACCTATAAAAGGGGCCAATTTAATAGGTCCCTACCTCTAGGCCTTAAATGACCTAATTTGTGTAAAGTGATCAGCAACAGCAGGTAGTGTGTTCAATCATGTATGAACAAATATGATATGCATGTTATAAAAATACCCCTAAGAGGCCAGGCACGGTGGCTCATGCCTATAATCCCAGCACTTTGGGAGGCAGGAGGATTACTTGAGTTCAGGGATTCAGGACCAGCCTGACCAACGTGGTGAAGCCTACTCTCTTCTAAAAATAAAAAAATTGGCTGGGCATGCTGGTGCATGCTTGTAATCCCAGCTACTTAGGAGGCTGAGGCACCTACTTGGGAGGCTGGGGCAGGAGGATTGCTTGGACCTGGGAGGTGGAGGTTGCAGTGAGCCAAGATTACACCACTGCACTCCAGCCTGGGCGACAGAGCCAGACTCCATCTCAAAAAAAAAAAAAAAAAAAAAAAAAAAAAAAAAAGCTATATATTTATATATATCCCTAAGAAATTTGTGCTTAGGAAATAAAAATAAGTGTAACTAGAAGTATTAATATGTGGCTGTTCCTGTGCTGCCTACTTTCATGCAGCCCACTTCAGAGCCTGCAATCTTAAGTGACCACTCTAACAGTATCATCCATGGTTACGACGCAGGTTTATATTTGGATGGCATTTTCTCACCCTTTGTTTCTTATCAAATCAGTGAGGTAGCATCATGAGAGATCAGCCTCCCATTTTGCAGATGAGGAAACTGAGGCTTCAGAGGGGTGATGTGACTCACCCAGGGGCACTCAGTTTGTATAATATCATGGAGTGGGATTAAGAATAGATCTTCTGACCTCAAGTCCACCCTGGCTCTGTGTTATACTGCAGGTCCCACTTGTGAGCTTGTTGGAAAACAAACCCAACTGAGGCTCCTTGCTGAACAACTACTAAAGAAGGAGGTGCTAGGCTTATGAATGAGGCCAGCTGGTGGTGTGTGCCCATGGCTCAGTCACTCTTTTCCACTAGAAACCAGAGCAGGCTTGGAGGCTCCCTGGCATGTGACCTTATTTGGTAGGTGGGATACACTTTGCAGATGCTAGTGCAGAGGGCAGCACTTTTTTGCAGAGCTTCAAGTCTACACAGGAAACTACAAATCAAATTCCTGTCAATACAATTGCCCAGACACCAAGATGGCCCATGTCAATTAGGCACACCTTACCTCTGTCCCATAAATGTTTATGAAGGATCATTATGACAGTGTGGTGGCCAGCTGTTTCTCTTAGAGATTAGACCCAGGGGAAGTGGTTTGAATTAGAAAAGCAGGGATTTGGGATGTTTATGACCATGTCTTTCCTAGCAGATAAACACTGAGAGTCCTCTTTGGATGAAATTGAAACCTCTCTGTAAGGACCTCCTATTCTCTGGCCTGGAACAGTTGTACAGCCTGCACAGGAGGGCCTGTCTTCCCTGTCTTGGGGATAACTTCATCCCCAAGAATTATAGAAACCTTGTGTGCCTGCTAGCCCAGAGTAGCCCCTCTTGTAACCCAGAAGTCTGAAAATTTAAAAAATGCCCCCAGTGACTTTGATATGAAGGCAGGGTTGAGGCCAGGCCATAGATGAGTAGATTATAAACTTTGGATAGAGTTACTACAGGCAAAGCTGCAAGAACCAAGGCTGGCAGGAGGAATATTGGGGCTCTTGATCCTTACTCCAGTTCCATGGAACTGGAGACTGCTTCTCTGTTAAGTGAAGAGCAGCATAAGGAGTGATCAAGAACACCAAATCCAATCAGGCAGGTGGATTTGAATCCAGGCTGTATATGAATCTTATTCGCCTGTGATGTTGGACAAATGACTTAATTTCTCTGGCCTCACTTCTTTTATCAATAACATGGAGAAAATAATAGTACTAATTCCTAGGGTTGTTCTAGGATTATATGAGCTAATACATGAATAATACTTAGAATGCTTAGCTCATGGGAAGGGCAATGCTTTATTGAGGGTTACTATTTGCTGGCTACTGGGTCAGTGATAGGGATGAGCAAAGCATCCATAATCCCTTACAGGGCAACAGACTTGTGGAGTCATACATTAACAAAGCAATCATACATGTAGATGATGACACTCTGATGACAGCTATGAGTGAAAAGCTTTAGGGTGCAATGAGAGCTTACAGTAGGAGGATGCAGGGGTCAGGAAAGGTGCTCTAGAAAGGGGATTAACCTACATAAAGGCCTGAAGCAGGAAGGATCATGGCACATTTGGTAAAGTAAAATGGCTTAGTAAAATGGCTTTGTGTAGGGAGCACAGAGAACAAGAGAGAGAGGTTCACGATGAAGCTGGATACACTGGTATCACTGGGTCCTGCAGAGTTTTGTGAGTATTTACTCTGAGAGCAACAGGAACATGATGTGGTTTTGAGCTAGGGTTGACATGTTCACAATGAACATTTATCAAGAGACCAGGGTATATGTGAAGAGCAGGTTGGCATGAAGAGAGGGGAAGCCAAGAGGCCTACCCAGGTGAGAGAGGATGGGGCCTGACCAGGGTAAGGGCAATGGGAATGGAGATAAGTGGGTGGATTCATGTGCAAGAGGGAGAGTGGGCAGGTCTGGTGATAGCGTATGAGGCATTAGAGAGGGGATAGTACAAATGGTGCCCGTGGAGGCTAAAGCAACTTCATCTTGGACGCCAATCCACCATGCTGATTTCTGATATAATCCCAGTTCTGGGAATGCCTCTAAGATTTCTACTTTCACATACTTACTGTAAATCCTGCCCTTAGGTCAAAACAACCTTGATGTTATGATAAACAGATACCATAAATTCTGCCCTTAGGCAAATTCCCTATGGTATATAAACTCTGGTCTGGGATAACAGTGCGGGGATCTACCATCTCATCTCATGGCTGGCCAAGATGGGCTTCTGTTCATAAGTACCCATTAAATGTTTCTGAGAAACTGGATCTGTCAGCTTCTTTCTTTGGTCCCTCAGCTTCCTCATCCTTTGGGGGTAGATTTCCATGGCCCTGCTCACTGCAGATCAGTGCCTTTCAATGAGATGGAGGTCTCTGGAAGACACATGTTTGGCACCTTTGAGACATTCAAGTGGAGATTTTGAGTGGACTCTTGGTTACATAGCTCTTGGTGGAGGTCTGGGCTGAAGACATACATCTGTGAGCCATTTGGGTAGAGTCAGTGTTTGGGTGTAGATGAGATGGCTTATGGAAAGAGCATGGAGTGAAACAAGAAGGGCCTAGGAATGAGTCTCAGGTACTCCACCCTCTAAAGGCAGAAGAGAGGAGTAGGAGCTGGGTAAGGAGACTAAGAGGGAGACCAGGGGGCTATGCTATCCCGAAGTCCAAGGGAAGGATCCCTTAATTCTACCTGGAGCAAGTTAACATGTACAAATGAGCTTGGGGGAGAGTTGAATGTTTCATATAGGTGTAAGAAAGCCTTGGCATTACGAATGTGTTGCTGAATACGTGTTCTAAAAGCAGTAGAGGACTCTGCAAATATATGAGATGTAGACTACTACATACCTGGGGTCGGGGTTGAGAACCTAAAGTGAAAGGCAGGGAGACTATATCAAATTCCTCCTTGAATTTGTTTCTTAGTCAGTCCTTAATGGTCATTCTTTATGCCCTAGGGGATACCACAGGGTATTAAAGTATGGAAAGAGCAGATAAGAGAAAAAAAATGAAGACAGGAGGAAATGGTCCTGAAATGTTAAAATAAGAAGTTTGCTTCAATGCTGCGTCTTAGGGAAAAAGCTGTCTCCACTTTTGCAGAGGCCGTCCTAGGCATTCCAGCTCCAACATGAATCTTCTGTCTTAGAATGCTCACACCGCATTGTGTGGGATCAAGGGGCTCATTTCATAGTAAAGGAGGTAAGGAAGTAGACACATGATCATGGAATCTACTGGTCATTTCACATATGGCACTGTTAAGAAATTGCTGGTCTGACGGAGCCTTGGAATGATTGAAGGTACCACTGAGTCAGAAAGGATCTTCTAGGACACTTCATGGGCTCTAAATCAACACACTTTATATGGCATTGTGTACTCAGTACAGAACACCTACGTCTAACAATCAAAAGTTTGGAAGTCGGAGTAGCTCCACTTTCCATTACTGAGTCTTAATGACCCTCTTGGGGAATTTGGCTGCCTGTCCCCACCACTCTGGGCATGGAGACTCTAAGATTCCAAAGGGGCAATGCTCCACCAAAAGATAAAGCCAGAGGCAGGTGTCCACTGAACTACAAGTTAAGGCTGTAATATTAGTAGGTCAAGCTCTCTGAAGGAAGAAGTTGAGTCACCATCTTGGCATGAGTAATTGATCTTGATCCCCAGAAGGGTGTAGGACTGCTGCTACACAGTGTAGACAGGGAGTAGTACTAGGTTTGCTACCCAGATGATCCACTGGGAGCATCACAGAACCCCCTTGCCCAATTTTGGTGGTAAATGAACTAGTGCAATGGCCGCAGGTGAGTATAGCATAGTGATGACAGCTCAGACTTCCCAGGGATGAGGATTTGGGTCATGCCATCAGGTAAGCCACTATGACCAGCAGAGATGCTATCCATGGGTGAAGGAAATCTAGAATGTATAGAAAAAGAGAGAGAGATTAGGTGTATTGGTTGGAGTCCGAGACCAAATACAGCAGGGGGTATTGTTTTCTTCTAGGTGGTGCCTTCATTTTCCAAGTTTTCCCCCAGGAAAGAAAGCCTTCCAGAATTCTAGAGAAGTTGCACTCTGAACTTATACAAAGACGTGAATCCAAGATTTGAGCGCACAAGGGGGAGGACTGTAGTGGATGCTGTGATGCTCCACCCTTCATTTGGTAATGAAGGACTTACTTCCTGATATGGTATGACTGTGTCCCCACTCAAAATCTCATCTTGAATTCTAATCCCCCAAATCTCCATAATCCCCACATATGAAAGGAGAGAACATGTAGAGGTAATTGAATCAGGGGATGGTTTCCCCCATGCTGTTCTCATGATAGGGAGTGCGTTCTCACAAGATCTGATGGTTTTATAAGTGTTTGGTAGTTCCTCTTGCATTCATTCTCCCTCCTGCCGCCTTGTGAAGAAGGTGCCTTGCTTCCCCTTCACCTTCTGCCATGATTGTAAGTTTCCTGAGGTCCCCCCAGCCATGTGGAACAGTGGGTCAATTAAACCTTTTCCCTTTCTAAATTACCTTGTCTCAGGGAGTTCTTTACAGCAGTGTGAGAATAGACTAATACATTCCCTCAGATGCTAGGAGTGCCTTCAGCTCTCAGTCCTCTTCAGAAGTGGCCTCACCCTAATATAGTTGCCTGACTCAAGGTCATGCTCCTTTCTTGGGGCAACCTGCCTATGATGACTAGTCAACATAGGGTGTGCAAGTTCATCCCTGTTACTCCAACTTGGAACAACATCAAGGGCCATCCTAGCTTCAGAGCTCCCTTCCAGTAAACTGAGTCCTCTGTTGAGACAATGTCTCAGCCCAACTTCTCCCTCTTCCCAATCCTGCTTTCTTTCTTTCCTTTACCACTTGTAGGTGTTGATCCTAAGAGAACTCTCTCCTAAACTTCCTGCATAGTAATCTCTACCTCAGTTTGCTTGCTGGGGAAATTGACTTGAGATATTGCTTTACAGATTTAGTGTTTTGGAGATAATAACAGAATCACAGAACTCATAGAGCTGGAAGAAATCATAAGAATTATCTAGTAATGGCTCAACCATCCATCTTATAAAGGAAGACCCCAAAGTTCAAGACAGGACTGCAACTTTCCCAAAGTTACAGGATAGGTCTAATCATTCCCTACTAATCACTAGGCTTAGGTTGTAAGTGGGTTGGTTTACTGCTTTAACCTACTATGACACCTTTGAAATCTTGGTTTAATACATGAGCCAGCAAACCATGGCCTAGCATCTGTTTTCCTATGGAAAGTTTTATTGAAATACAACTATGCTCATTCATTTAGGATCTATGATAAAAGAGTTCAGCAGTCACACCAGAGAAACTTTATGGCCTCCAGTACCTGATATATTTACCAATTCACACTTTATAAAAAAAAGTTTCCTGACCACTATTCTAACAGATGAATTGGTCAAGGTCCAATCAAGAAAACAGAAAGTACTCTAGTATTTCAGCTGAAAGAATTTAACATGGGGAATTGGTTAAGCAGGTGTTGGAAGTCAGAAAAAGCAAAAAGATTACACCAAGGAGACACAGAGTAATAACTACAGAAAGCAGTTGTGACCTCTGAGCTGCGGGAACAAAGAGAAGGGTTGGACTATTAGAACCTAGAAGCTTGGAGCAGGGCTTCTGTGAAGCCAGAGCTCAGACCCCTGATGAGGTCATCGTCAGCTCATGCTGATGCCAATTAGGGGGTTCGATGAGACTGGTGCTGAGATTGCCAAAGGAAGTGGGAAACTTCTTATCCAGAATCAATTTCTGGCCATGCTGACAAATGCTGACAGGAAATACCTGCAAACAGAGAAGAGCAAGTCCCTTCTCACCGCTTCCTGACTCCCAGTCTCCCTCTAGTGTCCCCTATATGGTCAAAACTTTACAGGAAGTCAGCAGGCAAAGCAATTAGCAAACGAAAGGCTGGAGTTTGCATGGACAGTCCCAGCAGAGCAGACGATAGAAGAAGCTGAGGAACAAAAGTGCAATTACCTGCCCCATGGGCAAAATTCACATTAGAGCCATCAGTTAGTTGATGTCTCAAGCTCTTCCCAGGACTGGCATTGGAGAAGCATGAGCAGAGTCCCGGGAAAGATAAGCCTATGCCCTGTAGATTTGTTCTGCACAGGCCCTGGAGGTTCTCTCCTATTTGTGGATGAGTTCCAGGAAGAAGAGCCTAATGATCGTAATTGAGTTAAGGAAGTACTTTGGGCCTATTAGGACAAGCCTATGTCCTAGTAGAGAAACATTCTCTTTCACTCCAGGAGAAGTCTTGCTAGATGTGTCTGCTTTCTTTATAGCTCAGATCAGTCTTATAAGCAAGTCTCGTTAGCTCTGATTTGTCTGACTGGGGTTGTGTGTCCATCTCTGAATCAATCTCTAGGGCAGAGGAATGAGATGCTTTGAAGGCCTAGCCTGGGTCTGATGCTCTGTCCCTGAAATACTTTGTATGAGGGTTGCGGTTGGTGGTGGAAAATGAGGGGTTCATTTCACCTGAACTCCATGGACTCATAATGGGGAAGGAGTTCTCCTAAAATCAAGTCACAAAATTTCTCTACCGGAGGGGACTGTCTGTGGCCTAATGGAGGTATGAACATCATGTGGTGAGAACCCAGTGAGGACTAGGCTGGGAAGACAGCTCAAATCACTGTTCTGCTGGCAGCTGGGCAGCTGGTAGCATGTAGGTTATAATAGGATGCAGCCAGAAAGTCCAGGTGGGCCTGGCTGACCCAGAATTCAGACAGACTTATAATGGTAAAGCAGCTAATTGGGTGATCTGAAATCAGGCAAGATTTAGGAGTTGGGGGGTAGTGCTAGGTGGCCGTGTGTGTGTGTGTGTGTGTGAGACTAGAGCTAAAATGGAGTCTGGGGTGGAGGAGCAAGACAGGATCCCAGTCTTCAGGATGACTTTGGAAAGGTGAACCCCAGCATGGTACAAGGGGAAGGGATGCTGACCTGGGAGCCCAGATGTCAGACTTGAGTACACTTGGTGACTCAGCTGCTGGCCATTTGAAGAGGGATTATAAGAAGAGGAAGAGGAGCCAGATTAGGAGCAGAAGGCCCTCCAGAGTTGGGGTAGAAAGAAAACATGGCTGGATTTTCATGAGCTGCGCTGGGTGTGCTGTAATGCAAGTGGCTGGCTGTAATGTTGGCTGCTAACTGTACAGTTAGTGCTATTGGTTGAACAAAAAAGCTAATAGTTTCAATGATTACTAATATAGGGATAAGTGGGATAGGTGTGCCTTGTGGTAGGAAGTGGGCTAAAAATTAGTTTTAAAGCAAAAGCCAGTAATTACTGCTCCTGCCCACAGAAGGATAGCTATTCCTAAATTTATTGACTGTTGAGTAGTTGGTGTGAATGAGTGGGGTAGAAGACCTAGAAGGTTAGTTGGGCCAATAAAAAGAATAAGGGAAATTAATATAAGGGATTAGGTTCATCCCTTGATATTATGTATTCTTATTATTTGTTTCAATACAAGTTGAAATAGTCACTGTTGAATGGAAGTCAGTCAATTTTTTACTAAGCAGTGGGGATGGGGAATAAAATAATTAAGGTCACTATGGGTAGGTCTAGTATTGTTGGAGTAATGAAAGAGGTGAATACATTTTTGTTCATTTTAGTTCCCAAGGGGTTTTGTGTTTTTGTGTTTCAAATGTTTTTAGTGCAGGGTTCATAGGATAAATAAATTTTGAGATTTTTAATTGAAATAAGATAAATTAGGTTATGATCATGGATAAAATAGTAATAAATCATGTGGATGTATCTAGTCGGGCATCTCACTGTAGGGGAATTTAAAATCCTTAGTCTTCAACTTAAAAGGTTAATGCTAATTAGCTTTACAGTGATATTATAGTATAGATGCTGATCAGCTTTTGAAATATTTTAGGGGAACTAATTCGAGAACAACGGATATGAAGCTGTGGTTGGACCTGCAGATTTCTGAGGACTGGCTGTAGTAAAGGCCTAGTCATGTGGGTGTTAAGGTTGCTTGATTTAAGTGCCTAGGGACTGCATCTGTTTTGAGACCCAGTAATGGGACAGCTCATAAGTGTAGAACATCTTCTGATGAAATTAGTATGCGAATGGGGATTTCTACTGGGAGAACTACTCAATTATCAACTTCAAGGAGCTGTAGTTCCCTGGTTTTAGGTCTGTTGTAGGGATCATATAGTTAGCAAAGCTTAAGCCTTTGTAATCTGTGTATTCATAACTTCAGTATCATTGATATCCTATAGTTTTGACAGTGAGAGAGGGGTTATTGATTTCATCCATCATATAAAGGATGCGTAGAGATGGGAGGGCGATTAAGATTAGGATAATAGCGGGTAAGGTAGCTCATACAGTTTCTACTTCTTGGGCATCTACGGTGCTAGTATGCATTAGTTTTGTTGTTAATAAGAGAGAAATAATATAGAGAACTAGGGAGCTGATGAGGAAAATGATTATGAGAGTGTGGTCATAAAAATGGAGTAGTTCCTCTATAACAGGAGATGTAGTATCTTGGAGACCTAGTTGAAATGGATGAGCCATGAAGATATATAGGATTCTAACCTATAAATTAACTTTGACAAAGTTATGTAATTGTTTTACTAATATTCATGGAGAAAGTCATAGAAGTTATAAAGGTGGCTTGAAACCAGTTTTGGGGGTTTGACTCCTTCCTTTCTCGCTTGGGCTTTTATGTAGGCTGGCTCTTCGAATGCATGATAGGGTGGTGGGCAGTCATAAAGTCACTCTCAGTTTGTAGTAGGGAGTTTGACTATTAGTACTTCTCGTTTTGAAGCAAAAGCTTCTCAGATTATGAAGATTATTAGTATTACTGCTATTAGTGAGACAAATGAGCCTATGGATGAGATAATATTTCATGCAGTATATGCATCAGGGTAATCAGCCTATTGTTGAGACATTCCTGACAGTCCGAGGACATGTTATGGGAAGAAAGTTAGGTTTACACCTACAAATATAATAGTAAAATGAATTTTGGCTCAGGTTTGGTTAAGTGTATAACCTGAAAACACAGGGAATCCATGGACGAAGTCTCCCGTAATGGTGAATACTGCTCCTATTAATAAAATGTAGTGGAAATGTGCTACAACATATCATATAGAACAATGTCTAATGATGAATTGGCTAATACAGTAACAGTTAACCCTCTTACTATAAAAAGGAAAATGAACCCTAGTGCTCAGAGCATTGCAGGGGATCATTTGATGTTACCACCATGCAGTGTGGCTAATGAGCTAAAGACTTTGACACCAGTGGGAATAGCAATAATTATGGTGGCAGATGTGAAGTATGATGGGTATCAACATCTATGCGCACTGGAAATATGTGATGGACTCAGACGATAAACCCTAGGAATGCCATGGACATTATGGCTCACACTATGCCCATATAACCCAACAGTTCTTTTTACTCAGAGTAGTAGGTTACAATATGGGAAATTATTCCAAAACCTGGTAGAATAAGGATATAGACTTCTGGATGCCAAAAAATCAGAACAAGTATTGATATAAGAGAGTGTCACCTCCACCAGCAGGGTCAAAGAAAGTGGAGGTTGTGGTCAGGTAATAGCATGGTGATGCCAGTAGCTAGAACTGGAAGAGATAAAAGTAATAGGGCTGCTGTGATAAGGATTGATCAAATGAAGAGGGGTGTTTGATATTGAGATATAGCTGGGGATTTTATGTTAATAATTGTGGTAATGAAATTAATAGTGCCTAGAATAGAGGATACACCTGCTAAGTGGAGTGAAAAAATGGTCAAGTCAACAGAGGCTCCTGCATGTTCCAGGTTCCCTGCTAAGGGAGGGTAGACTGTTCAACCGGTCTTGGCAAACTGACTATTGAGGATGCAAATAGGAGTAGAAAAGATGGGAGAAGAAGTCAGAAGCTTATATTATTTATTCAGAGAAATGCCATGTCTGGCACACCAATTATTAGGGGGACTAGTTAGTTGCTGAAACCCTCAATTATAATGGGCATAACTATGAAGAAAGTTGTAACAAATGTGTGGGCAGAGACAATAACATTATAAGTCTGATCATCTCCTGTTAGGGTCCCTGGTTGAGCCAGTTCTGCTTGGATTAGAAGACTTAAGGCAGTACTTACTATCCCAGTTCAGGCACCAAACAGTAAATATAATGTTCCGATGTCTTTATGGTTGAAAATAGTCAACGATAGATGAACATACGTATAACGGTAAAAAGGCTGAGCAAACATCGGACTGTAAATCTAAAGACAGATGTTGAGCCATCTTTTTAGCAGCCTTGAGGTGATATTTCATGTTGACTTGCAAATTCAAAGGAACAGCTTTAATCCTGCCTGGGCTTCTCCTGCCTTTTCCCCACTCAACAGCGGGAGAAGTAGATTGAAGCCAGTTGATTAGCTGTTAACTAAATTTTCATGGGTTTAGGTCCCACCAATCTAGTAAGGGTAATTTAGCTTAAGTAAAGCAATTTATTTGCATACAGTTAATGTAGGACAGAGTCTTGCAGTCCTTAAAGTTTATTTACAGAAATTAAGTATAGTCCACTTACTAAGGGCTTTGAAGGTTCTTGGTTTAATTTAACCTAAATTTCTAGGTTATATCTAGGAATAGTGGGGAGATGGGTAGGAGGAGAGCAGAGGAGGTAATGAGTAGGGGCAAGATATGTGTGTGTGTGTATATATATTTTGGACGGAGTTTTGCCCGTTTCCGAGGCTGTAGTGCAGTGGCATGATTTCAGCTCCCTCCACCTCTGCCTCCCAGGTTCAAGTGATTCTCCTGCCTCAGTCTCCCAAGTAGCTGAGATTACAGGCACACCCACCACACCCAGCTAATTTTGGCATTTTTAGTAGAGATGGGGGTTTCACCATGTCAGTCAGTCTGATCTCCAACACCTGACCTCAGGTGATCTGCCTGCCTCGGCCCCCCAGAATGCTGAGATTACAGGTGTGAGCCACCACACCCAGCCACAGTATGTGTTTTGTATTCTCAAATTGTCATTTTATCTTTATATTATTAGATGTAGGGAATAGTGCTAGGGATGTAGATTAGGCACATATAAAAGTACAGATTGAATAAGGCTATGGTGGCTATAGTAGTGGGTATAATAAGGCTATTGTTTTTTGTAAATTCTTGAATAATAGCCCCTTTGGGTAGGAACCCTGTTAATGGCGGTAAGCCTCCTGAGGATAAAGGATAAGTAGGATTATGGATATTAGTCATGGTAACTTATTTCAGGCATAGGATAGTGATAGAGTTGTAGTGCTTGTGCTTGAACTAAGTATTATAAATATAGCTACTGTCAGGATAAGATAAATAATTAGGTTTAGGATAGTAATGTTTGGGTTACACGCTAAGATTGCAATTATTCAGCCCATGTGAGCAATTGATAGGCTAAAATTTTTCACAGTTGTGTTTAGTTGAGCCCTCCTCAGTCACCTAATAGAATAGACAACATTATGGCCGCTAGTAAAATGTTTGGGTTTATTGAGGAAAAAATTTGAAATATAATGGAAATAGGGGTTAGTTTTTGTCACGTGACATTTTGTCTCAGATGTCAATGAGATTCCTTTAGTTACTTCTGGGACTCAAAAGTGGAAAGGAGATATATCTAATTTTATTGTTAAGGCCTTTATTATTAAGGATACTACTTGAATGTTTGAGTTTATGATTGTTCATCATCAGGAGTACAGTATATTGGTAATGACCCTTACTATCAGGATTATGGATGCAGGTGCTTGTGTGAGGAAATACTTGGTAGCTGCTTCTGTGGAGTGGGGGCTTCCTTTTAAAATTAAAATCGGGATAATGGCTCGTATATTTACTTCTAGGCCCATTCAGATGAGAAGTCAGTGTGAGCCTATTACTGTGATGAGAGTCCCTATAAGGATAGTGAAAGATGGCCGGACGCAGTGGCTACGCCTATAATTCCAGCACTTTGGGAGGCCAAGACGGTGGATTCAAGTCAGGAGTTCAAGACCAGCCTGGCCAACATGACAAAACTCTGTCCCTACTAAAAATACAAAAATTAGCTGGGCGTGGTGGCACAGGCCTGTACTCCCAGGTACTCGGGAGGCTGAGGTTGGAGAAACACTTGAGCCCAGGAGGCGGAGGTTGCAGTGAACCGAGATCATGTCACTGCACTCCAGCCTCGGTGACAGAGCGATACTCCATCTCAAAAAGAAAAAAAAAAGGATAGTGAAAGAGATAATAAGTTGGGTTAGAGGATTAATTAGTGCAGAAAGGGTATAAACCAACATTTTTGGGGTATGGACCCCATAGCTTATTTAGCTGACCTTACTGCAGGATATGGTGTATTATGTAGCATGGGGAATTTTGGATTCTCAGGGGTAGGTTCAACTCCTATAATTCTAGAAATAAGAGGATTTAAACCTCTATTATTTATTCTATCAATGTAACTCTTGTATCAGACATATTTCTTAAGTCTGAGGTGGAATACTAGATATGAGGATAGGCATAGAGATATGTCATATGCAAAGTGCTAGTGTGAGTGGTAAGAAGTTTTTTCATAGAAGATGCATGAGCTGATCATAACGGAATCAGGGGTACAATACTTGAATTCATAAAAAGAAGGTTGTTAAAAAGAGGGTTTTGGTGATGAAATTTATGGTGTAGTGTTCTGGTTTATAAATATCATATAGTGCTCCTAGAGAACTAATAGTGATTAGGGCACTTATTATAATGATATTTATATATTCTGCTGTAAAGAACAGGGCAAATGGACCTGCAGCATATTCAATATTAAAACCCAAAACTAACTCTGACTCCCCCTCTGTTAAGTAAAATGGGGCTCTGTTAGTCTCTGCTAGTGTGGCGATGAACCATATTATGGCTAGAGGTCATGGTGGTAGGAGTAGTCAGATAACTCTTGTGTTATGATGAGTGTAGGCAAATTAAATGTGCCACTTATCAAGAGGGTTGACAAGAGAATGATAGCTAGGGTAACTTCATATGAATTTTTTTTGAGCTATTGCCCATTGTGCACCAATTAGTGCATATTTTGAATTGGGTGCCCATCCCAACACAGGATTGAGTAGACGGCTAGGCTTGATGTGGCTAGTATGAATAAGAGACCTATATTAAGATTAAGTAAGGGCTATGGTATGGGGAGAGGAATTCATATAAGGAGTGTGATATATAGGGGTAGGGTTGGAGCAATAACGTAGAGAGGAATGCCGGATGCTAATGGTCGTAGAGGTTCTTTAATATAAAATTTTATTTCATCTGTAAAGGATTGATGTAGTTCATATGGACCTACAATGTTAGGTCCTTTGCATAGTTGGATATAGACTAAAATTTTTCATTCAATGAGTGTAAGGAAGGCTATGGTGATGAGAGTGGGGATAACGAGTAGAAGAAGGTTAATTATAGGCATATTGTTAAGAAGAGAGCCAAGCCCTCTTCTCTTCTGCCAGAATATATAGTGATTTCCCAGATGTCTCTAGAAGAGTCTGGCCCTGTTTTTCCTCAGATTCCCTTTTTGCCTTTTCCTGCTTCTGCTCTGAGTTGCAGGGAACCAACCCCATGGTCTGTGTTTCCCAAGCTCTTAGGAGAACTGGTTTCTGGCTGGAATCAACAAAAGGGAGACACTAGTAGATATTAAAGGGTAGGAAGAAGAGAGAAACCAGAATATTTCTTCTCTTTCCCCTCTGCCTAAGGCAACATCTCTAGCAGCAAATTTGCCTATTACATTTTTATTTCTCTTCCATGGCTCCAGTCTTTCACCATGAAATATATTGTAAGCTGTAAGTTTTTCATTGATTTCTTTATCAGATTGAGGAACTTCCCTTCAATTGATAGTTCACTTAGAGTTTTAATCATGAATGGATTTTGAATTTTGTCAAATGTTTTTAGTGCTTCTGTTGCAATGTGTATTTTTTCCTCCTTTATTCTTTAATGTGGCCAATTGTATTGATTTTTTTTTTTTTTTTTTTTAAATAAGATGGAATCTTGCTATGCTTCCCAGGCTGGAGTGCAGTGTCTATTCACAGGCATGATCATAGCCCACTGTAACCTTGAACTCCTGGCCTTAAGCAATCCTCCTGCCTTGGCCCCCTGTGTAGCTGGGGCTACAGGGATATGCCACCAGGCCTGGATTTGATATATTGTTTTTAAATGTTACACTAACCTTGAGTTGCTGAGATAAACACCAGTTGGCCATGATATATTACCCTTTTAACACATTGCTGTAATTGATTTGCTACTATTTTGTTAAGAGCTTTTATATTCAGGAAAGATATGGATTTATAATTTTCTTTCTCATGTAGTCTGTCAGATTTTGTTATTAGAATTTTTCTGGCCATGTACAAATGAAGTTATTGCCTCTCAGCTCCAACTCCACCTTTCTTTACCTGGTCTGTGGGAAGGGAGATGGGCCATGTGACTATTTCTCCTTTGTCAACTGGCACCATATGAAGTCTTATTAGTAAAAGGTGTTAAGGGACACTGGAGGAGTAAAGGATCTCCTTTTCCTGTAGTGTGAATATTCTTCAGTGCTTGGCTAGTTTAGCATGGTGCCTGTCTTACCCTGCTTTGTGCTTCTATAACAGAGTACCTGAGATGGATAATTTGTAAAAAGCAGAAATTTATTCTTTCACAGTTCTGAAGGCTGAGAAGTCTAAGATCAAGGCACCAGCAGTTTAGGGCCCAGTCTCTCTGCTTCTAAGATGGCACCTTGAGTGCTGTTTCCTCCAGAGGAGAAGAATGGCATTCCCTCACATGGCAGAAGAGCAGAAGAGAGAACCCACGCTCACAAGCTCTTTTTATAGCAGCATTAATTCATTCCTGAGGGTAGAGCCCTCATGACCTAAGCACTTCCCAAAGGCCATACCTCCCAATACCATTGCATTGGAGATCAAGTTTCAACATGACATTTGGAGGGGACAAAAGCATTCAAACCATAGCAGTGGCTTCTCCAGCTCTGTAGTCCTGCAGTATGTGACAGCCAGCTGGGTATAGCAGACTGGGTACCTTCTCAGGTGGCTTCACAGTAAAATGCTGCAGATGAGGCACCTCCCATGAATGGCCACCCCATCAACCCATTTAGCAACTCTGCAGCAAGATCTGAGGCACAGCACCTCACTGTGGACTTAGCATCCTAAAGGGCATATTTCCATTAAGTCACACCAGCATGGCATCTCAGGCACCCCAGTGACTCCTCCATCATCCAGTGACCCATACCATGCCCTCTTCAATGAGTTCTGAATCTCAGTCCAGGAAGGAGGAATCTTTTTTGGTTACTCTTAGCTCAGCCCTAGGGATAGTGGCTGCTACTTATATTTGCTACCCCTATCTTCTTTAGGGACCTCTTTAACTCTTACTCTAAAATTCCCTGTTATTCCAATCTCCAGTTAGTATTTCTTTATATTGGGCCAGATGCAGTGGCTCTCGCCTGTAATCCCAGCATTTTGGGAGGCTGAGGTGGGAGGATTGCTTGAACCCAGGAGTCTAAGACCAACCTGGGCAACAAAGAGGGACCCCATCTTCATAGAAAATTTAAAAAATTAGCCAGGCATGGTGGCTCACACCTGTAGCCCCAGCTACTTGGCAGGCTGAGGTCGGAGGATTGCTTGTACCCAGGAGGTCGGGGCTGCAGTGAGAAATAATCATGCCATTGCACTCCAGCCTGGGTGACAGAGCAAAACCTGACCTTTTTTGGTTTGATATGAATTTTTTTTAAAGTTTTTTTCTAGTTCTGCGAAGAAGGTCATTGGTAGTTTTATAGGAATAACATTGAATCTGTAAATTGCTTTGGCAGTATGACCATTTTAATGATATTGATTCGTCCAATACATAAGCATGAAACGTTTTACCATTTGTTTGTGTCATCTCTGATTTCTTTGAGCAATGTTTTGTAATTCTGATTGTAGAGATCTTTCATTTCCCTGGTTAGCTGTATTCCTAGGTATTTTAGCCTTTTTGTGGCAATTGTGAATGGTGTTGCATTCTTGATTTGGCTTTTGGCTTGGTTGTTGTTGGTGTATAGGAATACTAGTGATTTTTGTACATTGACTTTGTATCCTGAAACTTTGCTAAAGTTGTTTATCAGCTGAAGAAGCTTTTGGGCTGAGACCATGTGGTTTTCTAGATATGGAATCACGTCATCTGCAAACAGGGATAGTTTGACTTCCTCTCTTCCTTTTTGGATGCCTTTATTTTTCTCTCTTGCCTGATTGCTCTGGCCAGAACTTCCAATCCTATGTTGAACAAGAGTGGTGAGAGGGGGCATCTTTGTCTTGTGCTGGTTTTCAAAAGGAATGCTTCCAGCTTTTGACCATGCAGTATGATATTGGCTGTGGGTTTGTTATAGCTGGCTCTGGTTATTTTGAGGTATGTCCCTTCAAAACCTAGTTTATTGGGAGTTTTTAACATGAAGAAATGTTGAATTTTGTCAAAAGCCTTTTCTATGTCAATTAATATAATAATGTGATTTTTTTTTTTTTTTTTTTTTCAGAGTTTCACTCTTGTCACCCATACTGGAGTGCAGTGGCGCAGTCTTGGCTTACTGCAACCTCTACTTCCCGGGTTCAAGTGATTCTCCTGCCTCAGCCTCCCTAGTAGCTGGAATTACAGGTGCCTGCCACAAAGCTCAGCTAATTTTTGTATTTTTTTAGTAGAGACGGGGTTGCACCATGTTGACCAGGCTGGTCTCGAACTCCTGACCTCAGGTGATCAGCCCACCTTAGCCTCCCAAAGTGCTGGGATTACAGGTGTGAGCCACTACTTCTGGCCTAATCATGTGATTTTTGTCTTTGGTTCTGTTTATGTGATAAATCACATTTATTGATTTGCATGTGTTGAACCAACCTTGCATCCCAGGGATAAAGCCTACTTGAACATGGTGAATTAGCTTTTTGATGTGCTGCTGGATTCTGTTTGCAAGTTGTTTTTTTTTTTTTTTTTGAGATTTTTGCAGCAATGTTCATCAAGGATATTAGCCTGAAGTTTTCTTTTTTTTGTTGTGTCTCCACCAGATTTTGGTATCAGGATAATGCTGGCCTCACAGAATGAGCTGGAGAGGAGTTCCTCCTCATCAACTTTTTTGAATAATTTCAGTAGGAATGATACCAGCTTTTCTTTATACATCCCATAGAATTTGGCTGTGAATGTATCTGATCCTGAGCTTTTTTTGGTTGGTAGGCTATTTAGTACTGATTCAATTTTGGTGCTCATTATTGGTCTGTTCAGGGAATTAATTTCTTCCTGATTCAGTCTTGGCAGGGTGTATATGTCCAAGAATTTATCAATTTCTTCTAGGTTTTCTAGTTTGTGTGCATAGAGGTGTTCACAGTAATCTCTGATGGATATTTGTATTTCTGCGGGATCAGTGGAAATATCCCCTTTGTTGTTTATGATTGTTTATTTGGAACATCTCTCTTCTTTATTAGTCTAGCTAGCAGCCTATCTATCTTATTAATTGTTTCAAAAAGCCAACTCCTGGATTTATTGATGTTTTTGAATGATTTTGCATGTCTCAATCTCCTTCAGTTCACCTCTGATTTTGGTTATTTCCTGTCTTCTGCTAGTTTTGGGGTTGGTTTGCTCTTGCTTCTCTAGTTCTTTTAGTTGTGATACTAGGTTGTTAATTTGAGGTCTTTCTAACATTTTATTGTAGGCATTTAATGCTATAAATTTCCATCTTAAAACTGCCTTAGTTGTGTCACAGAGATTCAGGTATGTTGTATCTTTGTTCTCATCAGTTCCAAAGAATTTCATTTCTGCCTCAATTTTATTATTTATCCCAAAGTCATTCAGGAACAGGCTGTTTAATTTTCATGTAATTGCATGGTTTTGAGTGATTTTGTTGTTTTAGTCTTGATTTCTACTTTTATTGAGCTGTGGTGTGAGAGTGTATTTGATATGATTTTGGTTCTTTTGCATTTGCTGAGGATTGTTTTATGTCTGGTTGTGCAGTCAATTTTAGAGTATGTGTCATATAGTAATGAGAAGAATGCATATTCTGTTGTTTTGCAGTGGAGGGTTCTGTAGAGGTCTATCAGATCCATTTGGTCCAATGTTGAATTCAGGTCCTGAATTTTTTAATTTTCTGCCTCAATAATCTGTCTAATACTGTCAGTGGAGTGTTGAAGTCTGCCACTACTATTGTGTGGGAGTCTAAGTGTTTCGTAAGTCTCTAAGAACTTGCTTTATGAATCTGAGTGTTCCTGTATTGGGCACATATTACTCACATTTTCGATTCTTTCTTGGGATAGTTTAGTTAATTGCGTTTTTAAGTTTCCATTTTATCTAAGTTATCAAGTTTGTTGGTATAAAGTTGTTCACAACATTTTCTTATTATTTCTTTAAAGTGTGTAGGATCTCTAGTGATACCGCCCACCTATTTCATTTCAGATATTGGTAAATTGTACTATCTCTCTTCTTGGTAAGTCTAGCTAGGAGTTTACTAATTTTATTAATCTTTTCAAGGAACGAATGTTTGGCCTTATTCATTTTCCCTTCTGTTTGTCTCTTCCCATTTAATCAAATTCTGCTCTTAATTATTACTTTCTCTTCTACTTACTTTGGGTTGTTCTTCTATTTACTTACTTCTCTAGCTTGCTAGGGCAGAAACCTAGATAATTGATTATTTTATGATTTAGGCATCAAATGCGTACATTTCCTTCTAAGCTTTGTTTTATCTGCATACTACAAATTTAGATATGTTGTGTTTCATCATTTATTTCAAATTTTTTTCTCATTTCTTTGATGGTTTTTTTCTCTGACTCATGGGTTATATAAAAGCATGTTATTTAAATCCAAATTACTTGTCTTTCCCCCTAGACATCTTATTGTTACTAGTTTCTAATTCAATTCCTTTGTGACCAGGGAACGTAACTCTGTACATTTGTAACTTTTTGAAAACTTAAAATGTAAAGCCTAAAATATAGTATTTCTTGAATATTTCATATGCACTTGAAATTAATCTATATTTTGTGAAGTGTAGCATTCTGCAAATGTCAGCTGGGTCAAATTGGTTGATACTGTTGTTCAGATCTTCTATATCCTTATTTTTGGGGAGTCTACTTCTATCAATTACTGAGAAAGGGGTGTTAAGATCTCCAGCGATAATTGTGAACTTGTCTATTTCTTTGTTTAGTTCTGTCAGTTTGACTTCATAAATGTTGAAGTTATAGTATTAGATTCATACATCTTAGGAATATTTTTTTTTGAGACAGGGCCTTGCTCTGTAACTCAGGCTGGAGTGCAGCGGCACAGTCACAGCTCACTGCAGCCACAACCTCCCAGGCTCAAGTGATCTTCCCACTTCGGCCTCTCCAGCAGCTAGGACTCAGGTGTGTGCCATCATGCCTGGCTAATTTTTGTATTTTTTGTAGAGATGGTGTTTCACCATGTTGTCCAGGCTGGTCTCCCCAACTCCTGGACTCAAGCAATCCACTTGCCTCAGCCTCCCAAACTGCTGGGATTACAAGTGTGAGCCACTGTGCCTGGCCCATTTTAGGAACTGTTATAATTTATTAATAAATTGTTCCTTTTGGTCTTATAAAATGGCACCCTTTATCTCATCTCTTGACAGCTCTGTCTTAAAGTTTACATTGTCTCACATTAATATGGTCACACCACATTTCTTACATTTAGTGTTTACATTGTATATCTTTTTCCATCATTTTATTTCCCACCTATTTTGTGTTTTTGTATTTAAATTATCTTTTTTTTTTTTTAAGACCGAGCCTTTCTCTGTAACCCAGGCTAGAGTGCAGTGGTGCGATCTCGGTTCATTGCAACCTCTGCCTCCCAGGTTCAAGCGATTCTTCTGCCTCAGCCTCCCTAGTAGGTGGTACTACAGGTGGGTGCCACCATGCTCAGCTAATTTTTTTATTTTTAGTAGAGACAGGGTTGTACCATGTTGGCCAGGATGGTCTCTATCTCCTGACCTCGTGATCTGCCCGCCTCAGCCTCCCAAAGTGCTGGGATTACAGGCGTGAGCCACTGCGCCCGGCCTAAATTATCTTTCTTATAGATGACATAGAGTTGGGCTTTGCTTTTTAAATTTACTGTCTTATGACAATATCTGCCTTTTAATTAGAGTGTATAATATACTTATGTAAACTAATTATTGCATGATGATTAGATGTAAGTTTACCATGTTGCTATTTGTTTTTCATTTATTTCTTCAATTTTTGTTTCTCGATTGCTCCTATTCTGCCTTCTTTTAGGTAAATGAAATATTTTTTAGTATTCCATCTCATTTTCTCTGTTGGTTTCTTAACTCTATACCTTTTGCATTATTTTTATTACTTTCTTTAAAAGTATGCCCTTTTCCTGAGCTCTTCACCCATTGTGTTATGTTTGTGGCTATATTTTACTTCTACATGTGTTATAAACCAACTTTAAATTATTATCATTTTTATTAACTTACTTTTTGTTTAAACAGCCTATTTTTTAAGGAAGTTATAAAAATAGTACGATTTTAAATATTTGCCTACCTATTTACCCTTTTTGGGTCTCTTGATTTTTTTCAATAGATCTGAGTTCTCATCTGGCATCATTTTGCTTTAGTCTGAAGAACTTCCTTTAGCATTTCTTATAGCCCAGGTCCAGCAGAGACATATGATCTCAGAATTCATTTATTTGACAATTGTTTTTATTTTACACTCAACTTAAATAATGTGTTTGGTGAGTAGAGTATTTTTGGTTGACATTTTAATTTTTCTCTTTTAGCTCCTTTATGATGTCATTCCATTGTCTTCTGGCATCTATTGTTTCTGATGAAAAGTCACATACCATTCATATAATTGATTCTCTATATGTAATGTATCTTTTCTCTGGTCGCTTTTAGGATTTTTGCTTGATCTTTGATTTTGAGTAGTTTGACCATGATGTGCCTAGGTGTTTTTCTTTATATACCCTATTTGGATTCTTCTGAGCTTCTTCGATCAGCAAGTCAGTGTTATTCATTAAATTTTGGGAAAAATTTTGGTTTTTATTTCTTTAAATATTTTTTTCTGCCTCAACATCACTCTCTTCAGATTCAATAGGAATATGGGAGGAGATACCAGAGACCTCATTCTCTCTGCCATGTGAGAACACAATGAGAAGGCAGCCATCTGTAAGACGGGAAGAGAGCTTTCACCAGGAGGTGAACTGGCCAGAACATTGATTTTGCACTTCCCAGCCTCCAGAACTGTGAGAGAAGATTTATGTTTTCTAATTTACCCAGTTTGTTATATTTTGTTATAAAAGTCTGAGCAGACTAAGATAGGTTATAATCCAATACTGGATTATTTATTTTATTGCCCAAATTGTTTGAATCTGCCTATGACATGGAAGCTCCCAACTTCCAGTTGTCCCACATTTTGGGACTGAACCCATATACATCTTACATGTATTGACTGATATCTTATGCCTTCCCAAAATGTATAAAACCAAGCTGTAGCCCAACCACCTTGGGCACACGTTCTCAAGATCTCCTGGGGCTGTGTCACAGGACATAGGTCCCTCACATTTGACCCAGAATAAATCTCTTCAAATATTTTACAGAGTTTGACTCTTTTTATTGACACCAGTAGTAGCCCACTTCCCATTTTGACAACCAAAAATGTTTTCTTCTTCAAGGAAGCCTTGGCTCTGCTTTTGAGGTCTTTTAACTGACTGAGGCAGGGTCATCTATATTACCTAGGATAATCTCTCTTGCCTAAAGTCAACTGATTAAGAACTTTAATCACGGCCGGGCGCGGTGGCTCAAGCCTGTAATCCCAGCACTTTGGGAGGCTGAGACGGGCGGATCACGAGGTCAGGAGATCGAGACCATCCTGGCTAACACGGTGAAACCCCATCTCTATTAAGAAATACAAAAGAAAAACTAGCCGGGCGAGGTGGCGGGCGCCTGTAGTCCCAGCTACTCGGGAGGCTGAGGCCGGAGAATGGCGTAAACCCGGGAGGCGGAGCTTGCAGTGAGCTGAGATCTGGCCACTGCACTCCAGCCTGGGCGACAGAGCGAGACTCCGTCTCAAAAAAAAAAAAAAAAAAAAGAACTTTAATCACATCTACAAGACATCTTCACAATAGTATTTAGTGCTTGAATAGTGTCTAGCCAGCTGACATATAAAATTGCCCATCACAAGAAGTGTTCATTTTTCTGACTCAAAGAAATGGTAGTACTAATCCCCTGTCAGTAATTTGTTTGGTCATGGCCATGTCATGAAAGTCTGGTCAATGATGTAGAGGGGGAATTTTGTTGAGGAAATTATGGAGCAGGTTTGCTCTTTTACAAGGAGACTCTAGGAAGAGATTGTTTCTTATTCTTCTGTTTGTTAATCTTCTGTTGGTTACTGTGTCTGGATGTTTAAAACAGGAATGACTGTGGCCAACTATAGCCTGAAACCATAACTGACACATTAAGGATGAAGAGTGGAAAGATACAAAGAATACAAGCCCTTGATGAAATCACTGAAGGCACCATCCCTGGAGCTTTCCTTACCTTTTTAGGTGAACAACACATTTTCCTTGTTGCTTAAGCTACTTTATAGTAGGTTCTCTGTCATTTGTAGCAGCAGAAATGATTTCTCCTGACACACAGGCTCTGCCCACATTGTGGAAAAGACGGCCACCACCAGTAGCACAAGCTTGTTTCTTTTAGTTTGTTTTCTTTTTATGTTAGATTAGCAACCCCGGTGGAAAAGGACACTTTTTCTCTTAAGTGTCAGCAACAGTCCCAGGAAGGCACCCATTGGCCCAGCTTAGATCACATGTCCATCTCTGAACCAGCACCATAGCTGGAAGAATGGAGTACGCTGTTGGGTCAGACCTGGTCCACATGGCCACCTCTGGGGCTAGGCGTGGGATTAGCTCTACCAGGACTATATGGATCATCAGTGGAGGATGGCTTATTTCCTGAGGGAAAATTGGCATGCTGACATCAGAAAGGACAGGGGGAATGTATGCCTGGCAGGCTAAACAGGTGACCTCTCAAACATCCTTCACAGGCTGGCCTCAACTTGTCGCTTCATAGGGATTTCTTATTGTCCTCCGTAACTATTGCTCCAGAACAAACTCTTCTACCCACAGGCAGCTCAATTCAACAGATTTGGAAAAAAACTCCTGCCATGTAGTGGATAGATCCGAATATTCAAAGGGGAAGACAACACACCTCTTGATTTTGGTGAGCTCTCTGTCTTTTGACATCACCTCCCTGCATGGATGAGTTTCCCTCCTCCAAACACAGAAGTACTTCCTTGCCAGTGCTTTAAGTCCTACTGTAATCCCAGCTTCTTTCCAGACTCTGTGCTCATGAAGCCCTTCTTACGGCTTGCTTTGAGCCAGTCATTCATCACGTGTTGTGGACTGAATGTTTGTGTTCCTCTAAAATTTGTATCTTGAAGCCCAGCCCCTGGTGCGATGGTATTTGGAGGTGGAGTCTTTGGGAGGTAATCAAGATTAGATTAGGCCATGAAGGTAGGGCCCTCATGATGACATTATTATCCTTATAAAAAGACACATTACAAAGCTCACTTTCTCTGCCTCCCACCTTGTGCACAAATAAGAGTTCATGTGAGCACACAGAGAAATGGTGGCCACCTTCAAGCCAAGAGACGAAGACTCAGAATGAAGCCTACTTTGCCAGCTCTTGGTCTTGGACTTCCAGGCCTCCAGACTGTGAGGAATAATTTCTGTTGTTAAATCAACCTAGTCTATGGTATTTTGTTATGACAGCCTGAGAAGACTAAGACAGTTGGTCTTATTTTATGGGAGTATGAGACCCCAACGCTTGACTGAAAGCTCCCTTTGTATAATTCCATTAATTCTTCAGTTTTTGGCAGAGGGCCACTAACAGGGGCCAAACAGTTGTGAGAACCCTGGGGCCAGAGCTGAGATTTGAACCCATATTCTTTTTGTCCTAGCAGGCTGGTTATGCAGAATCAGTTCTGAAATCCCTTCCTCCTTATGAAGTCTTGTGCCACATAAGCAATTTGTTTGATACATTTATTGTTATGTAGAGAATGTGTAGATCTCTTTATTCACTTGTATTTTGAAATACACACCCATACCTAAGAATGCATGGAATGTGGATGTATAGTTGAAGAATAATAAAGCAAACATTTACGTAGCTCCATTATGTTAAGACAGAACATCATCAGTACCTGTTGGTCCACTCCAATCACATTCCCTTCTTATGTGTTTTTATTTCTATTTTGATAGAATATATATATTCTATATATAGATATAATTATATATTATATATTCATAAATAATGTGTCCTTTTCATCTGGAAAACTGAGTAGCAAGCACAAAACTAGCAGCACAAGGAAAGAACAATGCTATCACTCTTAGGTGAGAGCTCTGAGAATAAGATGGGCTGGGTCATGGTCTAATTTCAGCTTCATTGTGAGTTTACCAAAGTCCTCCTGGGAGAGGTCAGTGGGCCAGGACATGGCGCATTCTTGGAAATGCTGTGTTCTTCACAGTTGGGGTGTTTGGCAAGGCCCTAGTATTGGCTGAGTCTGTGCATCTGGCAGGAATGTGATCAAAGGAACTGTTCTGTGTTTTATGCTTCTCAGCTCCACATGCCCACCCCTGGCTCCCAAGAGTCTGTCCAATCAGGACACTTCGGAGGTTACCTCGAGGTCCTCAGCTGAACCAGGCATAGAGTGTGGAGGGGAGAAAGAAACTTCATCATGGTAGAGAAAAGCCATGTTTAAAAAGGAATTTGGGACAGATGCATCAGGGCATGTTCAAGTTAAAAAAAGAGTATGATGGCCGAAGGATCTTGGTAATGACATGTCCAACTTTTGAGACACATGACTTTGATCTGGTCAGCTGCCTCCTCCACCTGGTGCACTGCAGTTATCCTAGCACCTCCCTCAACCATTGTCAAAGGGGTTATCTTTGTCTCTTTCCTCCGTTGGATCTCTTGCTTCCCACTTATACAATGTATAATCATAAGGGGCAGCCAATGACAGTAACGGAGGACTATTGTTTCAGAATAATGTTCCCACTGAGGTAAAATATATGGACAATATATAAAAACAATATGTAACTTCTAGTTGGAAAAGATGGGATACACTTATCTTTCCATGCTCCTCTTCACTAAGTACAACTGTCAGCCCTAGAAATAATGCAGGAGACAACCAAAGGAGAACTGCAAAAGGGAGAAGGAAGGCAAACTAGTTGGTATATTCGCTTCCTAGGGCTGCCAGAACAAAGCAACACAAACGGGGTGGCTTAAAACAACAGAAGTGTATTAACTCACAGTTTTGGAGACTAGAAGTCCAAAATCAAGGTGTCAGCAAGGTTAGTTCCTTCTGGAGGTTCTGAGGGAGAATCCGTTTCATGCCTCTCTCCTAGCTTCTGCTGGTAGTTGCCAGCAATGCTTGGCATTCCTTGGCTTCTAGATGCATCACTCTAATCTCTGCCTTTATGGTTACATGGTGTTCTGTGTGTGTGTGTGTGTGTGTGTGTGTGTGTGTGTATGTATGTGTCTGTGTCCAGAAATATCCCTCTTATCAGGTCACTACTCATTGGATTAAAGCCCACCCTAATCCAGTACTATCTTATCTGAACTAGTTACATTTGAAAGACCTTTTGCTCCAAATAAACCACAAGCTAGCTGGTGTGGTGGTGCACACCTGTAGTCCCAGCTACCTGGAAGGCTGAGATTGGGAGGAATTTTTGAGCCCAGGAGTTCAAGTGTTCGAGTTCAGCCTGGGCAACATAGTGAGACCCTATCTCTAAAAAAATTAAATTGAGTTCAAATAAGATAACATTTTGAGGTTCCAGATGGACATGAATTTTGGGGAGACATTATTCAACAGTCAGGGACTCAGGACTGGAGGAACGACATAGCAGCAGGGTGCTTTACAAACCTCTACCTAACAGAAGAAGAAAGGAAAGACTCAGAGTCCTTTCTTTCCTTGTAGGACCTGAGAGTCTGTTCTCCCACCTAGAGATAATGGGTGGCCCAGAGTAATTGCAAGGAGAATCTGGCCCCACACAACAAATGCCAAGCTCAGGAAACTTTTCAGTACTGGAACTTGAGATTCTCTTCCTTCATTCAGAGTCACCAGGCAATTAGGCAGCACCAGCAAGGGGTATCCTGCCACAACAGAGTCCATTCTGGAAGCAGTAACAGTGCCCCACAGAAAGGAGGAATCCTGACACAACAATGCCAAGCTCAGGAAGTGCTTTTTATAATCACAGGCCAGAGGCCTCCCTCCTTTACCTATAGGCAGTGGGTGGCCCAGCCTGGGGAATTTCCTTCACTCTCTGAATCAGCATCAACAGGGACACATGGAGCCCTGTAGCACAAGATAAACCAAACAAGCAAACCAAATAGCACCACATAGGCTATTTGAGCCAGTGAAAATTAGATGGTTATTAAAAATACAGCCCACAAAAGTAGACCAGAACCTGCATGCTAAATCTAAACAGGATGACTGCATATTAAAATAAAAATTCAAACAGGAACCAAAGTCTCTTACCTAACAGTCAAAATGTCCAGTATAGAATTGGAAACCATCCACCACATCAAGAACCAGAAAAATTGTAGTTTAAATGAGAAAAGAAAATCAAATGATACTAACACCAAGATCAATCAGATGTTGGAATGACCTGATAAGAATTTTTAAACAACCATCATAAAAATGATTCAACAAGAATTTATAAATTCTTTTGAAATAAATCTCAGGAAAAATGTAGAAGCAAATGAATATTATAGAACTAAAAAATATTACAATTGAAATAAAAAGCTCACTGGATTTAAGAGTGGAGTGAGGAATACAAAGAATAAAATCAGTAATTTTAAGAACAGTTCAATAGAATTTACACAATCTGAGTGATAGAGGTAAAATAGAAGAAAAAAAGGAGGCCGGGCATGGTGGCTCACGCCTGTAATCCCAGCACTTTGGGAGGCCGAGGCGGGTGGATCACGAGGTCAGGAGATCGAGACCATCCTGGGTAACACGATGAAACCTCCTCTCTACTAAAAATACAAAAAATTAGCCGGGCATGGTGGTGGGCACCTGTAGTCCCAGCTACTCAGGAGACTGAGGCAGGACAATGGCATGAACCCAGGAGGCGGAGGTTGCAGTGAGCTGAGATGGTGCCACTGCACTCCAGCCTGGGTGACAGAGCGAGACTCCATCTCAAAAAGAAAAAAAAAAGTAAACATAACATTGTAAAACTTGTAGAAAAAATTATAAAATTTCTTCAGGATGTAAGGATAGAAAAAGAGCTTTTAGACCTGATGCCAAAAGCAAGGCCTATAAGAGAAAAAAATGGATAAATTGGACTTTATCAGAATTCAAAACCTGTTCTCTGTTAAAGACTCTGCTAAAAGGATGAAAAGACAAGATATGGAGTGGGGAAAGTATTTGCAAAGCATACATCCAACAGAGGACTAATATCTAGGATATATACAGAACTCTCAAAACTAAACAGTAAAAATCCAAACAATTCAATTAGAAAATGAAGACTTAGATTCACACAAAAACTTGTACATGAATCTTTTTAATAACTTTATTCCTAATAACCTAAACTGGAAACAGCACAGTTGTCATTTAATGGATAAATGGTTAAATAAACTGTGGTACATCCATACCATGAAATAATACTTAGCAGTGAAAAGGAATAAACTATTGATAGGCACAACAACCTAAATGAATTTGCATAGAATTATACTGGGTACAAAAGCCAATTCCAAATGGTTACATATTATACAATTCCATTTATATCATAATCTTTCAATAATAAAATAATAGAAATGGAAAACAGATTAGTGGTTGACAAGGATTAAAGATGAGCTATGACTGTAAAAAGGCAATATGAGAAGCACTGTGGTGATGAAAGTGTCCTTTATCCTGATGATGTCAATGTCAGTATTCCGGTGTGATATTGTACTGTAGTTCTGCAAAATGTTACCACTGGAAGAAACTGGGTAAAGAGTGTAATGGATTGCTATGTATTATTTCTTACAATAGAATATAAATTTAAAGTTGTCTTAAAAAGTAAAACTTAATTTAAAAACACAACATCTGCTTGAATTTACCAGGGAACCAGCAAGGTAGTTACAGTAAACTGTAAGATGACTACAAATTCATCCCATACATATCTTTCTACAGTGTGACATAGCTGTACCTGCCACTGAGAGATGCATCCCTTGAACTGGGATGAAGAGTTTATTTCTCCATCTCTTGAAATGAATGTCAGCCAGATGCAGTAGCTTGCACCGGTAATCCTAGCACTTTGGGAGGCTCAGGTGGGAGGATTGCTTGAGGCCAGGAGTTTGAGATCAGCCTGGGTGACAGAGAAAGGCCCCATCTCTACAAATATTTTTTTAAAATTGAAAAAAAGAAACTGATGTGTATTGACCAATGGGACATTAACAAATATGATTCAAGCAGAAGTTTTAAAAGCACTTCTTCAGAAACAAGGAAAGGATGTCCCCTCTCACCACTGCTTTTCAACATCATACTGGAAGTCCTAGCTAAAGCCATAAAAAAAGGAAAAAAGGTATACAGATTATGAAGGAAGAAAGAAAACTCCTTGTTGCATATGACTTGATCATTTATGTGGAAAATCTGAAAGAACTGATCAAAAAACCCTCCTGGAAATAATAAACCATTATAGCAAGGTTGTAGGATACAAGGTCAACATACAAAATTCAATCACTGTCCTATATACCAGCAATGAATAAGTAGAATTTAAAATTAAAAACACAACATCATGTACATTAGCATCCCCCAAAATAAAATACTCAGGTGAAAATCTAACAAAATATGTGTAAGGTCTGTATGAGGAAAACTACAAAACTCTTGTGAAAGAAATCAAAGAACTAAATAAATTGAGAGATATCCCATGTTCATGGATAGGAAGACTCAATATTTCAAGATATCAGCTTTCCCAATGTGATTCAACACAATCTCAATATAAATCCCAGCAAGTTGTTGTGTGTTTATTGACAAACTCATTCTAAAGTTTACATGGGGAGGCAAAAGACTCAGAATAGCCAACACAATATTGAAGGAGAATTAAAAAGTTCAAGGACCAACACCACCTGACTCCAAGACTTATTATAAAACTACAGTAATCAAGACAGTGTGGTATTGGTGAAAGAACAGACAAGTGGATCAATGAAACAGAATAAAGAGTGCAGAAATAGACCCACATAAATATAATCAACTGATCTTTGACAAAAGAGCAAAAGCAGTACAACAGAGAAAAGAGTCTTTTCAACAAATGGTGCTAGAACAACCAGACATTCACAGGCAAAAAAAACAAAAAACAAAACAAAACAAAACCTTGACACAAATCTTACAACGTTCGCAGAAATTAACTCAAAATGGATCACAGACTTAAATGCAAAACACAATTTCATAAAAATACTAGAAGATAACATAGGAGAAAATCTAGATGACCTTGGATTTGAAGATGACTTTTTAGATGCAACACTAAGGCATGATCCATGAAAGAAAGAATTGATAAGCTTGACTTCTTTAAAATTAAAAAATTTTGCTCTGTGAAAGACGCTATCAAGAGAATGAAAAGATATGCCACAAACTGGGACCAAACATTTGCAAAAGATGTATTTGATGAAGGGCTGTTATCCAAAATATACAAAGAACTCTTGAAACTCCACAATAAGAAAACAAACAACTCAATTTAAAAATGGGCCAAACACTTTAACACATACCTCACCAAAGATATACAGATGGCAAAGAAGCACATGAAAACAAGCTCCACATCACATCATCAGTAACGTGCAAATTCAAATAGCAATGAGATACCACTATACATCTATTAGAATGGTCAAAATCCAGAAAACTGACAACTCTAAATACTGGCAAGGAAGATTTGGAACAACAGGGACTCTCATCCATTGCTGGTGAGAATGCAAGCTAGTATAGCCACTTTAGAAAACAGTTTGTCAGTTTCTCGTAAAACTAAATGTACACTTAACATACAATCTAGCAAGCACACTCCTTGGTATTTATTTAAAAATGTCAAAAAACTTGTGTCCACACAAAAACCTGCATGTGGATGTTTATAGCAGTTGTATTCATACTTGCCAAAATTTGGAAGCAACCAAGATGTACTTCAGTAGGTGAATGGAGTGAATGGATAAATAAACTGTGGTACATTCAGACAATCGATATTATTTAGTGCTAAAAAGAAATGAGTTATCAGCCAGATGTGGTGGCTTATGCCTTTAATTCCAGCAGTTTGGAAGGCTGAGGCAGGAGGATCCCTTGAAGCCAGAAGTTCCAGACTAGCCTGGGCAATATAGTGAGACCTCCTCTACGAAAAAAGAAAGAAAGGGAAGGAAGGAAGAAAGGAAGGAAGGGCGGGAAGGGAGGGTATTATCAAGCCATGAAAAGACAAGGAGGAAATTTGAATGCGTATTTCTAATAAAATATGAAAGAAGCCAAACTGAAAATGCTACATACTGTATGATTCCAATTATATGATATTCTGGAAAAGACAAAACTGTGGAGACATTAAAAAGATTAGTGGTGGCCGGGCACAGTGGCTCATGCCTGTAATCCCAGCACTTTGGGAGGCTGAGGTGAGTGGATCACTTGAGGTCAGAAGTTTGAGACCAGCCTGGCCACCATGGTGAAACCCCATCTCTACTAAAAATACAAAAATTAGCCAGGCGTGGTGGTGGGCACCTTTAATCCCAGCTATCCAGGAGGCTGAGGCAGGAGAATTGCTTGAACCCAGGAGGCGGAGGTTGTGGTGAGCTGAGATCATGCCACTGCACTCACTGCACTCACTGCACTCACACTGCACTGCAACAGAGCGAGACTCCATCTCAAAAAAAAAAAAAGTGAGAACAGTGAAACTACACTTGCATGATACTTCAGTGATATGTACACGTCATTACATATTTGTCCCTACCCATAGAATGTACTAAGGGAGGAGACCACCCCTCATATTGTCTTATGCCCAATTTCTGCCTCCAAAGAAAGAAAAAGTGAAAATTAAAAGGCAGAAAAGAAATCCACAAGCAGACAGTCCAGCGCCACACCCTGGACCTGGTAGTTAAAGATCGATCCCTGACCTAATCCTTTATGTTATCTACAGGTTACAGATATTGAATAGAAAAGCATACGAATGTGAAAAGCACATGAATGTAAGTGAAAATCCCTATCCTGTTTTGTTCCAATCTAATTACAGGTGCATACAGCCCCCAGTCACGTACCCTCTGCTTGCTCAATTGATCACGACCCTCTCATGATCACCCCCTTAGAGTTGTGAGCCCTTAAAAGAGACAGGAATTACCCGATCGGGGAGCTTGGCTCTTGAGACAGGAGTCTTGCTGATGCCCCTGGCCGAATAATCCCCTTCCTTCTTTAACTCGGTGTCTGAGGAGTTTTGTCTGTGGCTCGTCCTGCTACATTTCTTGGTTCCCTGATCGGGAAGTGAGGTGAATGGCAGATGGTTGAGGCAGCTCCTTAGGTGGCTTAAGCCTGCCCTGTGGAACATCCCTGCAGGGGACTCCGACCAGCCCGAGTGATGTGGATCCTGAGAGCGCTCCTGGGTAGGCATTTGCCCCGGTGGGACACCTCACCAGAGCAGTGTGTGGCAGGCCCCCATGGAGGATCAACGCAGTGGCTGAACACCGGGAAGGAACTGGTACTTGGAGTCCAGACATCTGAAACTTGGTAAGGCTAGTCTTGAGAACTTGCCGACTCCATTTGAGTGGAAGCGTGACCTGATCACCCACGGCATGCCTTATTGGCACTTTAGATTGGTTTTGGTTTTGGTTTTGGTTTTGACTTGGTTTGAATTGCTTGACAAGACTGGTCTTGGGAACTTGCCCACTCCATTTCAGTGATCACCCATGGTGTGGCTTTATTGGCACTTTGGTTTTGGTTTTGACTTGGTTTAAATTGCTTGACAGGACTGGTCTTAAGAACTTGCCTACTCTGTTTGAGTGGAAGCGTGGCCTGATCACCCACGGTGTGCCTGTACCAGCACTTTGATTTTTGTTTTTGACTTGACTTGGATTGCTTGATACTTTGGTTTTGGTTTTGACCTGTCTTGGATTTCTGGATACTCTGATTTTGGTTTTGATTTTGGTTTGGTGTAAAATACAAAAGTGTGTGTGTGTATGCCCTTTTTACCCGTTCTTTGTTTTGTGGTGTGCGTGTGGTGTGAGCATGGTGTTTTGTCTCGAGGAAAAATGGGTGAGGCACAAAGTAAGCCCACCCACTAGGAACTATGTTGAAAAATTTCAAAAAAAAGGATTTAAGGGAGACTATGGAGTATATGACACCAGGAAAACTTAAAACTTTGTGTAAGATAGACTGGCCAGCATTAGAGGTAGGTTGGCCATTAGAGGCAAGCCTGGACAGGTCCTCTGTTTCAAAGGTATGGCACAAGGTAACCTGTAAGCCAGGGCATCCAGACCAGCTCCTGTACCTAGACACTTGGTTACAGCTGGTTTTAGACCCCCTGGCCCCAACACACAGTGGTTGAGAGAACAGCAGCATAAGTGGCTGGCAGAGGCAAGGAAAGACCACCAGAGAGAGAGAAAGGAAAGAGACAGAGAGGAAAAGAGGCAAAAAGGGAGAGGAAGAGATAGAGAGGAAGAGACACACAAAGAGGAAGTCAAGGAGAGACAGAGAGAGAGAAAAGAAGAGAGAGGCAGAGAGAGAAAGAGATAGAGGCAAAAGGAAAGTCAAAGAGAGAGAGGCAAAGTCAAAAAAGAAAGGAAGGAAGGAAAGAAGGAAAGAAAGAAAGAGAGAAAGAAAGAAAGAGAGAGAGAAAGAAAGAAAGAAAGAAAGAAAAGAAAGAAAGAAAGAAAGAAAGAAAGAAAGAAAGAAAGAAAGAAAGAAGGAAAGAAAGAAAGAAAAAAAATTTAATATTAACCACTGAAAATTCCCTTAACCCAGCAGGTTTCCTAACAGGGGATCTAAATCTTAATTACCATATGAAAGTCTGACCAGACCTAGGAGAAACTCCCTTCAGGACAGGATGATCGATGGTTCCTCCCAGGTAATTGAAAAAAAAAAAAAGAAAAAAAAGCCATCTATACCAATTCTAATTTAGACTAAAGAAGGTCTTAATAGCAAAGGATAATTAAAATCCCAAACTTACAAGGTTTTCAAAAAGGTAAAGTTTGCTAAAAGTTAACAGTGTAACATGTATTATAGTAACTTTTATTCTTGTGGCCTTAGACAGTCTAGTTCACAGTTTGCTTTGGAAAAGAATGGTTATCATCTCGAAAAAAAAAAGGGGGGGGGAAACAGGGGGTGAAGGTGGAATTTATTTAAAAAGATTTATATGGTAAATTCTTGTCCAGAAATAAATTAACTGGTTGTTTAAAGAAAGAATGTTTGTAATAAGTCAGGAAGTTAAGGCTTGTCGAAAAATTGCCTGTAAAAGTCATGAAAGAAAAAAAGGTTATAAAAAAAGTGTGTTAAAAAAAGAATGTATGCAAAAAATGTTGTATAATTTAAAAGTAACTAGGCCTCCTGAATGTAAAACTATTGGGGAAAAAAACAGTTTACGTGCAAGGTGTATAAGAAAAGTAAAATATACCTTTAGTAAAAGGATTATAAGGAGGCATAAGAATGTACATTTTTACCTACATTAAAAAGTTAAAAAAATTATTGTTTTGAAGGTTTAAGCAAGCTTTAAAACGTTAATTGTAAAGAAAATTCTGTGAGTAAACATATTTAGCTAAAGTTAAAGAAGTATCATCCAGTTTTTCTGTGAACTGGACATTAAAGTAAAAGCATAACAGGTTTTTCTTACAGCACCAACCTGCTCTTTAGCAAAAATTATAAAAGGTTAAAAAGAGTCTATATAATCTTACCTTATAGCCAAATATTAAAAATCAGATAAACATGTCTACAAGGTTTTATTAAAATTAGGTTTAACATTAATAACACACTAATATAAAGATAAAATTTAGCTTATCTGGTATAAAAATCACACAAAAAGCATTATTAAATATAAAATAGTGCTTAGCTTTCTTTGGTCTAAAAACTAATAAAAATAGGTGCTAAAGGAAATTTCTCAGTAAAAAGTCACTAAGGACTATAAAGTCCACTGCCAAGGTCCTACATTTAAAACAAAAGGTCAATTTCTTAGAAATTATATACTTGGTTTACCTTCCACTTTCCTTTCTCTCAAAAACTAAAAGTCTTTTAGCACATGTACCACACCCCTAGAATTTCCGGTAAACCAGCACCAGCCTGAAGATCACGTTCTCATCAAAGGGTGGAAAGAAGGAAATCTCCAGCCAGCCTGGGAAGGACCCTACCTTGTGCTGCTAACCATTGGCTGCTGTTTGTACAGCAAAAAAGGATGGACTCATCATACCCGAGTCAAGAAAGCACCACTCCCTCCAGAGTTGTGGGCCATAGTCCCAGAGGAAAACTCTATCAAACTAAAGCTAAGAAAAATCTAACTCTTTTCATCTATTCTCTTACTCTTTCTTCTTTCCACGCTCTGTTGCTGACCATCTACTTATTAACATAACCAAGTCAATTTCGCCTCAAGCTATTGCATTTAATGCTTGCCTTGTTATATACCCTGTGGGGACTTGCCAAGTCAAAGACAGCTTTCTACCTCGGAAAAGTACTTCTCTCCCTCCTGACTCTCCTCAGACTGGGCATTAGTAACTAGGACAATTTAATCCGGGGAGATTTCAATAAAGACCCCAGTGCCAATCAGGAGTCTTGCCCCCCGATGTAGAGCTTTTATACCATAGTTGGTCCAGCGTTCTGTGGACCACTAAAGAGCAAGGATGAACTGCCCCAACCGGTTTTTGTAATTTCCTAAAATCATACATTCATTTTACTAGAGGATCATAGAAGTTAAAGACTTAAAACAAACTTTAGCAATTAAGTCCGGATACCAAGATGCAAATGCCTGGATAAAATGGATCAAATATTCCATCTGCACGTTAAACAAAAGCAATTGTTATGCTTGTGCACATGGCAGACCAGAGGCCCAGATTGTCCCCTTTCCACTAAGGTGGTCCTCCAGTCGACCAGGCGTAGGCTGCATGGTAGCTGTTTTCCAGGATTCTACAGCCTGGAGTAATAAGTCATGCCAAGCTCTCTCTGCTATATCCCAAAGTCTGGCACCTTGCGGGTCGGCCCCCGAGGGCCATCCAGCTTCCGTCTCCCAAGACTGAGTTCACTTCATGTCTCTCACAACAAGGAGGAAACTTAGCATTCCTTGGAGACCTGAAAGGGTGCAATGAGCTTAAGAATTTTTGAGAGCTTATCAGTCAGCCCTTGTTCATCTCTGAGCGGATGTGTGGTGGTATTGTGGTGGACCTTTACTAGGCACTCTGCTGAATAACTGGAGTGGCACTTGTGCTTTAGTCCATTGGCTGTCCCTTTCACTCTGGCATTTCATCACCCAGAAGGAAAAAAAACAAGACATCATAAAGCGAGAGAAGCCCCTTATAGGTCTTTCGACTCTCATATCTATTTAGACGCAACTGGAGTTCCACAAGGAATACCAGATCAATTTAAAGCTTGAAATAAAATAGGTGCAGAATTTAAGTCAATATTTTGGTAGGTGACAGTTAATAAAAATGTAGATTAGATAAACTACATCTATTACAACCAACAGCAATGAGCTTTTCATGAGTTAAAAGAAAAACTTATGTTGGTCCCAGCCCTGAGGCTACCTGACCTGACAAAACTCTTTACAGTCTATGTGTCAGAAAGAGAAAAAATGTCAGTTGGAGTTTTAACCCAGACTGTGAGGCCCTGGCCAAGGGCAGTGGCCTGTCTCTCAAAACAACTAGACAGGATTTCCAAAGGCTAACCCCCAGGTCTGAGGGCTCTAGCAGCAACGGCCCTGTTAGCACAAGAAGCAGATAAACTAACCCTTAGGCAAAACCTGAATATAAAGGCCTCCCATACTGTGGTAATTTTAATGACCACCAAAGGACATCATTGGTTAACAAATGCTAGATTAACCAAGTACCAAAGCTTGCTATGTGAAAATCCCCACATAACCACTGAAGTTTACAACACCCTAAACCCCACCACCTTGCTCCCAGTATCAGAGAGCCCAGTTAAACATAACTGTGTAGAGGTGTTGGACTCAGCTTATTCTAGCAGGCCCGACCTCTGAGACCATCCTTAAACATCAGTAGACTGTGAGTGGTACGTGGACACAAGCAGCTTCGCCAGCCCCTGCAAAGTGACTCTGAGAAGACGACAAGCCCTGCTCCAGTCACACCCGGAAGCTGACTGGTTCACGCATAGCTGAAGCATGAGAAAACTCATTTTCCTTAAAATTTGGACTTTTGCAGTGAGGACTTCAACTGACCTTCCTCAGACTGAGGACTGCTCCCAGTGTATACATCAAGTCACTGAGGTAGGACAAAAGGTTGCTACGGTCCTATTATTTTATGGTTATTATAAGTGTACTGGAACTCTAAAAAGAACTTGTTTGTATAATGTTATTCTATACAAGGTACGTAGCCCAGGAAATGACCAACCTGATGTATGTTATGCCCCATCTGAGCCTCCCATGACCACAGTTTTTAAAATAAGATTAAGGACTGAGGACTGGTAGGGGCTCATAAATGATACAAGTAAAGTGTTAGCCAAAACAGAAGAAAAAGGAGTGCCCAAACAAGTCACCTTAAAATGTGATGCCTGTGCTGTCATTAATAGTAATAAGTTAAGAATAATGTGTGGTTCTCTTAGTTAGAAAAGAGGTTATATGGCAGAAAATAAGTACATCTGTACTTATAAATTAGGACTGTGTGGCAATAAATGTAAATACTGGTCTTGTGTCATTTAGGCCACTTAGATTAAAAAAAAAAATGAAAAGGATCCAGTCCACCTTCCGAAAGGAAAAAATGGCCCTTCCTGTACTAAAGGACAATGTAACCCCTTAGAGATAGTAATAACAAATCCCTTTGATCCTCGCTGGAAAAAAGAGGAGTGTGTGACCTTACGAATTGACAGGGCCGGACTGGATCCTCAAGTAAATATCTTGGTTCGAGGAGAAGTTTACAAACATTCTCCTGAGCTAGTGTTTCAAACTTTCTATGATGAACTAAATGTGCCAGTGCCAGAAATTCCGGGAAAAACAAGAAATTTGTTTTTGCAATTAGCCGAGCATGTAGCCCAGTCTCTCAATGTCACTTCATGTTATGTATGTGGAGGAACTGTAAAAGGAGATCAATGGCCATGGCAAGCCCGAGAATTAGTACCTACAGACCCAGTTTCTGATGAATTCCTGGCTCAAAAGAATCACCCTGATAATTTCTGGGTCCTAAAAGCCTCAATTATTGGACAATATTGCATAGCTAGAGATGGAAAAGAATTTACTCACCCCGTAGGATGACTTAGTTGTCTGAGACAGAAACTGTATAATGGTACCACAAAAACAGTCACTTGGTAGAGTTCAAATCACACTGAGAGGAATCCATTTAGTAAATTCCCAAAGGTGCAAACCATGTGGACCCACCTGGAGTTCCACCGGGACTGGACAGTCCCCACTGGATTATACTGGACATGTAGCCATAGAGTTTATGCCAAATTACCTGACCAGTAGGCAGGTAGTTGTGTTATTGGCACTATTAAACCATCTTTCTTCCTACTGCCCATAAAAACAGGTAAACTCCTGGGCTTCCCTGTCTATGCTTCCCGTGAAAACAGAAGCATAGCTATAGGATATTGAAAAAATGATAAATGCCCCCCTGAGAGAATCATACAATATTATAGGCCTGCTACTTACGCACAAGACAGCTCGTGGGGGATACTGGACCTATTTACATGATCAACCGAATCATACAGTTACAAGCTGTCTTAAAAATAATCACTAATAAAACCGGCAGAGCCTTGACTATTCAGGCCCGGCAGGAAACTCAGATGAGAAAAGCTAACTATCAAAATAGATTAGCTCTCGACTACTTGCTAGCAGCTGAAGGAGAGGGCTGTAGGAAATTTAACCTTACTAATTGCTGCCTACACATAGATAATCAAGGGCAGGTAGTTGAAGACATAGTTCGAGATATGACAAAACTGGCACATGTGCCCGTGCAAGTGTGGCATGGATTTAATCCTGGGGCCATGTTTAGAAAATGTTTTCCAGTGCTAGGAGGATTTAAAACTCTTATAATAAGAGTTATAATAGTAATAGGAACTTACTTACTCTTCCCTTGTTTGCGACCTGTACTTCTTCAAATGATAAAAAGCTTCATTGCTACCTTAGTTCACCAAAATGCTTCAGTACAAGTGTACTATATGAATCACTACCGATCTGTCTTGCAAGAAGACATGGGTAGTAAAAACGAAAGTGAGAACTCCCACTATTGAGTGAGAGTCTCAAAGAGGGGGGAATAAGGGAGGAGACCACTCCTCATACTGTCCTATGCCTAATTTCTGCCTCCAAAGAAAGAAAAAGTAAAAACTAAAAGACAGAAATGAAATCCACAAGCAGACAGCCCGGCGCCACACCCTGGGACTGGTAGTTAAAGATTGACCCCTGACCTAATCGATTATGTTATCTATAGATTACAGACATTGTGTAGAAAAGCACTGTGAAAACCCCTATCTTGCTTTGTTCCAATCTAATTACTGGTGCATGCAGCCCCCAGTCACGTACCCCCTGCTTGCTCAATTGATCACGACCCTCTCACGTTCACCCCCTTAGAGTTGTGAGCCCTTAAAAGGGACAGGAATTGCTCACTTGGGGAGCTCAGCTCTTGAGACAGGAGTCTTGCTAATGCACCCGGCCAAATAAACCCCTTCCTTCTTTAACTTGGTGTCTGAGGAGTTTTGTCTGCGGCTCATCCTGCTACAGTACAACCCTAAGAGTGAACCCTAATGTAACATATGGACTCTGGGTAATAATGATGTGCCAATTTAGGCTCATCAACTGTAACAAATGTACCACTCTGGTGGGTGATGTTGGTAATGAGGGAGGCTGTGTATGTGTGGGGGAAGGGAGTATATGGGAAATCTCTGGACCTTCTGCTCAATTTTGCTAGGCAACTAAAGCTGCTCTAAAAAATAAAGTCTATTTTGAAAAAAGCATTTATTCATTAGGAGTTGCTGTTTTGGCTGAACTTAGAACTCTGAGACTATGATGTTCACAGGCCTGAGCTAGTCTGCTCGAGTTCATGTGGAGGAGAAACAAAGCACCCTGGCCAACTGCCTGCAAACTTCCAGAGATGTCCGTGAGTTAACTTCAATTGGTGGATTACCCTGAAATAAAGTGTGTGGGAAAGGCAGGTTAAATGCTCAACTTACTTATTTACCAGTGCTCAGAAAAATGAATTATTACCCTAGTATGGGGTATGTGTATTGGGTTAACTTAGCTAAGCTGGAACCATGTTTTCCAGAATTTCCTTCCCTGCAGAGTTCCAGGTTATTGTCCATCATGGTAGATATTTCGCACAAGACTTGGAATGCAGAAGTGAAGCAGCAGCCATATATAACTGTGTATGCTCAGAAGGTCAAGGCCAGGCACTGTGCAGCTTATGCACATTGTTGATATCTGCCGGCTAATTGTCCATGTGGGATAGAAGTCAGGCCTGCAGGTACTTCAGCTTCTCTGACTTCATGGTTAGACTGTGTTTAATTCCACAATGAAGGGTGCATGTCATCAACATCATTGGTGTTGATGGAGGCTTAGAGTTGGTGAGAGATTGATGTAGGCTTCTGCTCCTTTTCACAGGTTCCAATTTGTCTTTGCTCCCCCAACTTCATGTCCGTCTTACATTCCTGCCTGTCTTTGTCTTCAGGCGCCAGCAGCCGACTTAGAAGCAACAGCTTCACACAGATGGCATAACCAGCTCCCACAGTTGAGTAAGGTCAAAACCCTATGACAAATCTTTTATTTCAAATATCTCCTGGTGGTTATGCCTCTCTGATGACTCTAGAAGATACACCTAGCAACTTCCAAAGTAATCAGCGATTTACTTTAAAAAAATAATAACTTATTTACTTATAGATGAGACTTCCGATTTCAGCATTAATATGCAAAGGACTTGGAAGTCAATGTTGTATACTTAAAACAAGAAAAAAGCTAAACTGAAAAATCAGTGGCTTTTCTTAGATCCATCAGAGAATTGAGGTCACAGGGCAAACCACCACCCTGGAGAGACAGGTACATAGAGAGGAACAAGCAGAATTGGCTTATCTGAGCAGAAACTCCTGGAGCAATGGTAGGTACAATTACATGGTAGTTTCGATGAATTGCTGGAGACTGAATGTGTATTAGTTTGAGAGTGAGACACTCCTGGGGGCCCAGGCCTAGGGGAGCCTCCACACTTTCATGGTTTTACTTTCAGTAACCTCACCAGGTTCTTAAGGTGAAGATCTAAGAGAAATCCCCTTCTGTCCAGTGTTCTTCACAACTAAGGCCTGCTCTTTAGGGGAGAGCCTTATATACCTCAGGGCAACTCCGGCCTCCTCTAGCCTTCCTGTCTCACCTAAGGGGAGAAAAAACAAAAAGCTAAGGAGCACTTCTGGCAGTCACAGGCCAGTGACTTATGCCCAGTAGAAGAGATTTGCATGAGGTTACAGATTGCTTCCTCTCCTCTCACTTTACATCAACAGGACTCTAGTAACAGTGGATTGTAACTGCCAGAGCTATAAGACACAGACGGTATTTAAGAAGGAGTTCTTAGGGGAACCCAAAGATAACAGGAGAGGGGGAAAAATCCAACAAAAACACTACAGGGAATGGAAGCTTAAGGCGCCTACAGGTAGAGCAAACAGTAAACTTAGTTCAGCTCCTAGCTAAATTAACATAACATAACTCCTCACTCCAAAGGCCTATTTCCCTCCCTTCCTATGACTTGATACATCACATTGCCTTTCAAAAAAAAAAAAATAATAATAATAACAAAGCATACTAAAAGGCAAGAAAAAAAAGCAATTTGAAAAGACAAAGCAATCATCAGAACCAGATTCAGATATGTACTCACAGATGAGTTTCAACCCAGTGCAGTCGTTATTGTTCCTAATGTCCACATTTTTCCATTTTGGCCAATGGAAGTCCTTTCAGGTTGGTTTCTCTGTTCTTTTGGCAGAGTCCTCACAGTAGCTTCCCTGCTACTCAGATTCACTTTGTATATTTCTTGTCCATGTATACAGCTAGCTTTTTCTCTACAGAGCCCTCATTCCTCTTAGGAGGCAATGGTAATTAGAGTTCACAATCTGAGGGTTCAGGGTGTTTGTTGCCACTGAATTGATTGTTACTTGTAGGCCTTTTCAGTTAGTATAAGAACAGAGGCTGCTTTTTATAATTATTTATTTTTATAGTTTTTTTAAAGGGCGAATACATCATGAGTCTCTACTGATAATTCCAGTTTAAATTTAGCATTCCATGCATTTTAGTTAAATTCTTTGAAGTTATATTTGTACTTCTTTTCTCTTCTGCAAAACTCCTGACTACTAACTATATTAGCACAGTTACTTATTTGCTTTATCTCACTATGCATAATAATAATTAATAATTTCAAACTAACAAATCAATATTATTATTAAATAGGCTTACTAAATACAATTTAAGATATTTTTGAAGTTTTAAAAATCCTTATGACAAATTACTGTGTTTTAAAATCACTTGAACTAATTCTCTGTGGTTAAGCCCCAACCTTGATATGCAGTAGTCTCAGTCTGTTTTCTGTAGCTTATAACAGAATATCTAAACTGGGTAATTTATAAAGTAAAGGAATTTATTTCTTACAGCTCTGGAGGCCAAGAAGTCTAAGGTCAAGGAGAGGCATCTGCTGAGGTTCTTCTTGCTGGCAGGGACTCTCTGCAGAGTCACAAGGCAGCATAGGGTGTTACATGGCAATGGGCTGAGTGTGCCATCTCAGGTCTTTCTCTTGTAAAGCCACCAGTTCCACTTCCACAATAACCCATTAATTCATTAACCTACTAATCCATTAATCCATGAACTGATTAATTCCATTGATGAAAACAGAACCTTCAAGACCCAATCACTTCTTAAGGGCCCCACTGCTCAATACTGCCACATTGGAGATTAAATTTCAACATGAGTTTTGGAGGACACAAATATTCAAACCATAGCAGTAAAGTTTATAGGATTCATTGGGTCTTTTATTTTTGATGTTACTTTTAATTTGAACATTTAATTTTGTTTTATAATTATGTAGGATGGCTCCAAAGTCAAAACTACAACAAGTATTTTCAGAGAAGATTAATTTCCAATACTGTCTCCTCTGTCCTGTTATTGGAAACCATTTCCATTAGTTTTTGTTTTATCCTTTCTTTGTTAAAAATATAAGCAAATTTATTCATTTATTTCTTCTTGTTTGTACTTAAATTCTCCCTTTCGTAGATAAAAGGCACCATGCTATATACTGTTCTGTATTTTGCTTTTTTCCCCTTGTCGACCCTCATTCCATAGTTGTGTGTCTATAACTGGATTCTGGGTGAACAGCACTTACCAGGACGCAAATAGGAAGCAGCTATATTGGTTCTCCCCACTTCCCCTCCAAACCAGCTCTTCTTTTATTCTTTGTTGCCCCTGGGTGAAATCTCCAGCTGTTCTCAGGTTATCCCAATCACCAACAGGTAACAAGTGAATAGCATCTTTCCCCAAACATTAGAATGTTCAGTCCAGTGTGATATTAAAACTCCAACTTTATTTAGAGCTTTCCCTCTCCCTCAGCTCAGACCGACAGCAGATTGAGTACCCCGCTGTGGGACAAGTGTGTGGGTGGGAGGCGTTATCAACTGCTCTCTTTTCCTTCCCCTGCCCGCCCTCCCAGCTGCTGGTTTATTCTTCAGAGTGGGAAGACACAGGATAGTTCTTGCTTAGCTGCTCTAGTTGTCACCGGGTGCTGGTGTTCTCTGGGTGTGGCCATTCCAAATGCTGATTGTCTCACTGTAGAGGTAGCTTTCTGGGGTCTTTGGAGACCATCTTATCACTAAGGATCACTTACCTATAGTTCCTTAGGCACAGATATTATCCCACTTGCTATTCCCATGTAAGTCATCACTTAGCCCTTGGTATCTGGGGAGACACCTCGTCCCTTCACACTCTCAGGGTGACCCAGCCTCGTTTCCTTCTTCAGCCTCCACATATAAGCTAGGAACTTAGGGATCCTTTGCCCATCCAGATTCTGGAAGCAGTAGCTGTTCCCAGGGTAGCTGCTTCTCTTCACTCCGCCAAACTAGGGCAGCTGCAATGCAGACTCTCTTAGACTTTTCAAATGTGAATTGGACACATCCAATTCACACATCTACATCCTTCAAATGCTAAGGAACATGTGTCAAAAACTCTCTGTGTGGTTTTCCTGAAACTCCTTAACTTGGCTGGAGGTGCCAGAATGCCCAGCACGCTGCCAAATCTCTCCAAAAATTCTTCTTCACTGGACTCTTCCACATCTTCAAACATTTTTTTTGTCTTTGTTTTTATGGCATGGAGGTGGGTGATGGACCAGTGTTGGCAGACCCAGTTTTGGCATTACAACCACACATATCCTGTAGAGGTTGTCTAGCATCCCACTTTAGAACTGGGGAATATGGGCTTCTGTCACTTTGTTCTGGGCCTTTGGGGCTGCTGCCAAAATTCTGAGGCTTAAGAAAAGCTGTCATTTCATTTTATTTTTTAATTTTTATTTTTCGCGATGAAGCCTCGCTTTGTTGCCCAGGCTGGAGTGCAGTAGCGTGATCTCGGCTCACTGCAACCTCTACCTTCTGGGTTCAAGCTATTTTCCTGCCTCAGCCTGCCAAGTAGCTGAGACTATAGGCACGTGCCACCACGGCTGGCTAATTTTCGTATTTTCAGTAGAGATGGGGGTTTCACCATGTTGGCCAGGCTGGTCTTTAACTCCTGACCTCAAGTAATCCGCCCACCTAGGCCTTCCAAAGGGCTGGGATTTCATATTCTGTTGTCTTTCTAATGAGTTGTGTTCTGAATGTAGCATTTGAGTTATTTTCCCATATTGCAGGTGGGAAAGACAAAGTGGCTCATTCCACAGCCCATAGTATTGTTAAAACAGAGATTCTTAGCTCTGGTGTGTTTATCAGCCACCAAGACGCGGAACTGTGGGCTGCTCTGTTGCAAAAACTGTTTCTAAGCATTTACTGTGGCCCAACATTTTCCTATTGGAAAGATTCCAGTTCTTCTCTTCCTGCTGACTCCCGGGGCTGACAGGCAGCCTTCCCCTGCTGCAGGCAGCATCCCATGCTCCCAACTGGACACTCAATTTCTTCAAGCACAATGTGTGGTTAAGGGCATGTGTTTAGAGACAAACCCCCTGGCTCTGCCTCTTTCTAGCTGTTAGAGTTTCTGGGCAAGTCACTTAATTGTGTACTTTGAACCTTGTCATAAAATGGGTATATTAACACCATCCATTTTGCAGAATATGGTAAGGATTGGAGAGAGGTGTGTGTGTGATGGGGCCTAGCACATAATAAATGCTCAGTAAATGGTAACATATCAGTCCAGCTAGCTAGGCCATGCTGCTGCAACAAACACAAAAATGCTCAACCTGAGGGATTTGACACACAAGGCTATTTTTCATGCCGTGCTGTCTGATGCGAGCTGGGTGGGCCTTTCTTCTTTGGGCTCTATCATCTAGAACACATGACCTCCATGGTCACTGTATAAGGAAAAGAGAGAGCAGGGATCATAGGGGATGTTTTTAAAGACAAAGTCTGGAAGTGGCCTATGCCTCTGCCATCCTTTTTCTATTGGACAGAACTCAGTCACATGGCCCTGATCTTATTTTAAGGCAAATATGGTTTTCCTTTGTGCCCAGGAATAAGAAATGGTGTGGTGAACACATAGCATTGCACACTTGCTATTCAGCAGGGAGACCCTTTTGGCCATTGGTTGTGGCAGACAGAAAGGGTTCTGGAAACACAAGATGATTGATTGACTTGGTTTTGGAGGGAGGGAGAGGCCACCTTCTCCCACCCTGACTCATGGTGGCACTCAGACCACCTGGAAGGCAGAAGTCTGGGCAGGTGGCAGCATTTTGGGGAACGCTCAGGCTCAGAAGGGCAGAGGTTCCCTGGGGGGCACATGGTGCCTACCACCTGGCTTGAGGCCTCATTTGACCCCCAGAGCTGGCTTCACTTCTGTGGCTTCCCAGGCAGGGCCAAGGTGGGACCTTGTGCTGTTGGAGATTCACATACTTGTTTCTGCAGTCAGCCTTGGTGTCACAGGCATCGTGCAGGCATGGGACTTTGCACTATTGAGGATTCCACACTTGTTTCTGTGATCAGTGCCTTGTCACAGGCCTCCATCCTCCCTGAGGTTCCTCCATCCTAAGCCTCAGAGGCAGATCCTGTGTAGCTTAGGTCACTGGCTGGAGTCCTGCTGTCCCTACAGTGCCTGCAAGCTCCAAAACTTCCATGGCTTCCTATGGCCTACCGTGCAAGTCACAGACTGAGAATGTAAGAGCTCGGGTGATCTTGGAAATCCCTGAGTCCAGGGATGTCTTTGGGTAGCTAAGGAAAGAAGTGCCCCAAGTCCTGGCTTTATTATGTATTTATGTTTCATATTCTGAAGAATGTTTTAGTCCATTCAGCTGCTATAATACAACACAATAAATTGGGTAGTATATAAACAACAGAAATTTATTTCTCACAGTTCTAGAGGCTGGGAAATCCAAGAGGAAAGCACCAGCAGGTTGGGTGTCTAGTGAGAGCCCTCTTCCTGTCTTATACAGGACACCTTCCGGCTGCATCCTTACATGGTGGAAGGGGTAAATGAGCTCCCTTGTGTCTCTCTTATAAAGGCACTTATCCCATTCATAAAAGTTTCACCCTAATGACCTAATCACCTCCCAAAGTCTCCAGCTCCAAATACCATCGTCTTGGGGATTAGGTTTCAATGTACACATTTTCAGGGACACAAACATTGAAACCATAGCACCCAAATAGTTCTCCAAACCTGCTCTTCTAACACTCCCCAAGATGATCTCCATCTTGCCAGGTCAACCTCTGCCATGGAACATGTTGTTTAGAGTCCCAGCCTCACACCTCTGCCAATGCTAATTCCATCGCCTGCAAGGGCACCCTGCCCTTGACTTACTTGGGTTTTGCAAGACTTTCTCATCTCCAGAGCTCACTCTTCATCTTGAGCTCCTGCAGCCTAGATGGGCCTGTGCTGTGGTCCTCTCTGATCGTCTAAATTTTCACTTGACTCTGAATGTCCTTACGGGATTGTGTTTTTGTCCTTGCACCATCAGGGCTCCAGGAGGGGAAGGGTCACTAGTAATAACAATGGGTTGAAGGTAACAGCAAACCACATCAGGCTTCATGTGCTTGATACTATCGTCCTCATCAATTCCCATTGCAAACACAGAGGATGGGAATCATCACCCCCATGTTATAGATGAGGAAACAGGCTCAGAGGGATTGAGTTACTTGTACCAAGTGACCCAGTTGGTGAGCCGCAGAGCAAGCATCTGTATGGCAGTGTGACTGACCCTGAACTCACGCCCTTAATATTGGGCTGTCTGGTTGCATGGGTGGCTCCTCTTATGGTGGTGGCAGGTGCTAGTGACTGTCTACTGTCCCAGACAGCCCCATCTGAATAGCATGCATGGGGAAACTGAGGCCCACTGAAGGTCACACTGCCTAAGCACCGAGCTGGGAGATAGAGGTAGCTCTGTCCTGTCCCACGGACTTGCCTCACACTGGGGTGGGGGCTTTGCTACCTTTCCTGGTCATTTTATTTCCTGCTCCAGCAGAAGGTGACCTGGGAGAGGCTGGGCTGGAGACACTATTGGTTCCTGTATGGCTTATGAACTGTCGACTCCCTTCTCCTGCCTTTCCCCTGCAGACCATAGGTCCCAGCACCATTGAAATTTCAGTCCCAAACCTCAGCCAGGCCCTGAACATATGTTCCACCCTGAAAGGAACAATAAAGCAAGCCTCCAGGCTTAATTAAGACCCCACAAAAAGCCCTTCTGGGCTGGCCTTATTCTCTGCTTTTGGTTGCTTTTTCACCAACACCACCCCCACTCTTCTGTTTCTGCCACTTCCTCTGTGGAAAGGATGAAAGGCATTCGAGACACCTGGGCTCTTCCACACTCCCTGGTCCTCTTTTCTTCCAGTCTGCCCTCCCTCCACTCTTCTAAGCCCTGAAGTAGGAGAGGAGGCTGCCTGGGTTCTGGTGCCAGGCTGCCCTATACCCTTAGGCCCAGCTGCAGAAACAGGCAGGCGGTGAGAGCCTGCCTGGCTTCCAGTGCTTGCAGGGCTGCCCTCCCTGGGCTGGGACTCTCTGGCTAAGTTGTGGGGTCAGCCTGGCCCAGGTCTACAGAATCTGATCTGGATTTTGGAGGAAGATTCTGCAACAGGTGGCTGCACTGACTTTAAGGTGGAGCCCCAGTTCTGAGGGCTCTGTAGTTGCACCCTTGGGTGCAGGTCTATTGGCCTGTGAAGGGTTGTCAAAAGGCCAAGCATGGCACAGGGATGCAAGGAATTTTTATGTTGAATAAATATATGAAGTTTTACTTATTTAACAAAGCTCATGTACTGTGTACTGGATGCCTAAGACTTATTAATCCTCACATTAGGTATTGTCATCCCTGTTTTGCACATGAGACCATCAAGGGACAGAGAGATTAAGCAAACTGCACAAGATCACACAGCAAGTAGAGGATTTGAATACAAGTGAACTGGCCTCAGAGGCCATACACTTAATACCTGCCTAGGCTGCTTCTAATGGAAGAACAGACCCATCTGACCACCACCAGATAAACTGACTCCTTCCTCAATTCTGTTCCTCTGAATTCCTTGTGCAATTCAACAAATTATTATAAAGTGAAAGTCTGTGAAACCACTAGCCAGGTCAAGAAATTGAGCACCGCCAGCACCTCATAGTCTCCCTGCCCATCGTGTGCAAGCCCTTTTCTGGGCACAGCTTCTCCTGTCTGCTAGAGTTAACCATTACGTTTTCAGTAATAATTTCATTGCTTTTCTTTGTACTTTTACCACCCCAGTGTGCATCCTTAGACAATATAATTTAATTTTACTTTCTTTTGATCTTTATATAAATGAAACCATGCAATAAAATTTATTTTGCTTTTGGCTTCTTTTGTTGAATATAATATTTTTCTATTCAACTATGGTATTGCATATAGTTGGTGTTCATAGCCTTTATTACTGTGTAGTATTATATTGTATACTATAACTTATCGATTTTACTCTGATAGACATTTGAATTGTTTTCTAGCTTCTATTATGAAAAATGCTTGTATACATGACATGGTGCACATGAGCATTCACTTTTGTGTCCTGGGTCATGAAGAATGCAAATATTCCCCCTTCCTAGGCAATTCCAAATGATTTTTCAAAGTGGTTGTACCAACTTACACATCCACTGGCAGCGTATGGAAACTCTCATTGCTATACCTCAGCACCAATACTTGGTGTTGTCAGACTTGGTAATTAGAGTCTATCTATCTGATGAGTGTGTGAAAGTATCTCATGAAGGTTTTAATTTGTATTTCTCTGATTGTTAATGATGCTGGGCACTTTTTCAAAACTTTATTGACCTACTGGCTTGTAATGTAGTCTGACTAAATCTTTTTTGGTCTACTCATTTTACCATTGATTGTCTATTTTCTTATTCATTTTAGAGGCTCTCTGTATATTCTGGATATGAATCATTTGTATCTATATGCATTGCAAAAAACCTTTTCTTGGATACGGAGCTTGCCTTTTTACTTAAAAAAGTCTTTTTTTTTTTTTTTTTTTTGAGACGGAGTCTCGCTCTGTCACCCAGGCTGGAGTGCAGTGGCCGGATCTCAGCTCACTGCAAGCTCCGCCTCCCGGGTTCACGCCATTCTCCTGCCTCAGCCTCCCGAGTAGCTGAGACTACAGGCGCCTGCCACCTCACCCGGCTAGCTTTTTGTATTTTTTAGTAGAGACAGGGTTTCACTGTGTTAGCCAGGATGGTCTCGATCTCCTGACCTCGTGATCCGCCCGTCTCGGCCTCCCAAAGTGCTGGGATTACAGGCTTGAGTCACCACGCCTGGCCCAAAAGTCTTGATCAATGAGTTCTTAATGTAAATTTAATGTAATACAATTTATCAATCATTTTCTTTATAGTTGGCATTTCTTACAATGTGTTCAGAAAATGTCTCCTATTCTGAGGTCTAGAATATCTATATATTTATACATATGATTTATATTCTAAATTCTTTATTGTTTTGCCTTCTGTATTTAGGTCAATGATCCAAGAATTTATTTTTGGTATATGTACAAATATACTAGGTAGGGGTCCAATTTCATTTTATTTTCTTATAGGAATACACAATTATCACAGCACCATTTAGTTAAAAGATTCCTTTTTCTATGCTCTGAACTTCCACTTTGCCATAAATCTCAGTTTATGGGTTTGTTTCTAGACTCTACTGATTGGTCATTTTGTTATTCCTGTACCTAGGTCACCATGTCTTATTCTCTTAATTTCTATAACCTTAAAATTGAATGTATGCTTCCAGGAAGATGGAGAAAATATACTTTTTTATATTCCTCCTCAGTACAACTAAAAACCCTGAACATTAGGTGTAAAACAAACATAAGAAGACTTTGAAAGATGGAGAGAAGAAGGCAGGCAGTTTGAGGGCCTTGGAATCTGAAGAATGACACAACATGGGGTGAATTCCATGAGTTTCCCTTCTGGCTCATATGTTCCAGATTAGCAGCTGAAGAAGCTAGCAACCTGGAAGCAGCCAAGAGTGTAGACAACAAAAGCCCCCTAAAAGCCAGCTCTTTCTAGCCAAAGTACTAGGAAAGTACCTAGCAAGACTGAAAGCTTTCAGCCAATAGCTGCTTTACTCTAGCCAAACACCGCAGGAAAAACTCAAACCTGCAAAGACCAAGTGGCAAGCCTAGACTTACCCCCTTGTAAGGCCATAACAAGCCATCCAGCACCCCTGCTGGAATGGTATCAGAGGCTGAATAGGAAGTCAGTACCTTTGTCTTCCTTATCTGGTAGTGCACCTCTCCCCCACCATGATGTCAGTGGAGACAATTTGGGGAATAGGAACCCCATACCACTTAGCAGTAATGAGGAGCACTCCCTCCCCATAACTTGGGTGCCAATGAGGCTGAGTGGGAAACCTGGGCTTCTACCTCCACAGATCATGAATGATGCAGTGTCTCTCCTTCCCCTGATGGAGCACTGACAGAAAAAGCTAGCTAAAACAGAAAGTTTAATAAGAGCCAGAGTCTCATAATATAATGCAAAAATGTCCAGATTTCATTAGAAAATCACTTGTCAAAACTAAAAACTAGGAAGACATCAAATTGAATGAAAAATACATTAATAGATGGCAACACTGAAAGACAAAGGTGTTAAAATTATCTGACAAAGATTTTAAAGCAACCAAAATATAAATGTTTTATTGGGCAATTATCAACACGCTTGAAGTAGTGACAAAATAGAAAGCCTCAACAATAGAGCAGAAGATATAAAAAAGAACTAATGGAAAGGAGAAATGGAAAAGTACAATAATTCAAATAAAAGGCTGAGCAGATGATCTCAACAGCAGAATGGAATCAGTGGGCTGGAAGATATTTAATAGAACAATACAAATTGCCCAATCTGAACAAATAGAAAATAGACAAAAACCAACCAACCAACCAAACAAACAGAAAAACCCAGAGCCTCAGGGACCTGTAGGACTACAACAAAAGATTTAACATTTGTGTCATTGAAGACTCAGAAGGAGAGGAGGAGAGTGAGGCTAAAAAAGTAGTCAAAGAAAGAATGGCCGAAAACTTTCCAAATTTGGCAACAGATATAAATCTACTGATTCAAGAACAGAGTGAGTCCCAAATAGGAAAACTCCAAGGAAATCCATCTGAAACACATCATAATTAAACTTCTGAAAAATCAAAGACAAATAAAATATCTTGAAAGCAGCCAGGGGAAAAAATGACACCTTATCCTTAGGGGAAAACAATTCAAATAACAGCAGATTTTTCATTAGACACCATGGAGGCTAGAGGGAAATGGTACAATATTTTTCAGGTGTTGAAAGAAAGAACTGTCAATACTAGTGAAAATATCTAGTCAACACTAGAACTCTCACTCTAGTGAAAATATTCTTCATGAATGCAGAGTATATCAAGACAATCTCAGATGAAAGAAAATGAAAGTAATTTGCTACCAGACCTACCCTAAAACAAAAAGGCTAGAGGAAGTTCTCCAAATAGAAAGGAAACAATACGAGAAAGCACTTTAGAATAGTAGGAAGAAAAAAATAACATGGTAAGCAAAAATATGAGGAAGTACAATAAGTTTTCCTTTTCCTCTTGAATTTTAAAAATTATATTTGTCAGTTAAAGCAAAAACTATAACACTGATGTGGCTCAAAACACATGTAGAGAGAATCTTTCAGTCAATTACAGTATAGCGGGGAGAGTAAAGGAACATAAAGGGAAGCAGGTTCTTACATTTCACCCAAATGAATAAAATCTTGACCCCAGTGGACTGTGATAAGTTGTGCATATATTATAGCCAGAGCAACTACTAAATAAGCTATACAAAGAGATATACTTAATAAAATACTATCAATAAATCAAAATGGCATTTTAAAAAGTGTTCAAGTAACCCACAGGAGCACAGGAATGAAAAACAAAACAAAACAAAAACAAAAACAGAGAAATGACAAACAGAACAAGCAGAAACAAAAAATAAATTGGCAACTTAAGCCCTAATGTATCACTAATTACATTAAATGTAATGGTCTAAATAATCCAAATAAAAAGCAATCTGGCAGAGTGGATTAAAAACATGATCCACCTATATTCTGTGTATAAGAAGTTCTCTTCAAATATAACAATTTAGGCAAGTTGAAAGTAAAATGATGGAAAAAAGTATATTATGCAAACATGAATTAAAGAAAAGCAGGAGTTCAGAGCAAGAAAAATTACCAGAGATGGAAAGAGACATTATGTATGATGAAACAATCAATCTACCAAGAAGACATATCAAAACTAAATGTGTATGTACCAAACAACAGAGCTGCAAAACATGTGAAGCAAAAACTGACAGGAGAAATAGACAAATGTATAATTATTGTTAGATATATCAATATGTCTCTTTCAACAACTGACAGAGCAATTAGTCAGAAAATCATAAAAAATATACAACACCATCAAACAATAGCACGTAAACAAGATTTATGGGCTGGACATAGCAACTCACACTTATGATCCCAGCACTTTGGGAGGCTGAGGCAAGAGGATTGCTTCAGCCCAGGAGTTCAAGACCAGCCTGTGCAACATAACAAGAACCCATCTATATAAAAATTTTAAAAAATTAGCTTGGCATGGTGGCACGTACCTGTAGTCCCAGCTAACTGGGAAGCTAAGGCAGGAGGTCGAGGCTGCAGAGAGCTGTGATTGTGCCACTGCACTCCAGCCTTGATGACAGAGTCAGAACCTGAAAAAAAAAAAAAAAGAAAAGAAAAGAAAAAGGAAGATTTATGGAACATTCCATCCAAAACCAGCAGAATGGATATCCTTTTCAACCTTCTATGAAACATTCATCAAGATAGACCATATCCTGGGCCCTAAAACAAACCTCAACAAACTTAAAAGAATTGAACTCATACAAAGTGTGTTCTCTGACCACAATGGAATTAAACTAGAATCAACAATGGAGAGATAACAGGAAATCTCCAACACTTGTAGACTAAACGACATCCTTTAACATAATCCATGGATCAAAGGGGAAGTAGCAAAAGAAATTTAAAAATACATTTAGCTAAATGAAAACGAAAATACATGTCAAAATGTGTGAGGCACAGCTAAGAGTGCTAACAGGGAAATTTATAGCACTAAATGTTTACATTGAAAAATCTCAAATCAATAATCTAAACTCCCAACTCAAGAACTTAGAAGAGCAAAATAAGCCCAAAGCAAGCAGAAGGAAAGAAATAATAAAGGTAAGAGCAGCAATCAATGAAATTGAAAACAGGAAAATAAAAACAGAAGAATCAGTGAAGCAGCGCTGGTTCTTTGAAAAGATCAGTCAATAAGATTGACAAACCTCTAGCAAAAGTGAAAGACAAAAGATAGAAGACACAAGTATCAATATCTGGAATGACATAGGGCTATCACTGCAGACTCTGCAGCCTTCCTGCCCTGTAGCCATGTGACTCGTTCTTCACAATGGAATGTGAGGGAAGTAATATGTGCTACATCTATCATACTTTCTTTAAAAGAAATCACTAGCCCTCCATTTCTTCTTTCTCACCTTTCCATGAGCTGCATATGGCGAAGAAGTTGGTGAGGCAGTTTTGACCATGCAAATAAGGATGGCATCCTAGGGTGTAGGGGAGCAATAAGCTATGAAGAGTGGGTGTCCTTGGATAGCCTTGTGAAGCAGAGCTGCCCATCTACTTGACTGAGTCACTGTATATTTAATTCTTTTTGTTCTAGCAGCATAGCCTGTACTCAAGCTAATATATTATACCTAAGTGGGTTTATGTATTAGGGGACTTACATACTTACATATAACCAAGATATTGTGGGGCCACTCCAGTCTTCTGACCATGCAAGGTGTTTTCTGAGGCCTCTATCAATCCTCTGGTCCCCCATCATCTGTCCATGGATGAAGGCCATCACTGCACCACCCTTCATACCTGTCTACCTGACCCTTTCAAGTCTAGCAATTTTCCCACTATTCCCTTGTCACTGCTGGAGCACAAGAATCCTTTCACCACACCTCAGCCACAATGGACCCAAGGATTTCCACAAGGCCATATAAGGCCCTACCTGTCATACTCACTATCTGGCCATTCCCTTTCCCACGCCTCATGCCCACCTTTGAGATCTAGCACACAACACCTACGCTCCTATCATTTCCTCATCTCCCAGTGTTTCTCTGAAGAGGCCCCTGACATACTGTCTTCACAGGCCTATGGAGGCACCAACAGTGGGCACTGGCAGGCTAGTGCTGCTTTTCTCCCACACCATTATCTGAGTAATAAACACAGGCATAGTGTCTGCCAGAGTCAGGGAAAGAGACAAGGGGAAATAGCAGGAGAAAGAGATAGATAAGTATATTTAATATGACATCACCATTATCAACATGCCGTTCTTTTTTCAAGGCAGAAAGAGTTGTTTTCACCTGCAGAGTCAGAGAAGGGGCCAGAGCACCTGACTTAAAAATTGTGAATTCTGCTATGACCACATGTTGGGGTTAAGGCATGACCCAAAGCCCAATCTTGTGCTGATGGCATGGGGGAGGCAGGGGCACAATTGTAAAGAGGCTGCAGAGCTGAGATGAACTCAGGGCAGTCTGTTTGGTGAATGCACAAGCCTGGAATGCAGAGCCCAGGGACCTGCTTTCATTTGAACCCTGGCTCTGTTAGTGACCTTGGGATGGTCATCTACATTGTCTCTGAGCCTCAATTTCGCCTCGGTAAAAGGGGAACAATAATACCCACTCTTTCTATTTCATAATCCAAAAAAGAATGAAGTGGTCTCTGGGAAAACACTTCAGAAGTAAGGACTCTGCACACATTGGGTTTATTATTATTATTATTACATGAAACTATCACATTTGTGGATGAAGGGATTTAGATGTGGTGGAGCTGGCCTTCCAGCAGATATTCAGGCCCAAGCAATGCAGGCCTTTGGGTGATCTACTCTGGGGAAAGCAAAGAGACCAGGTGGGCAGAGCTGAGGCAGGGAGGTGCTGAGAGTGTGCTGGGGCTAGAGATGGAGGGTTGTCAAAGCCTTGCCAATGAGTTGGGGGCTTGTTGGAGCAGACAGTAGGGACCATTGCAGGTTCTTGAGCAGGGGAGACATCTGAAGAAGGTGGAGAGATAGCAAAAGTGGCAGGTTACCTCCTTAGGCTGTTTTAGTTGGTAATAATAGGCTGTTTCTAAGTTCAGTCAAACACTATCACTCCCCATCCCAAAGCTGTTCTTGACTTCTCTGGGGGCACTTGCTTCTTCCTCTGGACTCTTATGGTTCTTTCCAGCTGGAGTGTATCTCTTTGGCAGCAGTTATACCAGCTCAAATCTTCCTGAAAACATCCATGATTTTCTGCCTGTATTCCCTGGTTGCTCAGCCCACAGAGGTTACCTCCTTCTTGGGGCTCCTGAGTTCTGTGACCTACTTATGGGGCTCTGTTCATGGAAGGCAGTGTCTCTTGGCCCTAGCTGCTCATTAGAAGACTGGGTTTTTAAAATGTCTCCATGCCCAGATTGTAACCCAGATCAATGACATTGTGATCTCTGGGGTGGGACCTAGGTATTGGGATGGTTTCTAAACATCTCAGGTAATTCCAATGTGCACATTGTGACTTGGGATCACAAGCCACCTGTGATAATCGGGCATCCTGCTTTATGATTACTGCTTTCATTCATGCACTTGGCATACCTGGAACACATTGGGATGCAGGGAGAAAGCACTAGGATTATAAATATAAACCAAAAGCCTATGCTTTTAAAATGTGCATGCTTTACAATTGACTTAATAGTAGAAGAGGTAATGATCATAACAGTCGGCAGCCCTTGAGCACTTACTGCGGCCAGGCTCTCATCCAAGCACTTGATACGAAAGTGCCAGAAAGCAGTCACACCAACATTTAAACACAGGATGACTCCAGCAGCCACCTTTTATCCATCATGCCAATCTGTTCTCAAAGTACGCATGTGTAATTTAGAAACAAACAAAAATCATAACATATAAAAAAGATACAGATACCAGGGTGACCCGTAAAACGTTTTTTGCTGATAAGGTTTCATGATCAAATAATCAGACTACGGTGGCCGACTATGAGTCCTCCAGACCAGGTCTAAATCTCTCTCTTATTTTTGTTCCTTCTGCCCAGCAGCTAGCAGAATCGGGGTTCTAATAAATGCTCAATAAATATCTGCCCACTCCCAGAAACATTTATTAAATGATAATCACAGCTAACGTTTATCAACATTACCAGTGTGCCAGAGACATCATACTTAATCTTCACAGAGGTCCTGTAAGGCTATGATTACACCTGTTTTGCAACACTGAGCAGCTAAGTAACTTGCCAGAGTTCAGAACCGGAACCCAGACTGTGGGACTGCACAGTTCATTTTCCCTCACTGGTGAGCAGGTCCACAGGGAACAGCTTATGAAGGTGGTGGGGGAGGGGTGGATTTTAAAACATCAGGAAAGAGGCAGAGGTAGATCATTCACTCCCCGCAGGTGGCTGCTTCTGCCAAGAGTGACCTTACCTATCCTTACCTACCCTCCTGCCCCAGCTCAAACGCATCTTCTCCTGGAAGCCTATAGAGGGGTCTGCCCCGTTCCTGCCTCATCTTCCCCGCTGAACTTGGAACTCCTCGAGGGCAGGGTTGGGTCCTACTCAAGGGGCATCCACAGAGCTGGCTCAGCAAACGTACACTAGTCATCTGAGCCTGCGCCCGCCCTTCCTCCCAGGCCAGTGCGCCTCCACCCCTTGGGTTTTTCCTCCGTGAACTCTGCTTCCTTTTCTTTCTTTTATCCCTCCTCCTTCTTCTCCTTTTCCATGTGTCTTCTCTCATCCTCTCTTCTCTCCATCCCCACCTCCCACCACGCCCCACCTCCCCCACCCCCACCACCCCGCACCGCCCCCAACCCTGGGCCGAGCAGGTGCAATTCCTCAGGCGGCCTACAGAGGGCGATGTGCGCCACCACTGGGCCGCGCCCCTCTGGCGCGCGCTTCCTGTGAGGTCAGGTGGGAGGAAACCGCCTGGAGCCGCTGGGAGTGGACGCCGCCGAGGCCGGGAGTCGCGCCTGCAGGTGAGTCGCCGCGCCGGGGAGGGAGCGCATCCCTCGCCGCAGCCTGGACCGGGACTTGGAGCCGGTGTCGGACTCCAGAGGCTGGGGCTGGCGGCCTGGGCAGCGTCCCTCCCGCCCCCGGCCTGGAATGTCAGGTGCGCCGCGGGCCGGGCCCGCGGGTGGCCCACCCTGCGGGCCGCGCGATGACAAAGCACAAAGGGACTGCGTGCGACCACCATCTGCTCGACTTGCGCCAGGGTCAGCGGGCTTCAGGAGGGGGACGCGCCTGGCCCGGGCTCCGGGCTACGGGCGAGACAACAGGGGCTCCTGACCTTTTTTGGCATATATGTCACCAGTGCTATCTAGAACGTAGATGGACACTGAGGCTTATCTCCTGAGAACGAATGGCGTTTACCCAGACTCAAGGGGAGGAGTGGAGGGGCCCGCAGTCCAGGCGTCCGCGGAGTGGAGCCTTTCGAGAGTCACCGCAGCAACCCCCCTCCCATATTTTGGGAAGGCTGGGCCCTGGGCCCATTAGCCAAGGTTGGACTGGTGTTTCCTGCGAAGTGAGGGACAGGTGAGGGGCGTGCCCTCTGCAGCAAAGGTATGCTTTTCTGAGCCAGCCCAGAGGTGCATGGTGGCTAGTGTGGTCTGCCGCTACCAGGAAGTGGTTGTAAAGTAACCCCGAAGTGACCCTCATCTCCCTGGGTGTTCCTGGGGAAGGCCCAGGTGGTGACATTGACTCCCTGGGGGAGCAACACACTCGACCCATTTTTTAGTGGAAGGGAAGTGGAACCCCATTGGGGATCCTGGTGCCCTGGACTCCCAGTTTAGTACCCAGAGAGGGCCCTAGAACCAGAGCTTCTGGCCTCCTGTTCTTTCTCTGCTGCCCATAGGTGTGATCCCGGGCAGGCCACTTAAGTCTCCCTGTGCCTCTGCCTGTGACACAGTGGCCGCGCTAGTACCCTCCACGGGGGAGTGTTGTGAGGCTTGAGTGAGGTGAGCCTTGCAGGATGAGCTTTCCACAGGGCGTGGGCCACAGCAGGGGCTCAGTCCCAGTTGTGCTGTTGGCAGTGTAGTGATTGGCAATAAAACTTCCTTTGCCAAGGATCCTTTTGATAGTTTTCCTGGTGGACTCCATGTCTGAAATCTTTTTGCCTGGCAAACACCTTGCCTTTATTTCTCCCCTTTTTGTGAATCAGACACAGCATCTGCTCAGCGTGGGTCACCGCTGTGAGCATCACTGACCGCAAGCCTCCCTCAATTTCTGGTAAATTTTTTCCTTCAGGCTTTTTGAGGTCAGGGGAAGAATCCTCCATGGATCTTCACGGGTCTGGTCCCAGATCACTAACAGTTAAAGGTTTTGTGGTGGGGAGAACTTCTGCGCCACTTGGCTTCCATTAGCCTACCCACCCTGACCACACAATACAGGTGCAGCCCATCAGGGACCCAGAGCGCCTGGGAGGATGGTGCGGATCTTGGCCAATGGGGAAATCGTGCAGGATGACGACCCCCGAGTGAGGACCACTACCCAGCCACCAAGAGGTAGCACTCCTCGACAGGTAGGTACTCATTTCCTGTGGAGTGGGACAGATGACCTCCTGTGTACTGGCTGCTCCTAGCTTCCAGAAGTCTCTCTTGCTGGTCACTAACCTTTTCTAGCCTGAAACTCTTTTTGCAGAGCGCTGGGTAAGACTTGGGGAAGATGCAGTGGCTTATTGCCTACCTCCCCAGATCTCCTTTCTCCAGGCAGCCTCCCCAGACTTCACACCCAAGAGCTCTCTCTCCTTTAACTTGGTTAGCAAATCTCACTGGAGCTGGCGTCTTTCTTTTAAGAGTGAGTTGCATGACAGAGAAGCTGGAGAGGAAGTAGAGGAGATGAGCCCTGGGCACAGAATAATTATTTTAAAGGAGTGGCTGGGTGTGGTGGCTCACACCTGTAATCCTAGCAGTTTGGGAGGCTGAGGTGGGTGGATCACGAGGTCAGGAGTTTGAGACCAGCCTGACCAACATGGTGAAACCCTGTCTCTACTAAAAATACAAAATTAGCCAGGTGTGGTCATGCATGCCTGTAATCCCAGCTACTCAGGAGGCTGAGGCAGGAGAATTGCTTCAACCCGGGAGGCAGAGGTTGCAGTGAGTTGAGATCGTGCCATTGCGCTCCAGCCTGGGCGACAGAGCGAGACTCCATCTCAAAAAAAAGAAAGGAGTGATGATAAATATTAAAAATGCTGGCCCTAGAGCCATGCCCTGTAGTCCAACCTGCCTCAACCATTTCCTCTCTCCTTTGTCCTGGGCCTGATGTAAGGAATATAGACTGGCATGTTTTGTGCTCTGAAAGCTTGTGACTTGGTTGTTGGGATTCTTATGAGTGGCATGGGGGATTGCTGAGAAAGGAGGGTGTGACCCTGGGTGGCTGTAGGAAGGGCAGGACGCAGCCTAGAGAGGTTGCCTCCTGGCTGGTGCCTCAACCCAAGGATTCATTCATCTGTCTCTGTCTTCATGTTCTAGAGCTTCCTCAACAGGGGCCATGGTGCTCCCCCAGGAGGTCCTGGCCCCCGCCAGCAGCAGGCAGGTGCCAGGCTGGGTGCTGCTCAGTCCCCCTTCAATGACCTCAACCGGCAGCTGGTGAACATGGGCTTTCCGCAGTGGCATCTCGGCAACCATGCTGTGGAGCCGGTGACCTCCATCCTGCTCCTCTTCCTGCTCATGATGCTTGGTGTTCGTGGCCTCCTCCTGGTGGGCCTTGTCTACCTGGTGTCCCACCTGAGTCAGCGGTGACCTCTGGGGGCTGATGCGGGTGGGCCTGTTGAGAGGGACTTGCTGGGCCTTGGTGTGAGAGCAGGCATACTGGGAGGGGATCTGGTGGTGCCTCGAAAGTGTGATCAGAGAGGGGACCACAGGTGTGTGTTTCCCCTTGTGGTAAGCATGAGGCAGAGGGAGACGTTAGTCCAGCATTTCCAAAGTGTGGGTAGATCCCTTGGCTCCCCTGACATATTCTGAGGTGGAATGGGGCCTGCATTAAGTAGCACAAAATCAGAGCAAGAATGTGATGCCCTTCCCAATTGTCTCAATCCCTTTATGCCGAGAAGATCTCAGCTGGATGCCAACATGTTCCGATGCCTGTGGAAGACTTGCCGACGTCTCCTCTGCCTAGGGAGCAGGACTTAGGCTTAGGGCAGGTGGGGAAAATTCCAGACTTTTATAGCACTGTTTTTGTTTTAATGGTATATTTTTATTGGCTACCTATTGTTTAGGACAGGTGGTACCGGCATTCTATTTATTGTGACATTTTCAATAAATAGATTTAAGTAAAAATGAGTCCATATAAAGAAATGTATAAATAACCGTACACCTGCACGCAGATCTGGAAAACATGGTAAAGAGGGATTAGGTTTGGGGGACAGGCAGCAGCGAGCATTTGACCTCAGAGGGTGGTTTCTAAGATTTTCTCAGTAGGATCGTAGAACTAGGAGAGAAAGTCTAGATGAGATCTGGCTTGGACCCCTTGCCTGATGTGTGGATAACTTCCAGCCTCACTCTGAGATGCCAGACATCATGGTCAGCTTTGTGGGGAGGGTTCCTCTGGCCAGAATGACTGGTGAGGCTGCAGGGTCGGGAGAGCCGGGGTGCAGGTCCGAGGTCTCCCTTGCTTAAGGAGACCTTCCTGACCAGAGGCTACTCAGCCTCTTTCACCCTCCAGAGGCTCCCATCACCCCTGGCTGCAGCGCATTCTCCTTAGAAAACAGTGCATGTGGAACGAGGATGCCCTGCTTCTCTGGAGAGGAGGCCTTGAGTTTTGACATGCGAGCCCTGGGTCTGCGTGGAAGCCCTGCCTGGGGAGGCACTGGGTGGCTGAGGCTCCTGGCCACTGAGGGAGGAGGGTTATTTATAGGTTGGAGGGAGGCTGGTTGAGCCAAGGACTCCTGGCACCAGGTTTCTCATCCTTTTCTTGGGATCTGCTGGGTTTGGTTGTTTGCAGGGAGGAAGGCATGTTTTGGAGTTGCTGGGTCTGCGGGGGAGGATGGGAGCAAGGAGCTTGAGGCCACCCCTCCATCTGAGAGCCTGCCATGCTGTCTGCAACAGAGGCTCCTCACCTGGGACCTGGACAAAGGGAGTTAGGGGCTCAGCCCTGCTGGTGTCTCAGCTGGTCCCCATGGCATCTCCTTCTGTCCTGATACTTCGGCCCACCCACTCGCCTGGCTCCAAGCCCCTACAACTCCAGCCTGCCAGCCACAGGGAAGTTCCTGGCCATACCCCACTCTCCTAACTCCCTTCTCCCTCAGCTTCTCTTAGGGGTGGGTTTTCCCTTTCATTTTCCCCTTGCAAAGCTGCAGGACTCTGAAAAAATAAATGATGAGTAGAAAACCCCAATATATAAAATACCTTGAGGGGATATGAATCTGAGTCCTCACATTCAGGGCTGAGAACAATACCTTTTTCTAGAACTCAGTTTCCTTTCCCAAAGTCCAAGCCCTTTGAGAATTAGGGTCCGTTAGAGAAGGTAGGGGTGAGCAGGGCTTCCCTCTGCACCTGACTAGAAAGAGCGGGAGGAGAGGGGCCTCCCTGGCTTTAGGCAGGATGGTGGAGGTGGGCAGGGGCCACAGTGGGCAGAGATGGCTTCTCCTGAGGCTTGCTTGGTGCTTAGCCGGCCTAAGGGGCAGGGCTGGGGGCTGGAAGTCAGTTGGTGGGGACCAAGAGGCGGTGAAGTCTTGCCCTGTTGACTGATCTCCAGGCCCCATAGAGCTGCTCTGGTTGGATTGGCCTCTTGGCCCTTCTCTGAGCCACCTGTCTTCTCTGCCTCACTTCCTAAGCCCAGTGTCTGAAAGGTACGCAGACAGAGGCAGCTTAGTGTGGGGAGGCGCCCCCTGGGGTCATGCAGCTTGCAGCTGGGAGTGGCCTGGGGCCGCGTACTTCCGGCCTGCCTGAAAGCCCTCAACACGTCTCTCCCCTGCACCGACTGACTGAGGCCTCACAGGGGGTGGCTGTGCCCTCACAGGCAGAGGCTAGGTCCTCTGGGAGGCCAGGTCAGAGCTGAGGGGCCTGAGTGAGCCTCTGCCTCGGTCTACTCAGCATCCTAATCAGAAGTTCACTGAGGGGGTGGGCTCTTCCTTGCCTGCCCACCGCCAGCTCTGCCTGCTGTGTGACAGGACCCCCAGACTGAGCTGCCTGTCTTGTTCCAATCCTGCCCAAGAGGGCAGATTTCCAGGGAGGTTTCTGCTGATCCTCGAAGCCCTGCGTCTCCGTGGCAGGCTGGATTTCCAGCCCTGCTCCTGGGGAGAGCTGCTCCTACTCCCACCCATGTGAGCCAGCAGCTCAGATCCACTGGGCCTCCACCACCTCTGTGGGGCTGAAGAGCGGAGTGCCCCACTGTGGGGAGTTGCTTTGACTCCTTGGCTGGGGCCACCCGGTGAGTAGAGCTGCTGGGGTCCGACTCGTCCGTTCTGCTCAATCTCGGGACCAGCCAGCCTCCTGGTCCCCTCCACACATTCCAAGCCCTTGGCTCCCTAAGCTCCTCCCTCTCCACCCTCCAGCTAGTCCTGGAAGTGGGGACCATCATCTCCCTGAAGGAGACACCAAGCCTGAGATCAGGTTAAACAGTGGCTCTGGTTTTGCCAGTTCCCCCAAGCAACTGTCTCCCAGCTCCTGCCTCCCTCTGACTGGGGCCAGGATGGGGCCTTTTAGCATAGGTGGGGGCCGGGGATGTCGGGCTCCCTCTCTGGGGCCTTTCTAGCTCTATGGGTCTGAGGGGAAGCCCTGAGGCAGTGGCCAGGGCCTCTGTCCACTTGGATGCCTGAACTTGAGGACGGGAGGAAAGCTGCCCCTGCACTCTATGGCTCACCTGGTGGCACAGGAGGCCTGTTTGCAGGCCTGGCTCTGCTCTTTGTGGACAGTTCACATAGCGTCTTGAGCCTTGGTTTCCTCATCCCTGTGAAGGGATGACGATCTGGGCCCTGCCCACCTCTCAGAGCCTTTTAGGGGATCACCCAAAGCATGGTGGGTGAGAGGTGGGCAGAGGGCCATGGAGAGGGGGACTGCGCCCACTCCCGAGCTGCCTCCACAGGTGCTACACCATGGCCCACAGCTTCTGTACTGGCAACTTTGGCTCCAGAGTGGCCTGGATGATGTTGGTTCAGAGTGTATGGAGTGCCTGGCCCTGTGCTAAGCATTTATGTCATTTAATTGTCACTAGCACCTTATGACATAAGTACTGTCACTGTCATCTTTATTTCATGGCAGAGGACATGGCAGAGGGTTTATAACTTGCTGTAGGACCCAAAGCGAGCTGGGTGGAGCTAGGATTCAAACAGAGGCCCACAGCCCATGCTCTTGACCACTCCTCTGTTTTACCTCTGGCTGTACCCGCATCAGCGTCGTCTGGAAACCTGCTGCAGATGCAGATGCCCAGCTGCACTATCTGCTGAGACCTGCCTGCAGCCCCATGGGATCAGCTGTGTGGGGGCAGAGGGCACAGAGGTGGGTGCGAGGATACTGACTGCAGCTGCCCAGCTGGGTGGCCTCAGTGGCTTCCCAGCCCTGGGCCGCAGTCATGAAGATTTAGCTCTCTTCCCTGCATTCCTGAATGCATATTTTCATTGCAAAGTGACAAATCCAGTTATCTCTCAAAGGGTTGAGTGGGGGCAGGGGAGGGAGGCAGCAGAGCTCTGCTGCCAAAACTAGATAGAGAATCTGCAGCCTGTCCAGACAGTAGGACAAGCAAGCCTACCCCACCTGGTGCTGCCACCCAGTGCACAAAAGAGCAGCAAGAGAAAGTTCAAGAAGCAGGTAGAGGGAGAGCTTCAAAGAATTACAAAGGGGGTGTGTATGGAGGGGCGTGTGTGTGCCTCTGAGCCTCTGCTTTGAGACTGGGGGCAGAGCTGAAAGCAGATGGCTTTAGGGACTCAGAACTTGGAAGGAGAAGGTTGGAGCTGCTTGAGATGAAGCTGGAGGGCCACTGCCTCAAGTGCCCAGGCATGTGGGGCACAGGGCTGGTCTGCATTCAGTCCCTCTGGTGGGCAGGGGCCCTGCTGGGGGCTGAATGCCTGCTTCCCATTCCTGGCTTCAGCTCTATTAACCAGAGATCTTGGCACGACCCAGCATCTCCCTAAACCTCCATGTCCTCATCTGCACCTCCCAGGGTGAGAGGATCAAGTACGTTAATTCATGGGAAGCACTTAGCCGTTTCTGGCACAGGTTAGTACTCAATGTTACTGTATTCACAGAGCAATGGTATTAGGACTCACTTAACATTTTTTTTTTTTAACGGCAGCTCACATCTTAAATTACTTTTTTAAAAGGAAGCTTCATGTTACTATTGTAAATGGAAAGCCAGCACTACTTGCCGTTCACAGTAGGTATTCGTACACATGAATCCAGGACAGAAAAACGAATGATATTCCATTTTAGCTAGTCACTGCTGTTGTCCAAGCCCTTAGCCTGATGCCTGCTTTCTTTGTTAAAATAAAAGTCAGTTTATGAAGATTGGGAGTGGTACTGAAGCCTCACTGGCCCCTCACTGAGACATTCTCCTCGATGGATTCAGAGGATGGAAGAGAAACGAAACGAGAATGACTTCCTCACCGTATGATTCGGTGCTGTGTTTGTAAATTGTTTATAATCGTCGTGTGCACCACCCCAAATCGTTTCACACCCTGGCAGGTAACAGTACCCCACAACTGTAGGAAACATGGTATGATCTTGAGCAAGCTATTTTAAAAGTCTCACTCTTTGTAAAGTAATGCATTTGTGTGGTTCAAAGATGATATAATATACAAATGTATATAGAGCAAAGCCTTTCTCCCTCCTCTGTCCCCATCCATCCACCCTTCCTCCACTCCACTATAACTACTGTTCTTAGTGTCTTCTAAATACTTCCAGAATTTAGTTATGTAAATATGAGCAAACATGAATATACTATTTTTTCTTTTTTTAAAAAATACAAATAATAGAAAATTTGGCACAGTTTTCTCTGCCTTTTGCATTTTTCATTCAGCAATAATATATCCTGGAATGTTTTGTATGAGTACATGAAGAGCGTTTTCATCCTGCAGTATTTTGGTGTTTGAGTTGTCGACCCTCTCTTGGGCTCACCTGTACCATAGGGGATTGACTCAGTTGACCCTCAGGGCCTTGCAGCTCTGACCCTGAACCAACCCATGGGGTTTTTCTCTGAAATGTGGGGATCTTGACAGAACTGTCTCCCCTTTTCCAGGGCCCGAGGGGGGCTGTCACAACCTGATAGGGTTTCTCAGTCTCCTTTGCTGTTGGATAGGGTGCAATTTCTGCCCTCAGCTGGCTCCCTGCAGTGGCCTCACCTGAACACTGCCTCCTGGCTCACACTGCACTCTGAGATGAGCTGAGAGGGCCTCTCCACAACCTCTGACAGGCAGGGAGTGACCCCCTTCTGGCCTCCTCCATTCTGGAAAAACAAACAGGCTGGGCTAGACTTCCACGAAGGCTGCTTTCAGCTCTGAGACTGACCCCTACCATGGAGGGCCTTGCCCTTAGTAGACACTTGATGGACTTCGCTGCTGCCTGGCTTGGCATTGCCAACGTCGCTGTCCCCATTTCCTCTAATACCCTATTTTCTTTCTTTTTTGAAATTCAATTTTTCAGTTCAGGGGTACGTGTGCAGGTTTATTGTATAGGTAAACTGGTGTCATGGGGGTTTCTTGTACAGATTATTTCATCGCCCAGGTATTCAGCCTAGTACCCATTCATTATTTTTCCTGATCCTCTCCCTCCTCTCACACTCCACCCTCTGAAAGACCCCAGTGTATGTTGTTCCCTTTTATGTGTCCATGTAACAACCCATTTTCATGAACATCTGGATTAAGGAGGTTAAGAAAAGCCTTGAAAAGCGACCAGGACCACAGCTTTCCTTAGCTCTGAACTGGCTGATGAACTCCCAATGCCCTTTTGCAGGGACCCCACCGCCTTGGTGTGCAGACCCGAAAGGCTGTGGAAGTTGTCTCGTGGCGCCATCTGGTGGAATTTCCGGACAGGAGCAGGAACTCCCTCTGGCAAATAACACTACAAATGGATTCATCTGCCCTCCTGCTGCCGGCAGGTGAGTGCTCACCTCAGTCAGCCTGGGCTTGGGATTACCTTGTATTTTGGAAAGCTTTCTGGTGGAGAGCATGCACAATTCCATTATAATTTCTCATTCACTGTGGTTTCGTCCTGGGCTGAGCCTAGTGCCAGGAACATTCATAAGTTTTGTTTCATTTCATCTTCTCCCAAGCAAAGAAAAATAGATGTCCTTCCTAAAGTAATTTATATGTGGCCACACAGTTGGCAGGCAGCAGATCTGCAGCCTGCCTCACCAGCCTCCAGCAAACTGAATCTGGGAGCCCTAGGGAGGGCGGAAGATGGCTGTGGAACCCCAGGGAGAGGGTTTGTCACTGGGGTCCAGTCTTGAACCAGACCTTCCAGGATTTGAGTTTTCAGCCTAGGAGACAGAGTGAGAAGTTTTAGACTTGGTTATTTTGTAGCCCAGGGTTGCTGTGATCATGTTAGGTGACCCCAGTGGGAGGGGCTTGCTCACTGTTTAAGGCTGCATTCTCTCTAGGTGGGGGTGGCTACATCTAGCCTGGCCTCACCCAGTGCAGCACCCACCAACGCCTCACAGTTGCCTGTCCTTACTCAGGGCCTCGTGCCGGGTGGTTCCTCTCGATGAACGTGATATTTGTGGCATGGGGCCCATTGCCTAGCTCTTGTCTTTTTCATTGCAGGCAAGAAGCAGGTGAATCAGACAGGCTCCCCACTTGGTAGCTGTGTGCCTTTGGGCAAGTTCCTTACTGTGCCTCATCTGTGAAATGGGGATGATGTGTCATCTAGGGTGGTGTTGAGCTCCAAATGGAAGACGCATATGCAGTTCCTGGCGGGTAGCAGCATGTCATGGATGAGGGTTTGTATCAGATCACCTCCTGCAGGGCCCATTAGTGAAAATTGTCTGCCCTCAGTCAAGAAAACGTAAAATGCAATTTGCTTTTGAAATTCTGGGAGGAAAAAAAAGGAAAAATTTCCCAATATGTCTGCTTACCAGTATCATGCAGTTAAGACATCTGCCTCTGAGGCATGGGTCTGTGTGAGCGTGCTCGTCGGTCTATGAGAAGGTGTGTTTGTTTTTTCTTTTTTGCAGCTTTGAGCCCAACGAATCCTGAGAAATCACTTTCTTCTGATGAAGTGGCTAAAATCTGGACGCTGTCAGCAAGAGAACATACAAGCCAACCACAAGCGCCTGTGACAGGGTGTTCCTCTTCCTCTGATAGTGGTTCTCAACCCAGCCACACCACCGGTTCATCTGGGCAGCTTTAAAACATGCAGCCTGGGTTCCAGTTCCAGAGCCATGAGCCGCCTTCCTCCAGGTGAGAGCCGCCCTGTCCCCGGGGAGCAGGGTTTGTGGCTCCTTCCCTCTCACATGCCAGACTGAGTTTCCGAGGGCGGGGATCATGCTCCGTTCTTTTTTGTATTCCCAGTCCCAGACAGAGGCCCTGGCCCTTTGTCAAAACTTGGGGACTGCTCTGCAAACTGCATGAGAAGGCATGAGTAGGCATGAGTCACCAGCCCAACTAAAGAGAGGAGGGGACCCCAAAAGCAGAGCCCATTCTTCTTGCCTTGACTGGGTTGGATCCTGGCGACTTCTCTGTCACCTGTGCACTCAGGAACATTATTCTCAAGTTGTAAGTGCAGGCAGCTCTACCCCGCAGCACGTGTGGGATAAAGAAGGAGGGAAGAAAGAAAGGAGGGAGGAGGCGGGGAGGGAGGGAGGAATGAAAGAACCTAGGTCAGTAGTATAAATGTAGCCCTGAGCCAGGGGTCCCAAGGCTCCCCGTGACATCTGCCTGTATCCCAGCATCTCTTTTAAATGAAGAAGCAGCCTTCCTTGAAGACCCACCAGCTGGGAACTGCTGCCCACTCCAGAAGCCTGGGGAGGGCTTCTCTCTTCCTCCTCTGCTCCACTTGCTTCTCCTTGGAGTCAGGTGACAGGCCAGGCCCAGCCCAGGGTGCAAAGGGTGCAGTGACCCTGGGACACAGGGATGTCATGGGAGTGACTCATTGTGGCCTCGCAGCTCAGGAAGGGGATGCATGTGCTGTCTCCTTGCCTCTGCCTTATTCCAGGGAAGTTAGACTCTTGCCTTTTGCTCCCAAGCCCTTGAGAAACCAGGGCCGGATCTACTTGGGCTGTAACTACCAGTGCCCTGGTTATGCTGGAGTTAGAAACTCAAATGCCCTCAGGGACCAGATAGGTGCCAGAGAACCCTGTGAAGCAGCTGGGTCCCAGGCACCAGGGAGGGGTGTGGTCTGTGGAGGACTGGACGGGGCAGACCCTCCTAAAGGCTTTGTGGAGCTGCACAACACCTTGCGGGGTAAGGCCACTGCCACTGCAGCAGGGATATTGGCGCTCCTCCTGGCTCAGAGCAGGCCCTGGGGTCTATGTACTGGCTCCTCCTCCCCCAGGAGCTGCGTGGCCTCAGGGAATTTAGCCCCTCCCCTAAGCCTCAGTTTTCTCTATAAATGGGGAAAATAATGCCCTCTCGTGGGGTTGACATACAGGAAAAGGGGAAGTTTTATATTCCTTACATATTTCATACTGATATGTTCTTGATATAGCACCTCTATTTGTCTTCTGTGCTGTGTCACAAATCACCCAAAATTTAGCAGCTTAAAACAACACACATTTAATATCTCACAGTTTCTGGGCATGGCTTAGCAAGTCCTCTGCAGAGCTGCCGACAGTGCCAGTCAGAGCTGGATTCTCATCTGGAGGCTTAACTGGGGAGGGTCCACTTCCAAGCCCCCTAGATTACTTATTGAAAGAATAAGCTGCACTTTCTTGCGGGTATAGGACTCATTGCAACTTGTTTCTTCACAGCCAGCAATGGAGAGAGACTCCAGAGCTAGCTCTAGGCATCGCCTCCCCTTTGCCGCATTCTGTTGGTTGGAAGCCATTCACAAGTCCCACTCACCTGGGGAGGGGATCACAGAAACGCGTGAACATCAGAGGCTGGGATCATGGGGTCACGTTAAGTCCATCCACCATAGCTCCTGATAGCTTGATGGCCACGATTACAATTGATTGGGTGCCTACCATGTACCAGGCAGGGTGTAGAGGATTTCACACTTATTATCCCGTCTATTTAAGTTGTTGTATTGATAACCTAGACTCAGAAAGGCCAGGCAACTTACCTGAACTCACTCAGCTGTTAAGTGGCGGGATTTAAACCCAGGTCCCTCTGCTCCCCGTGTCTTGGGTCTTCCTTGGACATTACACTCAAGGCCACAGTCAGCATCAAGCTGTCCCCAAGGAGTCCTCCAACACCTTAAGGTACTTGTTTCAGAAGTCACTTATCTCCCAGGGCCTGTTCAGTCAGGCCCTGTCCTTGGCTGCTGAGTCTCTGTCTCACCTTCCTTCGGCTCTGTCCTCAGATGTCTCAGAAATGGTTCAAGCTTCTTGTCCCTTGATTTGTCTGTCCAATGATTCCTCTGTCTCCTCTCAACTCCTTCCTGCTTAATCAGCTAATTCCACAAATAGCCACTGATACTCCCTTCTATAGGAAGGCCCTGTGCTGGGTGCTGCCCTCCATCTTCCCCCAGGGTTCTTACAGTCTAATGAAGAGGCGGTATGTGCAACACTAACTCCAGTTCAGCAGTTCAACGAAAACAACACCATCTTTAGACAATATAAAAGTCATTTTCTCTCTGTAAGTTAGGAATAGAGAATACAGAGGGGGCTTAGGTACCTTCACAAGGTTATCAGGAATGCAGGCCCCTCAACTAGCAGCTGTGCCTCATCGTTCAAGATGGCTGCAAAGCTCCAGCCATTGTGCTGTCATTCCCATCAGCAGGAAGAAGAAAGAGGCAAAGACAAATCATCCCTGACCACCCAGACGAGGTCAGCTTCCTATTCATATGCTCTCTTGGCACCTTTGATTCCCCATCACAATGCAGAGAAACTCATTCTTTGTGTCCTTGTTTGATGTTTATTCACCACTCTCCCTTGCCTCCCACCAGGTTAGAAGCTCCAAGAAATCTGGCATCGTGTCTCTCTTCTTTGCTGTTCTAGTCCTGCGGTCCACTGCAGTGCTTGGCATGTAGTAGGTGCTCAATAAGTAGTTATTGATGGAAGGAACACTCAAGATTGCACTTTAAACATGCTCTTAATATTGGGATGAGTCAGAGTTGGCCTGGCCCAAATCTGGAATCTTCTGAATTGAGTCTATGATGATGAGTGCTGCTAAGAGTTGTACACACATGACCTTGCTTAATCCTCAGCAGAACCCTCAGGGGAAGATTCTGCCATTTTCTTCAACTAGCAAATGAGAAGATGTCATGAGGTTATGGAACACTAAACAGGAAAGCTGTGATTTGAACTTGGCTCTCCAACTCAGAACCTCTATTTACTTACCTAGTGACTGTCCAGGACACCAGAGTGACCACAATCCCCTCCAGGCCCCCCTCCTGCAGCCCTGGCTAGCTCCCTCGATTGCCAGCAGGCAGCTCAGTAGCCGTGTGTTCAGTCACAGTGCTGAGGAAGCATCATACACTTGGCCCCTTGTCCTGAAGTGGGGCTCCACCTGCAGAAAATGGAGGAAGGGCAGGAGGTGCCAGCATCAACTGGGAGAATGCCAGTTCTCCAGCGCTCCTCCTCCTCTAGGAGATTTCTAGGAGCCTTGTGGTACAGGGGTTCTTTCAGACTACAGATGAGGGCAGGTGGGGCTGCTGTGCTCTCGGAGGAGGGTTGGAGCATGCCTTGCAGTGGGTGCTGTGTGTGCTGTGGTTTCCATTTCTGCCCGCTTCTTGGCGGGCCCACCTGATAAGGGGAAGGTGATGGGAAACTGATACCTGTCTGTGCTGGGCCCCCTTGAACCATGTGGGGCTTATAGAGACCCTGGGCCATGGAGAGGTTCTGAGGGCCACTGGAGGAGGGGTCCTAGCTTCTCCCCTCAGACTCCACAGAATACCCCAGGTAGGGACTAGATTCTGGCTGGAGTCAAGGCGCTCAGAGCTTTGCTGGGCAATTTGGTCTAAGCCTCTGTTGCACAGATGGGACACTGAAGGCCAGTGAGGCAACGGGCTTGCCAAGATCACACAGCCCGTCAGTGTCAGAGCTGGCGCTGGCTCTCTAAACTGGATGCGCTCTGTGGCTCCTTTGACTGAACAGTTCATCCGGCCCACAGGCCATTGGAGGGGCATTTGGTGGAGGGTCCTAGTTTGACACCTGGCTTGAAGAGCAGGTTCCTGGCTCTGTTGTGGAGGTCCTGCTGGGACCAGCCAGTTCTGATCATGGCTGCCAGAAGGTGGCGCTAGGTACCCAGTTGCCACTTAAGTTCAAGAAAAAGAGAATGGCAACCCCAGGTCTGGGTATAATTAGGGGAAGAGGCCGGTTTTGGAGCTCAGCTTCCAATCACCCTCCCGCCCTGGCACGCTTATGTGTGGGCACCCAGGGGCAGGGGAGCAACTGGAGACTGCACATTGGGTTGCTCTGGTCCCAGATCCTTTGGAAGGTTGCAGTGTGGGCAGTGAATGGGCGCCCAGATGTGCTCCATTTACTCATCTTGACTAGATGATAACCAGAGATGGAATAAAAGCAGCCAGGATGGGTGGGTGCCTATCTCCAACAGCGAGACTCAGCCTGGGCCCCAGCTCAGGCCTTTCCACCTGGCTCAGCTCCCAGGTGCACCCCCTTGCATGGCACAGAGCACTTCGTCCCCACAGGGCCCGTCCCCTGCTGGGGAAGGGCCAGAGAGCTCAGGGTGCCCCTGAGAGAGGCTGTCTCATTCTTGGGAACTTCCCCTCCTCCCTTCACCTTTCCTGCTCTCTCTCCATCTCCCCTTCCTGTCCTCACCTCGCTCATCTCTCCTGCCCCTTTTTCCTCATGCTCACCTCGTCCCAGTTCCCCCAGGGACCCTGCAGGTCTAGTCCCCACCCCCAACACCTCATCTGCAGAGGCAAACAGGGACCAATATCAGTGAGTTTCTAGGATGTGGTTTCCATGGTGACGGTACATCTCCTGCCTCCTTGGTGCTCAGCCCTGGACAGGTTGCCGTGGAGACTCTCACCTCATTGAGGAGTGATTTGTGGGACTGTTTTTCTTCTTTACTTCATTTTCTTCTGTCCAGAAATTCTGCCAGCCCAGACAGCATTTTCCCCACTCCTGGCAAACCTGGGAGCCTTCTCCAAAGGGTTTCCCACCCAGGGTCACTGAGGCCTGGAAAGCATTTTATTTATATGAGGTATTCCTGGTAACCTTCTCCACCTTTCATAGGGTGCATGAGCGGTCACCACAGAGAAACAGGCCAAAGCTGACCTGATACCCACCTTTTCTGCCCACAGTGTCCTTCCAGGCCCCTGACTTGTTCCATGCAGTCAATACATGCCAACCCTGAGAGCTTCTGCTCGGTGGCCATTTTCCTTAAGCGTCTTTGGAGAAACAGTGACAGTGAGAGGGTGAGGTGGGAATAATGAACACAGTGAATCCAGGCAAAAGAGGTAGGTTAGAAGGGGGAGAAGTACCGGAAAGGGAGGAATGAGAGGTGGGCAGACTGGGGGAGCTCGAAGGGAGAGGGAGAGGTGGAGGGTGAAAGTTGGTCACCAGAGAAAGCCAACCCGTGAGTCCGCAGCAGGAGTATTCCTCTGGTGTTAATGCCCTTTATAAATCACTCCGCAGCTCCAAACCCAAAACAGGCCTCTTCTTTCTCTGCCAAGTAGAAAATGTGTTCGCCGACATAAAAACATATTAACTACATTGTGGCCCTCATTCCCCCCAAGTTGAAAGCCATTACAATAATTAATTAAGGCAGGAGATTAATTAAAGAGTAGTTTCCCCCCATTCTCTCCGAATAGATCAATCAGGAGGCAGGAGAACATGTGCTACTCGGCAGACAGAGAAGGGGGGCCGGAGGGGAGGCCGAGGGGCAGCAAGGCAGTTACAGACACAGCCAGAGACAAAGGACTTCCGTGCTGGGGGCTGGGGGCCGGGGCTGAGAGGAGCTGGCAAGGAGGCCCCCAGGAGGGAGAGCTTGCTCTGCTTCCAAGGACCTGTGATCTGACTTCCCTTCTTGGTGTTCACAGCCTGAGGGTCGCTGTCACCATGGAAACAGGCCCGGGGACAGGAGGAATATCAGCCCTCTGCTCCTGGACTCCTGGATTCCCCTCTGGGAGTGAGAGTTCCCAGTGAGCAGAGTTAAGGCCCCAGGAGGCGTTTCTGTGGAGTGGCATGAAGGGTGGTGGCCTCCCCCCTCCAGTGCCAAGCCCAAAACCAACTCCCCACGAGCATTGTCAGGCTGATGACAAGCCTGAAAGATTTGTTCCTCACATGTGCCACACTGCAGACAGGACAGGCTAGTATTAGCTCAGGCTGAGAATCACTAGTTTTTTAGGTAACTTTTCTCATTTTGCTAAATTTTGAGTTCTTAATGATTGCTTTCTCCCTTTCTCTCTCCCTCTCTTTCACTCTCTTTCTTATGCCTTTGGCTGATCTTTTTTCTAGCTGAATTTCATATTTCTAAGAAATGTTTATATCATGTAGTGTGTTTCATGTGTGCATAGTGGGTTTAACCCATTCCACCCTGTGTCTCTGTCTTGCTTACTTTTGAGCCTTCCAGAACTTTCCGATTGTTCAAAAGCACCGCTGTTGTGTTTCTGTATTTTTTATGATCTTTTTCATATTTCTAATAAACATTAGAAAGGGGTGGGCTCCATAGATGATTCCCCATGATATCCCTGGTATCGTTTCCTCCTTTCTGTTGTTTTATTTTGGGTTTTTGTATCTTTGTGCATGTGTGGACTTAGCAGGCGGTTAGCTCTTCTGTTGAGAGGAGATGGTTCAGCAGAGTTGGGTGATGAGGGAGCAGCTCATCCAGCATCTACTGTGCCGCTTACAAAGTGTAAGTCACAATCACAAAGGAGCACACCTTTTACTCACTCTGTCATTATGAATGGGGGCTTAGTAGGCACCAGGCTTTGGAAACGCTCGGTGGACAAGACAGATGTGGTCCCTGCCTTCTGGGGGATGACAGTCTGGTGGGAGAGAGAGACATCAAACAATAAATACACAAGAATATAGCTACAAATCGTGAAAAATACCACGCAGGCAAAACCTAGGTTCTTTGATAGAGAATAGCACATGCCTACTTTAGGCTGGGGGTCAGGAGGAGGTGACATTTACACTGCAGCAGAAGCCAGCCAGACAAAGTGAGCAGTGAAGAGTGACGGTCCCCAGCAGGAGTGGAGCCATCAGAAGCTGATGAAGCTTCAGCCTCGGGGCCCTTCAGTGCACTAGAGCCTCACAAGCCTCTGGGGGTGGCCCTAGCAATAATGGGTCCACATGGTCATATGTTTTTGTAAAAATTGCAAAAAGTTCTTTAACTGAAATCAGTTAAGAGCACTGACAAGTGGCTGGGTAGGGAACCACTGGGAGCTGGCTGAGGAAATGCTGAGCTGGGGAGTCTATTTGGGTTTAGGGAGATGTATTTACATGCTTGTGGCACTTCCATGTATGGTCAAGGTCAAGGTCAAGGCCATTGTGGGGTGGGAATGGCTCCCAGGCACATTCTTCCTGCCCACTGTGCTGGGCAAGAAGGTGCAGTATTTGGGGTTGACCAGAGCAGGCCCTTTTGCTGGCGGGGAGTGTGGCAGGTGGGACATGGAGCAGCATGTGGCTGGGAAGGTGCAGAGGCAGCTTCAGGGTCTGGCATATTGTTTTGAATTTAGTGAAGTTTGTGGAATTTGTCAGCTTTTTAAAACTTGTAATTTGTTTGGACTTTTCTCATTCTAAACAAGTTTTCACTTGTATGCCTAATTTTGCTTTTGAGTTTCTGAATTTCTGAATTCTGAATTCTGAGTTCTTTTTTTTTTTTTTTGGAGACAGGTCTCTCTCTGTCACCCAGACTGGAGTGCAGTGGTGTGATCTCAGCTCACTGCAGCCTTGACATCCTGGGCTCAAGTGATCCTCCTACCTCAGCCTCTTGAGTAGCTGAGACCACAGGCATATGCCACCACACCCAGCTAATTTTTGTATTTTTTGTAGGGATGGCATTTTGCCATGTTGCCCAGGCTGGTCTTGAACTCCTGAGCTCAAGCAGTCCCCCTGTCTTGGCCTCCCAAAGTGCCGGGATTATAGGTGTGAGCCACTGTACTGGGCCCTGCATTTCCTTTTTATGGAACCCGTGCCCTCCACCCTTCAGCAGGCATCTGGGCTCTGCCGCTGTCTGCTGAGCCTGTCTTCTCCTTTGTGGCTGAATGGTGCTCAAGGGGATGTCCTCGGGGCGGGATTGGCTGAGTCCCCAACCTGGAGGCTTCTGGGGCTGCTTCTAGGCATCACCATTTCCCTCACCTAGGGGAGGTGGGGCCAGGAGGCAGATTGAACAGGCCCTAGGCCCAGGACCAGGGCCAGCTGTTTCTCCTCGGACACTTACAACTTTTCAGAACGGGCATTTTCAACCCTCTCTTCTCTTCGTCTACCCCCTGTCCTCAGGCTGCAGTGCCTTGAAGAATCCTATTTAAGAATCATTTGGGATTAAGGCATCACCTTCTCCAGTTGCTTTCTTTTTCTTTTTTCTTTTTTTTTGAGACGGTGTCTTGCTCTGTTGCCAGGAGTGCAATGGCACTATCTCGGCTCACTGTAACCTCCACCTCCCAGGTTCAAGTGATTCTCCTGCCACAGCCTCCCGAGTAGCTGGGACTACAGGCCCCTGTCACTACGCCCAGCTAATTTTTATATTTTTAGTAGAGATGGGGTTTCACCATGTTGGCCAGGATGGTGTTGATCTCCTGACCTCGTGATCTGCCTGCCTTGGCCTCCCAAAGTGCTGGGATTACAGGCATGAGCCACCGTGCCCGGCCGAGGTTTTCTTTTTTAAAATAGCCAGTGCTATCACTCAGTGTTTACACATAAAAATATGTAGGTGATATATCAGGTGAACAGAGCAAGATAAAAATACACACATACTTTTTATCCACAATACATAAAATTATCCCAAAGGAATGTGCGTACACTGAGAAGGATGGGTGGGAATCCACAGTAGCATAGAAAGGCCTTGTGTGTGTGTGTGTTTAGAGTTGCTTGTGTTTTATGAGTACGTGTGTGTTTGTGTGTGTGTTGAGGGAAGCAGTCTATGGGGATAAATGCAAAGCAGCCTAAAGAATTTTCCAAAGAAAAATGAAAGCCCTGACAGGCCTGGCTGTGGTGGCTTCTGAAGGGAGACCCAGGCCTGCTTGGACGAGGGGCTCAGCGGGAAACCTGACCCCACCAGGTGCCTTCAGCTGCCTCCCCTCAGGCCAAAGCCCTGACACACCACAAACCCACAGGACAAAGCCTGGAACTGAAACTGGTTTTGAAAAGTGGGATTTGTACACAGTCCCGTGGAATGCAGCTTAGTCTCTCTCTGTCGCCCAGACTGGAGTGCAGCCCACACCCTTCACTGTCATTGGCTGTTGCCCAGTGCCGTGCTCTCCTGTGAGCGAGGACAAGGTTGACGGGGGGATGTCCCTCTGTGGTTCTTGAAGTTCTGCCTGGCTGCCCCCACTGCCCTCCAGTGATTCCTCTCCAGCCTGAGTTTCCTTTCCAGCCATACTAGGAGCCCTGGAGCCCCAGAGATGCTCATCAAAAGCATGTGCAGCGGACCCCTTTGATTCTCCCTCGCCTCCTTGTTCAGAAGCCCCGTGTGTAAAGCAGACAGAAGCCGAGCTGCTGCAGCTTAGCTAAGTCTTTGAGGGATGAGGGTGGCTCAGGGGCAGTGGGTGTCTCAGTGTCACTCCTCTGCCCCACCCTCCACTCAAAGTCAGGAACACAGACCTTACTCTTGCTCACTGTGCTTTGCCTTGAACCCTGCCTGGAGTGCAAAATGTTTCCCTCTCCTTCCACATCTCCCAGCGGCTCTTGCCCTTGGAAAGGCCTAGAAGGTGCAGAGGAGTGAGGCCACTTGCCAGGCATCCTGCAGCTTTCTCCTCAAACTCCAGCTGCCTGGCTCCTAGGACACCAGTGCTAGCTTGCGGCCCCTTCCTTGGGGCTGTGACTGCCATGTCCCTCCTTGTTTACGCTTTTCAAGCGGCAAGACAAAGATTGGTTGAAGAGTAAGTGGTGTCTACAGCTGCCTTGAAGAAGAGCGGGAGTGTGTCTCAGGGCTGCATGCTACTCAATTCCTAACAAGTTCTTGTGTTCTGGCCCTATTTCTACCGACCAGCCCTGGGGGTGGGGTGCAGTGGGGAGGGGAGGTTGAGGAATAGGAGCAGGAGGTTACACAGCTGGTCCGTGCAGGGAGGTCTCGGGAGTGGCCCCCTACAGTCTCCAGGTCCCCTTGGGCATGTGACTGAGCACTTCCTTGGTTGATGGGCTGGCTGAGGCCTAGGAGCCAGTCTCGGGTCCTTTCTGCCCTCACCACCCTAGAACAGGCCTGGTGAGGCTGGTGAGGTAGGGGCGAAGCTGTGGATCTCCGGCCACTATTGGAACCCTGTGGACTAGACAAAGAATGTAGCAAAGGAGACAGTGACATTTGGCCAACCCCCATCTGGAGAGTATGTGATGAGCTCATGCCCCCTGGGGTTTCTTCCACGGTGGGAAGAACTCTTTGATCCTTGCCTGAGGCTGTTTTTAGCCCCAGAGTCCAAGCTTGGGATGTGCCGAACTCTGGGTTTCCTGGGGCTGCCCCAATGTCTCTGCTGCATGGATGCCGTGATTGGGCTTGGGAGGAACCACATTTATGTCATCCGTCACCCCGGGGGAAGTGGGCATCTGGAGGAAGTTGCGAACCGCCGTCCCACCTCTGCCCGGAGCAGGAAGCACAGGCAGTGAGGCACCTACAAACCCGCTTCCTGGAGTCATACTTCATTTCCCAAATTAGGAAATCACGCGAGGAAAAGAATAAGCATCCATGTTTTAAAACAAACAGGAAGTTGTTATGGCCACTTTGGGCAGAGGGACGTCTATGTCATGGGAGTCCTGCGTGAGCAGCTTTGTCTGGGTTTTGCCATTGAACAAGCATTGACCGAATGCCTGTCAAGTACAGGGCCTGAGAAAAGTCCTGAGACTAGGGCATATAGTGGTCAATAAGTGGTGGTTCTTGCCGTCACCACGTTCATGGTCTAATGTGAGTGTGACAACAGTGCAGGGAAAGCAGGAAACAGGGCTCTTGGGGGCTCAGAGTCAGGGTGAGCAGCCCACCCGCTGGGGGCCGGGGAAGGTACAGTGGGCTTTTCTGGCTGCCACCACCTGCCCCTCTGCTTTCCTCCCAGAGCACTGTTATTCCCTGAGGATCCACCTGTCCTGCACAGAGCCCTTATGCTGCGGAGGCAGCAAACTCTGCTCCAGCTTCCGGTAGAAATGGATCCCACTGGGTTCACACCAGCCAGCATATTCCATTCCTGGCCTCGGCCACTGGCTCCTGGGTGGATGTGTGGCTCAATCAGAGTGAATCTCGGGACATCTGCTTTGCCTGCTGAGAGGTTCTCTCTCTCGTCTCTTGTCTGTCTCTGATGTGAGAGATGAGCGTGTAGTCAAGGGAGATTCTAAAAGTCACCTTGAGACCACACAGGAAGCCAGCCTTATGATAAAGATAAAACTATGAAAAGCAGAGGTGAAACAATGAAACTACGTCCTTGGTGACATTTTTGAGCCACTGGGTCAAGCTGGTAGCAGCAGTGGGCTGTTCAGAGTGGCTGCTACCATTGCGCTGGCTGCAGCAGGCGGGGGGAAGGTGGTGGCCGCGGGAGCAGATGTGGTAGTGGCAGTGGTGGCAGTGGGACTCCTGTGCCCTGCAACCCCTGTGTCCCCCATACCCGAGGCACATGACTGTACCTTTCTCACAGTTGCGTGGCTGGGCAGGACCCAGTGCCAGGCCTGGAGCCTCTGCTGCTCCGGACTCTGGCTCTACCTCACCACTCTCACCCACCACTGCTGCAGGGAGGGTGCAGGGAGGAGGCAGACAGTCCCTGGAGCCCACTCCTGGGAGCCTCCCAGAGTCCACTGCCCTGGGGTCCACTGCGAGGGGGCCGGGCAGAGTCACCCGATGGTGGGGAAACAGCACAGTTAGAGGCAGAGGGGCCAGGAGAGAGGGACCCTGAGGCAGAGCTGGGCCCAGGGTAGAGCTGGCAATTGCTCATTGTTCCATCGCTCCTTGGCCTCCCCATGCTTTTGGGAGCCAGGAGCAGGCAAGAGTCCTGCCCTCCTGGGCATGGCTGCAGTCGCCCAACTGTGACTGCAGACCCAGACATCTCTGCACTCTCCGGGGCCTGGGAAGGCCCCCTTACCCCTGCAGGTTTGAAGGTGTCTGCTTCCGCTGCCTGGCCTCTCCCCACTACCAGCGCCCACTGTGATCTCAGAGTAAGGCTGGGACCAAGCCTGGTGCCATCACAGCCCAGCTGGGTGTGCACACGCTCAGGGTAGTGCTGACATGCCAGCCCCCTGCCTCCTCAGCCCCCTCTGGACTTGGGCACTGACAAGCATGAGAAGGGGGCTAAGGGGGTGTGAGGACAGCTCGCACTGGCCTGCAGGCACCCCTTGGTATGAACAGCCTGGGTGCCCTGAACAGTGGCAGGAGGCAGACAGGGTCCTGGATGGAAGAGGGTAGGTCCCCAGTGAAGCCCCATGTTCAAGCTGGGGAGGGCCTGAAGCTGGGGGGCTGAGCCACCAGTCCTAAGAACCAGAGGGGCAAACTTGTGGTGCTTTTCTTTGGGCCCACCCATGGCTGCCCATGGATCTATCAGCACACATTTCCTCCCTTCTCAAGCTCATAAAATCCCCAGACTCAGTGAGACTCAACTAGAGGATGGAGAAAGGATGGGACAATCAGCTGCAGAGAGGAGCTACCCTTTCTGCTGAGAGTTGAAGAGATGATGGGACAGCCAGCGTTACAGCTATAGAGATAAGCTACCCTCTCTGCTGAGAGCTGAACACTTGTGTGGACACCCTGGCTACAGAGAGGAGTTGCTCACTGGGGGTCTCCTCTGAGCTATTCCGTTGCTCAATAAAGCTCCTCTTCATCTTTCTCACCTTCCACTTGTCTGTGTACCTCATTCTTCCTGGACACGGGACAAGAACTGAGGATCTCCCAAGTGGCAAGGCTAAAAGACCTGTAACACAAACAGGGCTGAAACATGCCCCTTGCTCTCCAAGTTGTGGATGTAGAGAAGGAGAGAAGGGCTGTGGCCCTTTGGGGACCCCAAGCCTGGGAGCTCCCTGAGCCAGGGCTGTGACTTCCTCTTTGGGGCCCCGCAGTTCCTGGCATCTCCAAGCTTCTAGGCACCACCACGTTCTGCAGTGTCATCTGGGGAAGCGGCTTGTGGTGCACCTGGTCCAGCCACAGCCTCCCAGAGAGCCGGCACCTGTGCCTGCTGGCACCTGGAACTGCCCACCCCACAGCAGCAGCTCATGTGTTTGACTGTGCACAGTGGCTGGACCCCACCCACACTCGCTCACACACCCCTCACTGCTCCACACCTGACTTGCAGTCTCCCTGGGAGGTGTGGGATCCAGGCTGGTAGTGCAAACTGTGTGAACTGAGTGCAGACTGCCAGGCTGAGTGGGCAGAACAAGCCCAAAGGGCCTGAGTAAAACTGGGGCAAAGGCACCACCGGCCACAGAAGTTTCCAGCCAGAAAAGCAACACCCCAAGGATCCTGTAACAAAACCAGTCCTAACATTCACTTTACCTCTGAATTTCCCTGCTTATGTGAATAATACATTCCTTTTTTAATTTAAACCACTCTGAGATAGCTTTTGTTGTTGCTGCTGTTGTTATTTTGAACACAGACTCCTAAACGAAGTGGGCTCCTGCTCCGTGACCAAGCTGGCACTCGAGATGGATCTTGAAGCATGTGCTCTAGAATGCTCCAAAGCATTCTTTTCTGCAGCCCTCTGATTTAAGCCCTCATCCAATACATCTTCACTGAGCAGCGACCGTATGCCCTGTCTTCAGCAGAATGCTGGGATACACAGATCAACGAGATGGTGTCCTATGATCCCTGCTGGAGAAGCTCATGCCTTACAGGGGATCCAGATGGGTATACCCATCACTGCTACAGGGACACATGGAAGGCTCTGTGGCCCAGAGAGGAGGGGGCAGCCCCTCTGCGGGGAAGTCAGTGAGGATAGCCTGGGCCGTATTGACTCCCCTACCCCGACTTTCCTCCAAGAGCTGTCCCTCCCTGACTGCCAACTCTCACTCGGTGGAACCAGGCCTGGGCAATCAGAGCATTCCTCCCGTCTGGCACAGGGACTGACTCCAGGATTGCCCCTGACCCCAAGCCAGACGAATGAAAGTGTCATCTGGGCCTTGGCTGGAATCTTGGGGTTGGTGGGATGATAGGATGTTCATAGCTGCCGGGGTCATCTTAGGGCTTCCTCCCAACCAGAGGAACTCAGGTCTTTGTGTGGTGGCTCTAAAAGAAACAAAAAAATTTGCTGCTGGAGGTTGTGATGTGCCCATCTCCACGAGTCCCAGAACTGTTGTATCTGGGAGCAAGAAGGGACCTCCAACTCTTCGGGTCTGGCCCACTCATGTTACTGGTGAGAAAGCAGAGGCCCAGGTGGGCTGGGTGGCATGCTCAGGTCCTCTTGGAAGCAGGGCAGAGGTGGGAAGGAATGCCAGCACCCACCTGCCCCACTCCCCACTCACCATACCCAGCACCTGTTCTTGTCCCTTCCAGCATCTCAGCATGAAGTTGTCCTCCTCTCTGAGGGGAGAGGTCTGCCTTTCTAGGCCTGCTGGAACTGTGGTGAAGACTGCCCAGAGCCTAGCGTGCCAGGCCCTGACCCTGCTGATCACCTTCCACAGACAGCGGGGTGGGGATGGGGGAACTCCTGAAGGGGGCGAGCTTAGCACACTGCTTGGCTCTGAGCAGGTGGGGTTCTGCAACTGAGCTCAAGGTTGCAGCTGTGCAGGTTGCTTCAGGTTAGGAGGGTCATGTATATACACATCCATCACCAGGAGGTGAGGGAGGAAGGGCTCCAGAAGCCTCACCTCCCTGCCGCGCTGGCCAGGGCCTTGGCATGGGGCAGGGGGATGAAGTGTTTCGCGCTTCTCATGTGGTACTGTTGCAAGAAAGACACAAATTTAGATGTGTCTTTCTTAGTAGATGCCCAAACAGAGCTGGAGAAAGACCAGGCAGAGACTAGTGAATGGAAAGTAGAGGGGATGGGTGAGCAGCTGGCTTTCCCTCCCGAGAATGACCTTGTCTGCCACGCCTTTGGCTCCCAGCACTGACTGTGTGATCCGCAGGGCCCAGTGCAAATGCAAGATGCGGCCCCACTTGTCAAAAATTGTTCGGAATTTCAAAATGGCAATGGCAGAGCATTAAACCCAGAATGGGGTCAGGGCAACCGCAGTCACACCCATGAAACCTGCCCTGTCTGTGCCATCTCTATGTGGGGAAGGGCTCTGGCTGCTTATTGGACTCTTTAGGAGCTGGCTCGGGGAAGTGCTTAGGAGCCCAAGTCTCTGCAGCCAGACTGGGTTTGAACCACAAGACCTCAGGATTCCTTTGTCTGTAAGATGGAGATAAAAACAGGGTCATCGTGGGTATTTGGTGAGTCAGCATGTAAATTGCTCAGCCGAGTGCCTGGCCCATAGTCAGATTATGCGAAGGTTTGTTATTGTTATGGAGGTGAATATTTGTCTCCACCTTCCTGGCTCACATCTGGGCCTCCTCACCTGCCCCCTGCGGGCTCCAACTGCCTGCTAGACACAGGAGAGTGGTCATGTTTAGAGGCCAAGCTGGGTCCTGGGACCCAGGCCCACCCAGCGCCCTCTCACCTTGTCTTCCGTCAAGAGCAGGCCAGCGTGAGCCAGGGCTGGCACAGCAGGATCCACTCCCCTGCTCCAGGAGTGCACAGCTGTGGTTGCTGGGAAGCCTGGCCTCGTGAACCCGATGGTCTGACCCCTCAGCCACTCTCCCTGGAGTGTGGAGGTGGGAAGGCCACCAGGGTCATCTGAGGGCCTGGATAGGGGAGCGGAGGGGAAGGCTGGGGCTGCCCTCTTCCCTGGGGCAGTGGCGCTAGGAGGGACAGTGTGCCAGGTTGAGCTGTGAGAGGGAAGAGGGGGGGAGTGGAGGCCACCAGGTGGACTCCAAACCCTGGACTTCTAGCCCTGCTCTGCCCACTGGCTGATCCCTGGCCAGTCCTCAGTCATCCCTCTGGGGTGCTGTTGCCCCTCTGCCAAATGGGATGAAGACTCCTGAGTGCAACAGAGATTCTCTGATGAGCAAAAATAGGAGAGAGAGCAAGAGTGGCTGGGGGGGGCGGTGGGGGGAGAGAGAGAGAGAGAGAGAGAGAAACAAAAACAGAGAGACGGGGAGGGAGGGGCATGAATATAGGCAAGCAGGGGCCAGCGCAGATGTGCGTCTACTCAGGTTATTTATCCCATCCTCACAGGCATGCTGGCTTCAGGAGGGGAAGCTCTGGACCTGGTGCCTAGAAGTGCCTCCTATCCCTGGGTCTGGTCCCCCCAGGCCAGCAAGCATTGTTTTTAGGCTGGTTAGCTCACACTGAGATGAGGGAGGGTGTCTGGCACCTGCTGGGGGTCTCTGAGCTGGACACCTCTACTGAGCTTGCCCTCGAAGGCCGACTTGGTGCTGACAAGCTGTCTGGGTCTCAGCTGACCAGGATGACCTAATGTTCCACTGGGTCTGCTTCTCTGCCATCTTTCCAGGGATGGCCCTCAGCTGACCCTGGCTTCTGGGCCCCCAGACCCAGGCACCTTGAGGAAGAATAGCAAACAAGCCGGATTTCAGGAGGCACAGGGCCAGTGTATGACCTTGTCGTGTTTGCTTTTTTAAACTTAAAAATATACAATTTTAATTTTCATCATGAAGTCAATTGTGTTCTTGGGACTTCCAGGCAGCCCCTGTCTTGGCCAGTTCCTCAATTAGGTGCGTCTCAAGAGGGAAAAAGCCAAAATACAATTACTTGAGGAACAATGGGCTGGGGCTATATTTAACACGGGGCCAGCCTGGGGGACCACATGCTCACCCCCTCCCTGGCTCCTCTCCCTCCTGTCTTAGCCCTTACCTTCCTGTCCCTCTGTCTGGGTTCCCTGGTCTCCCAGCTGCCCCACCTCACTGTCTCCAGCTGTCTGCACCCTGAAGCTGTTACTGATGGACAATCAGACAAGCCTCTCCCAGGATGGCTGCAAACTCCTTCCTCCCCAGATCCGCTGAGCAGCCTCGCGCCTCTGAGGTAGGTCACTTCTGAGTCAGAGATAGAAAAGTCAGTGTCACTGAGCAGAACCAGCGACTCTGGGGGTGGAGTTGTCTGAAAGAAAACCTTCCCAGCCTCCATCAGCCACCTTTGGATCTTAGAAACACTCTATCCCCAATACCCAGCTCCCTAACTCACAAGGGACACTCCCTGCCTTTGTCTTGGCTGATCCTCATTGTAATCGTGTGAGACAGGCCCATTTTACAGTGGAAAGCACTGAGGCTCTGAGAAGTTACATTAGTAGCAGAGTTACCACAATGCCAGGAGCTTTTCTGCCTGGACAAGTCAGTGCCTGGGGGTTTTGGTGCCAGGTGTGCATCACAGGCAGGTGGCCACTGAGGTCTCAGTTGTCAGGTCTAATAAGTGTGATGTCCAGATGCTGGGGCAGGGGACAGCTTCTTCATTTGTGGGCTTTTTATTAGCATGTGGTACCCATAGGAGTGCCCTCCATGGAGAAGGGATGTGGTGCAACTCATTCAGACAAGGGTCATGCAAGGAGAATGGGAGAGGAGGCCTGGAGCAGGCAGCTCGGACGCCTCCTCAGAGAAGCCTCCCGGGACCACCCGGTGAGGTCAGAACATGCTCCTCTGGGTCTCCCACAGCACCACGGACCTTTCCTTCATTGCACTTATCATGGGCCCAACCTTATCCTTATACCCATGGGTTTTCATTTTGTTTTGTTTTTTTACTCCCTGTGTCTTCAAACATACTGTGAGCGCCTTGAGGACAGGGATATGTCCTTCTGTGCACACCAGAAAAATTTCAAAGCTCTTCCTCTCAGATGACAAGGACTACTCTAAATCCAGAGACACTTCAAATGGGTGTTCATTGATCAACCACGCCAGCCTTTGTGGTCCTTTGGGCTGCCAGGGACATGTAGCATGAGGCACAAGGTTCTAGCCATAGGCCAGGCTTGCTACAAGCCTAGTGTCCTTTGCATTTCCCATTGGAACTCCTGATTTCTTAGGGATCCTCTCTGCTCACAGATTGTGATTCTGGTTTGTGCATTTATTATTTTATTTTATTTTTTGAGATGGAGTTTCACTCTTTTCGCTCAGGCTGGAGTGCAATGGCGTGATCTTGGCTCACTACAACCTCCGCCTCCCGGATTCAAGCAATCCTCCTGACTCAGTCTCCCGAGTAGCTGGGATTACAGGCACCCACCACTACACTAGGCTAATTTTTTTTTTTCTGTATTTTTAATAGAGACCAGGTTTCGCCATGTTGGCCAGGCTGGTCTCGAACTCCTGACCTCAGGTGATCTGCCCACCTCAGCCTCTCAAAGTGCTGGAATTACAGGCATAAGCCACTGTGCCCAGCCGTGATCCTGGTTTAAATGGCCCTTCCTTGAAGTGTTCCCGTCAAGGGGCTCCTTTTGACTGCATTAGCATCTTAAGTATTCCTTGAGGGTGGGAGATTAGGGGGAGGGTGTTGAGGGGAGGGTGGGTGGTGGATAAAGTGATGGGGAGGTTGTGGTGGGGTGGGAGGTTAATGGCAGCAATAGAGTGGACGGAAGTGTGGCTGCATCAGTGATGCTCTGCTAAAGAGAGATCAATTGGGACATCCACCAGGTCAGACTAGGATCTATCGGTGATCAGCTGGCGAGATCTCCTGGCCAACGTGTTCATCTAAAGACCAAAGATGGGTTAAATGCCTAGCTTATGTCCTGTTCCCATGTGCTGTGTATCCCATAGTGGGTAAACCAGACCAGCAGGAATTAAAATCTGCAGTTAATATTCAACAGCTGGTAAAGGGAGAGGAGGATGCTGAGGCTTGCAGCTACCATTACCTCCCAGGGAGAAGTCATCAAAGGAGGGAACGGGGTGAGAAATGCACTCAAGAGCATCCAGAGACCCTATACTGCCCGGCTCTGGGGCTCCAATTCCAGCTTGTGGTGCCAACACATCCCAGTTCCTCCTCAGGGACAGCAGGAAGGGGCTCTGAGAACAGGCCACCATCGGTGCAAACAACTGAGAACCAGGAGAATCCCCCAGCCCTTAAATTCACATAGGCCAAAAGATAAATTTTAAGAGATTCAGCTGAACTTGCTCCAACCACAAACACTAGACAAATAATCTGAAGCACTCAACAAGCGTGAAATCCGGCCAGCTCTGCCCTGCCGGGTTCCTTGTAACTCGAGGAGCCAGCAGCAGCCATCCGTTGTGACTAAAAGCATCTGGGTCAGGAGAAACCTTGTTCAGTTCAGCTGGTGCAGACCCCCGAGAGCCCCTCCCCAAGTGCTTGGCTCCTTGAAGCTTCCCTGGCCTGGATCTAACAGTAACGTCTTGGATTTACAGTGCTTCTGGCTCCAGGGGGCTTTGTAGACATCATCTAATTGAGAGGAGAGGAGGGGTGGCGTTGTGGGGAGCAAGGATCCTGTTTTTTTTTTTTTTTTTTTTTTGAGATGAAGTCTCGCTCTGTTGCCCAAGCTGGAGTGCAGTGACACTATCTCCGCTCACTGCCACCTCCACCTCCTGGGTTCAAGCGATTCTACTGCCTCAGCCTCCCAAGTAGCTGGGACTACAGGCATGCACCACCATGCCCATGCCCAGCTAATTGTTGTATTTTTAGTAGCCGGGAGTGGTGGCTCACGCTTGTAATCCCAACACTTTGGGAGGCCAAGCTGGGCAGATTACAAGGTCAGGAGTTCAAGACGAGCCTGGCCAACATAGTGAAACCTTGCCTTTTTTAAACTGGGAAGGCTGCTGGGCAGGAGACAGAGATGTCAGAACGCCTGTGCCACGTGGCCCCCTGAGAGCCACACAAACACAGTCTCAGGGTGAAAGATCTTTACTGGGGCCTCCTGTGTTGGGAGCTCAGAAGCCTGAGGAGTTCAGAGGCATGGGGCACAGGCTCTGCTCCCCAGGAGCCCTTGACCTGGTACATATGAATGAGGCCCAGCCACAGGCCCTAGGGTAAACAGAGTGTGGTTAGAGGCCTGGACATGGGGTCCTGCCTGCTCTCTCCTGGCGGTCTACCTTACAGATTCCCGCTAACCCTTCTCTACTCTGCTTTCCTGGCTCTTCAGCCTGGCGCTGAAGCCATTTGATGTCCAGTGGCTGCAAAGGGTATTTCCATCTTTCACTGTCAGCTGTTGCTTCTGAGCCCCTAGCATGTGCGGGAGGCCCTTACAACTGCAATCATGGTGCTCTATGGTGTTGGTGAGGGGCCTGGGGTCCCAGAGGAGCTGTGGTTTGCTGGACGTCAGCTGGTGGGTGGGAGAGTGGGATTCAAACCCAGCCCATGCTCTTTTGATAACATCCTGAAAGAAAGCAGGGCATCCGACAAGGATGGACAGAGACTGGCTCTAGGAGAAGCGTGCACATCTTTGGAGGCGCATGGGCTGAAGGAGTGTCCGGGACAGGAGGAGGAGCATGTTTGGAAACAGAGCAAGGACAGAGCTGTCCATGTTGAAAGGACAAGAGGGAGGTCAGATGACAGGGGCAGAGAGAGTCAGGGGAGGGAGAATGAGCTGGGGCCTGGAGAAGAGACAGGTCCTGGAGGCGGATAGGGTGGGCCCTGTAGATAAAGCTGGGACTGTGTCCAGTCTGCCAGGGATGTTCCAGTTGGCATGGGGACCCCGTATGCTTATTACCTGCTTCCACTCCTCTTTTTGTGAAGCTGTTCTGGATGTACCGGCCTCATATGCCACCCCCACCTCCATGCCTAGCATAACTGCCTGCACAGACAGGCTGACTACAAATGAGTGTCAAATGATGGGGTCTCCAAGGATGCTCAGTGGCATGGAGCTTTGGAGGCCTGGCTGAGCACTCGAGTGAGGGGATGTTTGATTTTACTACTTGCACAGTGAAAGCCCAACACTCCCAGCTGGTCTGTGTGGCTTCATTTTCTATGTCAAAGAACCAGGATAACACAAGTAGCTATTATTTATTAACTATTTTCTATGCACTGAGCACTGGGCTGGAAACTTTACAAACTGCTTAATCTTCACAATGACTGTACAAGGTAGGCTCAGAGAGGTTAGGTAAGTTTCCTGAGGTCACACAGCTAGAACATTCTGACTATAATTTTAAGGTGATTTCCCCAAAAAGAGAACCCTTTCAAAAGACCCTGCCCCAGAGCAGCTGCTTGAAACATATTTGTTGACTCAAAAATTGAACTTAATTGAGTCTTCAAGGATGGGTGGGATTGCATTTGTTGAAACAGCAACAAGGAACCACGAGCTGTCCAGGCTGGGGGCCAGCATGAGAGAAGACAGAGGGGAGGCCATGAGTGGGTGTAGGGGAGGCAGGAAGGAGAGCTGCTCACCAGTGGGAAGCCTCTGCTTTGGGGAGGGACAGGAGGGACAGCTGGTGGCTCGTGGGGTGGGTGATACTGCTGCTGCTGAGTTTGGAATGCAGGATAATAGGGAACCATTGTAGGTTCTGGAGTGAGAGCAGATGAAACTGGTGTTGGATGTTGGCACTAAAGGATATGGGGATGGATAGAGAAAGAACAGACTAGAAAAAGAGAAGCCAAAATGAGGCTAAGTCAGAGAAGAAAAGATAAACTAGAGTGAGAAAGAAAGAAAGAAGGAGCGCCATGAGGTCCCGGGAGAGGGAGACACACCAGTAAGTGATTAATTGCTACCATTTGTGCACCGTAATTCACCAAGCCCCCGCATATATGTTATCTCATTTGATTTAGTCCTCAAACCCGGCCTATGAAGTCATAGTTCACTCCCACATACGGAGCCCTGCTGGATGCCAGGTGCTCTATGTACATTTCCTGTAGCCCTGTCAACAGCCACAAAGGATAAGTATGACCCTTTTACAGACCATGTACCTGCAGATTGGGCAGTTTAAGGAACTCACCCAACATAAAAGACCAGATCTATCTGGCTCTGTACCTAGGTCTGACCCACTGTTCCGGACTTGATCCCATTCACAGAGGAGGAAGCTGAGAGAAGTCCTGGATGCTGCAGGAGACTCGTGAGCATCTTGGTGGCGTCTGTTCCATTTGGCTCCATGCCCATGGCTTGTCTTGCTGAAACCCACTTCCACACTTTAGCCTTGGGGCTTGGATGCCACGTGGCCCTTTCACCTCACCCAAGCCCCTGGGCCATTTCTGCTGGTCTTGTGATTCCTCAAATGAATGCATCCCCTTAACGCTCTTGGAGGAAGCTCTTCCAGATTCCTCAAGTCAGCCCATAATAGAACCTTGGTGAGTGTAGGTAGGTTCTTGAGAGGAGACAGACTGCAGACCAACTCTCGCCTTGCCAAATGGGGATCAGGGCTTGGCACTGTGAGGGTTGGAGAGCTCTTTATCAGGCTTCGGGCCTGGATGGGAAGCAAACTCCAGGGACATAAAGATATTCAAGGGGCCAGGGACTGGGCCTGGTCCAGGGGAGGGCTGTTCACAGACCTGGTGCAGGCTCCAGGACTTAAGGGGCCATGCGCAGGACCCAGTGGTGGGTGCCCTGCCACCAGGATGGGCACTCCCTGTATCCAGCTCCACGCAGCCATAGTTCCAGAACCACTCACCGGCCCTCTCAGCTGCCTCTCTTGGTTGGAGGGTGGGGATTCTGAAGCTTTATGGGGCCTGCAGAAGGGGGAGGCCTGTCTGTGGGCTCCTGCCACCACAGGTGTCTTCTCAGTAGGGGAATGGAAAGCTCTGGGGGAAGAGGGTGCTAGGGGTGGCTAGGTCACCACACCACTGCCAAGTAGGCTAGCCTGCCCCGCTAGCTGGAGAGGCTTCCTAAATACCTGTTGACTGAGTAGCAGAAAGGGAGGCCAGTCTGAGTTAGAGTTTACCCTGGAGAGGGACTGCGTGAAAGGCATATTCAAACAAGACACTAGAAGTCCCTCCGGGACCTGCCCTAAGGAATAGAGAATGGCTGTCATTAGTATCTTATGAATGAATGTCGTAGGAAGGTAACCTGAGCCTTCCTTGGGTCAGAGTGCTTAAGGTCTGCTCTCCAAAGTGTCTCCGTGTCCTCCTGGAGCCTGCTTGTGAATCTCAGCAGAAAGCTTTGGTTGTCAGAGGCAAGCTTCAGCCTGGCTCTTCTGGAAGAGCTCCAGCTGCCCCCCGCCCTTGACACTGCCCCTTGTAGGATGAAGGTTTATATAAGGAATTGCTGGGTCCTGCTGTGTGTCTACGTGTCATCCTGAGCTGCCAGGTTCCTGAAAATAGACAGATGTCCTATGTGCCAGGACTCCGGTCCTCCTGTCTGGGGCTCCCCTGGGGGTCCAGGTGAGCTGGGCCAATGAGGGCCAACCCTCCCGACCATTGCACCTCTCTGCGCAGCTAGGGTGCAAGCTGGGGGTGAGACAGAGTTAACTTGCAGGCCCCTGGCTGTAGGGATGGCGCCCAACCTACCCTGATGGACAGAATTCTATGTGTTGAAGGAAGGTTGGGCTAGAGTCTAACCTCCCACCTCTGCCCCTTGGCTGCTTCTTATCCCACTCTCCAGCCCGGTGACCTGGCCTAAGAGAATGCCTCTCAGGTATGTGACCAGCAGGGACTGCATGTCCTGATGGCCTTGTGCTCATAATGGGAAGCCAGGCAGATGCAGAACCCCGGCTATGGGTTCTAATCCAACCCTGGATTCCATGAATGGACAAGGATGGTGGCAGGGTCTGCCAGCATGCTTGGTGGGATCTGCCATCCCCTGAGCCAGTGCCCCAAGAAGGTGGGAAGTAGCCTGCTTTCCTTTTCTGCCAAGGGCAAGCCCTTCCTTGACAAGGGTAACCCACAGGGCTCCATGGCATGCACGGGAGAGGGATGCAGGCATGCCGGGCTCTGCCTCTCAGAGCCCACTGGGCTTTCTAACGAGAAGTGGCTTAGGCCATTAGGAGGGATAGAAGGCTGGTGCTTTGACCAAGCTGGTGGTTCGGGGGCATCAAGAGTGGAACTTCCGTGCCCAGGCGCAGTGGCTCACGCCTGTAATCCCAGCACTCTGGGAGGCCGAGGATCCGCGAGGTCAGGGTGAGACCATCCTGGCTAACGGTGAAACCCCGTCTCTACTAAAAATACAAAAAAACTTGCGAGCAGGTGGCGCCTGTAGTCCCAGCTACTTTTCGGGAGGCTGAGGCAGAGGAGAATGGCATAAACCGGGGCCCGGAGCTTGCAGTGAGAGCTGAGATCCGACCCTGCACCAGCCTGAGGCTGACAGAGTGAGACTCCGTCTCAAAAAAAAAAAAAAAAAAAAAAAAAGAGTGGGACTTCCAAATCAATAGCCTGTGGGACAAAATGGTTTTTAATAGGCCCATGCAGTGTGGGGTTTTTGTTGTTTTGTTTTGTTTGGTTTTTGCTGTGCACTTTTGTTTTGAATTTTGAATTCGCTGTCGGCACTTAAATTTAAGAATCTTTTACATACAAATCTGGATTTCCAGGTTCTCTGGAAAAATCAGAAGACCTGGGCTGCAACTGAGTGGCAGGTGCCCCTCTGGAGCTCCTTGCCCATCAGCATCCCTCCAGCTCACTGCCTTAACTTTGGTCACTTGCCTGGCACTGGAGCCAGTGAGGCTGTGACCCTGGAACTGATGCTTTGGGCGGGGACAGTCCTCATGGGTGCTCTGTGAGGTCTGTCTTCTGGGGAAGGCTGGCCCAGGTACGTGATGGGTGGGGGTGGGTGTGTGCCTGATGACTGGGGTGGCAGAGGTAAGTGCCTTCGCAGCTAGGCCAGGGGAATTCACCTCTGTAGGGACTTATGAGATCCCTACCCCCACCCACCTCATTCAGGAGGGTAAGGATTGGGAGGGTCAAAGGTTTTTTCTGGGAAGGGGGCAGCTTTCCCCGAAGTGCTGAGCTCCTAAACTCCAGCCCGATTAGAGGCTAGAGGAGGAGGAGGAGGAGGAGGAGGAGGAGGAGGAGGGGGTCTTCCTCTAGTGTCAGGGCTCAAGGCCATGACCGGGAGCTCTGATCACCAAGGCCCCAGGGTGGCGAGGAAGGCCTGTCAGGAGCACATCCGAGGCCAACTCAGCTGCTGCCTTCCCCATCTCTCCATCCCGCTGCCAACAACTCCACGGAGTCTCCTTTGGCAGAGCCTGAACCCAGGTTTTCTGTAGCCGCAGGTGGCTGGGCAGGGGTGAGGACAGCCTCAGGGCAGTTTGCAGAGTGACCCTGGCTGCTGTAGTTTGACTGGGGAGCGGGAGAGGATCCTCTGTTAGGGCTGAAGGGACTCTCTCTTCTGACCCAGGGGATCCGCAGTCCCGTGTCCTATGCACCTGTTCTTGCTGGAAAGCCTTGGAAAGCAACACTGTGGAAGAGAGGAAGAGGGCCTCTGCCGTGTGTTGTGTGGGTGCGGATGTGGAATCCAGTTACCCACAGCCGTCGAGGGAGCAGCTTCGTGGCCTTAATCATTGGGAGGGATGACCCTGAGTGGCTCCTGTTCTGGGTGATGATGGTGTGGCAGACAGGGCACCCTCTGGGGGCCTCGCCAGAGGATTTCAATTGCCCTCCTGCCTGTGACTGCCGGCAAGTAGTTTAACCTTTGTCCAACGAGGAACATCAGAGTAGTTTTCTCACTAGGTTGTTGTGAGGCTCAAAGGAGATTACAAATAATGGCAGCCAATATTTGTTTTATTGATTACTGGCCATGAACCAGGCAGGAAGTCCCAGTCAGATCAAACATCTGCTCCTTAAGAAAAATGGTGTGTTAGTGCTGCGTGGTGAACACTGCTGAGCCAGGTGCGACCTTGGGGCCTCCAGAGGACCCGCACCAGGAGTGCAGCTGAGGCTGGGGGAGCCGTCGGATGTGGGGACCGGAGACCCTACAGACCTGCTCCATGCCCACACACTGCACAGGAACAGCCTGAAGGAGGCAGGAGAGAAGCACAGCATGAGGTTAGGGCGCCGGCTGCTGGGAGCACCAGGGTTCGAACACCAGCCACGCCCCACACAGACCTCGGGCATGTTGCTCACTCTTTCCAAGCCTTGGTTTCCTCATCGATAAAATGGGCATGACAGTGGCATTTACATCGCAGCAGTGTGGTGACGCACAGTGAGACGACATCTGATGCATAACATTTTGAAATATCAACTGGTATTTTCCCATCTGGATTTCCTTCCCCACCCTTCTCAGGGTCTGCAGCCAGGCTCCTCGGCGGTGTGTTCCTTGGCTTCTGGGAAAGGACGTGGCAGAAGAGGGCAAAGGGAAATGGAAGGAGCCTCTTCCTGAATTTTGTGTGCAAAAGCCTTGGCTTTAGGGGAAGCTGTAGGGCGGCAGATTGAGAACAAACATCCTGAATGAGTAAGAGCAGCCCTCCCGCCCAACCAACCAAAAAAGCGCTCCCTGAGGGGGAGGAGGGCAGTGGGGAGATGGGGAGCACCGGCTCACGACTGGAGCCTGGGGAAGGGTTGCAGTCCCACCTGAGGGCTACGTGTGAGAGCAGAGGACACTCATGCCTCCTGTCCTGGTGAGAGCCCTGAGGAGGCAGGCAGGCCCAGAGAAGGGAACAGAGCAGTGTGACGAGGTCATGGACCTTAGAGAGCCTCATTGTGGGCTTTCTTCCCCCACTAGACTGTGGAAGCAGCAGATGGGTCCTGATGCGACCATGGCCCAGAAGAAGTGGAGAGACACCGCCCCCCCACCCTGCACCGCCCCCCACAAGACTAGAGGGTTCCTGAGATAGGATCACAGGGCAGCTCAATGGTGACCAAGTGGACTCATGACACTGAGGTCTCACTCAGTACCTTGTCACTATGACAACCTCATGCCTACCCACAGAAACTCAGACAGCCTCCTGGAGAAAATGGCTTTAAGTTGAGTGGTCTGAGATGAAGATTCGCCCACTACTGGCAGGGAATTCAAAATGAAAATAAGGCTGAGTCATAGAGAATGAAGACCGTCCTGTGTCTTGCACACTTGAATTTATGAACTGAGAGTTGTGCTGCTTACACATTCATGCAAAGGAGTTCGCACAGTGCCGGGCACCACCAGGTTCTGGCTGCTGTGTCCCATGTGGTTGGGATGCCGTGGTGGGCCCAGAGCTGGACGGGATGCCGAGCTGGGACTCTCTATCAGGTCCCGGTCACCTTCCCTGCTGAGGGCATCAGGTGGGTGGCTGTCCTTCCTAAAGGGTGTGTGAGCGGCCACTCAGCTTCTGGTGCTTCCCAGGCTGTCTGAGATCTGAATGTGACCATCCTCTCCTTCTCCCAACCACCTCCACAAGCATCTCTCTCCATCTCCCTAGACCCTGAGACCCGGAGCTTTCAGCCTGACGTCTGGCACAGCCTCAGACGCAGTGATCATGGAGCATTCTCTGGGAAGATGGGCCTCAATTTTGTCCTGCCCTAGCCTGGAAAACACAGAGAACTCTGAAGATAGCCTAGCCTGAGTTCACCAGAGCCATGGGGAGGAGCCAGCCCAGGTGAGTGCCATTTCTGCTTCTGGAAGGGGCCTCAGCTCACCCTGCTCTCACTCTGGAGTCCTGGGAGGCCACGGCCACAGCAAGCAGGCATCCATCTTATCTGGGAAGGGGTAGCTCAATCAGGGTCAACAGATAATCTCCCAGAACAGGACTCTGTCAAAGCCTCTAAAAAAAGCTGCTGGGGGGTTGAATATGGAGTTTTCTGTATCAACCTGGACCCCACCTGAGGGTCCTCACCTGAGAATCCAGGCTTCATTCTCATTCATGGAACTGATCTGCCTGAAATGTCGTCATATTAGTCAGGGCTTTCCGGAGACACAGAGCCAACAGGATGTGTGCATATACAGAAGGAGGTTTCTTTTAAGGAAGTGGCACCTGTGATTATGGAGGCTGGCAAGTCCAAAACCTGTATGGGGAGTGGTCAGGAAAGGGTTGCTGCTGCTGCTGCTGCTGCAGTTCACGTCCAAAGGCTGCCAGGGGAGAGTCGGTATTGCAGCTTCAGTTTGAAAGCTGACTGCTACAGAATTCTCTCTTGCTCGGAGAGATCAGTCTTTGCCTGACGGAATGAGGCCACCCCCATTAGGGAGGGCAATTTGCTTTATTCAAAGTCTATCAATTTAAATATTCAAACACACCCATTCAAATACACCCTCAGAGAAACATCCAGAAGAATGTTTGACCATATATCTGGGCACTGTGGCCCAGCCAAGTCGACACATACAATTAACCATCACCGTCATTCATCCAGTTTGGTTGGTGGGTATAGAAACCCACCCAAGCCATCTCAAATAAGGGGAATTTATTGGAAAGACAAGCAGAGATTTCATGAGAACCCAAAGATGGGCACCAAAGTGTCACCAGACATCATGGAACCATGAAGAGCACAGAGCTTTATTTAGTGGGTATGGGAAGCAGTGATGGGTGGGGAAAGCATGGGGTGGAACGGGGGATCTTTGATTTTGTTCCACCATCTCCCTGAGGTGAGGAGGAGTGGGTCAGCCCTTTGGACATCTCTTCAGCACACTCCGGAGCGTTAGAGCAGCAACAGCGTGGGGGAAGGCCATGAGAGCAGCTGATTTGATACCCATGACTTGTGAGGACATGGGGAGAGGAGAGGGCCCTTGCTGCGGGGTTGAGCATCAGAGACAGAGCAGAAAAGACCCAGCAGGAACTAGTCTGAGTCATCTCAGAGGAACGGTGAGGGAAAGGGATGGGAGAGTGAGAAGCACATGCTGTTCTCCACTTCCCCTACCAGGCTGTCTCCAGAGCTTCTAACAGACATTTGTGTGTCCTTTCACATGACCTTGACAACTGCTCTACCATTTTACTAGGGAGGAAACTGAGGCTGGGGACGGGGGTGGGGACAAGAGGAGAACGTGCCCAAAGGCGAACAGAAAGGTTGAAACAGGAATCTTTGCCCAAGCATTTGATTTCCAATTTCAGAGCTTTCCTGAGCCATACTCAGGGCTCTCTCTGCACAGTGGTGACCAGTGGTGAGTCAGGCCAATTTGGTTGGAATTATAGACAGCAGAGTTCACAACCAGCACTGGAGACACTTGCCAGCTGCATGTTCCGAGTCACCCCCAGCCTACCTGGTGTGCTCCATCTAGACGCTCTCTCACCAAGACTCATGCCAAACTCTCCTAACTGCCTTCACTCCTGGCCCCATAATCCACTCCCGGCAGAGCAGCCAGCATGGACTTTCTGCCCTTGCTTCATCTTTTTCCACTGGTTTCCAAAACATTTTTTTAGCATGGAGTTTACACACATCAGCCTGGCCCAAGTGACCTGGTCCTGGCTTCTGCTCTCAACTTTAACACTCCCCCTCACTCACCACGTCACTCAGCATATTTGAGGCTGCAGGTGACAGAGAAGTGGATTCAACTAGCGTTATCACAAAGGAGACCATGTCATCTCCTGGAGCAAGACGTCTGGAGGCAGGGCAGCGCCAGGGTTGCTTAGCTTAGACTCCACAGCATCAAAGATCCCGATATTGCCACTCTTTCCCCTGTCATCCTCAGCCCATCAAGATGGCCTCTTAGGCTGCCACAGTCCCAAGGCCACCTGTGGATGACAACATCCAGAGGCAGAAGAAAGCATTTCCTCCACGGTCTCTCTCCATCAGTCATGAAACCTCTTCCAGAAGCCTCCCTCAGAGTACTGCTCTGACTCATTGGTCTGAATTGCAGCATGTGCCCAAGCCAGGAGGGAAGCTCTGTGATTAGCCTAGACCACTGAAGTTCATCCACGGGACTGCACAGGGGCTATGTGCCCACCATGGAAGAACATGGCTACCCAATAACTCAGTGAAACAGAGGCTGTGCTAGCAAGAAGTGTTTGTGTTGGAGTAAGGAAGGGGACGGGTATTGGATGGGCAAATAATGGCACCTGTCACTCTCACTGTGATTCTGCCTCACCAACCTTCTCCCTCCCATCTGGAACATTCTTCCCCAACTTGATCCCTTGCTGGCTCCCTCTCTTTTAGGTATCAAAGAGGCCCTCCAGAGTCCTCAATCTGTGATAGCCCTCCACCTAGTTATTCTCTCACAAAGCACCTGGCTCTTCTCCTTCTGAGCACTCATCCCAAGGTAAAGTTACATTTTTATTTGTCCCTTGCACCAGATAGGAGCTCCCTGAGGTGGGATCGGGTCTACTTTTGCTCCTTCGGAATCCCAGGTTCCACCAGGGCATATGGTGCAAAGTAGTGCCTACATCTATATTTTGAATGAATGGTTGCATGAATGAATGTCAGATGCTGTTTAGGCTTTTCAGATAGTTTCTTTTAAAATTTTATTGATAACCCTTTGCCCTAGTTATTTTTATCCTCATTTCACAGATGGGACCACTGAGGCAGAGTGTCTTAGTTCATTTGAGTTGCTATAAGAAAATGCCCTCAAAAATAATGCTGCACATCTACAACCATCTGATTGTTGACAAACCTGACCATCTCACGCCAGTTAGAATGGTGATCATTAAAAAGTCAGGAAACAACAAATGCTGGAGAGGATGTGGAGAAATAGGAACACTCCTATACTATTGATGGGAGTGTAAAGTAGTTCAATCATTGTGGATGACAGTGTGGCAATTCCTCAAGGACCTAGAACCAGAAATATCATTTGATCCAGCAACACCATTACTGGCTATATACCCAAAGGATTATAAATCATTCTACTATAAAGACACATGCACACCTATGTTTATTGCAGCACTGTTCACAATAGCAAAGACTTGGAACCAACCCAAATGCCCATCAATGATAGACTGGATAAAGAAAATGTGGTACATATACACCATGGAATAGTATGCAGCCATAAAAAAGTGTCCTTTGCAGGGACATGGATGAAGCTGAAAACCATCATTCTCAGCAAACTAACTCAGGAACAGAAAACCAAACACCACACGTTCTCACTCATAAGTGGGAGTTGAGCAATGAGAACACATGGGCACAGGGAGGGGAACATCACACACTGCGGTCTGTCAGGGGGTGGGGGGCTAGGGGACGGATAGCGTTAGGAGAAATACCTAATGTAGATGATGGGTTGATGGGTGCAGTAAACCACCATGGCATGTGTATACCTATGTAACAAACCTGCACGTTTTGCACATGTATCCCAGAACTTAAAGAATAATAATAATAATAAAAAGAGAATGCCATAGACCAGGTGGATGATACACAACAGAAATTTACTTCTCACAGTGCTGGAGGCTGGGAATTCCAAGATAAGGCAGTGGTATATTCGGTGTTTGGTGAGGACCTGCTTCCTCACAGATGGCCGTCTTCTCGCTGCGCCTTCACAAGGTAGAAGGGGCAGGGCAGCTCTCTCGGGTCCCTTTTATGAAGGTACTAATCCTATTCCTGAGGGCTCCACCCTCATGACCTAATCACCAAAAACCCCATCTCCCAATACCATCACACTGGGTGTTAGGATTTCAATACGTGAATTTTCAGGGATACATAGCACCGAGAGACACCGAAAGACTTATCGCAGGTGGCATGGATGGTAAGGAGCAGAATTAAAATTCACACTACTTCTGATTTCAATTTCTGTGCCCATTTAACCAAAAACACTTAGGTTAAATGACCGATGACTTGACCCAGAGTGTATTAAGCTGGTTTACTGCAAACCAACACATTTAAAATTGGTTTCCCTCAGTATAATATACAGAGAAATGGATGAAGGATAAATTCTTGAGACTCAGCCTTGCTAGTAGGATGGCCCTCCTGTACTTCCATGTGCTTCAACCCATGGTGACAATGACACACCCTGGTATCACACTTGCCCAACCAACATGGCTGCAGATGTTGGTTTAGCATTGTCTGCATTGTTCTAGAGTGAAACGGGTATCAGGCTGTCACCATTCTCACAAATTGTTAATAAGAAGCCTTTATCAAGGGGGCATCTTCGGACTCTGTTTTTAACACCTTCTGAACCATGACTTGGAGCCAGCAGAGGAGGCCATGGCTGCAAACTTCGGCACAACCATGAATGCTGCTGTTCAAGAAATTACGATTTACGTCCATCCCAAGCTGTAAATGCTAGTCTTTTTTTCCATGAACCTCAAACAATTTTATCCATGAAGCTCCTTCCTCATAAAATCTGTGGAAGCCCAATGTATGCCTGGAGAAAGAGGGTGCCCTGGATCTGGAGGCTGGAGCAGCAGAGGGTAGGTGTGCTGAATAACTCCCCCTGGCCTCCCCTTTCTCTGTCCCCAGGGCTCTTCTAGGGTGATTCTAGGCTTCCTCAGAGCACGGTTGAAAACTCTTGCTCTCCTCCAACCCCTTCACTATAGAGACTGAAACAGAGCACCAAGAGAGTTAATGTCTTCCTTTGTCACATGGCTAGTACGTGGCAGAGAAGGCTTTGACTCTTGCTCCAGTGCTCCTTTGAGAGGAACCTGCAGACAACTCTTAGGCAAAGGGCAGTCAAGACACATTTAAGAAGCAATGCTGGCCTGGCGCAATGGCTCACACCTGTAATCCTAGCACTTTGGGAGGCCGAGGCAGGCAGGTCACTTGAGCCAAGGAGTTCAAGACCAGCCTGGGCAACATGGCAAAACCGTATCCCTACAAAGTATACAAAAATTAGCGGGGCATGGTGGTGCATACCTGTAATCCCAGCTACTAGGGAGGCTTACATGGGAGGATGCTTGAGCCCAGGAGGCAAAATTTGCAGTGAGCTGAGATCACGCCACTGCACGTTAGCCTGGGCAACAGAGTGAGACCCTGTCTCAAACAAACAAAAACAAACGAACAAAAAACAAAACAAAAACAAAGAAGCAGCAGTGTTAACCCCACTTCTGTTACTTTCTTGCTTTCCACTCATGAGCTCTTTGTAGCTTATTTTCGTAGGACCCAAAGGTGTTGGGTTGAGCCTGACATAGCAGAATGACTAGCAGATGATCGATCACATTTGTTATATGGGTTCAGAGAAATTGAAAAAGACACCCAGTTCTCATTAAATGTGATCAGGCATATGAAGAGCTTAACACAGAGGATGAAATCAGCAGACGTCAGCCAGCGCTGTTATTGTCACTGTCCTGCTCTAAGCTTGCCTCTGTCATCTGTTCACATTGTGACTCTGAACATTCTCATCTCAGTTTCCTTGCCTGTAAAAGGATGACAATGATACCATCCTCTTGGGGTTATTTCGAGGACCAAAATAATGGATATACGACCCTTTTGAAAAATATAAGAGTAAGCTAGCATTATTATTACTTGGCAAATAATTGAATTTTCTTCCAATTACACATCAAGTCAAGCGCAATTCACCTATCAGGTTTATGACTGTGATCATTCTTGATGGGAACTTGCATGTGAATTTTATGGCTCACACTTCAACCCAAGGGAGAACGCTTTATTGACTTGCAAGCTAACACCTGTGATCAGGGCAGAAAACTGAATTTCAAAAAAACTGAAGCTTGAATTTGGAAATTGGGGCATAAATAGGAGAATGTACCAAGCTGTGATTTCTTTAAAAGCTCACCAGAACCATAACTGAAATACAGGATTCTAGTTTTGTTTTGTTTTGTTTTTGAGACAGAGTCTTACTTTGTTGCCCAGGCTGGAGTGCAGTGGCACGATCTTGGCTCACTGCAACTTCTGCCTACCGTCTTCAAGTGATTCTCGTGCCTCAACCTCCAGAGTAGCTGGGACTATAGGTGCACATCACCACACCCAGCTAATTTTTGAATTTTCAGTGGAGATGGGGTTTCACCATGTTGGCTAGGCTGGTCTGGAACTCCTGGCCTCGAGTGATCTGCCTGCCTTGGCCTCCCAAAGGATTCTAGTTTTTAATATCAATTTTGTCTTTGTGTTAAAGACAGGTTTGTGGCAAATCAATGAAAAAATCAATATTGTCTTCTGATACCACACTGTCCTCCTCATACTTTATTTTGTTTTCAATTTTAAGTTGCAATTGAAGTCACTTGTTTACTTAAGAATCAGCCTCTCTGACTAAAAGTTAAAAGGCTTGAGTTCTAGTTTAATTACACCACCAACTAAGTGTCCTACCCTTTGTAAATTACATGTCTCCCTGGGCATCATATACTTCTCTCCTACACAATGGTGGTGTGTGGTGTAGTAGTGGTGGTAGTGGTCATGATAGTGGTTGGTTTGGTGTAGTGATGACGGTGTTGGTGTTGGCTTGTGGTGGAGGTGTTGTTGCTGGTGGTGTAGGATGTAATGTAGGATGTAATGTAATAGGATGTAGTGGTGGTAAGCATGGTTCTGATGGCTGTGATGGTGGTGGACATGGGGATGATGGTTGTGGAATGAAATGGTGGTGGTGATGGTGGTCATGGTGGTGATGGTAGTGGTGGTAGAGGGGATGGAAATGGACAGAGAGCTAGTGGTCAAGGAGGGTTGGCCTAGGTGGTCTCTAGGTTCCTCTCAGGTCCACTATTCTATGTTCTTTGATTTCTGCTGCCATTTGTGTGGTCAGTGGGTTGTCCACTGGGGCAATCAGTGAAATGGAGGGGAAAGGAAAAGATTCAAAATTGGCATTGTTGAGAGTTTTCACCCACTTGAATTCTCTTTGTAAGATCTGTGTTTGGGGCACTAGGAGTCTTGTTCTATAGTATTTGTGGAGTAGGAAAAAAGATTTGATCAGGGAGGTTATGTTTGGCCAAGAGTCCATCAGACTTTGATGGCTTCTACCAGCTCCCAGAATTGACATGAAAAGGATAGCATTGTATTAGAATTTTGCTGTAAGAACATTTGAAATTGGGGAATATGTAAATCAGAGTCCCAAAAAGAAACAGATGGTGCACTAAATTAGGATAATTCAAGGAGGTTTAATTTGCAAAGGAATATTTATAGAGTGTGGCCAGGGTAGAGGGGAACCATAATGGAAGGTACAGAAGCCCGGGCTAAAAAACAAGGGTTACCATCCTAGGCTTGCTTACAAGAGGGAGAGTGTAAGTTTGCTAGGGTTCTCTAGCAAAACAGAGCCAATAGGATGTATATATAGGAAGAGATTTATTATGAGGAATTTACTTACTCAAGGCTGAGAAGTCGGAGCTGCTGTCTGAGCTGGAGACCCAGGAAAGCCAATGGTGTAATTCAGTCCCAAGTGCAAAGGCCTAAGAACCAGGGTTGCTGATGGTACAAATCCCCATCCAAGGGCAGGAACTGATGTCCCAGCTCCAGCAGGCAAGTAGGAAGAAAAAAAGGGGCCAATTAATTCCTCCTTCCTCTCCCTTTTGTTCTATTCAAGCTATCTGCAGATTGGATGGTGCCCACTCATGTTGGGAAGGACAGTCTACTGAGTCCACATATTCAAATGCTAATCTCATCTGGAAACCCTCTCATGGACGCACCCAGAAACAATGCTTAGTCTGGGCACTTCCTGGCCTACTCAGGGTGATACATAAAATTGACCATCACAGATCCATTACAAGCACTCAGGAGAGATGATATTTGTGTAGCAGAGGCTGCCTCAGGAGGAGACTTCTGTGGAGGGTCCCGGCCAGCAGAGGCAATGCTGCAGGGAGGGAGCCAGGTACCTGGGTCTCACTCTCTTCCCTTCTTTCGGTCTCCTGCCTGGGCTCACAATTGGCCAAACCCAAGCACAGTCAGGGCAGGGGAGTCTACTGAGGTGGTTCACACCCATTTGTCTCCTGGGCAGAGAACAAGGTGGAATGGGAAGGAGAGTGGACCTGGAAGGAGAACAGAAGGCACAGGATCCCATTGCCATTAATTCATCCACACAGCACATGGTTTTGAGCATCGATGTCCTGCTAACTAATGTTCTTGCATGCCAGCCCTCATGCAGTGTACATGTGATGCATTTCTGTTGAATGTGTTGGGATGGCCTTTGAGTTTGGAGTAAATACCCAGCCTGGCCTCCCTCTGTCCCCAGTGAACATTCTCATCACCAACGGGGCCAGTACAAAAGGCTGCCCCCAACCTCCATGCCCCCTTTTCCTGACCGGCCCATTGTGCATCCCACCCTCTGCATAGCCAAGCTTTGTTCGAGGCTGACTTATTGAGGTGACTGTGATGTAGCTTCCTGTGCGTGGGAGCCAGGACCATTGGAGCTCTGTGTCCCATGCCTTGAAGTCTGCCTGGCACTTAATAAGTGCCAGTAACAGGAGACACTCGGTAGGTATTTGAGGAACGGATAGCAAATGCTTTTATTTTCTCACAAAAACATCATACTTTCTTGTCTTCCTGCTTTTGGCCATATCCCCCTTTATCCTTCTCCTGTCTTCTTGCTGTGTCTTTTGTCCAAGTACTGCTTTCACAGGAAGACCTCACGGACACCAACCCACAGCCACCAGCCCTTCCGTGGTGACAACAGTGGGTTCCAGTCCAGTGCCAGATCATTTCCTAATTGTCCCCCATGTGTGCCACTCACCTCCTCGGCCAGTCATGAGCTGGGCTTGAAACCCAGGGCCATGAATTTAGGGGCCTCATCTTTTATTTCATTTGTTCCCAACACCCCACTGCCTGCCCTCAGAGTAGATGATGCGAGAATAATGATAATAATAGTGATTGTAATAATGAACCATCTGAGCCCACACAGAACCCTTTCCATTCCATGACTTATTCCTTTCTTTCTCTTTGTTTGTTTTTGAGATGGAGTCTTGCTCTGTCTCCCAGGCTGGAGTACAGTGGCACAATCTCAGTTCACTGCAACCTGTGCCATCTTCCTGCCTTAGCCTTCTGAGCACCTGGGATTACAGGTGTGCCTCACCATGCCGGTCTACCATTTGCATTTTTTGTAGAGATGGAGTTTCACCATGTTGGCCAGGCTGGTCTCAAACTCTTGGGCTCAAGCAATCCACCCACTTCGACCTCCCAGAGTGCTGGGATTATAGGTGTGAGCCACTGCACCTGGCCTACATGAATTATTTATTTTAATTCTCACAACAACCCCATGAGGAGGGCCATATGTTGGCATCCCCATTGAGGTTCAAAGAGGTTTTCAGTTACATCTCACAGCTGGTAGGCAGAGAAGGCTGGTTCAACTCTAAAACCCGCTCTTGTTACCATGACTTCAACTATTTCCACACCTCTGCTCTTTAGTATTTTCTCACTCTTCATCCCTCCCCTCCCCAACTCAGCATCTAGAACAGGCCTGGGCACCTAGAAGGTGCTTAAATAATGCCTGTAGATTCATTGCTAGGTGAGGTATCCCGTGATTGATCAATGACCCTAGCCTTTCTGTTAACACCGAGAGGTACAGGAAAACCTTTGCAGCCAGGCCTCATGTCCAGAAGTCAAGCAAGTTACCCTCCAATAGCCTGGCAGCCCCTCTGTCTCCCCAGATTGGGGCTCTGGCTGCCTTTCCAGTCATCCCAGGACATTGCTCCGGACAATCGCCTTTTGCTTCCAGCGCAGGAACAGCCTGCAGAAAACCCTCCTTCAAGCCCTCCGAATCAGAGCGAGAGGGGCCCATAAAGTCCAGGCTATGAAGTGTCACAGTGTCTGAAACAACTGCTTCTTTATTGCGTAAGCACACACCAGGAATCCGTTCATTTCTGGGCAGCGGCTGACGGAAAAAGAGAAAGATTTTCCATGTATTTATTATGCGAAACATAACATACAGGGGATATGAATGGCGATATATAATTAGACATAAAACGAGCTAGACTTGAGGAATTGCCAAAAATCTGTGGCAGGATAATGAAAGTGCTTTGAGTGGTATCACTTATTTCACAATCTGTCATTGCAATCGACGGCCTCAGTAACCTGTTGAACGCCGCAGAAACACAGAGCTGGGAGTTCGTTTGGGGGGAGTTGCCTCCTGGGCACCATCTTTGATTAGTTCCTGTGTCTTTTCTAAGGCAAAGACATATTCATCTTGGAGCCCTGGTGGCAAAGGAGCTGGATAAAGAGAGGGTGGGTGTGGAGGAGACGAGGCCCATCCCAGGCAGAGGGTAGGTGGAAGCCTGTCTGTTGATTCCCCCAGCTGGACTGGGCTGCACTGCTGTCTTTCATATCATACCAGCTAAGAGAGGTGAGAGCAGGGGCACCACTGCAGCTTCTAGTTCCAGCTCTATGGCAGTCTCCCTTTGCAACCTTCCCAGACCACTGGAATTCCCTGGGCCTCACTTACCAACTCTGCAGAACAGGAAGATCGACCCAAGAACCTCCACATGCAAGGATGCGTGCCACGTGAGTGGGGGCCACAGTGAGAAGACCCTGATGTCCTGGCCTCTTTCCTAATAATCCTATCCAGCTTGTCATTCATCTCTGAGGGTGTATGTCAAGCCTTTCAAATTAAAAACATGGGCTGGGCATGGTGGCTCATGCCTGTAATCCCAGCACTTTGGGAGGCTGAGGTGGTCGAACCACTTGAGGTCAGGAGTTTGAGACCAGCCTGGCCAACATGGTGAAACCCCATTTCTACTAAAAATACAAAAAAATAGCTGGGAGTGGTGGTGGGCACCTGTAAATCCCAGCTACTCGGGAGGCTGAGGCTGGAGAATCACTTGAACCCAGGAGGCGGAGGTTGCAGTGAGCCAAGATTGTGCCATTGCACTCCAGCCTGGGTGACAAGAGTGAAAACTCTGTCTCAAAACAAAACAAAACAAAACAAACAAACAAAAACATGCCAGAGCTGATCCTTGTGGTAGTTTACTTTTAAATTAAGTTTGAAGGTCTGCTACACATACACCTGGCACTTAGCAGTTACCCAAGTTCTTCCTTCTTGCAGATAACTGCTCACCAACTCTTGTCCATCTTGCTTCCTTAAACTCCACATTTGTCTCCAACACTAGCTTTGCTTCTGCAACTGCCCTGGCTCAGTCTCTCACTGTCTCTTTCCCAAATATTATAACTACTTCTAGTGTGGTCTGGACTGGTGAGTCTTCTCTGTTTGCCTCTCTCCCTCTCATTCTCTCTTCATTCTTCTCTGCCCTGTTCTGTGTCTCTAGACCGAACCCCTGCAGAATCCTTCACAGCCAGCAGCCAGTTCTGGCTACTGCCCATGGAAAGCCCCAAGAGAAGCTCTAGGGGCTGTTTTTTGCACCATTCCTGCCCCAGATCATGTTTCCCGTGGTGGTTGCATCCTCAAAGGCCTGCAGCTCTTGCCGATGGTGCCTCCAGCTCTTACCAGACACATTGGTGCGATTTCCTGTCCTCTTCCACTGCTTTGGGGCTCTGGGGGCCGTTTCATGCCTCACTGGTCCCACCCATGCCTCCATGAGCAATAGCTTTATTCATCCATGGACTGAGCCCCCTAAGTCAGACTATTTCCTGCCAGAATCCCCAGTGTACATGCTGTCCCCTGCTTCTGCTGACACCACGCACAATTCTCAAAGCACAGTCCTGACTGCCTCTCTCCCATGCCCAGACACCATTGCCTCTCCATTGCTGCAGTCAGTATGAAAGGCGCAGCATATGCAGAGGCCGCTCATATGCAGCTTGGCTCTGCAGCTTGGCTCAGATGTTCTCTTCTCTGGTCTCCTTCCTCTGTTGCCTGTCACTTCCCAGCAGAACAAGCTGCTCTCCCTAAACACAATCCCCACTGCTCCCTCTCCCCAAATCTCCACAGCTCCAAATCCCACCTGTCCATCGAGGCTCAGCTAAAATGTCACCTCTTCCATAAAACTTCCCATCTCCTTCCAGCTGGAAGCAATTTTCTCCTCATCCACACTCCCCGGGGATATTATCTGTTTCTCTCTTGGTCACTTATCACTTCCCCAACCTGTATTAGGATAATTTATATACAAGCTGTATCTTCCCTTCTGGGCTGTAAATTCCAACGGTGCCTCTTTCATCTTGCTGAAGGCCGTGTGGAATGGTCGTTACACAGGTTTGCTCTGGCGACAGCCCGCCCAGCTTCAAAGCCTGGCTCTGCTGCTTTTTAGCCACATGAACTTGGCACATTATGTTATCCTACGGAGCCTCTCGTTGCTCATATGCAAAATGGGGGTGTGCGTTTTGGGGGTAATAATACCACCTGTCCTGTAAGATTGTTGGAGGATTACCTGAGTTAGTACATAGAAAACAGTTTGAAGGGGGTCAGCATATGATAAGCACCCCCATATCTTCTGTTCATTTTATTCTCAGTAGCATGTGGCTAATTCATTCCATGTGCTGTCAAGATAACGGGAGAGTAGATCGGATGATAGGGCAATGCCTGGAAAACAAAAACGTCCTCATCACAGTGATTTTCTCAGATTGGTCATGTTAAAGAATGTGACCATTTCCAAAGCTGGAATCCCATTCAGAGACAAAGACCAACTTCTTATTAAAACACCAGACACACTGATGCCTAAAGCTAATGAGTGGCCAGAGCTGGGGCTTGAAGTTCTCTCATAGCAAGTGTTTTCCTTCTATGCTCTGCCAACCTTTGTATAACTACAGTTTCCAAACTTCTAAGCCTTAAGAGAAGATGACCTCAAGGAGACCAGCCTGGAGGATGGGACCCCCAGTGGACAAGGGGCAAGGACCCATGGCTCTGGGGATTCCCCGGGACTTGTCCCACTTCCTCATAACTTGGGAGAGAAATCCAAGGGTCTGCAAATACTGCCTTGCGTTTGCCTCCTGGAACTTCAGATCCTGCTTTCGGAGCGGTTTACCCTCTGAGTAGCTCTCAAAATAATGTGAGATTCCTTCGCTTTGAGTTTGAGGCATGGGCATCTTTGGGGAGGAGGTTGACACAGAGTCACTGGGAAGAGGTGGAAGAGAAAGAGTCCCCATTTGTGATAGCCAGTCAGGAAGCAGAAAATAGATTTGGTCTGATGACATTTGGGCAACTATTGACCTTGTCATGGAACCCAGAGGCGCTGGCCAGGTGGACAGGGATCAGGTGGCAGCACTTCAGGGAGAATGCTTCTGAACCTCTATCATCCCTGCCCTGCAGTTGGCCAGCTCTCTCTGGGGCCCATCTAGCCACCAGCACGGATGCCTTACAAACCAGGGGTGGCGGGAGAGGGTCGGTAGAGGGTGGGGGCAACCCCACAGGTCACCCACTGAGCTGGAGTAGCAAAGCCAGGCAGTGTGGGCGCGGAGGTGGGCTCAGCTAGGCGTGGAGGCAGATATGGGAAAGGTGTTCTCTTTTGGGCAGCGTGGAAGTTGGAGCATGGAAGGCCAGACCCCCCTGCCTGGCCTCTGTGAAACCTCTGGAAAGTCTCCTAAAGCCACCAAGGGTCAGTTTTTCTCATCTTTAAGATGGGACATGAAAGTGTCTCAGAGTTATTGGGGGCATGTGAAAAGACCTGGAGATGGGGCAGTGGAGTCGGGGTCGGGGGGTCTGAATTCACCTGAGAGAGGTGGATTCAGATCCTGGTTCTACCACATAATGCTGTGTGTCCTTGAGAAATGGATAAACTCTGAGTCTCATTGTCTTCACCTTTACAAAGGAGTCGTTGTGAGGCCAAATGGTGATGCATGTGAAGAGCTTGGCATAGAGCCTGTTCATGTGATTATTAGCAAGGCACAGGCCAGGCACATGAAGGCTTGGTAAACCTTAATAGAATGGACCACGGGCGGGAGGGACTTTGGCCATTACAAAGGGCCACATAGAAGCAAGGGCTCTTGTTATCATACCTAGGCAATGGAGACACTTTTGGGTAACCTATGGTGGTTTCTGCACCTGAGAGACCTTCTCCCAGTCTTCTTTGCATCTCATGTTGGTGTCCAGCCTGGACTTGGGAACCCATGCAACTGACTTTATCCAGGAGTGGGAAGGACCCTGCTGGAAAACGACTTACTAGAGAGGAATTAAACTGATCCAACCTTAGGTCTCTGTTCAGAATATTCAGTGGTCAAGACACTGGGGCCCCTTGGTACCCTTCCAGCAAGCTCTAGCCACAGGTTGGAACAGTGGACAGGTTTGGTGGGAGTGCAGGTGAAAGGGGCAAGACGAGGATCCTTTTGGCTGCGTTGTGCTGGTTGTCTCTTGGTGTGCTCCCGAAGCCCTGGGGGCCAGGCAGAGCTGGCCGTGGGGGAGGCACTGATAGAGGTTTCTCCCATCCCTGCTCCTGCATCAATCTTTCAACTTTCAAACACCAGGGAGCCACTGTCACTCGTGTCCACATGGAGACAGGAGAGAGTCATGGGGGAGGAGCTGAGAGACTGTAACGAGGCAAATATATTAAGGAAGGAGATATAAGAACTTCCCTCACCACGACTACCATGCCCTTGGCTCGCAGACACGAGTTCACAAACACACATGCATGTACTTGTTGATACAGTACATGTAACTCTACAGACTTTGAATGAACATTTATTATACACCTACAGGGCCCTGACACTACAACAATGAATCCAGTTCTGTCCTCAGGGAGTTTGCAGTTTGGGGTGAGGTGGGGGAAACTGACTCAAACAATGAAGTGTTGGTGCTGTCTCTTCTATGTGCAAAGCCCAAGGAGTTTGAGAGAGAGAGAGAGAGAGAGACAGAGAGAGAGAGAGATTTAATCTGCTTATGAGAATCTGGGAGTGCTTCAAGGAAAAGGTGCTGCTTGAGCTGGGTGTTGAAGGATGAGTAAGAGTCCTCCAGATGGGCTAGACAGAAATCTAGTTCGACGTTGCCTTCCACAGGAAGTCTTTCCTGATTCTTTCCCCTTCCCCACCCACCTGGCCTAGGTGTCCAGGGCCTCTGATTCCTTGACGCTTTGCATGTCTCTGTCACTGTGAACCACTGAGAACAGAGACTGAGTGTTTGTGCCCCTAGCTTCTGAATCATGTCTAACATATAGAAGACTTTCAATAAATGCTGAATAAGTATGAAAAAGAAAAGGAAGACATGCGGGGCAGAGAGCAGAGTGCGCAAAGGCATGGAAGAGGGAAGATGAAGGAGAGTGGAGGCATTTGCCGAGGCAGGATGCAAATAGAACAATGTAGGGACATAAGTCAGATGCTGCTGAAAATGGCAGCCCACAGTGTCTCTTACCAACTCTCCCATTAAAGCCTTACCTTAGAGAGAGGAATAAACAGCTATTGTTCTTACCTCAAACGTCCTCCCAAATGCCTGCCTTCTCTTCCTCCCTGGGGAAGACAAGCAGGACCAGTGCTGCCACAGGAGTTGCTCAAGGTCAGGAATAGGACCTGGTTTTTCCACTGTCATTGTCCTTAGCTTACAGCCTACAGTCTGGCAAATACCAGTGCCATGGACTGATGAATGCTTTGCAAATCTGGTTCCCATTAAGATGCCACTAAAGAAACCCAAGAGGTTCATGTGGCAAGGTCAGACTAGATGTGAACAGATTGACAAAAGTCCCAAAGAACTGAACTAGCCCCATGGCTGTGATACGGGTGGGTCTGAAAATATCCAGGGATGTCCAGGCGCAGTGGCTCACACCTGTAATCCCAGCACTTTGGGAGGCTGAGGCAGGTGGATCACAAGGTCAGGAGTTCGAGACCAGTCTGGCCAAGATGGTGAAACTCCGTCTCTACTAAACATAAAAATTAGCCGGGTGCAGTGGTGGGTGCCTGTAATCCTAGCTACTCGGGAGGCTGAGGCTGGAGGGAATCTCTTGAACCTGGGAGGCGGAGCTTGCAGTGAGCTGAGATTGTGCCACTTCACTCCAGCCTGGGCAACAGAGCAAGATTCCATCTCAAAAAAAGAAAAAAAGAAAAAAAAAGAAAAAATATATATCCAGGGCTCCCTTGGTGTTGTGGTAGGGTCAGGGGATAGCCCTTGCTTTCCTGTGTTCCTAAAAGAAGATAAAGTCACACTATCAAATAACAAATGCCTCATCAAAACACAACCCAGACAGCAGCCCACTTCTCCCAACAAGAAACAGGCCAGTCTTGACAGTATTATAATTATGATGACAAGGAAGGGAAGGCTGGTCCATCACCCCTCTCCCCGCCCCGACCTCTATCAGGGGTAAGCCCAGGGGACAGGAGTGCAGAGTGGCTGAGGGCAAAGCCTGTGCCCTGTTGGAATAGCCTGGGCCTTCTCCTTCCTAGCCTGTGAGCTGTGACGGGGATTCAGTGAGGGTCTCAGGCTGTGCACAGCCCAGGACAGTGCCTGGCTCGGAGTGAGTGCTCAACAAGCTTTAAGTGTCAATATTCTTGCTAAAAACCTGAAAACTAACCCTAGAGCTAAGCAGTGGAATTCTGCCCATGTTGGGGGTGAAGAGACCAAAGTTCAGAAAAATTCATTAACGTGTTCAGGATCATACAGCTGGAACAGGGGAACAGGCAGGGCTGAGGTCCAAGTCCAGGCAGGCTGAGCCCAGAGCACTCGCTTTGAAGTTCTGTTTTATACGACTCCTTAGCAGGAAGCTACTCAGGGCGAACTGACTCAAGAGCATCATTTCCTAGAACTCCTGATGCCAAGTCCAAGAGCTGGGGGAACGCTGGAAACAAGGAGAAGGAAGGCAGAGAATGCTGGTGGAGGCAGCAAGGAAGAAATAGATGCAAGAATATTAGAAGGTGTCATAAGAGGGATAAGGACCAATCGCACCTCTGTCTTGCCCCATCCCCTCTCCAGGTGAGAAGGGCTGCATGAGACTTTAGTGTCAGACAGGAGCTCAGTGCTGATCATTCAGCCCTGTGCCTAGGGACAGCCCTTCAGCCTCCTTGATTTCCTGTGATTTAGTCTGGGTCTGAGGGCACCTCCTCATCTGGCCAATTCAGAGTAAAAGAATTTGGAAAGCTCAAACACTCAAGCAATGTAGTTTTTTGTTCTGAGAAAGGGTCTTGCTCTGTCACCCAGGCTGGAGTGCAGTGGTACAGTCACCATCACTGCTCACTGCAGCCTCAAACTCCTGAGCCCAAATGATCCTCCCACCTTAGCCTCCTGAGTAGCTGGGACCACAGGCATGCATCACCACACAGGCTAATTTTGTATTTTTTGTAGAGACAGGGTCTCACTGTGTTGCTCAGGCTGGTCTCAAATTCCTGTGCTCACACAATTTTCCTGCCTCAGCCTCACAAAGTGGTGGGATGACATGCATGAGTCACTGTGTCTGGCCAAGAAGCTTAGTTTTTAAAATAACAATCAGTAAAATAGGTTACAAGTTTTCAGTCAAACCTGTCAGGTGGGATGAAAATTTGGGAAAACCAGGCCACATTATTTTCAGTTAAGTTCTGTGAAAACTTCTGCAAAATCAATCAGAAACTCTGTCAGTTCATCTCAAAGTCCTGGGAGTCTAGACAGAAGTTCAGGCTTCGCATGTACTGGGGTGGTTGGTTGGAAATTTGGTGAGGTCGGTCCAAAATCCAGCCAGGTCAATCCAAACTCTGGATCAGTCCCAAGTTCAGTGCAGCAAGGTAAAGTCCAAGCGGCGTAGTCAGATATTTAGTCAGATTCATCATGACGTCACTCTGACCATTTGGGGTTGGGTAAGCCATCGGGTGTGGGACTGGGTTTGTGATGGGCGGACAGAGAGGCAGAGGATTGGCAGTGTGCGCAGGCCTGGGAGCCGAAGTGGAGAGTGAATGGTACTTTCTGGGGGTTTCCAGAACCACCTCTAGCAGGAACCCAGCTAGGGAAATGGTGAGGCTGACCAAGAGTGGTGCATGGTGCTCCCAGACATGTCCCTGGCACTTCCTTGAGGAGACCTGAAATGCTACTCTGTTGACCCCTACAACCCCAGCACATTGCTGAGCTGCCAGCTTTCTAACGCCTACCCCCTGTCCAGCCATTGGGCAGCCAGCCAGCATGTTTTGGCCTAAAGGACAGCAGCTTTGTGTACACACGTAGCACATGCTTGTCCCCACACAGCCTGCCTGTCTGTTCTCCCACGCTCCTTTCCCTCTCTGGCCAGAGCTGAGCAGGCAAAGCCAACAGCTGGCCTGGCGCCCCGGTGCGTGGAGGTGTAGCTGGGCTCTGACCCAGCTCCTCAAACAGGTTCCATATGGCCCTCCCGGCCGCCCCCCACTCCCGTTCCCCACCTTGACTGTTTCTGAGATTAAAACCCTTTCCTGGCTTCCCAGCAGTGGCAGGGAGGGGCTGCCACGCTGCCATAGGGGCTGAGCTGGTGTGGAATACTCATCAAAAGGTTAGCTGGAGGGGGACAGATTTCTTGGGCAGTTGGATGAGGGGGCATGGAGGGGAGCACATGGCTTGAGCATAGGAGAGACCTCGGTCTGCCCCTGCAGCCCAGCTGCAGCCTCTGGAGAAGTTCCTGAGTGTCTGACTTTGGCAACAGGACCTCAAGGCTCCGGTGGGAACAGGCAGCCTTCTGGGTCTCTCTACTTCTCTCCTGGCACTCAGAATTCCTCCTGCAGCTAAGAGGGGTGTGATGAAAGCAAAGGGACAGTTGAGATGGGAGAAGCCCTGGGGAGAGAAGGGAGGCTCCCCCATACTGTACCCACCAGTAACACTCAGGCCCTGGACAGTCAGCAGAGATTCAGACATGGCATTGGAGTGGGGTCCTGGAGCAGTCATCCCTGCTGAGCCCGATGCCTGCCCTTTGGTGGCAGGGCTGTGGGAAAGCCTTGGGATACTGGGACCAGAGTAATAGGGTGTGGTGAGAGTGGGGGATGCTCCAGGAGCTTGGGACTGCAGCTATCTACCCCTGGTACTGAAGTATTTTAATATTTTAACAGCCAGCTTAGTGGTCCTGGTGGCCCTCGCTGAACCTTAGCCTTGGGTTAGAGCCCATCTCTGCTCTAGCTCTGCCTTCTTCCCCGGAAAGGCTTTTGTTGACTGTGAATCCTGAAGACATATACATAGACACAAGCATGTGAGTGTGTGTGTGCCTGCCTGTCTGCATGAACTCTCTGGGCTCCCAATCCTTCTAAGTGCCCAGAAAACCCAGAAGCACATGCCCACCCTTGCACTTTGCCTGCCCTTGTCCTCCTGCCCCAGCCCCACCAAGTCCAGCACAGAGACTAGTCCAGAGGCACAGCTGATCCACTTCTGAGTCCCTGGCTGAACCATGTCCTGGGGCTTCTTAACTCTTATCCCTCCTCCATCCTGTCCCAGACTTGTGCCCAGGAGCTGGCTGGCATGACTGGGGCTCTGAACATTTGGAAGGCTCCCATTTAAACAGTCTCCCCACCAGACTATCCTCCTGCCTAGCCAGTCACACCATTGGCCCAGCTCAGGGAGCCCATCCCACCCGCCTTGGAAGATCAAAGCAGATTCCGCATCCATTTTCAGTGATGACATCTGGCTTCAGCAGGTGGTGATTTAGGATCTCAGCACTGGAAGGCCCTCAGGGATCTCCATTCTGGCAGTCTCATTTTCCTCATGGAGACCCAGAGAGAAGGAGGGTGTCAAGCTTGTTGCTGGGCTGGGACTGGAACCCCAGTGTCCACAGCTCCTGGAATTTCACCGGGAGAAAGGAAAAAAGTAGACAACGAGACTCAGCTAAGCCAGAGTTTTCCTTCTCCTCCTAGAACAAACTATGGGTGGAGGAAGGAAAAGACTTTGGAGATTGTTGTCTAATGGCTTCATGGTCCTGCCTACACCCACATCTTGGCCACTTCTCCGCATCTACATGGGTGCCAGGACATCATCGTGTCTCAGGCAGACCTGCAAAAAGTTGCAGGGCAGTTTCAAGGGCATGAAGGAAGCCTGATCTGTGAAACATTTTGCAACATTGGTGCAGATGAGGGACCCGATAAAGGAGCTCAAAGAGCCTCAGCCCCACTTCCTTGCCTGTCTACTCCTGCTACGGTTTGAATGTTTGTCCCTTCTGAAACTCGTGTTGAAACTAGATCCCCAATGTAACAGTATTGAGAGGTGAGGCCTTTAAGAGGTGATTGTGTCATGAAGGCTCTGCCCTCATGAATCCATTCATGGATTAAGGTACTAATGGGGCAATGGATTATTGGGTTATCATGGGACTGAGTTAATTATCAGGAGAGTGGATCCATTATAAAAGCCATTTTGACACACTCTTGCCCTCTCACCACGTGATTCCTTCCATCATGTTATGACGCAGCAAGAAGGCCCTCACAAGATGCAGCCCCTCAGCCTTGGACTTCCCAGCCTTCAGAACTGTAAGAAATAACTTCCTTTTATTTATAAATTACCCAGTCTCAGACATTCATTTAAGCAACAGAAAATGGACCAAGACAACTTCCTTCCTCTCACCCTCTCTTTAGCTGTTAAAGCTATTGCTATGCACAGGGAGAGAGTGGAAGCTGATTTTGTTTCTCCTCTGGGGGTGCTGTTTGGAAGTCTGGGGCTGAGGAAGGAGCAGTCATGGTCCCAGCCAACTCCCTGCATATGTTGGGGGGTGGGGGATGATAGGGGAGGCTGTGAACCTAGCCTAGCTTTGCACTGCCTTGTCCATCGAGCCCAGTATCCTTTACAGAGCATCTGGAAGCCCTTCCAATAGTCTATATCCAGATGTTCCAGGTGTAGTCACAGTGGGCAACTCTGAATTCTCCTTCCACCCTCTCATATCTGAGCTCTGATCATTGGTTTCTTTCCCTGACATGTCTTTCCAGGGACATCCCTGTTCTTCCAGCTCTGCTCAAACTCTGCTGAAGGACTTTGGTTCTCTGCCCTTCACATCGTTTCCCTGAGACATTGCATTCCTCTGCTATCACTCTGATCCTAATAGTCACAGTGAACAAGGTGGGATACACTTCATTGAGATGTTAACAGGTATTTTTCTCCTAGGGGTTTGCTCTGCACTCCCCATTCCAGCCACCGAGCCTGGATTAGGAAGAGGGGCAGGATAGACGGTGAGTGGAAACAATGGAGTCTGCCTGGCTTTGTACCCTGCAAACCCCAGACCTTAGTAGATATGAGAGGTTGTAAGGGCTTATTGGAAACGTGGGAGCAAGGTCTGGAATGGCAGCAGGCGGTGAACATTGAGGAGGGGCTTCCCTGGAGAGTTCCGGGAGGCACCAAGATTGTAAGAGGGAAGGGCTGGGTAGCAAGTTCAGGCAGACAGCCTGCCTGGCTTCCCACACCCAGGTGAGGCCCAGATCTGAGAAATAGCTCCTGGGCCTTGGCACTTTGCAGGGAAGAGGCAGGGGAAGGCAGGTATAAGGGTCAGTTTGGTGATGAGTTTCAGGATGTGTCCACTGAGGCATGACTCTGTGGGGCAAATGCTTCAGGGAGACATCAATGCCTCTCAGCACCTGAGGTTATACAAGCCCCCGTAACTCAGACTCCCCTTGGGGAAAACTGGGAGGTTGCCCCAAATTCAATAAGATTGTGTCTACCACCACAACTGAGTGGGGAGCTCAAGCCAGCCATTAAATTGCTGTAGAAAGATAAATTATTTTGCCTTGGATGGCTGAGTTACAGCCCGAGCATGGAACCCACTGCACTAACACTGGCAGGTCCTGGGCAGCGTGTTCTTTGATCCTCACCATTAGCTTCAGGGGGCACATGCTGTGATTCTTCCCATTTTACAGACAAGAAACTGAGCCACAGAGGCATCGAGCAACTTGCCCAGGGTTACAGAGTTGGTACGAGGAAGTGGTCCAGATGCAAGCCTGTGTCTGTTTGACTCCTGAGTCCGTGCTCCTCTCTGTCCCTCCCTGCACCACTCCACTTAGAAGGACATGAGGTGAATTTAAACATCTTAGTCACAGTGTTGGTGGTTAGCCAGTGGGTCTATGCATGCCTTTGTCAAAAACATGTGCTCTAGCCTGTGTTTTCTCTGTACCATCAATGTTTGGATTCTCCAGAAACCCAACCCCAGGGTATCCCTCATCATCTGTCTTTTTGCCCTCATCACAGGTTTGGGAGCAGATCCACACCACTACAGCTGTGACTTGGAAGGAACACAGCCATCATTGATGTCACCGCAGTCCCTGCAATTCTGTAGCACAGTGTTGATTTCATTGTACCACAATGTAGCTCTAGGAGGCAGGACAGGATTCGTGCCCATTTTATAGACAAACATGCTGGGGTTCAGGGCTTGACCTAGGCCCTATCGAGGATAGTAATATGGTTTGGATGTCTGTCCACTCCAAATCTCATGTTGAAATGTGATTCCCAGTGTTGGAGGTGGGACCTGGTGGGAGGTGATTGGATCATGGGGATGGATCCTCATGAATGGCTTAGCACCATCCCCTTGGTGATGAGTGATTTCTCACTCTGAGTTCACATGAGATCTGGTTGTTTAAAAGTGTGTGGCACCTCCTCTACCCTCTTGCTCCTGCTCGCATCAGGTAAGACATGTCTGCTCTCACTTCACCTTCCACAGTGAGTGAAAGCTCCCCGAGGCCTCCCAGAAGTCAAGAAAATGCTGATATTATACTTCCTTTATAGCCTGCAGAACCGTAAGCCAATTAAACATCTTTTCTTTATAAATTACCCAGTCTCTGGTAGTTCTTTACAGCAATGCAAACATGGCCTAACACCAATAGAGAGGAGCTGGAACTCAAAGCAAGTTCTTTTTTTTCCCCCAAACTTGGCTGAAGGTGCAAATCTCCTGGTGTGTTTCCTTGGGTCCCAATTCAGACCTTAAAATCAGGATTTGAGAGAAAAGGGTGCACAGTCCCTGCCTCTTCAGATAAAGCTCTCTTGCCAGAGATTTGCAAATTTATTTGAAGCCTTGGAACATTTTATTTCAAAAATCTTTATGCTGGAGAAAAAACCCAGTGGATCCAAGGGGTGGGTGACACCACCCTCCATCCTACTCAGAGCCCCAAGGGTGCCTCTGGGCCTAGGTCAAGCACCATGAACCACACTGTCATTCAGATTCCAAGTCTGCCACTCATCAACAGTGGTCCCAACAATTTTTGCCAACTTCCCTGTGCCTCAATTTCCTCATACGTACAATGGGAAAATAATGTTATCTGCCTTGCAGAATTGTGAGGATCAAATGGGCAAATGTCTGTTAAATACTGAGAATAGTGCCTAGTGCCTGGCATATAAGAAGTGCTAAATAAATAAATGTCATTCACTGGGGCACTGTGTCTTGGCTGACTTTTTTTTTTTTTTTTTTAAGACAGTGTCTCCCTCTGCTGCCCAGGCTGGAGTGCAGTGGCCTGGTCTCAGCTCACTTCAGCCTCCACCTCCTGTGTTCAAATGATTCTCATGCCTCAGCCTCCTGAGTAGCTGCGATGACAGGTGTGCACCACCATGCCTAGCTAATTTTTTTGTATTTTTAGTACAGATAGGGTTTCCCTGAATTAGCCATGCTGGTCTGGAACTCTTGGCCTCAAATGATCCACCTACCTCCGCCTCCCAAAGTGCTGGAATTACAGGCATAAGCCACTGTGCCTGGCCTTGGCTGATTATTTTTTGAGGACTGAATCCATGTGTTGGCTGATTTAAATGGTTGCCTTGGTTAAAGGAATAATTAAATGGCATCATCCTAATGAATTAGAAAGAAAAATGGTCAAAGCAATTGTAAGATTTAATTGGTCTGTTTGGGGTGTTTTAAAATAATACTGATCAGTTTGCGGTGGGTGTGGTTGCTTTGCACGGGGTAACCAGCCACCTCTGCAGGCTTAAGCAGGCTGGGACGTGAGCAGATCTGCTTCCAGCCCCCACCAGGCTTCCGGGAGAAGTTCCCGTGGAGGCTGACAGACATCAGACGGAGGCCCCGTCGCTGGTGTTTCCTTGGTTGCTCAGGACCTCTCAGAGCTGCTGTCAGGTCAGATCCTGGAAACCCTGAGTGGTTTCCCAGCTGAGGCCTTTGAGTGCTGCTAGTTCGTTCTGCCCTGTTTCCTCTGGGGGAGCTGAGCAAAGGGATGGATTATTCACTTCCCTCCTCTCTTCCCCAATGGGGTTCTTTTTAGAAGGGGTGACTTGGTCAGTTCTGGGCAGGAAGGGTGATGAAGGAGGACAAGGCCAATTATTTTCCACCTCCCACTCTCTTTTCTGAGCACCCTAAGAAGTGGCTGGAGAGGGGACATCCAGGACCTGGGGTGGTTCCAGGACAGAGGCCTATGGCTGCTGTAGTTGCCCTGGGGTTGGCTGGAGCCAGGACTTCTCTGGAGAGGCACAGAGGGAACTTCACGGGAAACCACATTTACATCCAGGTGAAATCGGTTAGGCTGATCATCAAAGCGGTAGGAAGGATCCCAGAGAGGAAATGAGAGATCTGTCATGTTGCTTAACTCCCTGGTCAGTGGCTTCTATTGCCTTGAGGATAAGGTCTCCAATCCTACAGGCCTGCCCTGCCTGACTAGGCTGCACACCCACCTTGTCATGTGAGGGCCCCTGTGCTGCCAGCTCAGCTCCAGGCCCCTCCTGGATGCTCCTTCTGCCTCAGGGCCTTTGCACATTGTTGCTCTTCCGACCCTTTACCTTCTACAACTCCTCCTCAAGCTTCAGGCCTCAGGTGAAAGTCACTCTTTGTGAGAAGCCCTCCCTGACATTCCTCCCCCAGCCCCCATCCAGACCAGATGAGGATATTTGCTCTTCCCCTTATCGTGTATACTCCTTCAATTTCTCCTTCAGGGCCTAAGCACAGTTGTAACTCTTTATTTAGTGTCCATCATTCCTTTTTTAAGAGGACAGTAGCCATGTCTGCCTGATTCGCCATGACATTACCAGTCCAATGACAAGGACATAGTAGGTATTTCTAAATATGTGGTAAATGATGGATGGGCATTTTGGCCCACCCGTTCTAACGGGTACCTTGAAGATGGCAGAAGTTACAGGGAACCAGCATATGGCTTCACATTTGGAAGATCTTTCCAGTAGAGTTGGCCAAGAACCAAATGAATGCATTGCTTTAGGGAGTAGTGAGCTCCCTGTCGCTGGAGGAGTGCAAACTGAGACTGAGTGACTGTATGTGGAAACACTTAAGAAGGAATCTGAGTTTCTGGTGTGGAGTGAGTATAGACCCTGGAACAATCTTTCCAACCTTGTGAAGGTGAGATTCTAAGGTGGCAATGGGGTGATGGGGATGGACTGGCATCTTCTGAAGTTCCCTCTGTGCCTCTCCAGAGAGGTCCTGGCTCCAGCCAACCCCAGGGCAACTATAGCAGCCAGAAGCCTCTATCCTGGAACCACCCAGGTCCTGGATGTCCCCTCCCCAGCCACTTCTTAGGGCCTTCGAAGAAGACAGTGGGAGGTGGAAAATGGTTGGCCTTGTCCTCCCTCATCAACCTTCCTGCCCAGAGCTGATCAAGCCACCAGACTGGCATGGACTGGTTGCCATAGAAGTCCCTGGTTTTCTTTAGTCCAGAGAGGGAGAACTACCTCCTTGTCTCAGGCTTGTTCCTGAGTCACTGCCCAATCAGTAAGCAGGAACTTCTAAAGTCAGAGTGGCCAACGCAGTACCCATAGGGGCCAGGCTTAGAACATACATAAGTGGGGATACCCAGGTGCCTAAAAATGAGGGTAAAGCACTGTGGCAAGGATACATGGTTATCAGAGAGGCTACAGGGTGTGGTGGGGACTATGGCAAATTGGAGGGCACAGACCCAATTTAAAGGGGTCACCTCAGGCGCTGGAGAGATGTAAACCTGATACTGTCTAGATATTTAGCTTTTTAAAGAGAAGCAGGACATATGATTTTTTATATAAAATCTAATTTACTTTCTTTCTTTTTTTTTTGGTTGAGACAGAGTCTCGCTCTATTGCCCAGGCTGGAGTTCACTAGCACTATCTTGGCTCACTGCAACCTCTGCCTCCCAGGTTCAAGCGATCCTCCTGCCTCTGCCTCCCTAGTAGCTGGGACTACAGGCATGTGCCACCACGCCTAGCTAATTTTTGTATTTTTAGTAGAGATGGGTTGCACCATGTTGGCCACGCTGGTCTTGAACTCCTGACCTCAGGTGATTCACCTGCCTTGGCCTCCCAAAGTGCTGGGATTACAGGTGTGAGCCATCACACCCAGCTCCAAATCTCCTAATTTTCTTTTCTTTCCTTTTCTTTTCTTTCTTTCTTTTTTTTTTTTTTAAGATGGAGTCTCGCTTTGTCATCCAGGCTGTAGTGCAGTGGCACGATCTCTGTTCATTGCAGCCTCCGCCTCTCAGGATCAAGAGATTCTCCTGCCTCAGCCACCCGAGTAGCTGGGATTACAGCCATGCATCACCACACTTGGCTAATTTTTGTATTTTTAGTAGAGATGGGGTTTCACCATGTTGGCCAGGCTGGTCTCAAATTCCTGACCTCAGGTGATCTGCCCTCCTTGGCCTCCCAAAGTGCTGAGATTACAGGTGTGAGCCTCCGCACCCGGCCAAAATTTCCTAATTTTCAAGTGTTGGCAACTTGTGAGTCAGACAAAATGCATCTAGAGGCTACATTTGACCCTCTGTTCTGATTCTAAGATTCTAAGATCTGGGGATGACTTCTCCTTGTCCCCAAAACAACTGAACAACTTCTCCTTTCCTACCAGATTCCCCTTGGCCCCTGCAGTCCTGAGTGAGAGGTGCCAGCTCACAGCTCTGTCTTGAGAGCATCTCCTCTCCTTCCTTCACTATTCAGTTCAGGGCTCTCGCCAGGTCTGCTCTGCAAGGCTGATCACCCATCCTCCAGCTGCTGGGACTCTTAGCTGCGGATGGCTCACAGCTGCATTCGGAGACTGCCTCCCTCTGGGTCACATCTGCTGCCATGGGTGACTACAACCAATGACAATCTGATAGTAGGATATGAAGACCCACCCCGTACCTCAATTTGGGACAATGCTGGAGGACCATGTCAGCTGCAGAGACTCCCCATAGGATGGCTGAGGCCTCAGGTGCAACCTCATCATGGTTCACCTCCTCCCTTTCCCAGTCCTGCCTCGCTTGGCTCCTTCTACAGGGAGCACCTACAGAAGGCCTAAGGAACCAAGTGAGGCAGGACTTGTTCTTTCTGCACAAATCTCTGCATCAGTATTTTCAAAGAGTCCCATCTAAAACACCCAGCCTACCCACTCTTCTCGGAGACCTAATTTTTTTCTTATCAAAGCTTCTCTCAGGAAAGGCTCTTATATGCTTGTTCACATGGAGGTATCCATGGTTGATAATAGCTCAATGGATTTCTTTTTCCAGAGTCATCAGCTATTTTGAGAATCCTATGTTCAAAGGGTGGATGAACTTTCAGGGTAATGAGGGAAGATTGGGGCATTTCTGATTTATCATTGAACCGGGGCTGCACCACGCCAACAGCCTAAAGTAAGACAGGGTGATTCTAAGCCTCATAGATGTTGATTGGTGAGGCTGGCTCTTGAGATCTGCCATCCTGGGGCTTTTAAAGGGAGAATCAGCAAGGTGTGACAAATAGGGACCCGGCTAGCTGTGTGACTCCTCCTTTCTGGAGCTCAGTTTCTTCAACTGATTGATGGTGATACTCATTATAAAATTGTATCCATACATGAGCTTAATTAAGAAGAAGATATTAATATAGTCATTTTTGGACACACCGAAAAGTTCGATGTAAATGCCTTGGAATGGAGACTCCCAAACTTCCCTTTTCATAGCACCCTTAGTGTCATAGTAATTTGTTTTATTACGTATGTGCCCCCAAGACCAAAAGAAACACCAAAAAGATCCATTATTAAGTAGTTAGGTCTGAATAAATCAATGTGTAAGTCTGTCCTAACAACTTTGTAGCCATCTAAAAAATACACATAAAGGAAAATATATTTTTATTCCATTCTTAACCACAGTTATTTTCTAATGGGATGTATATTATGTTGGGTACTGCACAGCTTCCCAAACCTTGGAATCATGTCGGACGCCATCACCTCATTTCCTGGTCCACAATGATTTGCACATGGTATTTGCTTTTTATCACAGCAACCACCAAAACACTTGGCAAAGATATGATGTCACTGAAAGGAATGTAGCAGGCCCTAATGCTGAAACTGGTAGTGTGCGGAGCATCCAGCAGGTGTCACTGTGTTTCCCACAAAATTTAAAATATCCCCGCAGCCACTCCGTGAACTGGCGATGGTGCCCCCGGGGGCCTCAGTGCAAGGTTTGGGAGTGGTGGCCTCAGGTATTCACCATGGCTGTATTCAGAGAGTAAACTTTTGGATAATCTTTACTTCTTTCTTTCTACTTTTTCCTCATCCCTTACATAACAAGCATCTAACAATACGTAAATAAGAGCCAAATCAGAGAGATGGTTGTGCAACATTGTGAGTGTATTTTAATGTTGCTAATGATAAATTTTTTGTCATGTATCTTCTCCAACAACAAAAAAAACTATTTTAAAAAATCAGAGCGGCCAGGCTTGGTGGCTCACACCTGTAATCCCAGCACTTTGGGAGGCCAAGGCGGGCAGATCACGAGGTCAGGAGATCGAGATCATCCTGGCCAATATGGTGAAACCCCGTCTCTACTAAAAATACAAAAATTAGCTGGGCATGGTGGTGCGCGCCTGTAGTCCCAGCTATTTGGGAGGCTGAGGCAGGAGAATTGCTTCAATCCAGGAGGCGGAGGTTGCAGTGAGCCGAGCACACCACTGCACTCCAGCCTGGACGACAGAGCGAGTCTCCTTCTCAAAAAAAAAAAAAAAAAAAAAAATCAGAGAAAAGGTAAGATTTACATACTTTTTTAAACTTCGAACCCCCTCAGGGAAGTTGGATGGGATGAGGCAAGGGCAGGATCTATGAGCTGGGATGCTGTAGGGCATCCCAGCAGCCAAGGCTCTCAGCCTTGCATCCACCCAGCCCTGCACTCACCTACCCAGCTATCCACGCTAACTGGCTGCCTGCTTCCCAGGGAAACACTGGGTCTTCTGTCTCCTGCTTTGGGGCTATTTCCATTACTAAAGGAAATGAGATTCATGATGCTCCTGAAGTCCAGTCTCCTTAGGAGTTCCTTTTATGAAGGTTAGTGGAAACCTCAAAGTTTTTATTTACCTGAAATATATATTTTTGAAATGATAATTTTGGAAGATAATTTTGCTGCATATAAAACTCTGGGCTGATGAGCAATCTTTTCCTCAGCATTTGGAAGGTATTTCCCCTTATGTTTTAGCCTCTCCCATGGCTGATAACTGGCAATCTAATTGTAATTTTTTGGTAGATGAGTGGTCTTTTCTGTCTGACTGCTGTTAAGATTTTCTCTTTATCTTTGGTGGTCTAAAATCTCCCTTCAGTAGGACATGGTGTGGATTTCTTTTTATCCATTCTATTGGATGTATGATATATATATGTTAGAAACGTATCTTCCTTTCAGTATGGCAATTCCTCAAGGATCTAGAACTAGAAATGCCATTTGACCCAGCGATCCCATTATTGGGTATATATTCAAAGGATTATAAATCATGCTACTATAAAGACACATGCACACATATGTTTATTGCGGCACTATTCACAATAGCAAAGACTTGGAACCAACCCAATGTCCATCAATGATAGACTGGATTAAGAAAATGTGGCATACACACCATGGAATTCTATGCAGCCATAAAAAAGGATGAGTTCATGTCCTTTGCAGGGACATAGATGCAGTTGGAAACCATCATCCTCAGTAAACTATTGCAAGGACAGAAAACCAAACACTGCATGTTCTCACTCATAGGTGGGAATTGAACAAAGAGAACACTTGGACAGAGGGAGGGGAACATCACACATCAGGGCCTGTCAGGGTGTGGGGGACTGGGGGAGGGATAGCATTAGGAGAAATCCCTAATGTAAATGACGAGTTAATGGGTGCAGCAAACCATGTATACATATGCAACAAACCTGCATGTTTTGCACATGTACCCTAGAACTTCAAGTAAGAAAAAAAAAAAAAGAAATGTTCTTCTTTTATCTGTAGATCTGTGTATCTAATTCTCAAGCATTCTTTCAAAATGTTCCCTCTCTTCTATGCTTTCTATTGTCTCCTTTCAGGACTCTGATTACACCTGTGTCACATACTTTTTTATTTTATTGTCTACATCTCTGAACCTTTCAAGTATGCTCTTTCTCTCTCTGTGTTGTTTTCAGGGCTCTTTCTTTCTTTCCTTTTTCTTTTTCTTTCTTTCTTTTTTTTTTTTTTTTGAGACAGAGTCTCGCTCTGTTGCCCAGGCTGGAGTGCAGTGGCGTGATCTCGGCTCACTGCAACCTCCACCTCCTGGGTTCAAGCAATTCTCCTGTCTCAGCCTCCCAAGTAGCTGGGACCGTAGGTGGGTGCCACCACACCTGGCCAATTTTTATATTTTCAGTAGAGACAGGGTTTTGCTATGTGGGCCAGGCTGCTCTCGAACTCCTGACCTCAAGTGATCCACCTGCCTTGGCCTCCCAAAGTGCTGGGATTACAGGCGTGAGCTACTGAGCCTGGTAGCTTCTAGTAATATTAATATCTTACATAGTGTATTGTCAAAACTAAGACATTAAGGTTAGTAAAATATCATTAACTAAACTACAGAGTTTATTTGGATTTTCTGTTTTCAGAACTTTGTCTAATCTGCTGCTTAGCCATTTACTGTTTTGTTTGTTTGCTTTCAATACTGAGGGTGCAATTGTCATTTTGAGTGAGAAATGCTTCTTTTTGAAGGGCTGTCTTATAAATTATGAGACTTTTAGCATCCTTTGGTTTCCCCAACTAAAAGTCCAAGTTCAATTAATGCCCCAGACCTTTCCAAATAACATGAGGCGGGGGAAGGCAAGAAGTACCTACCACACTTGGTTGAAAACAATTTGAGGGAAAATAAACACTAAATTCAACCCAAAATGTGTTAGCTCAGACTGCCATAGCAAATACCATGCAGTGGGTGGCTTCACAACAAATTCATTTCTCGCAGGTCTGGACACTGGAAAGTCCAAGATCAAGGTGCAGCAGTTTGGTTCCTGGTGAGGGCTCTTTCCTGGTGAGAAAGTGAGGACCAGCTTCTCACTGTGTCTTCCCATGGCAAAGAGATCTCTCTCTCTTCCTCTTCCTAGAAAGCTGCCAGTCCCGTTAGATAGTGCCCCACCCACATGACCTCAATTAACCTTAATGAGTTCCTAAAAGCTCATCTCCAAATATAGGGGGAGACACAATTCAGTTCACGGCATAATGCAAATCAGAAGGCAAATTTTGGTATATGATACACGCAAGATTATATACCACCTAGGAAGGTGTAGACCTAGAGCTCCATTCTTAAATAAATAGATAAGTAAATAGGAGAAGGCACTAAATTTAAAACATAATCTCCAGGCCGGGCGCAGTGGCTCACGCCTGTAAATCCAGCACTTTGGGAGGCGGAAGTGGGTGGATCACGAGGTCAGGAGTTTGAGACCAGCCTGGCCAATGCGGTGAAACCCCATCTCTACTAAAAATACAAAAATTAGCAGAGCGTGGTGGTGCGCGCCTGTAATCCCAGCTACTCAGGAGGCAGAGGCGGGAGAATTGCTTGAACTCAGGAGGTGGAGGTTGCAGTGAGCCAAGATCGCACCAGTGCACTCCAGCCTGGGCAATAGAGTGAGACTCTGGTTTGGAAATAAATAAATAAATACATAAATAAAACAAAACATAATCTCCAGTCATCAGGGAGTTTAAAGTCTATTTTGGAAAACAATATAAAAATCTGAAAGTTCAAAAAAACAAAGCATTAAACAAAAGTTTGAGATCCTTGTAGAATAAATGCCACAGGGTACTCTAGCTTAGGGTGAAGAAACAGCAGCTTTCTTAATGTAATTAAAATATGAGCTATGGCATCTCTCTCCATCTATTCACTCTCTCCCCTGTTACACTGGGAGCTGATAGAGAATGCTGGAATATATGTGATACAGCATCCACCTTTGTCTGAATATGAGCTACCTGGTACATAATTTCATACTGATGCCTCCTCTATATATGTATTTAAGAGCTATACCTTATGTCTAAAAGCTTTTCATTTTGAAATAATTTCTAGATTTATAGAAGAGTTGAAAAGACAGTATGGAGAATTCTCTGTACCATTCTTCCAGCTTCTGGTAATATTAATATCTTACATAGCTATATTGTCAAAACTAAGACCTTAAGGTCAGTAAAATACCATTAACTAAACTACAGAGTTTATCTGGATTTTCTGTTTTCCGCTAATGTCTTTCTGTTTTTCTGTTTCAGGATCCAATCAATGACATTACATTGCATTTAATTGTCATGTCTCTTTAGGTCCCCAGTTTGTGATGGTTTTGCAGCCTTTCTTTGTCTTTCATGGTCCGGATGCTTTTGAGGAATGCTGGCCTGATGTTTTGTAAAATAGCCCCCAAGTTGGATTTTTCTGATGTTTTCTTATGGTTTGACTGAGTTATGGACATCTGGAGGAAGAATACCACAGAGGTAATGTACCCTTCTTATGGCATCCCACTAGAGAGTACATGATATCAATGTCTTATCACTAATGATGTTAACCTTGATCACTTGGTTAAGTGGCATCTGCCAGGTTTCTCCTTGATCAGTGTTACTATTTTTCCTTTTCCCTAGCTATTACTTAGAAGAGAAACATAAATCCAGCCTGTCTCAAGGAGAGGAGAGCTAAGCTAAACTCCCATACAGAGGCGCATCAAAGAATTTGTGGACATATGTTAAAGCCCCCACAGTAATTAATAAGTATTTCAAGGGTGATAATTTGAAGCTATGCAAATATCCTCTTTCTGTAGTTTGCCCACTAATTTTAGCATTAGTCAATGGATCTTGACTGCAGAGGTCATTACTATCATCTTCTAATTGTACTTCTCTATTGCCCTCATTCACTCTTCATTTATTAATTAGAATTCTTCTTTAAGAAAAGGGTTCTCCCAGCCAGGTGCGGTGGCTCACGCCTGTTATCCCAGCACTTTGGGAAGCTGAGGCGGACAGATCACTTGAGACCAGGAGTTCAAGACCAACCTGGGCAACATGGCAAAACCCCATCTCTACTCGAAATACAAAAATTAGTCAGGCATTGTGGCTCACACCTGTAGTCCTAGCTACTGTGGAGGCTGAGGAACGAGACCCAATTGAACCTGGGAGGCAGAGGTTGCAGTGAGCCGAGATCGCACCACTGTACTCCAGCCTGGACAACAGAGCGAGAACCTGTCTCAAAAAACAAAAAACAAAACAAAACCACCACAACAACAAAAAAAACAAAAACAGGGTTCTCCCTTCTCCAGCATTTATTATTAAATCATTTATTTATATCAGATGTTTTGTTGCTCAAATTGTTACAGCTTTGGCTATAGGAAGCTCATTCAGTGTGGCTCTTGTGCCTTTTGATTTTTTTTTTTTTTTTATGTGAAGTACTTCCTTACTTTCTGGCACAAGATGCTTTAGGTTCGTCTTATACTTTTTCTGCCCTTGACGTAGCATCACACATTTTATTGAGGTTCCTTTTATTGGACATTGGTAATTAGAAACTAATACCTGGGCACGGAGTGTCCTTATTGCCCCTGGATGTCATTGCTTCTAGTTCCTCTCAGTGGACAGAGCTAGAAAATACCTGCATGTATACTAATCCATGTAAATACATACCCCCATCTACCACGTATTCGAATGTTTGGCCTCTTCAAAACTCATGTTGAAACTTAATCCCCAATGTGGCAGTATTGAGAGGTGAACCCTCTAAGAGGTGATTGGCTCATGAGGGCTGCCCTCATGATGGATTAATTCACTCATGGATTACTAGATTAATGGGTTATCATGGGAGCAGTTCTGGTGGCTTTACAAGAAGAAGAAGAGAGACCTGAGCTAGCATGCTGTGCACTGCCTCAGGACTCTGCAGAGAGCCCACCAGTAAGGAGGCTTTCACCAAATGTGGCCCCTAGACCTTGGACCTCCCAACCTCCAGAACTGTAAGAAATAAATTTCTTTTCTTTGTAAATTCTGCAGCCTCAGGCATTCAGAACAGATAGCAACAGAAAACAGACTGAGACACTACTTCTTTCTCTCTCTTTCGCTATCAAAATAAATATGAGTTCACACTGATATCTCAGACTCCAACCCAACATACATTGAGTTCTTAATTTGGACAATCATACATTCTTTCACCAACAGTTCAGTTTGGTTCATTTGTAGTCTGTCACCCATTTCAAGTGTACCATCTGTTGAGTTTTGACAAATGTATATACACCATGTAACTGCCACCACCACAATCAAGAGAGAGAGCATTTCTATCACCCTCAAAGGATCCGTTATGCCATTTTCCAATAAATCCTCACCCCAACCCCAGACAATCATTGCCTTCCATCACTATAGATTAGATTTGTCTTTTCTAGAATTAAAATCAGAATGGTACCTATGTATTCTTTTGTGCCTGGCTTCATTTGTTCACTGTATTAATTTCCTAGGGCTGCTTTAACAAAGTACTACAGACTGGGTGGCTTAAAACAACAGAAATGTATTCTCTCACAGTTCAGGAGGCCAGAAGTCTGAAATTATGTTGTCGATAGAGTTGGTTCCTTCTGGGGGCTCTGAGGGAGAGTTCATCCCATGCCTGTCTTCTGGTTTCTAGGTTGCTGGCAATTCGTGGAACAGTTTGATCTATGGCTATGTAACCCTAATCCCTGTGTCCATCTTCACATGCTGTTCTTCTCTATTCCCATGTGCCTTTCAGGACATTTAGCATAACTTCATCTTAACCTGATTACATCTGCAAAGGCTATTTCTAAATAAGGTCACATGTCAAGTACTAGGGGTTAGGATTGCAACATATCTTAAAGGGGGACACAATTCAAAACACTCAGCATAACATATGAGATTCATACACGCCACTGTGTGTACACGTAGTTTGTCACTTTTTATGGATCAGTAGTGTTGCATAGCATGTATACACCACAATTTGCTTATCCATTCCCTTGTTGTGAACACATGAGCAGTTTCCTATTATGGCTTATTATGTTATGGCCTGTTATGAACGAAGCTGTCCTGAACATTGAGGCGCAAGTCTTCATGTGGACACATGTTTACATTTCTCTTGAGTAAATTCCCAGGAATGGAATGACTGGGTTTTGGAGTATGTACACTTAACTCTTTAAGAAATTGTCAAACTTACCCCCAAGGTGGTTGTAGTACTTTACATTCCTACCAGCAACTTATGAGAGAGTTCCAGTTGCTTCACATCCTCAACAGTGCTTGGTATTGTCAATCTTTCCATTTTAACCATCTGGGTAAGGCTGTGGTGGGAACTTAACTTGTTGTGATTTTAATTCACGTTTCTCCTATGACTAATCAAGTTGAGCAACTTTTCATGTGTTTATTGTCCATTTGCCTATTTTCTTCTGTAGGATACAGTAAATTCCTCTTCAAAGTTTAGCCTGGTAACTTCCTTTAAAATTCAAGAGGGAGAAAAAGTGCAATGAGTTCTGAGTTCCTCTTCAAAGAACCAATACATCAGTATGTTCAGCTTCCCTGTTGTTTGTTCTCTATTTTAAAGTTTGACTTCCTCGTTCTTTACCCTCGTTGCCCCTAGTTTTAGTAAACAACGACTTCCTAACCTCTATCACCTGTTCTGTCCTTAGGCATCCTTAGTCACCTGCTCTGTAACTGTCCTTCCCGCTGAAACTACTCACTCCACCCATACCCCTGCTCTCTTTAAAACAGCCAGTCGGAATTAGCTTAGACCGTGCAGTCCAACCCTAACCAATAGGAGAAAGACACAGCAACAGGGACTAGCTGTGTTAGGATGAGAACCCCTTCCCCTCTCTTGTCTGGTGTGCTCTCGCCATTGCCCCGATTTACCCAATAGAAGTAAATTGCCTTGCTAAGAAAACTTTTGCCTGAGTGCTATTTTCACTTTGTGGCACTGAGCATTTACTTCCAACACTTCCGTGAAGTGTCTATTCAACATTTTTACCCGTGTTTTATTGGGCTGCTTTTCTTATTATGAGTTTTGAAAGTTCTTGATATATTCTGAACATAAGCCTTTTGTTGGATATACATATTGTATTTTTTCCCTGTGGGTGGCTTGCCTTTTCGTTTTCTTTCTTTCTCTTTCTTTCTTTCTTTCTCTCTCTCTCTTTCTTTCTCCTTCCTTCCTTCCTTCCTTCCTTCCTTCCTTCCTTCTTTCTTTCTTTCCTTCCTTCCTTCCTTCCTTCCTTCCTTTCTTTCTTTCTTTCTTTCTTTCTTTCTTTCTTTCTTTCTTTTTCTTTCTTTCTTTTTTCTCTCTCTTTTTCTTTCTTCCTTTCCTTCTTTCTCTTTCCTTCTTTCCTTCCTTCCTTCCTTCCTTCCTTCCTTCCTCTTCTTTTCTTTTTTTTTTTCAGGATCTAGCTCTATTGCCTAGGCTGGAGTGCAGTGGCACAATCATGATTCATTGAAGCCTAGCCCTCCCAGGCCCAAGCAATCCTTTCACCTCAACCTCCCAAGTCGCTGGAACCACAGGCACATGCCACCACACCTGGCTAATTTTTTAAGTGTTTTGTAGAGATGGGGTCTCCTTATGTTGCCCAGGTTGGATCTTTACATTTTCTTAAGATATCTTTCCAAGAGCAGAAAAAATCCATTTTAATTAAGTCCAATTTGTGAATTTTTTAATTTTATGGTTTATGCTCTTTTGTGTCCTACCTCAAGGGCACAAAAACTCTCTCCTATATATTCTTCTAGAAGTTCTAGGTTTTGTGCTTTGGTCTGTGCCCATATTGAGTATTTTTATGCATGGTGTTAAGCAGTGAGGCAGAAGTTGGAATTTTTTTTTCTTCTATGGCTATCCAATTGTTCCAGCACCATTTGTTGAAAAGGAAATTCTTTCCACATTAAAGTATCTTAGAATCTTTGTCAAATCAATTTATTACCAGATGCGCATGAATTTATTTCTGGATTTTCTATTCTGTTTCTATTGATCTATAAAATATGTCTATTCTTATGCTAATATTACATGATCTTGGTTACCTTAGCTTAAAATAAGTCTTGAATCAGTTTAAATTTCTAACTTTGCTCTTCTTTTCAATACTCTTTTGGCTATTACAGATTCTTTGTATTTCTATATAAATTTTAGAATCAGCTTGTTAATTTCTACCCCAAAAAAGCCTTCTGGGATTTTATTAGGTTTACATATTTGAAAGGAAAAAATAAATCTTGGGGCCCTCAAATCACTAAGCTAAAAGGAAAAGTCAAGCTGGGAACTGCTTAAGGCCAACCTGCCTCCCATTCTATTCAAAGTCATCCTTTTGCTCACTGAGATAAATGCATATCTGATTGCCTCCTTTGGAAAAGCTAATCAGAAACTCAAAAGACGCAACCATCTGTCTCTTATCTACCTGTGACCTGGAAGCTCCCTCCCCACTTCAAGTGTCCTGCCTTTCTGGATGGAACAAACGTACACCTTACATATATTGATTGATGTCTCATGTCTCCCTAAAATGTATAAAACCAAGCTGTTCCCCAATCACCTGGGGCACTTGTTTTCAGGACTTCCTGAGGCTATCTCACAGGCGTGTGTCCTTAACTTTGGCAAAATAGACTTCCTAAATTGACTGAGATCTGTCTCAGATATTTGGGGTTCACACATTAAATCTGTAGAATAGGGAATAATTGACATGTTTACAGTATTGAATCTTCTGATCTATGGCACAAAATAATTTCCATTTGGTAGTTTTCAGTGTATAGGTCTTACACATATTTCATTCCATTTATTTCTAAGTATGTTTGGATACTATTGTAAGTGGCATTTTTCCACTTCAACTTCCAGTTGTTCATTGCTAGTATATAGAAATGTAATTGATTTTTATATAGTAACCTTGTATCCTGCAACCTTGCTCACCTCACCTATCATTTTAGTAACTTATTTGTATGTTTCTTCAGATTTCCAATGTATGCAATTGCAATGCTTGAAATAAAGACAGTTGTACTTCTTCTTTTCCAATCTGGATGCTTTTATTCTTAACTTATTGCAGAGGCTAAGACTTCCTGCAAAATATTGAACAGAAATAATGATGGGAGACATCTTTTTCAATAAAAGATGCCAAAATAATAGGATAGCTGTATGAAAACAAATAGGTAAAGAAACAAACAAACACACAAAAAAAACCCCCAAAGACTCAATGATTCCTAGCCTTGTGTGAGCACTGGGAATTCAGACCACTGAACTCTGAATTCTCCCACCCTGTTCTGCATTCCAGAAAATGCCTCCGTGTGGAAAATTGGGGTAAGGTTGATCTGATCTGTTTGTATTCTTTCAAGTCCTGGGTTTTCTATTAAACTACATCTTAAAACAGTTGTTCTATACATTTCCACCCCAGTTTTCTAGTTGTTTACTAAGGGAGAAAAAGTGTAGACCTTGCTATCTTTTCATGGCATAGTCATTTTTGTTAGTCTCCTATTCTTTGCTTATTTTTTTGGTTCTGTGAACCCAGAAAATCTGAGACAGGTCTCAGTTAATTTAGAAAGTTTATTTTGCCAGAGTTGAGGATGTGGCCACAACACAGCCTCAGGAGGTCCTGATGACATGCGCCCAAGGTGGTCAGGGCACAGCTTGATTTTATACATTTTAGGAGACATGAGACATCAATCAATATATGTAAGAAGTACATTGGTTTGGTCTGGAAAGGTGGGACCATTGAAGCAAAGGCAGGAAGGCTCAAAGTGGGGGAAGGAGCTTCCAGGTCACAGATAGGTGATAGACAAACACATTCTTTTGAGTTTCTGATTAGCCTTTCCAAAGGAGGCAAATCAGACATGCATCTATCTCAGTGAGCAGATGAGTGACTTTTAATAGGATGGGAGGCAGTTTTGCCCCAAGCAGTTTCCAGCGTGAGTTTTCCTTAGTGATTTTGGGGGCCCAAGATGTTTTCCTTTCACAGTTCCATCTTGTATTTCTTTAAATATTTCAAACACAGTTATTTAATTGTCTATATCTGAGAATTCCAACATTTGTAGTCTTTGAGGGTTTAAATCTGTGGTGCCTTGTATCCTTATGTGTTTGGTAATTTGTGACTGTGACTTAGTCTTTGGGCGTCACAAGCCTCTCAGGTGGGAACACTTTCCTCTAGAGGTGATTTTTGCTTGTTTGGCTGAGAGTCAGAGAAGTACTTATGACCTGGAACCTCTGTCCCAGACTTTATTTAGGAGTGTCCGTTTCAGCTCCTCCAACTTGCAGGTGGCTCTCTGCTGTTGCCAATAGGTGTATTTACCCTCAGATCAACATCACTGATATGGACAGGAGGCAGGGAAATAGTGGGTAGAAGAGGGTGGGGTCCCTGGTGAGGGCTCCATCCTTAAGCCTGGACCTGAGATGAGATGATGCATTCCTGTTTTCCCACCTGAATGTTGCCTTTTCCAAAACCACCCTGACCTGCCATGCCCCTAACTCTGTACCCATAAAAACACCAAACTCCACTGAAAGAGGAGCAGAGTGGCATGGCAGAGGAGAGAAGAGAAGTATCTGAATGTTGAAAGAAGAGGCAGCTGGACATTGGAGACTGTGGTTGGAGAGGAGTTCTTCTGGGGATGGTCAGAGAAGGAAGATTGTCTTCCCACTCCATCCCCTTTCCAGCTCCCTATCCCATTGAGAGCCACTTCCATCACTCAATAAAATCCTCTGCATTCTGTTCCTGTGACTCGATTCTTCCCGAATGCCAGACAAGAATTTGGGATGCACTGGGTGTGGAACCCAAAAAGGCTGTCGCACTGACTCTTCACTGAGCTGTTTAACATTTAAGCAGTTCATGGACGGCAAAGCTAAAAGAGCATTGTTTGTAACACATGCCCTCTGGGGCTCCAGAGGTTGCGGGCAACCCCTAGACGCTGTCGGGAGCTGGGACAGGGTTTGTTCCTGCCAGCACCCAAAGGCACTTGCCCTGGCTCCTGCACCCACTCACCTGTGTGCTTTCCTTAACTACAAGGGGTTTGAGGGTGATGTCCAAGTAAATAAGCCCACCCTCTCACAAATCCCACAAGAGGGTCAAAGGAACTCTCCCATCTCATCACCTTTGGGTTTCAGCTCCTTGGGAGTTTTTTCCTTTTTTGAATATTTCCCTAACATTCTGCAAGCTCAGAAATGTGTTTTAAAATGTGTGTTATCACATATCCAGGCTCCAGTTCTTTAGCAAGAGGACCTTTCTAAACATCTAGTTTGCCATAATGTTGGAGTCAGAAGTCCTAGTCTTTCACTCTCCATCCATCCTTTCATCCATCCGTCACTGATTTTTCTCTGTATTCCTTACTCATTCTCCTTTAGGCACCTCTGTTGTCCCCAGTTCTTTAATGCTTCAGAGAAAACAGAAGATCATTCCCTTTCAGGAGTGACACAGTTGAGAAAACAACTCTAACACATTGACCCTCCCTAAAAATACCCTTCCTCACCTGCCAGCCCTCACCTCCTGCATGGCCATGCTTTATCCTGGCGTCTCAGGACCAGTGTTGGAGGAGCTTTCAGCAAGGAGAAAATGTCCTGCCGGCTTCACCCTATGATTGTGACCCTATGACCTGGAGTTCATGGGCCCAGGGTCACTCTAATGGGGTTGTGGGGAAGGGCACAGAACCAGGGGTGGGTAGCACCAGGGTGGGGACATGCTGGGATGTTTGGGTCTTGAGAACAGAATCAGCAGGTGCAGCCTGGGCCAGAACAGTCCTGACAACATATGCTCCCGGTCTCTGGAACAAGCCTCGCTTGTTAAAAGAGGAAAACAAAATAGCCCATCCTTCTCTGCGTATGGTTCACACATATTTGAAGCTGTGTGACTTCTCGAGGGTCCTGGTGGCGGCCACTGTGTAGTGTTTGGTCAGGCTGGCTGCCAGCCCATGCCCTGTCCCTGGCACCCCCGCCCCTCCATCCCAGTTTCTGTGGCAGTAAATCACTCACATGCTGTCTCTGAAGGGAGAGGTCTGGGACCTCCTGGGCTGGGCAGACAGAGGGCTCCTGGTACAAACATGCTCTGCTTCTTCCCACCAGCAGACAAGTGGCCTCTGCAGTTGAAAAGGATTTGCAGGACGGTGGGGGAGATTGTTGGGGTGCTAAAGGAAGAGAGATAATATGAAGCTTGCTCTGTCCAGAGGCCTGCAGGATAAGGTGGGAACAAAGGTCAGTATTTCCTTGGAAAGTCAGTACTTTTCAAACTTAAACGTGCACGGGAATCACCTGGAGGTCTTGCTCAGGTGCAGACTCTAATTTGGAAGGTCTAGGGTGGGGCCTGAGAGTCTGCTGTTCTAAGAGGCTCCCAGGTGTTGCCCATGCTGCTAGGCCAGAGGCTGTAAGTAGCAGGGCTAAAGGGGCATTTGCCAACCTAAAGGGAAATTTGAGAGAGGCTGGGTGGAGCTGCACCATAGAATCACTGGGGACGCTTTAAGATAATGTCTGGCCCCACCCCAACCAACTGAAGCGGACTCTGCTTGTACTGGGACACCTGTGTGTTTTCTTTTTTGTTTTGTTTTGTTTTTTTGAGACAGAGTTTCGCTCTGTTGCCCGGGCTGGAGTGCAGTGGCGCATTCTCGGCTCACTGCAAGCTCCGCCTCCCAGGTTCATGCCATTCTCCTGCTTCAGCCTCCCAAGTAGCTGGGACTACAGGTGCCCGCCACCACACCCAGCTAATTTTTTGTATTTTTAGTAAAGACGGGGTTTCACCGTGTTAGCCAGGATGGTCGCCATCTCCTGACCTCGTGATCCGCCCGCCTTGGCCTCCTGAAGTGCTGGGATTACAGGCGTGAGCCACCGCGCCTGGTCGTGTTTTCTTTTTTAATATTCCACTCCCCACCCACCCCAGGTGGTTTGAATATGCAGCCAGGATTGAGAACCACTAGGCTAGATTATGGAAGATCATTCCCCACTTTAAAATTAGAGATCTGTGACCAACTAATTTGCTGTCACGGTGGGATGGCTGGAAATGACTTAACATTATGCTCTTCCCAGGAGCAGCTTCATATTCACCAAGGGTTGGGAGGGGAGTTTGGCTTGGAAGGAATGACAATGGCGGACCTCCAGGGGGAGAACAAAGGACTGGCCGCGTCTTGCCGAAATGGCCATGCTATGTGATCTTGTCTCAGCAATTTCATGCCTTGAGCCTCCGTGTCCTGGCCCTGACCAGCACAACTCCTGTTTTGTTCTGTCTGTTCAGCCCGGAATTCCCAAAGGGCTTGGAGTTTTCTACTGCTCTGGAAGGTTCTCTTCCCCTCTCATCTCTTCTGAGTGAAAAAGGCAGCTGGGAGGCCCCCTACCCTTCTCCCCTCCAGTGATCCCAAGCCATGGCTGAGAATAGTGGGAATGAGGTGCTAATGCCCCCGTCTTGAGTAGATTTCCCCCCCCCGCCCCCGCACACACATCTGGTTTCCATTTTCTTCTGCAGCAGGCCCCATTGAGCAGAGCCTTCCTCTTTGAATCTCTTGAAAAATCATGCCCAGAGGCCAGGTTCAGCCCCCATGCTGACCCCAGCCCTCAATGCAGCAGGAGTCCTTTCTCAGGGACCCTTGGCCCAGTCTTCCGCATGGTCTTTGGGAGGCAGGCGGGGCCCTCACCAGAGGGGAGAGCTAAAGGCCGGGGTGGGGTGGGGGACATTAGAGGAGTGCTGGCTCCCTGGAGAAGTGGGGAAGCAGGAAAGTTGGGGAACACCTGAAAAGAACAGGAGGAGTACATGAGCCACCAGGAAAAATGAGTGCCTGCTGCCTCCAGCTGGGAGGACTGCAAGCTCTTCTTGCTCTCACCCAGACCCCTGGGCACAGAGACAGTAAGGGCCAAGTGGGGATGGAATGGGGACTCTTGGGGTCCGATTCTACCTTAAGAGATGTCAGGGTCATAAAGACAACACACTGGTCGTGCTCACTGACTGGGGAATGTCCCCAGTGTCCCTCCTGTCTTGCATAGCACACTGTGGTGGTCAGGGGCACTGGCTCTGGATAGCACAAGACTGGGCTGAATTTTGGCCCTGAATTCACCCTAGGTGGGTCATGGAACTTATGAGTCAGTTTAATCTTCTGTTAATTAGGAGTATTAGAGTAGAAATTGAATTATAGTAGATACACAAGCAAAGCATTCAGCCTAACACATAGGAAACAGTTAATAAATGGTAGCAAACATCTATTATCCATTTATTCATTTAACCACACGTTGACAATTTGTCTATCTGCCCGTCTATCTCTCTGCCTGTCCATCTCTCTGTCCACTCATCTCTTTATCCATCCATCCATCCATCCATCCACCCATCCATCCATCCATCCATATCTTCAACCAGACATCCAACCATCCATCCATCATCCATCCCTCCATCCATCCATCCATCCATCCATCCAATCCATATGATGGCAGGGATATTAGGGTTCATCCGTTCCAGGAGGTCTCCCACCTGGAAAGCTTATTAGCTGGGCTGGTCCTAGACCCTCCCTCAGAAGTTCTAATTTAATAAATCTGTGAGGACCCAGGAATTCACATGTTAAACAAGCTTCCCACGTCATGCTGATGCAGGTGGTCCTCAAGCCACTCTCAAGAAACACTGACCTAGCACCTCACCTCATTTTACCAAGGAGGAAACTGAGGCAGAGAGGGTGACTTCCTGGCTGGGCTTTCTCCCCTCCCCTACGGCCCCCATGAGTGTGGTGTGTGGGGGCGAGTGTGACCAAGAGCCCTGGGAGGGCAGCAGAGGGTGGCTGGCAGCCCACCACACGGCCCCCCCACCCTCTTGCCTGCCCCTGCCCACAGACACTGCCCTGACTCCCACACTGAGCCTGTCAGGGACCAGGGATTTATTCCTGCAGGCCAGCTTTTCACCCTTTCTTTCCTGGGTTATTTATGTCCCTTGCCTTTTATCTCCCGCCCGGCTGGCCCGCAAGGCCCATTATGTCGCTTTGGCTGTGGCCGCATCAATCTCCGGCCGCGGGAGCCAGGCCCCCAGCCCATCTCATCATTTATTTCCCAGGTCTCCCTGATGCTCAGCTGGCAGCTGTCCTGGTGTGTGGATGACCCTGGCTGGCGTCCTCCTCAGAGAGGACCTTTGTCGGTGGGTCTTGGGATTGTCGGGTCAAATGGGCCACGGGCAGCTTGTCTGAGGCCCCAGGAGTGCTGTGACCTTTCAGGAATTAGCATGGTGGTAGGGGCAGTGTTCTGGTTGTCAGGACTTCAGAGTCCCAGCCTGAACTCTGCCAGTGACTCCCTGGGTGATATTAGACAAGGAGCAGTAACTAGATAGGACAATCCAGGTCACAGCTTCCAATGCTTCCAGATGTGTGACAAGTGCTTCCCAAACTGTGTCTTATAAATTTTCTTCTTTTTTTTTTTTTTTTGAGATGGAGTCTCATTCTGTCGCCCAGGCTCTGGAGTGCAGTGGTGTGATCTCGGCTCACTGCAACCTCTGTCGCCTGGGTTCAAGCGATTCTCCTGCCTCAGCCTCCCGAGTAGCTGGGATTACAGGCGCCTGCCATCGTGCCTGGCTAATTTTTTTTTGTATTTTTAGTAGAGACGGGGTTTCACCATGTTGGCCAGGATGGTCTCAATCTCCTGACCTTGTGATCTGCCCGCCTCAGCCTCCCAAAGTGCTAGCATTACAGGTGTGAGCCACTGTGCCTGGCCGTGTCTTATAAATTAATAAACATTTATTAAAAAGGCAGAGACAATTCCATAACCAAACTCTGGAAAACTCTAGCTTGAACAGAGGTGTCGTGAGTTGAATGGTGCTCCCCAAAAGGTATGTCCATGTCTTTACCCCAGGAACTTGTGAAAGTGACCTTATTTGGAAAGAGTGTACTCACAGATGTAATCAAGGATCTCACGATGAGATTCCCCTGGATTTAGGGTGGGCTCCAATCCAGTGATGAGTAAAAGGTGAGGGAGACACGCAGGGTAAAGGGCATATTAGGAGTGAGGCAGAGACTGGAGTCATGCAGCCCCAAACCAAAAGATGCCTGGAGCCATCAGGAGCTGGAAGAGACAGGAGAGAATTCTCTCCTAGGGCCTTTTGAGGAAGGACAGTCCTACCTATTCCTTGATTTCAGACCTCTGGCCTCCAGAATGGTGAGAGATAAATTTCTGTTGTTTTTAGGACACCACTTTTGTGGTAATATGTTATGGTAGCCCTAGGAAGCTGATACAAGAGAGAAACAGTTTTGTATGCTGCAGGACTTGCCAGGGCCTTTAGTAGCAAATGTGCATTAGGAAGCACTAGGGCTGCAGCGTCAAACTGTGACATGAAGCACCTGACTGGGGAGCTCCCCTCAGGACTTGTGTCTTGAAGAGCACATTTTGGGGGATGCTGACCTATGACTTGGTGGGAGAGGTTGGGGAAGAAGGGAAAGTGTGGGGGGACCTGCTTGGTCTAATCTTTTTGGAAACGAGGTGGGGGTCATAGGGTCTGGGGCTCTGTCCCAGATGCAATGAAGTGAGGGATTTAGGATCACCGGCAAAGGAAGTCACCTTGCAGCTCGATCCACTCCCAGAGGAAGTTTGGGTTAGAGGGGTGCAGAGAGGAAGCCGCTGGAGGAATCCTCCCAGCCCACCTTTCCAGCCTGCAGGCCAAGTCACCACCTGTCCTGAAATCCTTTCCCGCCTGCCAAGGATAGGGTGGTGGGGGCTCCTGCACCTTAGATGTCTCTATTCTGAAGAACCAGGCTTGTTTGCAAGCCCAGGGAGCTAAGGGTTAATAATAGTCGCCATAATGATAATTCCAGGTATGATTTATTGAGAGATTACCACTGCCAGACCCTGTGCTGAGTGCTTTATGCATATTAATTAATTAATTCCTCACAACTCTATTAGTCCATTTTATAGACGCAGAGATGGAGGCACAGAGAGGTTGAGTAGCTTGCTCCAAGTCACACAGCTAGTAAATAGGAGATCCAGTATTTAAATCCAGGTTGTCTGACAGTTCTCAACCATGAAGTCACACTGCCTTACCCCAGATGCAGGAACTGTGGGAGAGAATGCTCTTGCATTCATTCACTCAACATTATTGCTTGCCTGCACCCTGCCAATTGCTGGGCCAAGCCTTCAGGCCACAGCGCTGAGCCTGGGAATTCCAGTACCCAGTGAGTCCTTACACAGCATGGTGGGGAGGCAGCCAGGACACCAAAGATGTCAGTGATGGCAGTGCTGGGGACAATGGCCACGGGGTGTTGGTAGGGGCTTCCAATCCAGCCTCAGCGCTCAGGGACTGTGCCCTGGACTCAGTTTCTCTTTTGTTCACTGAACTAGGTATTCATGGGCAAATGGGAGTCAGCCCAAAGGAAGGAGATTCAAGCTGAAAGACGTGAGAAGGCTTCATCCTGAAGCAGCATGCTGTCTTCCAGGGGCTGCGTCTACTTGGCCATAGCTAAGAGGATGGGATGGGGTTTGGGAATGGAGCCCTTTCCCACCGCCTGCCAGGGAATCGGGCGGTCCAGAAGTCTGAAGTGGGCACAGATGAGACACTCAGCCTCCAGTCTCCAGCATCACTCCCTCACACAAGGCTCTGCCGAGTGACAATAGCTCCATTTATTCACTCATTTTGTGCCAGACATTTTGCTAAGCATGTTACATAAATGGCCTTCTTTAATCTTCACTGAAACTCCGTGGGGTGCAGTTACTGTTAACTCCATTTAACACGGGAGAAATCAAGGCTCCTTGTGGTTGTGCTACTCGACTGTGCTGGGGGTTGCACGTGGTCTGTTAGACAGAGGCCTAGATTTAACCAGGGATGACATTCAACATGTTTCACACTAGGGGCTTTGGAGACTCTGACCCCTCAGTTAAGATGCCACCCAGAAGCTTGCCGGGGTGCACCAGCTGAACATCAACTCTACTCGTAACCAAAACAAGCACTTGGAATCATGCTGGGAATATAGTAAGCACCAGAAAAACGTAGCTATTCCTTTTCTTGTTTTCTTTATTAATCACCCTGTCTGGGATTATGGGGAAAGCAGACCATTCTGTTCCATCTCTCCTCCCATTTTTTTCCTGGTACATTTTTCAAAGCTCTTGTTTACAGGCTATTTTGCTGCTCAAGAATCTTCAATGGCTCCCCTTTGCCGACAGAAAAACTCTTAACTCCTCTGCCCAACAGTCACAGCTCCCCTTGGTTGGCTCCAAGCTCCCTGTCCAGGTGGACTTCGGCCTGCCCTCTAAGGAGGTCCTTCTCCCCCAGGCTGCCTCTTCGCCGCTAGGCCCCGACACGCCATGTGCTTTCCTTCCCAGGGCCCTCACTCAGCCATGAACCCTCCTGAAATACCTCCTCACCCTCTTCATTGACCTAACTTCAAGGCTGCTGAAATTCTGCCTCCACCAAGAAGCCTTCTGAATACTCCGCCACTCAGAGGGCTCCCATTTTTAAATGTCCTACAGCTCTCTCTGTTCTGCTAACACTTGTTCGCATGCCACGTGGCAACTATTTTTGGTCTGCTTCCCGCAGCCCAATCACAAAATCAACCTCGGTGTCAGGAGTCAGCACTTCCCAGACTTTTATGTGCCATGAATCACCTGGGGATCTTGTGAAGCTGCAGCTCCCAGGTCAGGAGGCCTGAGGTGGGGCCCAAGACCCTGCATTTCTAAAAAGCTCCCAGGTGATGCTGTGTCCTGGGGCCACACTTGAAGCACAAGCCTGAGGCAATCTGGCAGGGCCTCTGTCCCTTGGTTCTCAGCCCTGGGACCTGACAAAAATACTTCTCCTGGGCCCTACCCCCAGAGTCTCTGCTTATTGGTGGGGAGCCAGCCAGGTACTGGTGTGTTTACAGAGCTTTTCAGGTGACTGTGAGGGGCAGATAGGACAGAGCCACTGAGCTGGCACCATCCCTCACCCCAACAGGTGTGTGTTTTTACGTGGTCCGGCATTCTCAGATTAGACCCTGTTGGAGGGTAGGAAGCTAGTTCCTTAGGCATGGGGCAGGCTGGGGCAACCAGAGCCCTACAGTGTTTTCGTGGGTGGGTGCCCACTAACCACTGGGGAACTTTGAGGGGATGGAGGGAGAGCATCCGCCCTGCACGGTCCCAGCCAAAGGCATATCTGAACCCACTGACACCATCCACCCCAAGGCACAGACAGGTGACCACTCAGGAAGGACCAGGAGGGGAGTCCCAGGAGCGGTTTGGCCAGAAACTCCCTCCTTCTGCCGGTCGGCCTGGCTGGGTACCCGGGAGCCGAGGACTCCGGTCCTGGCACCCAGGAAACCGCCACTGTGCCGAGTTAGAAGGCACAGGACGCCCTCTGCTGGGAGGTTTGAGCATTTACCCCCGGGACTCAGGTGGAATGGAGGAAATCAGGGGAGGGAAGGGAGAGCTGTTCTGTGTCTCTTCTTTGTCTTCCTATTTCAGGGTCTGCAGAACCAAAATCCAGTTTAGACGAAGGATCACAGGTTGAGACTCTGAAGCGTGGGACGGATTTGCTCACGCAGCCAAATTGCACTGAGGCTCTTTCTGCCCGTTTCACCCTTCACCCTTTCCTTCTCGTTATCATCACCGTCAACACTGATCCTCCTGCGCTGGCTCAGGCTTCGCGGCAACAGTATTGAAAACACGGCTTTTGTTCTGTGTCTCCAAGAAGGCTCAGCTGCTCTGAGCACCCACAGTTCTTGGTCTGGACTTCCTTTTGGTTTATAACGCACTTGAGTCAATGCGGGGTCAGTGTTAGGATCAGTGGTGATGAGAGTTAGAATTCAGTCTGGGGCTAGGGCCATCGGGCGTTCTTACAAAGTCAGGGATCAGACTGCATTCAGAGTCCGGTCACCAGGTAAGCACCAGAAGGTAGGTCCGGCTCACTAAAGGCTATGGCCAAACCTCTGCCCACAGTGAAGGAGGCCCGTGTCTGGGAGACCAAGGCAGAAGAGGAAGACCGAGAAAGCAGAACATGTCTCTGTTTCCTCCAGCTCCCCCAGGATGGCTGCTCTGAGCTTTCACGATGCTATGGGCCCGTAGTTCAGGGGTCAGCACGTAGTGCACCAACAGCCAGCCCTCTGGGCTTGACTCCATGGTGGGCCCACCCTGTGGCTTTCTCTCAGGGTGCAGTGTCTTACTGTAATATCTATCAACTTTGTCATAAATGCATGTTCTTAGCCCAGGGGAGGGTGAGCTATACTGAGGGGAAGGGGCCCAGCATTGTTTTAGGGTGGAGAGTCAACATATGAACACGTGTGGTCATTGATAATACCGTAGACCAGGGGCATGAAACCTGGGGCTTGAGGGTGGGCACTGCAGGCCACTGAGGGTCCACAAACCCACCTGGAATTGTGTGGGATTTGTGTGTGTCCAATTTTATGTGGTTTTCCATCAGATTCTCAAAGGACCATAACCAAAAAATTAGTTTAGAATCCTTGCCTAGGCCTATTCTTCCTTTTATTTTATTTACTTGGAGACAGGGTCTTGTTTGTCGCCCAGGATGGAGTACAGTGGCACAATCACGGCTCATTGCAGCCTCGACCTTCCAGGCTCAATCGATCCTCCCACCTCAGCCACCTGAATAGCTGGGACCACAGATACACACTTCCACACCTGCTGATTTTTGTACTTTTTCATAGAAATGGGGCTTCACCATGTTGCCCAGGCTGATCTCGAACTCCTGGACTCAAGCAATCTTCCCACCTGGGTCTCTCAAATTGCCGGGATTACAGGCATGAGCCACTGCACCTCGCCCTTATCTTTTTTTAAAAAACACTTTAAAAATAGCTTTATCGAGATATAACTGATAGAGCATAAATTGCATACATTTAAAGTGTTCAACTTAATAAAAAATGTTGACATATGTATACATTGTGAAATGATCACCACAATCAAGATAGTGAACATCCTTATCACCCTCAAAAGTTGATCTGCTTTCTGTCACTATAGATGAATTCAAATTTTTCTAGAATGTTCTATCAATGGCTGCATACAGTGTATACTTTCTTGGGTCCAATTTCTTTTATTCTGCCTAATTATTTTGGTGGCCATCCACATTATCATGTGTGTCAGCAGTTCATGGCTTTTTATCACTGAGTGGTATTCCATTGTGTGGATGGGCCACAATTTGTATTTCCATTCATCTGCTGATGGACGTTTGAGTTGTTCCCAGTTTTTGGTTATTACAAAGAAAGCTGCTATGAGCATTCATGCATACATGGGCAAATGCTTTCATTTCTCTTGGGTGGAAAGAAGTTGTTACAAACTGTTTTCTGTAATGGAAAGTCATCTTACATTCTCCGCAGCAGCATGTGTGAGTTCCAGTTGCTCCATATGCTGGCCAACACTCACTAGAGTTAGTCTCTTTAAGCTGTTTTTAGACACTCTAGTGGGTGTTTAATTCGCGTTTTCCTAATGACTAATGGTATTGAGCATCTTTTCACGTGCTTATTTGTTATCCACATATCTTCTTTGGTGAAATGTCAGTTCAAATATTTTGCCCACTGGAAAAATTGGGTTTGGCTGGGTGCAGTGGCTCACAACTGTAATCCCAGCACTTTTGAGAGGCCGAGGCAGGCAGATCACCTGAGGTCAGGAGTTCAAAATCAGCCTGGCCATCATGGTGAAACCCTGTCTCTACAAAAATACAAAAATTAGCTGGGCATGATGGCGGGTGCCTGTAATCCCAGCTACCCGGGAGGCAGAGGCAGGAGAACAACTTGAACCCGGGAGGCGGAGGTTGCAGTGAGCCGAGATCACACCATTGCACTCCAGCTTGGGTAACAGAGCGAGACTTCATCTCAAAAAAAAAAAAATTAAAATTAATAAATAAATAATTTAAAATGGGGTTGTTTGCTGTTTGATTGAGTTGTAATAGTTATTTACATAGTCTAGACACAAGGCCTTTGCTGGATAAATTTGTTGCAAATATTTTTCCCAGTGTGTGGTTTGCCATTTCATTTTCATAAGCATATCTTTTTGAAGAGCAAACTTTTAAAATTTTGAAGCCCAATGTATTTATTTATTTTAATAGTTTGTGCTTTTTGCATTATATTTATAAAACCTTTTCCAAATCCAAGTCACTAGGGTTCATCCTATGTTTTCTTCTAAAAGTTTTGTAAATTTAGCTCTTACATTTAGGTCTACATTCTTTTTAGCTAACTTTTATATATGGTGCAAGTTATGAATCCAAGTTCTTGATGAATTCAAGTTCTTATTTATTTATTTATTTTTTGCATGTGGGTATCTAATTGTCTAACTGCTCCAGCACCATTTGTTGAAAAGATTGTCTTTCATGCATTGCCTGGCACCTCTGTCAAAAATCAGTTGACCACATATAAGTTGATCTACTTTTAGATTTTATTACTTTCTCCCAGATACAGGTCTCCTTCTCTGTGGGCAGATGTTTGGCCATAGCCTTTACTGAGATGGACCTGTCCACTGGTGCTTACCTGGTGATTGGACTGTGTACCTGGGCTGCCTTCTGATTCTGTAAGAATGACCGCTATCTCTAGTTCCAGACTAAATGTCCGCTATTGATGTATTGTCTGTCTTCATACCAATACCCTATTGTATTGATTACTATAGCTTTTAATAAGTCATACAATCACCTAGAGTAAGTCTTTCAATATTGTTCTTTTTCAAAGTTGTTTTGGCTGTTCTAGATCCTTTGTATTTCCATCTAACTTTGGAATCAGTTGGTCAATTTCTACCAAAAATCCTACTGGGATTTTAATGGGGATTTTATTGATTCTATATATCAATTCGGTGGAAATATTGTCTTATAATATTGTCTTCCAATCCAAGAACACAGTATATCTCTCAATTTATTTAGCTTTTTAATTTCACTCAGCAATGCTTTGTAGTTCTCAGTGTAAGGTCTTACACATCTTTTGCAGATTTATCCCTAAATATTTCATACTTTTTCATTCTATTGTAAATGGTAGTATTTTATTTTATTTTATTTTACTTTACTTTGTTTTATTTTATTTTATTTTATTTTATTTTATTTTATTTTATTTTATTTGAGATAGAGTTTTCTTTTGTTGCCCAGGCTGTAGTGCAGTGGTGCCATCTCGGCTCACTAGAACCTCCACCTCCTGGGTTCAAGAAATTCTCCTCCCTCAGCCTCCCAAGTAGCTGGGATTACAGGTGCCCATCACCATGCCTGGCTAATTTTTTGTATTTTTAATAGAGACGGGGTTTCACCAAGTTGGCCAGGTTAGTCTTGAACTCCTGACCTCAGGTGATCCACCCGCATCGGCCTCCCAAAGTTCTGGGACTACAGGCATAAGCCACCAAGCCTGGCCTATGGTAGTATTTTAAATTTCAATTTCTAATTCTTAGTTGCTAGTATATTCAAAATACAATTGATTTTTGTATATTGATCTTAAATTCTATAACCTTCCTACTCACTTATTAATTCTAGTACCTTTTTTGTAAATTTTATATGATTTTCTTTTTTTTTTTTTCTTTGAGACAAAGTGTCATTCTTGTCGCCCAGGCTGGAGTGCAGTGGTGCAGTCTCAGCTCACTGCAACCTCTGCCTCCTGCCTCAGTCTCCCAAGTAGCTGGGATCCCAAGTAGCCTACAGGATTTTCTATGTAGACACTCATGTTGTCTGTAAATAAAGAGTTTACTTCTTCCCTTCCAATCTGGGTGTTTTAAATTTCTTTTTCTTGCCTTATTACACTGGCTATAACCCCAGTGCAATGTTAAGTAGGAATGGCAAAAGTGGATATCCTTGCCTTGTTTCCAGTCATGGGTAGCAGGAAAGTTTTCAAGCATTTACTCCTCCTTGGCTTTTATTGGCCCTGGCAGGGGTGACCTTTTATAACTGGTTGGAGGACCCCGATGTTTGCCCTGGGCATTGTGCCCTTCTTTCCAGTGTTTTGGTGCAAGCCCTGTTGAGCATGAAAGTGCCCTGGGGACAGGGATGGTATATTTGACTCCAGCTCTCCACACCGTGCCTGGCATGGTGCTCAGCTTGACAAATTCTCATTGCCAACCAGGGCCTGTTTGTACTGCTGTCCACCCCATCCCCTTTGCTTTCCTCCTGGACAAAGGCAGCCATCCTTCCCTCCTTTCCTTCTCTTCCCCTTCAGAAACCTGAATGGAAGGAGACATGAAAGGAAAGCACTCAAGTTGCACCAGCATCAGGTTCCTTCTATGCAGCGTCCTCATTCGAAAATAAACCTGAGGGGGTAAGGGAAGGGGAGCGGTGACAGAGACAGGAGAGAGCTGTTATCATAGCTCTGCTTCCAGGCTGTATTTTTAGGGCTGGCATTTAGGTTTGGCCTGGGGACAAGGGGCTGGAAAATGCAAGGCATTTCCTCTTCCTGTCAGCTGAGACACAGTGTGTGTGTGAGTGTGTGGACAGGGCCCTGCCATCTTCCCACTTAGCGCCTTCAGAATAGCAAACAAAGTACACTTCCTCCGCAGGCCTGCTGCGCTCCCGGTGTTGGCCTTTCCAGACCAGTCTCATCTTGAGACTGTATCAAGGCTCCTCCCCGAACTATGAGCTAGGCTGATTCCTGCAGGGAGAGGAGGAGAAACGCTTGTTCCCTCGGAGGGATGAGCTGCTGTCACAGTGCTAGGCAGCTTTCAGCCATGGGAGGGACGAGACTCTGAGGTCCTGGTGGGGATATTTTGGAAGGTCTCAATGACAACATAACAGGTTCATTTGTTGACTTGTTTATTCATTACTGCATACGTGAGCTACTTAACCACTCTGTGCCTCAGTTTCCCCACAGGGATGTCACTAAAACCTGCTTCATAAGGGCGCTGAGAGGATTCAGTGAGTTAATACTGGATGTAAAGTGGCGACGTGCTTAAAACATCACTTGTCAGGTAGGAAGGGCTGAGGAAAGGTTGGCTGTCATTATCTGAGTACTTACTGCATGCCACCCTTGAGCTTGGGCAGGGGCAGGGGCTTCAGTGGTGAATGAGACAGGTACTGTCTCTCACCTTTTGAAGTTTGCTCAGTTGGAGACCTGGCTGCTGCCTTTGAGAACTGTAAGTTTTCCACCACAACTTTGGACCAGGGTCCTGGAAACACATGGAGTGAAAGGTCTTCTTTACCACTGCAAGGTGACAAACTAGTCAGAGATACGACGATGTTGGTGTTATTTGCACTTTGTGGAGCTCTGGCTGGCTTTGTTTCTTTTTTGCTCTGTGAAGTCGTTTCACATCTCGGGGTCTCGTTTTCCTCACTTGTAAAATGGGAGGGAGAATACATACAGTGGGATATTACTCTGCCTTGACAAGGAATGAAATTCTGACACATGCTACAACATGGAGGAACCTGGAGGACATGATGCCAAATGAAGTAAACCAGTCCCAGAGAGACAAATACTGTATGATTTCACTTGTGGGTAACTAGAATAGTCAAATTCAGAGAGACCGAAGGTAGAATGGTGGTAACTGGGGGAGTTTTTGTTTAGTGGGTACAGAGTTTCAGTTTTGCAAGATGCAAAGAATTGTGGAGATAGTGATGATGGATGCATAACATTATGAATGCATTCAATACCACTGAACTGTACATCTAAAATAGTTAAATTGGTAAATTTGATTATATGCATTTTACTTTTTTTTTTTTTTTGAGACAGAGTCTCGATCTGTCGTCCGGGCTGGAGTGTAGTGGCACGATCTCAACTCACAGCAACCTCCGCCTCCTGGGTTCAAGCAATTCTCCTGGCTCAGCCTCCCAAGTAGCTGGAACTACAGGCACATGCCACCATACCCAGCTCATTTTTGTATTTTTAGTAGAGACAGGGTTTCACCATGTTGGCCAGGATGGTCTCGATCTCTTGACCTTGTGATCCATGCACCTTGGCCTCCCAAAGTGCTGGGATTACAGGTGTGAGCCCACACCCGGCCTACTGTAATTTTTTAATTTGGAAAAAAATGAGGAGAACAGTTAAAGTAGATGATTACTTAGGTCTGTTCTAATCCTTCCTCCTATAAACCAAAATATCTCTTTCTTTCCCTTCCTATTGTCTTTCTCTTTCACACACAGTTACCAGGGCTGCCCACTCCAGAGCACAGGTTGTGCACTGCACACCTCCAGGGAGTGCCCTTCCTCAAGACTGCAGCATGGGTGGCACAGCCTGTTCAACTGCACGATCCAGTCTGTTTCTGATCTACCTGGTCAGAAGGGGGTCTCTCGTGTCCATTTCCTGAGTTTATGCAAAGTAGAAAAAAAACTCAGCTTCAACTAGAAACAGCAAACAAAACACACTTATCTGATCTTCCCCCTTTGTATCATTTATTACATTTAGAAGATTGTTTTATGGTTGGTTTCTTCTGCCTGAGATTTAGCAAGTGCTTGTTGACATTCCCAGTCATTCATTTCACAAATATTTCCCAAGCACTCACAGTGTGCTGGGCACTGTGGAGGTGCTGGACACAGCTGAGCCTGGAGTCCCTCGTCTCATGGCACATGCATTATAGTTCCAGGAGGCAGACCAGAAACAGGCAAACAAATAGGAAGCCAGCGTACAAGAGCGTTAAGTGCCATGTAGACAATGACTGATGGTCCTGGGCAGGACGGCGTGAGGGGTTGCTTTAGACTGTGATAAAGGAAGGCTTCCTGGGGGAGGTGACATTTGAATTGTCACCTGAATGACAGGAAGGAGCCAGCCAAGTGTATGTGGGGGCAAAGTCCTCTCGGGTCTCCTCACATCAGGCCTGACAGGGAAGGGGTGAAGCCACCTGTTGCTCTTGGCCTCTCTTCCTCACTCCTTGCCCCATCTTCTCCACTTCCCTCCACCTGAGGAAAAGTCCCCAGAGGCCTTCCATTCAGAGAACAGAGAAGCCTTTGCAGGAGGGGGCTCAGAAATCTCCATCCAGACTGGAGCCTCTCCTCCATCCTTCCCCTTCCTACAGAGCCAAGCAGAGAGAAAGGAGTCGTTCAGGTCTCTCTCCTGAGTAGATGATTGGGGTGGATCTCCTCTGTCAAGCCAAATGTTACAGGGATTTGGGAAGGCCACCTAGGAGGGGGAAGCCCGGCTTACTCAAAGGCTGCCCTGGCTGGGATGGTGGGATAACCAGGATCACTAGATCAGGCTGACAAACAACAAAATTGCCTCCACCATCTACAAGAATGGTGGTGGGGGCACCCTGTTGGAGCAGATGGCCATGAGTTCAAATCGTGTCTCAGCCTCTTACTGGCTGGGTGACTTTGAGGAGGCAACTTCACCTCTGTCTCAGTCTCCTCATTTGTAATAGGGGTGCTGTGAGGACTAGGAGAGTTTACCCACACTGTGCTTAGGGCAGCATTTGGTGCACAAAGCACGTGCGTTTGGTTTGACGTCATTTTTCAGGAGGGTTTCTATCCACTGCAGAGTTGTCTTCCATTCGTCAGCAATCTCTTTTCCACCTCTATGAACACAGTCTTGGTACATTCACAGGAGGCTTGATCTGGAAGAGACAGAGCTACACACAGGTCAGGGGTGTGCCTGATGGGAGTTTCTGGTATGTGAGAGAGTGGGACAGCCTATGTGGGACAGTGTTTTCCTGACTGTGTGGACCGGTGTTTTGAGCTTGAATATGTGGGTATCTACATTTGCTTCTCTAATCAAGAGAGAGTTCCTTACTGCATTCTGCTAGCAAAGCCCATCCCTCCATCCATCCATCCACCCATCCCTCTATCCATCCGTCCATCCATCCATCCATCCATCCATCCATCCATCCATCCATCTATCCATCCATCCATCCAACAAATATTCCCTAGCACTTATTTGTGCTGGCTTTGCAAAGGTAAGTACCTTATCCCAGGTTCCCCTGGAAACACGGCCTGTGGTCAAATTTATGTGCTAATGTTTTATTGTGGGGTGCAACCCCCAGCAGCAAGAGTGAGAAGGGAGAAAAATAAGGCAGAGGGGAAGGAAAGCAAAACCCAGCTGTTCCCTTGGCATGATTTGAGGGCTTCAGGGCAGCCATGGCTTCTGAAAGGAAAGTTTTGAGTTGCGCATGTCTTCTGTGGGGCTTTCTTTGCTTATTTTTAAAACATTTATTAAATAATGATAAAATATACATAGACTAAAACTTAACATTTTAATCATTTTTAGGTATACAGTTTAGTGGCATTAAGCACATTTACATTGTTGTATAGCCATGGCTACCATCTATTTCCAGAACTTTTCCAACTTGCAAAACTGAAACCCTGAACCCATTAAACATTAATGCCCCCATTCCTCCTTCCCCTCCAGCCCCTGGCAACCACCATTCTGCTTTCTATCTCTGTGAATTTGGCTACTCTGGTTACCTCATATAAAAGGAATCATACAGTATTTTTCTATTTGTGGCTGGCTTATTCCACTTAGCATAATGTCCTCCAGGTTCATCCATGTTTTAGCATGTGTCAGAATTTCCTACCTTTTTAAGGCTGGATAGGATTCCATTGTATGGATAGACCACGTTTTGTTTATCCGTTTATGTTTGTTGGGTGGTTGGGTTCCTTCCACCTTTTGGCTGCTGTGAGTAATGCTGCTATGAACATGGGTGTACACAGATCTGTTTGAGTCCCCGCTTCCAATTCTTTTACTTCTACAGATTCAGAAGTAGCATGGCTGGACCATATGGTAATTCGATGTTTAATTTTTTTAAGGAACCTCCATCCTGTTTTCCAAAGTGGCTGTGCCATTTTATATTCCACAGGGCTTTCTTTTTTTTTAGACACAAGGTCTTGCTCTGCCACCCAGGCTGAAGTGCAGTGGTGTAATACTAGCTCACTGCAGCCTTGAACTCCTGGGCTCAAGCAATCTTCCTGCCTTGGCCTCCCAATACTACAGTTATGTACCATCACCCTCAGCTCTGTAGGGCTTTCTCTTAAGGAGCAGCTGTGTTGTGAATGTCAGATGTCCTTGCTACCCATTGTCACACTGACTTTGAGGTAGTGTCATTATCCCCCCTTTACAGAAAAGGACACTGAGCCCCAGAGTCTAAGGCGGGCAGCTGCTGGTCTGTCTGTTCAGCCTGCATTCTCCCTACCCCTGGTTACAGCTTCTCAATTTTCCATTGGGAGCCACTCCTCTACTCACAATGTACACCGAGTCACTGGGGGCTGCCCCCACTCCTTGGCTCCAGGGGCAAACCAGACATTCCATTTTCCTTGGACATAGTGCTTGGTTCAGTAGGAGTTTCATGACTCAAACCTGGCCAACAGAGCCTATGATCACCTTCTGGAAATTAGCCAAGAGCTTGGGGAAGTGGTGTTAGCTTTCAACTGGGATTGCTAAGCAGATGGAATGTGAACCTTCAGCTGCTGGTAGCCACTTCTGCCACCCCTTAGGATAACTGAAACCGAGCAAGAAGCCAACCTAGAGACATGGAACCAAGAGCTGAAGAGATAGACTCCAAACAATGTCACCTGAGCACCTGGATTTACCGGTGAAGGTACTAGATATGCTCCTGGACTTTTCAATTACGTGAGCCAGTAGCTTTCCTTCTTAGCTTAAGCAACTGAGTTGAAGTTCTCTCTCTTGCAGGATTTTTTTTTTTTTGACAGAGTCTCACTTTATCACCCAAGCTGGAGTGCCGTGGCGCAATCTCAGCTTACTGCAACCTTAGCTGACTGCAACCCCCATCTCCCAGGCTCAAGCAATTCTCCTTCCTCAGCCTCCCAAATAGCTGGGATTACATTAACCACACATGGCTAATTTTTGTAATTTTAGTAGAGGTGGGGTTTCGCCATGTTGGCCAGGCTGGTCTCCAACTCCTGACCTCAGGTGGTCACCCACCTTGGCCTCCCAAAGTGCTGGGATTGCAGGTGTGAGCCACTGCGCCCGGCCTCTTGCAGGATTCTTGAAGGGAATCCTGACTAGTTCAGGGAGTTTAAGAAACTTGCTCAAGATCAGCCAGGAAATGGTGGTGCCAAGAACTCAAACCCCTAACGGAGTTTCCGACTTAGATCCGGATCCCGGCTCAGGATCAAGACTAACCGTTGTTGGACTCTTCTCCAGAACTCTAGGATTGGCATCCTGAGACGGGAGCTAGATCTTGGCTGAAGCACTGTAGGAACCAGTGCACTCACAAAGCACAGAACTCATGAGCTGAACCTATTCAGGAATTGGCAGGTTACTACCCAAGGGCCAAATCCAGCCCACCTGTTGTTTTTGTACAGTCCACAAGCTAAGAATTCTTTTTACATTTTTAAATGGTTGGAAAAAATCAAAAGAAGAATATTCTGTGGCATATGCAAATTATATGAAATTCAAGTTTCAGTGTCCATAAATACTGTTTCATTGGAACGCAGTCATATTCATTCATTTGCATGTTGTCTATTGCTGCTTTGTGCTTCAAGAGCAGAGTTGCGTAGTCATCGCAGAGACTGCCTAACATTTTAGTATCTGGCCTATATAGAAAAAGTTTTCCCGTTGCTGCCAAGCCCTGAGCTTCCCTCTTTCTGTGGCTCTTTTCCCAAGCTACTCATTTGGTCCTTTCCTGCTTCCCCTTCCTCCAGTCCTGGTTCTTAAAGAGGCAGGACCTCTGTGAAATCAGCGAATGCACGGGAAACTCCCAGCACAGAGCCTGGTGCACTGTTAGTGCTCAGTCATTGAAAGGTGTTGGGAAGGAACCTGAGTCAGCTGTGCAGCACATATGTGCAACCTCTGCATCCTGTCTCTGCTGCTCACTCCCTGTGTGACCTTGGGCTAGTTGCTTCCTGTGAAATAGGAACAAGAATAGTCCCTACCTCATAGGGCCCTGGTGAAGATCAAATTAGTCATTGCATGTAAAGTGCTTCCAAGAGTGCTGGGCACACAGTAAACATTTGATAGAATCCTAATTGTAATTGTTTTTCTCGTTGGCTTAATCTCCATGGAGGATCTTGGGATCTGCCTACCATTGAACTGGGCCCATGTTTGGCCCAGGGCCCCCGAGAAAGGCCAAGGCTATGCAGGGAGCAGAGAGCTGGCCTCCTGATTCAGAGCCTTGGCAGGCTGGGGCTTCCTGACACCCCTAGCAGGAGGCAGCCAGGGGCTGAGATGGGGGCTTAAAAAGCAGGAGATCCTGGGCTTGGCCCTCCCAGCAAAGGGATGTGTGTGTCTATCTGTAGCTGGATGAGACACTCATTTTAGGGAAAAAAAGGGAAATAGGCCCACCCAAAATGGCTAAAGGCAGCCCCATCTGTGGTGGGCAGTTTCCATGGCTGAGAAGACCACAGAGCCACTGGGGCTGCCTTGGCCTCCGCCTTGAGGGCAGGAACCAGCTGAGCCCTCATCGCACTTTGCTCTGCCCACTCCTGTCCCGGAAGCTCCTCTTCTGGTGAACCAGGGCCTGGGACAAGCAGCCCAGAGAAGCCGGAGCCCTGAGCCAGTACGGCAGGCTCTAGTGGGGGAAGTGGGCAGAAGCGTGATGGAGTTGGGTGATCAGGGAAGAGCTTCCAGTTCTCAGCTCCAGGCTGTCCCCTCTTGTCCCCGTTCACTGGGTCTCTTAGGCTCCAAGCCTGGGCTGAGTGGAAATAGGCAGAATTGAAGGGTCCTGGGGCTTCTGCCCAGGCTCAAGGCCGCCCAGACGTTCTGGAAGTCCTGTGGGAGGGGCACCTCTGTGAACCGGCTGCCTCCTGCCAGGCCTCAGCTTTGTCAAGGCCTCAGTGAGGGGTGAGCTGAGTGGCTGGGCTTGGCTGTCCCCCTCTCCCTCACCTGGCCCAGCCCTGGCACAGCCCCGGCCCCCTTCCCAGCCACTCACTGCAGTATGTTCCCAGCCGGAGCCCGGTTCTGCAGCTCCCGGAGGGGTATGAGCATCCACTCCTTCACCAGGAGGGCAGGACAGGCAAGAGGTACTTCCCAGGCCATGTCAGCACCTGTCCATTTTTAGGAGACACACTTCTAGACAGAGGCACTCACACTCCCCACCCATGCAGAGAAGCACACGCCCCTTAGCTGTCACACACGCAGGGCCACTCGGACACACGTGCCTCCCCTCACATGCACACGTCCTGCTGACACCACCTGACCTAACTGTGTCCGAAGCTCTCGGCTCACTCCTGGGCTTGTCTGAAGGCCAGAGCAGGCTGACGTCAGCCTTCCGGAGTGACTGTGAGAAGCAGGGCCAGGGGACATCACACAGAGGCCACCAGAAGGTCAACAGATTCTTACACATCATTTGGGCCAGTGGCTCCTGCCTCTTGAGGCACGCCTTAGGGGCCTCTGTGAAAAATTGTCAGGTTCAGTTCCCACCCCAGACCTGGTAAATCAGAATCTCTGTGATGATGGCGACTGAGGTGGGGGACTGGGAAATAACAGACTCTCTAGGGGTTCTGACGCTGGATACACTTTGTAACCTGATCTAGTCCAACCCCTTTACTGTTCCAATTCAGGAACTGAGGCTGAGAGAGGGAGAGTGGCCCGTCCAAAGTCACACAGCAGTTGCCTAGGCCAGCCAGGACTAGAACCCAGGACTCCCCACTGCCCAACCCCAGGCTTCAGGTCTGCAGAGATCCCCATGTCCTTCCCTGCTCCCACCAGCCCTGAGAGTCCCCCTGGCCTTCCTCCCAGTAAGGTCAGCTGGCTTTCATGTTCTGCAGTGCCCAGCAGGGCCAGGGCCAGGGCTAGCCTGCAGCCAGCAATCCTCTGGAACAGAGGCTGGGTGACTGTCTTCAGCCCCCTTCCTACGCAGAGGGCCCCTGCTCGGGAGGCCTGCTTTAGAGAAGGGGAAGGCTGGGCTCCCTGCAATCACAGATGTTTGCCCCAATATGCTGAGCCCCCCACCCTACTCCTGGGGGAGGCCGGAAAGGCAAGTCCTCACGCTGCCCAAACATCTGGACTGTGCAGAGAGAGCCAAGATGCGCCATGCAGATGTCTTCAAAGCTGATGCCTGGTGTCAGCAGAGAATAGACATCTGGGTGGAGGGCCGGGGCTTGTGCTGGAGGGCAGGGTAGATTGCGTCCAGTGATGCAGAGCGGTGTTGGCACAAAGTTGGGGGTGGGAGTGTGGCCCGGTGACTTCACTCCCCCACCTGGTTGGCCTTTTTAAGCGGGAGTCAGATCCCCAGGGCGGCAGCCAGGTGATGTTAACATAGTAGCTACCACTTGTTGAGTACTCACCACATGCCAGGTACTGTTCTGCATTTTGCATGTATTACCTCATTTAACCCTGGAAACATCCCTGTGGGGCAGGTACCATTACTGTCCCCCTTCTCCAGGCCACTGAAGCACAGGGAGGTCATATCACTGGCCCAGGCTCACCCAGCAAGCCAATGGCAGTGCCAGGCTCACACAGAAGCCCATGCAGGTCACCTCTCTGAACAGCCCTGCTCCATCCCATGAGTGACCCCCCAGTGGTTTCTGGGACCAATCCCAGCGTGCCCTGCTTTCAAATGATATTACATTTGCATATGGGGGCATTTTGCGTAGAGAAAATGGGTTTCTGGGGAGCGTCCCTTTTCCTGTGTTTGGAACTTAGGGAAAGGATCCCCTAGGAAGCCAAGCCAGGCCTCCTCCCGGGCCAGTGGGCAGCTGCTGCCAAGTCTCCCAGGGCTTCTGAGACCAGAGGCTGCTTCCTGAAGGAAAAGTGAGCTCCCTGTGGCTGAGGCCAGCTGTGGCCAGCAGGGCTATTTATTTTTCTGTTCCTAAGCCTTTAAGTCATCTGTTTACATAGGCAGTAGAAGGAGTTGGGCTTAGTGTCCCTGCCTGGTGCCCTCCCTCCCTCCCTCTATCCTGGGCCTTGCAGGCTGAGCCAGGGACCCCCAGAGCCAGTGGTGGTAGTGGTGGGGGGTGTGGTGGGGAAGCTCCGGGGCCTAGAACTACAGGGCCATTGGGAGACTCTGCACTCAGGGCTCTGGCTGAGATGATGACCAGGCCTAGCCACTGCCTCCCCGGCTTCCCACCCTTTCTCCCCAGATCCCGTGGAAGTCCTCAGAGCCTGGCGCCTCACTTGCTGTGCCTCCTCACCCATGGCAGGCATCCAGGCTCTGAGCTCTCCGCTTCCCTCAGCTCAGCTGGCTCTCCAGAGCAGCCAGACATCAGCCATCCAGCCCATGAGAACACCCACCAGCCAGCCCCCACCTTGCCAGGAATGGGAGTGGGGAACCTTCCCCGGCTCTGAGTCCCCGGAGGAGCAGGCCCTGGCCCGCCCCCTCCACAGGCATGTTTTGAGGCCTAGAGCAGCCATGTTCTGGGGCAGGGCCACAGACACAGGGGAAGAAGACGAGGTTTCCATCCTGAGAGGAGCAGGGGAGAGGGACGCACGTGTGTAACCCCAGGACCCCTCACACAGGTGTCCGTAGAAACTTGATAGAAATGCCTGGAGGCCCTGAGGGAGGTGGTTTCTCTGAGCGGGTGACATTGAGTGACTCTACATGGGTGGGCGACTTCTCCATTGGAGAAAGCGAGCTTCATTGCATGCAGGAGGAAGGAGGCCCCCAAATCTATGGTGCAGCTGAGGGAGAGCCGGCAGAGCACGCAGGAGGCCACCGGGGTGTGTGGCCAGAGAGGTGGGCAGGGCCAGCGCACCTGGGGCCTGAATGTCCCCAGACAGAGGCCACTGGGAGCAACGGAGTGCTTGGGACAACGGAGTGACAACATTGCAATGCTGGTTAAGAAGGAAATCCACAGCAGCAAGGGGAGGGGCAGGAAGACCCCCCAGGAGGACTGAGAGTGAGACAAGGTGAGATAGGCCAAGGCAGACAGGAAAGCAGACTGCAGAGATGTTCATGATGAGACTTCTCTCCCTCCAGAGGGGACTTAGGGAAGGGATGCAGACGGAGAGAGAACCAGGGCCCTCCTCTCTCTGTACCCCACCTGTGCCCATCTGCTCATTCAGGCCATGGGCACGGTTCTGACGTTTGAGGAATCAGAGCCCACACCCGGGTCAGTTGGGCAGCATGAGCTTCTCATTCTGGTTAGCAACTATGAACTAAACACCTGCTCTGTGCCAGGCCTGGGGTTGGCAGGGAGAGGGCAGTGGAGGGGAGAGATAGAGGGCCTGTTGGGGTGGGAGGGGAATAAGGAGCTGAATGAAATTGTGTCCCCACCCACAGAAAGGCAGGACTAGGGCAGCCAGCCTTGGCCTGAGGCAGCAGCGCCAGGGTGACTGGGGACAGAGGAACTCGGGGTTTGGCCCTCAGCTATGTGCTGGATTTACAAGTAGAGACAAGGTGGGCAGCATTCCAGGGAGGAACAGGCTGAACAAAGGCCCAGAGGTACAGTTCAGAGTGTGACAGGCACAGACAGATGCCACAGCCCCGCTCCTTCCCGAGGCTGGCCCTGGACCTCAAGGTCATCTTCTGGCCTGGGGCGGTGGTCATGGAGGATCCAGGATATCTAGATTCAAGTGCTCTCCCTGCCGTCTGGGCTGCCTCCTTCCCATGGACCTGGGACCTGCCCTCCCAGACTCTCTTCCTTCTTGTTTTCTTTTGTCCCATCCTCCTCATCCCTCCCACATTGGGGCTGGGAGCTCATTCCAGGCCTTGCCTTTCCACGATACCTGTTCCCTCAGGGACACCCCCGGGATGAGCAGGACTTAGCTAGGGAAGAAGAACAGAGCATTTAGGCAGGAGAAACAGCATGATCAAAGCCCCGGGGTGGGCAAGAGCTTGGCAAGTTGGAGGAATTGAAAGGCAGTGTGGCTGGGGTGTAGTTGGAGACAGAGACAGATCTCCAGGCTCTGCCATGATTCATTTCCAGAACATTCAGCCTCTCCACCAGCAAAATGTCAAGAAAAAGCAGCTCTGTTTCCAGAGAGGTAAACTGAGGCACTGAATGTGGTTGAGGGAAGGTGTCTCCCCTCATGCCTGGGGCTCATCTCTTCTTCTGGGCACTGTGTTTTTCGGAGGAGTGGACTCTCAACTGAGGCTCAGAGAGAATCTAATGCCTGATGATCTGAGGTAGAAGAGTTTTATCCCAAAACCATCACCACCCAACCCTCCACCCCATCTATGGAAAAATTGTCTTCCGTGAATCTGATCCCTGGTGCCAAAAGGTTGAGGACCACGGCTCTAGAGCACAGTGGGTAGCGGGGGTGTGACCTTTTCTGGAAGGAAGGGTCCAGGATCCCCTGGGTGCCCTGCCCTGGGGACTGAGGTCTGGCTTCCAGGGATATCAGCTGTCCTTTCAAGGGACCGGGTCACTGGTCAGGCCTATTGGCTTTCTTAGGAAGCCTGAGGGCTATGGAACATTCCCACTCTGTGAGGTCCTGCAGGGCAGCTCTCTGCAGAGGAAACAGAGCAGCCCCCAGCTTGCTGGCCAATCCCCCTCTTCCTAGGACCCTCTGAGAAGCAGAGAGGGAGGACAGCCCCTGGGATGCCCAGGAGCAGGAGAGGGAGCTGCAGGGAGGGGCTAATGGCAACCTTTGAACCCTACCCTCTGTTGGAAACTGCCCAGTAGGGATTCCAGACATTTGGCTTCCAGGGCTAGATTTAGTTCTGACTCACTGGGTGACTTTAGACAGCTCACGTAATCTCTCTGTGCCTGAGTTTCTTCTCAAGAAAATTGCAAGAAAAAGTCTTGTTTTTCTCTTCCTTCATCTTCCCAGTCAAAGGGAAGGTGAAATAAATGATGGGTGTTCCTGTTATCCTTTGTTATTATGCAAACGATTGGGTGCTACAAAGGGTGCAGGACAGACAGATAAATCCAAAACCCTTGAATCTGCCTTTGAGACCAAATACAAACACGACTGCATGAGTGCATGCAGCACGCACACTCACACACACACGCAGGCATGCACCAACACATGCACACACACGCAAACAGAGAGGCATGCACCAACACACACACACATGCACACACAGAGGCATGCATGAACATGCACACACACACAGAGGCATGTACCAACACACACACAAGCACACACAAAGGCATATACCAACACATGCAGACACACACAGGCCTGCATGAACATTCACACACACAGAGGCATGCACCAACACATGCACACACACATAGAGTCATGCACCAACACACACACACACATGCACACACAGAGGCATGCATGAACATGCACACAAACACAAAGGCATGCACCAACACACACATAAGCGCACACAGAGGCATATGCCAACACATGCACACACATACACACAGAGGCATGCACCAACACACACACACGCATGCACGCAGAGACATGCATGAACATGCACACACACAGAGGCATGTACCAACACACACACAAGCACACACAGAGACATATACCAATACATGCACACAAACACAGGCATGCATGAACATGCACACACACAGAGGCATGCACCAACACACACAAGCACACACAGAGGCATACACCAACACATGCACACACACACACACACAGAGACATGCACCAACACACACATGCATGCACACACAGAGGCATGCATGAACATGCACATGTACACAGAAGCATGCACCAACACACAAGCACACACAGAGGCATGCACCAACACACACCCACACACAAGCATGCATGAACATGCACACACACACAGAGGCATGCATCAGCACACACACATGCAAGCTCACACAGAGGCGTACATGAACACACGCACTCACCCAGAAGGATGCATAAACATGTGCACACACAGAGGCATGCACAAACACACACAGGCATGCACGAATATGCACACACACACACAGACATGCAACAACACATGCACACACACAGACGCATGCATGAACATGTACACACACACAGAGGCATGCACAAGCACACACACACAGAGGCATGCATGAACATGTACACACACAGAGGCATACACAAACACACACACAGGAATGCATGAACATGCACACACACAGAGGCATGCATGAACACACGCACACACACAGTCTGCTTTTCCTTCCACTCCAATTTTGCCAATTCAGTTAGATTTTGATGCTGAGACCCAAGAAGAGGCTCCAGGTTAGGAGTTCCTGGTGCTAAGTCACAGCACTGGGTGCATGTGTGCAGAGGCAGTATATGACTGTTGCATCAGCCATGGAGGTGGCTGAATTTGTGGTAGTAATGGAGATAAAATTGTGGCTTTGTGGTTCCAGTAATCATCTCAATTTCACTTTTTTTAGACATGACTAATATCTTCTTCCAACCCACTCCTCCTAACCAAAGAAGCCCATTCATAAGTTTAGAGCCAAGGTCAAGGAGGCCTGGAGAAGTGAATTCACTTGTCCAGGGTTCCACAGTTGGTTTTAGGGAGGGGACAATGCGTCCAGGGCCCTTCCCCCACTTGGCTGCCCTGTGACACACACACACCTCTGTTGAGAAGCCCTGGAGGTGGCTCACTATGACCCAGGGTGTGTCTGAGACCAAGCTGGGAGCAGAAAAGAGGCTGAGACCAGGAGCAGGAAGTGGCTGGAAGCAGAGTGGGACTTGAGAGTGAGCAACTGGCCCCTAACTGGGTGACTATGCACTTGACAGTTCCTGGCAGGGCGGGGGCGAGCCAGCAGAGCAGCTGTGGCCTGAGAGCTGGCCTTAGACCCGACCTGGCCCTGGGAGGCAGACTGGCATGCCCCGGGCTTCCTCTCCAGCAGCCAGCCCTTTCCACAAAGGGCACTCTTAGCCCGACAGCTGATGACCAGGCCTTTGCAGGGTGAGAGAGCCCAGTGATGAGGCCAACCAAGTACCCTCTCATCTCCCTCTGCAGACAATCCACAGTGGCCTGTGGCCCCACACCTTTTCCCTGGAATGCCTGCAGGGGCCTGGGCAGGGCCTTCTCTCTTCCTTAGCCTCTCCTAAGGTAGGAAGAGTCCCCTCCACTAAGCACCATCATTCTCTTTCTGTCTCCCCGCCACATTGCCCCTTGATTTGAAGTAGATATTGGGAATGGAGACACTGTTCCTGATGCAGAGAAGGGTCTGAGGAAATACTCTCTGCCTGAAATACCTAAATTCATTCTTGCACTTCTATTGCTTTCAAGGATCTGCAGTGGCAGGACTCGATAACAGCAAAGCTGCCCATGGCTGTCCCTGGGACTCCCCTTTAAAACAAAGACCGGTTACTCTGGAGACAAGCACAGGTAAGCGGCTGGGTAATGAGAAGTGGTTGGCCAGTCTGTCTCCATAATATTAACAAGGTCATCACAACAATAACTCATTCATACACCACTTACCCTTTGCAAAGCACTCTTCTTAGCACCTCTCACATATAATATATTTAATCCTCGTGACCCAATAAGGTAGGTATTATCATATTATTCCCATTTGATGGATGAGGAAAACAAGGCACAGAGATGTTAAGAGCTTTGCCTGAAGTCACACAGCCAGGGGTTTGGATACCAGTAGGCTGGCTCCACAGCCCTTGCTCTTAAGCACTTACGCAGCCTCTGGACTCAGGAGGTTCAACAGCCGCATTGTGAACCTGTTGAATCCTTATTTGGCTCCAAAAACTCTTCCTGGATGGTACAAAAGCCCATGCCAGGCTGGGCACTGTGGGTCACACCTGTAATCCCAGCACTTTGGGAGGCCAAGGAGGGAGGATCACTTGAGCCCAGTCTAGGAGTTCAAGACCAGCCTAGCTAACAGAGCAAGACCTCGTGTCCTACAAAAAAATATAAAAACTTAGCTGGACATGGTGGTGTGTGCCCATAAGCCTAGCTACTAGGGACGCAGAGGCAGGAAGATTGCTCGAGGCAGGAAGATCGCACCCGGGAGTTCCAGGCTGCAGTGAACTATGACAGTGCCACTGCTCTCCAGCCTGGGTGACAGAGAAGGCCCTGTCTTAAAAATAAAACTAAAAAGAAAAAATTTTAAAAGCCCATGCCAGCATCGATCACATCAGAACTCTTTTGTAAAAGTTCTATATAGTGGCTCCTTTTAGGCTTTTACCGGCCTCCCCTGCTGCGCCCCTGCTCCCCAGCCCTCCCTCTCCCAGGCCCCAGCCCTGCGTCCCCCACTGGAGCCATGGCACCCGCAGCAGCCTGGCTCTGTGGGGCTCACAATTACGCCCTCCCTGTGGAAAGCCACCCGCTGATTCCTCTCCCTACTCTGAGTCCTCCCCCTGCTCCGCATCCTCCCCAAACAGCTGAGCCTGTGCAATGTGAGAGGGGAGAGGACTTGCCAGAGGTTTCTGGAAAGTCTCCAGAGGTCACTCTGGCCTGGCTCAAGTAGGTTGGGTCCTGACCACCGCTCTGAATAGCTACTGTCCTGCCCTGGGTCCACTCCCTCAGCACAGAGCAGACTAATTGGTGGGTGGGGAGCAATGGAGGCATAGAGGCTGGTCTGCCCCTGAAGGAGGCAACGGAGGAGCCAAGCATTTGACTTAGCAACTGCCGGGTATCCAATGCCAAAGAGATGGAGTGGAGCATGGAGACTCTCTGGCCCAACCCTCCCACTCAACAGCTGGTCACCAGCCACACCCCCAACCTGCCAGCCTCCTATCCCTCCCATCCCACCACCAACTCACCCAGCCAATACCCAGCCCACCCAGCACTCAGCGTGCTCCCTAACGCCCAGCCTGACCCAGTACACTTACCCCACTCCCCTACAACCTCCTGGCCTACCCCACATCAACACCCTTTCTGGTGATCTCTGGTCTGCACCCACACCCCTGTCAGCAGTCCTACTCCTGTCTAGCCCCCAGCCTACCCACCCACTCGCTGGCCAGCCCACTCAGCACCCAGGGACCTCCCCACCATGAGTTCAGCCCCTAACTGCCCCGGGTCCCTGACTACTCACCTGCGACATCAGCCAAGTTCCAGCCCGCCCACCCTATGCGCAGCCTGCCCACATCCCCACTTCATAAACCAGAGGCGCTCTTTCCAGATCCGACTCCATCCAAGCTCCAAGAAAGGCAGGTTTGCCAGTTCTTCCAGGACTGTCCAAGAATTATTCTAGAAGCTTCAGACTTGAATGGAGATATTTTCTCCTCAGGTCAGGGAAGAGCACAGCAGACGGGGTGGGGGCACCTGAGAGAACGTGCCTCTGTGCCCCTGGTGGCTCCAGAGCTGCCCCTCTGGGACAACACGAGGTAGCCTCCTGCACCTGCTAACCCCTTCTACTGCAAAACTCTTGGAAAAACAGGAAGTTTCCAAAACTAGGAGCCAGGCTGAAGGGGTCCCCAGCAGATGAAGTTCAAGAGGCCCCAGCAAGATAGGCAGCACTTCCAGCTCTGAACATGCCAGAAAAAAGAAGGCAGAGGGGAGCGATGGAAAGGTGCTGGGCAAGATCAGGAGGCCTGGAGGCCTCTCCTGGGCCCCGCTCTTGGGTGAGCCTGGGCCCTGGGCTGTGAAAGTCCAGGTTTCTGGGTTTAGATACTCACTGTGTGGTTTTGGGCAAGTCACCAGGCCTCTCTGAGGCTCTTAATACAAGAGTGTTGACTGAGAGGATCTCTAACCTTCCCAGGCACAGCCCTGCTGCTGGCCCTGGACTGGGGAGTCCTTGCCAGGAGCTCGGCCAGGCTCCTGGTCCTCTCTGCCTTGGGCGTTCTGGTTCCAACCACAGGGTTCCTGCTTCACCCATTGACCAAGCCCCACCTGTACCTGGTTCCTGCATGATCCTTCGTGGCTGAGCAGGCAGGGAGGCCTCCCCGTGAACTTCCAGAGCTGAGGATGCAATCAGCAACATCACCACAGCCAGATTCTCTAGCCCAGGGAGGGCAAATAGGCTTTATTTCATGTGTCTGCACCCACTGACTGCCAGTAGCTGCCTGGGGCATAGTTCTGAGATCCTAGGCTCAGTGAGAAAGTGCCAAGGTCAACTGGTGACGTCTGCATAGGCACCTGAAGAGCGAAAGGGGTGTGAACGCCAGGAACTTGGGAGCCCTGAGGAAGGGCCAGGCTGGCCTCTGGGTTTCTTTCCTAGTGTTAGCCCCAAGCCTACAATTCAGCCTTATTTGAACGCGTCTTCTCTCAGTTGTACACAGGAAATTAAAGGAGAGCAGTGAGTCTACTAGATCAGATGCCAGTTAGGAGATAGCGCGATCTTCCCCACAAGATGCAAAGATGCTGTGGAATGTGGCCTTTTGTGGACCCTTTTTGTGCTTTTACACTTTAAAAAATTTATGTGTGTGTGTGTGTGTGTATGTGTGTGTGTGTGTGTGTGAAAATGAAAGCTCCATGAGGGCAGTCTTGTTGTTTCCAACTGAATGAATTGCTTGCCATGGAGAACTTGGGTGTGTTATTCATCCTTCATTCACTCCTCCCTTCCTGCCTCATTCACTCACTCCAAAATCATTCACCCATTCATTCATTCATTCATTCATTCATTCATCCGTTCGCTCTTTCATGCAGCAAACATTCACAGGGGCCCTATCTCACCCCCACTGCCAGGGAAGTCTCTGTTCATCCTTCTCAACGAGGCCAGGGAGGATCTCGTGCTAGGAAAGTCTGGAGATATGATGAAAGGAGCCATCTCTGTAGGGCCAAGGCCCATCAGGGACTCACTGCGTGGGTGTAGCCTTTTCGTTTCCTCACCTGCACATGGCCAGTGGACAGCATGAGAAGGAAAAGGGAGGCAATGTCAAAGCACAGGGCAAGCAGGACACTTCCTGGCCTTGGTAACATGAGTGCTGCTTCCCACCCAGAACCAAGCTGGGGGCAGAGGAGTCCGGCTGAGGCTTCAAGGAAACCTGGCCAGCATCCAGGGGCTGCAGCCGAGCTGGCCCCAGCTCAAGTCTCCAGGTGAAGAATGCATCCCGAGGACTTGGCCTGGCGGGGCACCTCCCGCATTGTTGCAGTGGGGTCAGTTTATGTGTGAGTGAGCACGTGCAGGTGCCTATGAGGGATTTGTGTGTTTACATGTGTGTGCATGTGTGTGCTTATCTGAATGCATATTCACACTGCACAGTATTCCCCAGCAGCATGGGCAGGCAGGGTGGGGGGTTTCCAGCTGGCAGACCCTTCCTTAAAAGGAAGCATTTGCCCTGCCCTTCCCACTCCTCCCCTACATCACAGTCTCCTCCTACACCCTGCAGTCCACCTCCATTTTTGGAGGCCCCTTTAGTACAGTAGCAAGGACTGAAACTTCCTGGGTTTGAGTGACTGGCCACATGGCCTCAGGCAAGTGAGTTTCCCCATAGGCAAAATGGGGGTCTTGGGTTATTCTGGGGACAAGGAAGCACAGTGCATGTAAAGCACACTACTCAGCGCCTGCCCCGTTCTTCCTGCCCTGGTGTTATGCTAAACAACAGGGTCTCCACTCGGCCAGATGGGGAGGGGAAGGGGAGGAGAAGAGACCCATTTCCCAAAAATATTGACTTCGACCTTGAACCCAAGCAGCTGGTCAGAGCTGGTGGCCTCTTTCTGGGATTGTTTATGTAGTTTTCCTTGTAAACACAAAGAATGGAAAACAAACCCCCAAATATTTAAAAATAAATAAATAAATAAGGAATCGTTTGTCGGTGGCATAGACAGGACCTGGGGCAGATGGGGGCAGCCATTGAGGCATTACCCTGGGATTAAATGCTTGAGTGCCCTGGGGCCCGAGCCCAAGACTCTCTGCCCCCACCTCCTCCCTTTCTGGTTACACATCCCTGTTGTTCCCACCTTCTGGGAGAGGCCTGAATCCTGCAGCACTGTCATCTGGCCACTTCCGTGAAGAGAGCAAAGGGCCTCTGCTGGGAATCAGCCTGGCTCTGTCCACCTCTGCGTGACCTTGGGCGAGTCACTTTCCCTCCGTGGGCCTCAGTTTCCAAGGATCTCTAAGGCCCCTTTAAGCAAACATCGACATCCTTGATTCCCTTTGAGCTCAGAGCATGGTTATGACAGCACTTTGATTAGAGTAAAGAATCCCATCAAGAGATGCTCATTAGCACGATATTGGGGGATGGAAATAGCTCTGTCCTTGGCTGCTGGGAAGGATTCTTATTAGAAATCTTTGAACTTTCTGTTTTGGGATTGTTTGGGCCAGATCTGGGCCTGGATGCAATCTGAAATATTTGTTGGTGATCTGTGCAAGGAGAGGATCTGGCTCCTTCTTGCATAGGGGACTGTGGTGCATCCCAGAACTGTGTCTCCCCCTACAAATGCACCCACCTCCACCGCCACACACACACCCAGGCGAATGACATTACTTTCTCTAGTCCTTCTGAATGCTGAGCTCAGGGGCTGGGAAGGCCACTCTGAGGTCTCTGGTCTCACTCTGGCCCAGGGCAGAGCCAACATGGAAGGGGAGGGCACTATGACCCTCTCTCCCAGTCAGATTCTTTCATAGCCTAGGCCACCTGCAACTTTGGTTTTCAAAGGCATGTTTCAAATGAATGATGGAGGCTTTGAGTCATTGCTCTGAGATGGAAGTACAAGGGTGGGGAGAGTGTGGGCTTTGACAAGACAGCAGAGGGTGGGTAGTTTGGAGACCTGGATTCACCATGTGTCCTTGGACAGGTTGCACTCCTCACTTCTAGGTCTCAGCATTCTCACTGTTCTTTGTTCTTTTATATATAATGCGTAGTTACTGAGCAACTACTTTGTACCAGGTGTCATGCCAGGCATCGTGGGTACATTAGTGAACAAAATTCAACCTGTGCCCTTGAAGAGGTACAGGGATAAGCACTCCATCACACCTGTATTATCCCTCCCCACTCCTGCCTCCATTGCAGACATCACCAATCAACCACAGCATGCTTTAGCACTGGAGCCCAGACATAACCTCAGGATCTCTTTGAACTAAGCACTCCAGTGTTTCCAACTGCTACCAGGTGGGGACTAGACCCTGCTATGCCTTCTTCACAGGGTTGCACAGAGAATAAAAACAAGATTGTAGCTGGGTGAGGGAAATGTGCTCTAAAATCAGGTCCAAGTGCAAAGTTTTTCCCTAAGCCCTATAAGCATGGAGAGCAGCTGATAGGGCAGGAGAGTGCTTCCTTCTTCAAATATCCTTGAGAATTAAGCCAAAGGGCCAGGAGCAGTTTACATGCAAAGACCATGTCTGTCCCCAGTGTCCAACACACAGACTGGCACCCACTCTCTGTTCCATAAATCCTTGTTAGATAAATGAATGCATCTTCACGTCCCTGCCCAGGTGGGCAGTCACCTACCAGGGCTGGCGGCCATGTTTGCTTGCTCCTTTCTGGAATAAGTCAGCCCAGCCTACAAACAGACAACTCTTCAGAAGGCAGATCCAAGGCCCCCGGTGCAGATAACTGCAGTCAAATACACCCCACCCCCACCCCAGGCCTCCTTCAAGCTTTTCTTCTTTCTTGGCCTTAACAAGGTGGAGCATGTCTGTTTGGCACCTTCTCCCTTCTCACTCACTTGCTAGATAACCAGGGATTCAGGCTGACTGTGGAAATCTCTGGGGTGTCTGGGACCTGAGGCTGCTCCCACAATGTGACAACACCTGTACATTAATGGAGGGAACGGAGGCTGGGGAGGGAGGCTGCTCGCCAGCCCCCACTGGCTAGGCTCCACTGGCCTGCTTCTTTCCAAGGCAGACAGGTGAGGACAGAGGAGGTGGCTTCCCCTCAGGGAAAATGGAGTCTGGGCTTGGTGGGGCCTCTGCTCTATGTGTTATGAACTGGAATCTCATATAGGAATGTAGCTCTGCAGACTTTAAAGCCCTCTCCCATCCTGTAGCTGATGTGAACCGTGAAACATTGTTACTGCTGCTCTGCCTATGGGGAAGCTGGCCCAGAGAGGCGAAGTGACTCACCTTGGGTCACAGTGCCTTTCAAGACCAGCTGCACATTCATCATGTCTGCCATCTGCAGAGAAACCTGGAGATGCCATCGGCCTGAAGTCCATAGAAGGCTGCCCTGTAGGAGCATTAGGGCACTTTGCACAAGTGTCTAGGCTCTGGAGGCAGGGCTGCCTGGACCCAAATCTTGCTCCTACCACCCTCAAGTTGTAGGAGCTTAGACACATGGCTTAATCCATGAGACTCATTCTCCCCCTTCAAAAGCGGGGAAAATAGTACCCACTTCACGAGGGTTTTGGAAAATTATATATTCCTTTCTCTTTCTTTCTACAAACATGTATTGAGATTTATTGTGTGCCAGTGAGGTACAAAGATGAACTTGTCACCACCTCTGCCCTTGAGCTTAAAGTTTACATATAGATCAACAAATAATAAAATATAATGTGGCTGGGGCCGTGATTCCACACACAGATCTGGAGATACTGAGGAAAGAGAGACTAACTGGGGTTGGGCACACTTTGGTACAGGGATGACCACTCCATCAACCTGTATTATCCCTCCCCACTCCTGCCCCCATGGCAGACATCACTAATCAGCCACAGTACAGTTTGACACTGAACCCAGTCATAACCTCAGGATCTCAAGGGGACTGAGGTACTGAAGGGTGAGTAGGAGCTTGCCAGGTAGACACAGTGGGTTGGAAGGATATTTGGGGAAGAGGAAACAGCCTTGAAAAGACATGGAGATGTGGAGAAACATGGCATGTCTTGACAATGGGGGAAGGTTTGGTGTGGCTGGTACATAAGCTTCACAGAGATGAGGCTGAAGGAGTTGTCAGGCTGGAGTGCGAGGGACACAGCAGAGGGGGACAGTGGGAGGATTTCCTGCAGGAGAAAGCTGGGAGGCTTCCAACCTGGCCCTCTTCTGAGGCCGAGAGTCAGGCCAGGAGCTACTGTAGAGACTCCAGCATCCTTGGGACATCAAGGAAGAGAGGGGGTCAGAGGAAGGACTAAGAACTAGGGTCTGATCCAGGAGCAGACACCAGGCCACTGATGGCCCTCGGTGTTAGGGTGACCTAGAAAACTCCCACTGCACAGAAGCAGCATGATGGGCTCAGGAGTAGCAGTTCACCCTGCATGATCTTGTTCCAAGGCTTCCATTTCCAGACATCTGGCCACCAAAGGAAGGTGGCCTCCTGGGTGGTGAAGACCAGAAACCTCACTTTCCAGAGGGGAAGCCTGGAAATTGAGAAAGCTCAGTGAGCCCTCCAATGGCACAGGGCAGATCTGAGGCCGAGGGCAGACGGCATGGAGGGTTTCCAGGGCTGTCAGTGCTGGAGCCTTGGCCCTCATCTTGTCAGGGAGGAGTGAGAACAGGGCCAAGGAGGAAAAGCCATTGAGGGGGCCTAATGGGCAGCAATGGGTGGCAGCACCCAAAGCAGAAGGTATTGGCCACCCAGAGAACAAGCTTTGGGGCTTTTGTTTGCAAAGCCCCAGCTCTAAATGGGTCATTGTGCTGATTGCCTTGTGGGGTGGGAAGCGGGGTGGGACTGGAGGAGAACAGAGCAAAAGGTGGGAGCAATTGTTGAGGAGCAGATTTGGAGAAAGCCCCCTCCTTCACCCCCAGGCTGGGAAGAGAGGGTGTTTATGGCAACTGAGGCTGTGAAGACCAAAGCCCACTCTCGTGCAGGGCCTCTGAGAGACCCCTAAAATCTCTCGGGGGCCCTGCCTGGGAGTGTGCTTTCTTCCTCTTCCTGGGGAGACAGGAAGAGTGCACGTTAGGAACTAATGCCCCGAGAGCTGCCGCCAGCGACCCCTGGAAACAAATGAAGCAGCCACCTTCAATGGGTCATGGGAGTTGGATAATGAGGACACGTTCCAGATCCTTGTGATCCTAGAGAGACAGGAGCCCCTTAAAACATGAGCTTTGATGCCTTTTCCTCCTTCCCTGGGGAACCCAAGGTCATCTCTGGAAATAATGACTCTTTTTTAAGGCCTGTCTTAGTCCGTTTGAGCTGTTATAACAAAATACCACAGACTGGGTAATTTATAAATGACAGAAATGTATGGCTTACAGTTGTGGAGGGCTGGGAAGTCTGAGATCAAGCTACCAGTAGATTCAGTGTCTGGTGAGAGGTGTGCTCTCTGCTTCCAAGATGGGGTAGGGGTGCGATGCAGGGGCGGAAGGGAGCAGGTATGGGGTCAGCACACTCACATCAGTGCCTTATCTACCAGGCAGTCAAGCTGGTGTCTTCAAGGGCGGAAGTAAGTTGTAAAAGTGGCTCAAAACTTCAGCGAGCATATTTTGGGTTTTAAATCAACTGCTATGTCTTGAGGCAACCTCCTGGTGGGTGAGAGTGTGGCTCTGGAACTTCTAAGCACATAGTTAGATGAACTTACCCTGTAGGGAGTGTCTGGTGAAGAGGAGGTAAAAGGCTGTCATTGCATTTCTACAGGACAGAGTAAGAAGTGGGGGAAAGGAGGAAAGAAAAAAGAAGAGAGATGAAAAAATAATTAAACTATCTCTTAGAAAAATGAGGGTACTTGGTTATGTTATAACTGAACACTGGGGAGGCAGCAAAACATCACAGAAAGAGAATTAAACTTGATGTTTCATGACCTGGCTGTGAGTCTTTGCTCTGCTATTTATGTGCTCTGTGTCCTGGGACACACCTAGAGTAAGCAGGAATCACTGCTGCAGGGCTAGGATTGGAAGACAAGTAACATGCTGAGAAAAGAGACTCAAAACACACACAGAAAAAGGACCGGATCCACAATAGATCTGGAATCATAAGTCAATAAGTGAAGGGTAAATGACGCAATAGAAAAGCAGGCAAATGCTCTGACAGACAACATGAAGAAACACAAATGATCAACACGTACACAAAAGCAAGCTCTCCCTCATTAGTAACCAGGGAAATTTAAATGCAGTAGTAATTTTCATCAGATTGGCAAAAGGGCAAACTTAATTGTGGTCAAAGAAAAGTAGACAAGGGTGTGGGGTAGGGACCCACACACCTGTGAGTGGAAGTATAAACAGTCACTTTCTACGGCAATTTTGCTGTAATCTATTAAACCTGAAAATGGGCATAGCCCATGACCCAACAATCACACTTCTCGGAACCTATTCTAGGTACCTACGCTGAAGAAACACTAGCACGTGTATGGGATTTTCATTACAATATTGATAGTAAAATAAAAGTGGAAAGCAAAATATTCCCAGGAGGAAATAGCTAGCTGAAATGTGACCTATTCCACAATGGAACACAATTCACTAGTTAAAAGACGATCCCTTTGTACCTACATAGATAGATCTCAAAATCACTGTTGAGTGGGAAAAAATACTGTCATTCCCCACTTCTCTGCAGTTTTACTTTCTGCAGTTTCAGCTACTCATGTTCAATTACAGTGTGAAAATAGGTGAGAACAGTACAATAAGATATTTTGAGAAAGAGAGGGAATACATTCACATAACTTTTACTGTAGTATGCTGTCATAATTGTTCTATTATATTACAATTTTATTGTTAGCAATCTTTTACTGTGTCTAATTTATACATTAAACTTTATCATAGGTATGTATGTATAGGAAAAAATATAGTATATCTAGGATTTGACATGGTTTCAGGCATCCACTGGGGGTCTTGGAGGGGATCCCCCTGGATAAGGGGTAACTATTGTATAAATAGATATAATATAATCCCAAGTCAGGATTCCTTTGTACTTTAAGTAACCAAACAGCCAACCTACTATGGCATAAACGAAAAGGCATTTATTTTTCTCAAATAACATAGAGTTCGGAAGTAGCAATGGCTATATTTGGGTCAGCGGCTCTCTAACACATCTGTGATTCTCTGGCTTTTCTCTTTTGCTCGTTGCTACATGGTCATGAAATGGCTACTGCAACTTCAGACATCACATTTGCATTCAGTGCAGGAAGAAGGGGAAAGTGAAAAGATTTTCTCTTCTTTTCTTTTTTTTTTTTTTTTGAGGCGGAGTCTCGCTCTGTTGCCTAGGCTGGAGTGCAGTGGCGTGATCTCATCTCACTGCAACCTCTGCCTCCCAGGTTCAAGCGATTCTCCTGCCTCAGCCTCCCAAGAAGCTGGAACTACAGGTGCACTCCACCACGCCCGGCTAATTTTTTGTATTTTTAGTAGAGACGGAGTTTCACCATGTTAGACAAGATGGTCTTGATCTCCTGACCTCGTGATCCGCCTGCCTTGGCCTCCCAAAGTGCTGGGAATACAGGTGTGAGCCACCATCCCCAGCACAGGATTTTCTCTTTACAAAACTTTAGCTCTTGGGTAAGGGAAGCCCTTCCCAGAGAATTCTCCTTACATCTCATTAGCAAGAGCTGGGTCATCTGCCAACCTTCGGACCATTCTGTTAAAGCGGGGAGATTATCAAAATTCATTTAGATCAGTCGTGATTCATGCTCTAGAAATTAGAAGAGGGATTTACTCTTCCCTATAGCAAGAGGGTTCTGCCCACTACTTGAATATCAGTTTCTGTTAGCACAGAAGAAAGGGCTGCCCCAGCTGTTGGGTGGGTAAGGGATGGTGTTTACCGCAGATACAATTTATGTGGAAAAGAAAACACACCCACGTGTACAACATTACCTGTTTTTTTTTTTTTTTTTTTTTTTTTTTTGTCAAGTACATACAGAGGTTATCACAGAAGGAGGCAGTGGCAGTGAAGCGGTGGGAGTGGGGAATGGGCTTGGGTGTGGTGCTCAAAGGACCTTTGGTTTTATCAGAGATTCTTTCATTTTTAAAAGGGAGACTGTATTCAGGTATCACTTGGGTAACTAAAAGTCAGTTTCTAAAAGTCCTGTCAAAGACTGGCTTTGGCGTCCCCAGATTTGGCCCAATCCCAACAGAGCCCAACACTACAGAAGCAAAGACTTGGTACTCCAAAAAGTTCGACTGGGGAGGGGAGCCTGGAGAGGAGGGAGGAAATTGCCTGAGTGACTCTTGGCTCTACAAAAAAAAGTTGGGAGCCAATCATGTAAGGCGAGCTGCCCTTTCAGCAGGACTGTCTTTGACAGACAGGAAGTCAGCCCACCGGTATTTCCTTGCAAATTCTCAGGCCTCCCTCCGGGGCTCTTCCCTTGTTCTTCAAACAGAAACTGCAGTCTCTGATTAAACCACCTGTCAACTACCCACAAATGCAGCTGGTGTCCTTAAAACCGCTTACAAGGCACTCAGGGGTGCAAGTGGTGGCCGGGATTGATGGGGCGCTGGCTGGACAGGCTCAGCGGAGCCATGAAAGAGCTCCCAGGGGCACTTGGCGTCACTGGGGCCACCTGGATGTGGGAGATCCGTGCCAGACAGAGCACAGCGCAGTCTGCTCATTGCCACAATCCAGCCTTGTGCTTCCTATTACCCCATCTTACAGGTCAGGAAACAGAGGTTCAGGGAAGGGGGTTGCCCAAGTGCACACAGCACAGAGGCTGTCAGAGTAGCTGCCAGTCCATAGGGCAGCGCCTCCTGGGAAAGCTGGAAAGGGAAATGGGAGAAGAACCAGAGGGCAGTGGAGTTCTTGGGTATGAGCTCCTCCAAAGCCCACTTCTGTCACTTCCTCCTTATGACCACAGCACCTCACTGCTATCCCAAGCCCAAGGTCCTGCCAGAAAGATTTAACATCTAAGAAGGTCCTTGGAAATCAATGAATCTGGTGTGGATTTCCAGGAATGGATGGCTAAAAAACAGCTTTAAAAAATGAAATTAATAAACTGGAAAATATCAGCATGTACTGCTTATAATCAGGGTCCATATCATTTTGTGAAGTTTGTGTATCTATGTTTGTGCCCAGACAGTGGCAAAAGGGTTTCTCACTGTGAATTGCAGCCCCCTCTCCCCCAAAAAAGGAAAGTCACTGATTTGGTCTGTGTGGTTCATTTCACAGATGGGAAGACTGAGGCCTAGGCATGTGTATGGCTTGCACAGGGCCATGCAATCCTCTGGGGACAAAGCCCCAGGCACCTGAGGCCGGAAGTGGTTTCAAGCTGCTTCCCTGGTTATTGGGCTCCAGGCCTCACAGGTCCCCTGAAGGGTGCAGGGGTTACAGAAGCTCTTCTTGCCCCATTTCCACATGGGAGCTGCTTATTTACCCCGCTCTGCTCCTGGGTCCCCAATTAGGTGAGTCCTGTTCATTTGCAGCTCTTACTAAACACCCTTGCTATGGTGAGCACCTGGCTGAAGTCCTCACTGTTCTGTGAGGCCTGTAGCTCCCTCTCCTTACCTCATTCCACATACTTGGCTCACCCTGAAGCAACTCTCTTTCTTTCTTGGTCTTCTCAGAGTGGCTGGGTGTAGTCTGGCGCTGGCTGGTAAAGCCCTTGGCTAACAGGAACCAGGCCCTGTGTTTCCAGTGGGAGGGCATCTGCTGAGGCTGGCTCAGGACCCAGTAACCTGAGTTCTACGCCTACTGTGCCTCCACCACACTCCATGACATTAGACAAGTCACAACATCTCTAAGCCTCTGTTTCCCTTTCTGTAAAATAACTTAATATACCCCACCCAGCAACCCTCACTGCAAGGATCAGATGAAATCAGCTGTGATGTAAAAGTCTACTGTCTTGAACATCAGCTGTTTTCACCTGACCAGCATCCGTTCTTTCCCCTTCTCCTTTTCTGCTCATGGTCCCTGGTTTTCCTTTGGGGAACCACTTCTCTCAAAGTCAGTCCCTGAGGTGGCTGTGGCTGGCCCCCCACTCCTCCACTCCCCAGAGTCACACACTCGGCCCATGCTTGGCAAATCAGCATGCTCTACCCTTCTGACCTGAGGAGCACATGAAACAAATCAGACAGAAAAGACTGAGTGACGGGACTGCTGCCAGCACTGCTGCTGGGGCTGCTGAGTTGATGAACGAGCTTGGAGCCTCGGAAGCTGTCATTTGAAGAGCAGACTTGATGCAAATGGGGTGCAGGAGACATGGGAGTGGGAGGCTCTTGACCTTGCCTGGGCCTCTCCATCTAGATGGACCTAAAGCAAACCCTACTCCCAGCCTTTTCAGCCTCTCAGAGCCAGTGAATTCTCCTTTCGGTGTCAGCCAGTTGGGAATGAGTTTCTTTCATTGGCAGTTGGGAATCCTGACTCATTTAGTGGCCAAAACATAAAAAGGGCTAAATAAAAAAAAAGGAGAATTTCTCCCTTTTGGGCCTCTTTGGCCCCTCCTGGTCAGCAGATAGCCTCCCTCCCTTTCTGGTCAGGGGTCAGGGGATCAGGGGACACCTTCCATGCTGTGCATCTCCTTAGACCCTCTGCATTCACTGGCTGGAGAAGGGCCAGCGCACCTCTCCCATGAACCCATGCCAGACAGACTGGAAGGGAAGAAGGTCATCAGCCGGCCATCATTGGTTTGGACATTGATTTCCTAAGTGTAGGACTCCAACCTACCCAGTTCTGCCCCATCCCACTATAGGTGATCCATTCTTTCTGTGGGAAGCCCACCAGTCCTGCAGTTCACTTTGACCATCTCAACCATGCAGCATCCACACGCTGCCTCAGAAATTCCTCACACTCACAAGCTGCCCAAGTCTGTGTCTGCTCTGGTCCTGCCCCCTCCTCTCTGTTTCTTTCCCCTCCTCCCTGACCTCCTCCCATCTCCCTCTGTGGGGTCTGTCCCTCCTTGCTTCCTGCCTGGCCCTATCTAGGCAGCCTCTGCTCTGGCTTTCAAAGGCCTGTCAGTGCATTCTGCATGGCACCCTTGCCAGTGCAGGCAAGGAGAGCCTTGTGTTCCACTCCGGCTGCTGGGACTGCCTGTTGGTGGGGACACCCTCTCCTGTCCCCTCCTGACAGGTGATGGCAATTAGTCATCCTGATCTTTCACACTGGATTCAAGTACTGTTCCCGGTGTGGACTGTGCTCCAGACTAGAGGTGATATCCTAACACCTCCCCTCCTGCGGGACAGGCGGACATCTCCAAGGCTCATTCTGAGATGGGCACAGGTTATGATCTCATGATCTGTGGCTAGCATCAGCTTGAGACACAGTCATGTGTAGGGTTGCCAAACTGTTGTCCATCTGAAATTAAAATTGAACTGGCATCCTGTTATTTTTTGTTTTGACTAAATCTGGCAACCCTGGTCAGGAGGCTAACGCTGGTGAGGTTGCAGTCAGTTGTAGAGGAGGACTCCTCACCCACAAACCCTAGAACAGGTACCCACGGAGTTTTTACACCTGCAGCACTTTTAAAAAGAGGATAGAAAGATGGATATTCTCGAAGACAAATTATTGTCTATTTAGAGGTGGATGAGCTTCCAGGACTCTCCCAGCCCTGAGCCCCATAACTCCAGGCTCTCACATCTGTGTTTTGGGAATATGGCTGTATTTAAAATACCGTGAACTCTGAGGTCTGCCCCAGGCCTTTTTTCTCTCAGGAGTCAAGCTCAGGATTTCACGGCTGTCTGTGAGAGCTACAGAAAGCAACTGGCAGTGACCCTAAATGCCAAAGGGCCTGGAGATTGAATGAGGTGGAGGGAAGATCGCAACAGACTTTAGCAGGGAGGGAAATCAACTTTAAGATAAGTTTCTGCATATTGAATCCTAATTTTTCATTCAATTTAATTGTTAAATTAGAGACAGATTCCTCTGAAGGGGAAATTTTGACTCCCAAAATGTAAGATGTAATGAAATGACTTAAAAAAAAAAAAAAAAGCTAAATTGCATATTTTAAGAGAAAATATCTTCCAGCATGATAATGGTAATATTCAAAATATATTTCCAAGCATAAACACAAAGTGATTACAAGTGTGTTTGGCCCATAGTTCCAAAACAGCCAGTGACGTCTTAATTGAGCAGAAGACTAAGCTCATAAACCTCTTTTTCTCAATTTCCTACAGCAGCAGACATCGCTGCGTTTCTTGGCTGTGTGGGTTGCATTTCAGGACACGCTGGGAGCGGCTGCCTCCAAGGTGTGATCCAAGTTTCTCTAAGCAAAGTCAGGTGGAGGTGTCAAGTTAGCAGTCAGGCAGCAGGTCCACAGGCAGCACAGGTGACAGGGCAGGGGAGCAGCTCTGCAGACAGAGCTCATAATGGGATGTGTAGCCGCAGGGAGGAAAGGAGAGAGGGGCTCAAAGAATATCCTATAGAAGGTAGATCTCTAGGTTTTGTATTTAGAACCAGTCTCTAGATGAACAATAACACAAAAGCACATTTCTGTTCATTGTGTTTCTACATTTGGGGTACATCTATAAACAGGAAGACCAAAACAGGAAGCTGTGGGCATGGAAAAGAACTTTGCAGCACCTAGCAGTCCAGGCTCCAAGAGGAAAAGAGAACTCCTTCATGACTTACTATCGTGTGAGGAAAATCTGTGCATAGAGCCAGCCTAGTCTAGGAGCCAAAGGAAGGCAGAGAGAGCGAAGACAGGCAGCTTTGGCCATGGTTTTGATATTTGCAAGTTTGGACCACAATATGTCTCTCTGTTTCTCTTTCCCGCCCTCCCTGGCTCCATCACCCCCAGTCTCCCCCATCTTTTCCACTTCATCCTCCTCCGTTTCCAGCAGCCAGAGGACGGGGGTGTAGCCTGGGCTGCACCATCCCTTGGCTCTGTCTGTGTGGTGTGTGTGGTGGGTGCAGCGGGGGTGGGTTTGTGGCTCATGAAGATGAAAATTGTTCTTCCCAGTTTGGAATGCTGGCCTCATATGTGGGATGCTAAGATTTATCTGGAAACAGTATACTGTGAAGAGTTCTGGGATTTTGACTTAGTGGGAGAGAAGGGTTCGGGTGGGGAATTGGGAGAGGTTTTTAGGCCTTTCTTCTTGCTGTGAAGAAAAGATCAATGAGCAAATGACACACCCACCTCAGCAGAAAGACGGAAATAGAAGGATCTGGTTCATGGCCGAACTCACAACTGAGTATATAGATGACGAGTGAAGGGTCAATTCGGAAGAATTCTGGGAGGGAGGAGGAGGGAGATTCTGGGAGAGCTGGAAGCTTCTGGAGAAAGGAGGGAGTCTGAGATTCTGGATGAGAAGCATGAGGGAGACAAGACTGTTTCAGAGACCAGGCAAGATTTTGAAAGAGTGATTCCAGGAGTCAGGGAGGATGGACACAGGCTTTGGGAGAAAGGCAGTGCCATCGGAATGGTGGGGGAGAAGTGCTGCAGAAGGCTCATGTTACCGGAAGAAGCAAAGCTTCCCTCCGACCCAGGACACAATGGCGCTGCAGCCACGCAAGGCGGAGTTAGCCTGGTCTCCATGCCTTGTGGCGTAGACTAGCTCTTCATTCATTCATTCTTTCCTTTACTCATCAGAGTGCTCACTGTGTGCTGGGCCTTATGCTTCCTGCCCTCAGGAAGCTCCCAGGCTGGTGGGAGAGCCCAGCTTCCGTGAAAACTTCCCACAGTACACAGTGAGGCAGTCTGGATGAATCAGTCATCGTTCAAGAGCTGGCAAGAGAACCCAGGGTAGGCCCAGCCCTTGCAAAGTGGAGGACAGCCCAGTTAGTCTGTGAACTCCTTCCAGGCTTGGGTGAGCTGGCCTGGACTCTTAACCCCTGTATGGCCCACCTAAAGATTCAAGGTGGGTCTTCTTGCCCACTCCAGGGGTCCCATCCTAGACACCAGGGCCCTTTTGTCCCTAGTTACCCAGGACTCCCCACCCCAGCCTTGTTTGTTCACAGTAGCATGTGCACTCTGGGACTTCCCCTCTGCAGATCTTCCCTCACTCTGCACAATCCTTCAGGTTTTTTCTGATTCACTAGAAACTCACCTGAAACACTCACTCCTCTTGAAGGCCGATAGTGGATGAAACCTTCACACCTGACCACTCTCAATCATCTTTGTTGTCATTGTCATCGTCATCATGATGTGTTTTGCTTTACAAAACTTCTTGGCCAGGAGCAATGGCTCACGCCTGTAATCCTAGCACTTTGGGAGACCGAGAAGGGTGAATCATTTGAGGCCAGGAGTTCGAGACCAACCTGGCCAACATGGCGAAATCCCATCTCTACTAAAAACACGAAAATTAGCTGGGCATGGTGGTGCGCACCCATAATCTTGGTTACTAGGGAGGCTGAGGCGGGAGAAACCAGGAGGCAGAGGTTGCAGTGAGCCGAGATCATGCCACTGCATTCCAGCTTGGGTGGCAGAGCAAGATTCTGTCTCAAAAAAACAAAAATAAAAACAAAAAAACTTAATAACTTTAGTTTCAAACAACCCAGTGAAGCAGATAAGCAGAGAATGTTGCTTCTATCTACAGGAGGGAAAAGCTGAGGCTCAGAGAGGTTAAAAGACTTGCCAACAGTCACACAACTGGAGTGGAAAAGGCAGAGTTTGAACCTGCATCCAAAGCCCTTTCTGATTCAAGATACAGGTGGTATGGCAGAACAGTGGGGAAAGTATAATGTTTTCTATAAATGGTGCAGGAATAACTAAGATCCATGAGTAAAATGTAATTTCTACCTAACAAAGTAAACAAAACTACTCCAAGTGGCTTAAAAAGTTAAATGTCAAAAACAAAAATTTGTGTTTTTAAATAAAAATATAAGTGAATATCTTTATGATCTTGAAAAGTATGGAAGGATTTTTAAAAATAAGGCCTTAAAAGTACTAATATTAAGATAAAAGAAAGATTAAGTCAAGCACATTAAAACTAAGACTGTTCATCAAAAGACAGGCAACTGGATATCTACATGCAAATAAATAATGTTGAACCCCAAACTCACACCAGATGCAGAAATTGACTCAATGAATCCAAAACCTAAAGAACTAAAACTATAAACTCCTAGAGGAAAACATAGGTGTTAATCTTTGCGACCTTGGATTAGACAATGGTTTCTTAGATGTGACTCCAAAAGCATAAGCAATAAAAGAAAGAAACCAGATACATTGGACTGCATCAAAGTTAAAAAATTTGTGCTTCACAGAACATCATCAAGAAAATTAAAAGACAACCCATAGTATGGAAGAAATTATTTGTAAATCATACATCTGAAAAGATAAATGACTATATTGTGTAATATAATATATATAGATTATATTATATAGTCTAGATTGTATCTAGACTATAAAATAACCATTACAACTCAAAAACTAAAAAAAACCCAAAAAGATCTGAACACTTCTCAAAAAAAAAAGCTACACAAACAGCCAACAAGTACATAAAAAGATTCTCAACATTGTTAGCCTTCAAGGAAATGGAAATCAAAATCACAATAAGTTACCCCTTCACACCCACCAGGATGGCTATCATCAAAAAGACAGAAAATAATGAGTATTAGCCAGGATGTGGAGAAATTGGAACCCTCCCATACACTTCTGGTGGTTATGTGAAATGATGAGGCCATTTTTGAAAACAGTTTGTAAAACACTCAAATTGTTAAACAGAGTTAATACATGATCCAGCAATTCCACTCTTGGGGATATACCAAACAGAAATGAAAACATAGGTCCACACAAAACTTGTACAAAAATATATAAAGCAACATTATTTATCATAGCCCCAAAGTGGAAACAACCCAAATACCTATCAATTGATGAATGGATAAACAAAATGTGGCATACTATACAATACATTATTTGGCAATGGAGAAGAATGAAGCGTTAATATCTGCTACAACATGGATGAACTTTGAAGACATCATGCTATGTGAAAGAAGCCAGTCATGAAAGACCACGTATTGTATGATGTGATTTATATAAAAGATCCAGAATTGGCAGATGTATAGAAACACAAAGTAGGTTAGGGGCTGCCAGGACTAGGAGGCAAGGACAGGTGGATAGTGGGTTGGGGGCGATAGGGTATAGAGTTTCTTTTTGGGGCGATGAAAATATTTTAAAGCTAATCATGGTGATGGTTTCATAACTCTGCGAATATACTAAATACTGTTGAATTATACACTTCAAATTAGTGAATGGTGTGATATGTAAATTATAGCTCAATTTTAACTTTTTAGTTTCAAAAAACAACTAAAGAAAGTAAGAAGACAGATCACAAACCAGAGGGAACCCTTTCCAGTTGGGGGAAACATCAGATCCCATGACATTGAGTGGCGATGTGCCTTTCAGCAGATGACTTTAGAGGACTTCTGAACCACACCATTGGGTGGTACCTAGGCCTGGTCTTCTCCTCTTAGGCCATTGGCAAGCTGCACCATGTTGAAAAAGTTTGGGGTTCATGGTATGCCCAACACCTTGGACTCACTTGTCCTTTCTTAGCAAAGGAGAGTCATTTCTAGGAAAGTGGAAAACCTTGATCAAATCAGCACAGAACAGGCCACTTCAAGTAGAGGTGAGAATCCAGCCGAAGGAGGCATTCAACTATAGGCAGAGTAATACTAATGGCTTGTTGAGTTGGCTTAGCTGATGCTTCAGAATCCTTCTCCTGAGCTTGGGTCCTAAGAATACGATTACATGTTGCTCTGAGGCATGTCTTGCTGACACTGGACTGATTCCACTCTCAGCACCCAATAACCTGCCCACATACACATACTCCATCCATACGCCGAGTCATATGATGGGGCTTGGAAGTCAAAAGCAGGATGACAAGGGAGAGCAAACCCCTCACCAGGCTCTTCCGGGTCTAGCTGTGCCTTCCAAAACCTGTTGTGGTAACGTGTAACCCCTGTACCCAGCAGTGGACAGGTTAAGTCAGCCCTGCAAATACATCCAACAGGCTAGCAGCCAGAGACCAGGGCACCAGCTCACACTGTCCTAGAGGCCCTGGAGAGTAAAGATGGGCATTCTTCCCCCAGAGGGGAAAGGCTGGGCAAAGGGCATTGCTGTCCCTCTCCCAGACTCATGCCCCCTGTGTCCCTCTTCTCTGCCTCTTGCATCCTAGTTACCCTGACATAGGCCTATCTGGAGCAAAAGCCCACACCCTAGCTTGCAACTGCTGGGCCAAGCAGGCAACTTGGGCATTCTGTGATCAACTCTCTGGATGCTTTCTAAAGGTATGCCCTCTATCTATCTGTCTGTCTGCCTATCTATCTATCTATCTATCTATCTATCTATCTATCTATCTTCATCTGTCTATTATGTATCTATCATCTGTCTTTCTATTACCTATCATTTATCTATCAACAATCTATCTATAATCTATCATCTATTTTTCTATTATTTATCACTAGTATCTACTAATATCTACCTATCTATCTTATAAAGCTGGCCCAAGCAGGGGGAAAGATTCACCATGACAAAATAACATAAAGTAAAACCTGAGTATTCCTTCTCTGTTAAATTTGGCTTATTTCCTTCTAGGCTTTTCACTTAGTATATGCAGACACATCTAATATCTATCTATACATCTACTTTCTTTTAAAGATGGTGTCACTTTTTCAGAGAGAGTCATTTGTTCTTTGCTTGCATTCACTGAATGGTCAGTAGCCACTGCTCTGTGGGATGGTTAAACCCAGGCCTGCAGACTTAACCTGGGGAGTGAGGGAGAAGAGGCAGTCCTGGGGAACAGGCCCAGACCTTACACATTCTATTGCTCACAAGGTTTGCTTTGCTTCCCCTGTCTGGTCTCAAGGAGACTCACCTCAGGGTGAGGGGAATACCAAGTTCATTTCCAGAAGCTCTTCCAGCTTTGGCTTCTCTGAAGTAGCTACTATTATACAATTTATACATTAGAGTAAACTTACTGTAAATTAGCCATTTAACTCCCATATGCCTATGGGTGGGTGCTGGTCCACTCCCATTTTGAAGATAGGAAACTCAGGCACAGTGAATTGGTTGACTTCAAAGTCATACAGCAGTGCAAGACACCATCAGGACCGGAACTTGGGTCAGAGTAGCGCATGCATTTAGCCACCACACCGCCATCAGCTCCTGATCACCAGAGCACAAGTCAGTGGCCCTGGGTAGGCACAGGCCAGGATGCAGAAGACAGGCTGTGCTTGGGCTGGTAAGAACCTCAGCCAGGGTCACCAGATCCTCGTCTACACAGTAAAGCAAGCCAGACAGGTCCTCCCAGAGAGAGCCGGGCCTGACCCCGAGGGTCTGTGTAGCTAGTGGGCAGCCCAACAGCTACACTCCCCGTGCTGGGAAGAGGGCAGACACAGTGCCCGGGCTCAGCAGCCCTCTGGAGCAGCATCAGTGATTTTAGTTCATTCAACACAGCGTCTGAGCCTCCTGGAGTTTCCCAGTGGGAGTGGAGGTCTGCCTGAGCCAGGCTGCCCCGCCTCCAGAAAGAGACCCGAAGACAACCCTCCTGTGGCTCAGAGGCTCAGATGAGGGTTCATTCCAGGAAGGAGTCTGTCTACCCAGGAGACTCCAGGTCAGGACCCAGCTGCCTCTGCTGGAAAAGCACCCCTCCCCAGAGACAGCCATCCCACACAGACCAGCGTGGCCCGGTGAACTCACCCTGGATCCATGTCCTCAATTATTTACTTACACCCCCGCCACCCCAGTTATCCATATCATCTGGCTGGCCTGAGACCAAGTCACTTTCCTCCTGGTCTTGTCTGCGGTGACAGGACAGGGAGAGGACATGCCGTAGCTCCAGGCACATCCACAGTGGGACTGGGAAGCCTCAGCCCGGGCTTTCTGTCTTCTTCTTGCTCCTCCACCACCACCAGCACCCCTGTCTGCCTGCAATTGAACCCAGATGCCAGGAAATATCTTGGTTGTATGGCTGAAGTGAAAACACATGGGTAGGGTGAAAACCCTTCTCTGTTACAGCTTCATTACTGTCATCCCCGGAAACTTGCAGATGCAGAGCAAGACTTCTGAGCCCGGTGTCTGGCACTGTGTGTGCAGGAAGTACAGCCTGGACCCGCCATGGGCAGAATGCACATGGCCTGCTGGCTGCTGGCACACAGCCGAGTTCAACTAGATTGCGGGAGAGCAGGGGGAGGGACAGAAACTCCTCCAGCCTCTGATCCCTATTTTTCATGGCCATTCAAAAAAACTCAGGATCCCAGATCCCAGTCCTGGCCCTGACACTCACTGGCTGTGTGACTTCAGGTAAGTCACATCACTTCTCTGAGCCTCATCTGTAAAGTGGCAATAAAACGCCGCCTTCTCGGAGTTGCTGCAGTGTAGCAAAGGTAGTTTTGGGAGGAGAAAACCAGTCTGAGGGTATACGGGAGTTACAAAGCAGAGCTGCAGTCCCTAGCCCACAATGCCAAAACCCCAAAAGCTCTGAGAACCAAAGATTTTGTAGCTCATTTGGCAGCAAAACCTGAGCTGAACTGACATGAAGCTATTTATTGCAGGTATTTATCCCCCTTGGTGTAAATATTCATGTTTTGCTGCAAAAATATTACCATGTTTGATGAGACCTTGGTAGGGGAGGGATGTGTTTCTCTATAGCACATCTCAGTTTCTAAAGTTCTGAAAGCTGAAACACATCCCAACACAGAATAGGGTTTAACTAGGGAGCTGATAACCTCTTCTTAGAAATGAAGGGGAAATTTATTCGTTGTTTTAGAAGGTTAAAAAAAAAGTAGAACGAATAGAGTTAGGCCAGATTTGAGGCCTTTTTTAGAAGCCACCACCCTGTCCGGCTCACATGTCAGCTGGGATCGATTCAGGAATAATTAATAGTGCCATTTATCAATAGTGCCATTTATAGTGCATCAGATGTTGTGATGACGCTTCATAATTGTTGTCTGTTGTAAGCTCGCAGCAGCCCTGGGAGGTGTTTCTATGATTTTTATTTTGAGACAGAGTCTTACTCTGTCATTCAGGCTGGAGTGCAGTAGCACGATCTTGGCCCATTGCAACCTCCATCTCCCAGGTTCAAGGGATTCTCGTGCCTCAGCCTCCTGAGTAGCTGGGATTACAGGCATGCCCCATTACGCCCGGCTAATTTTTGTATATTTTTTGTAGAGACAGGGTTTCCCCATGTTGCCCAGGCTGGTCTTGAACTCCTGAGCTTGAGCAATCCACCCACCTCAGCCTCCCAAAGTGCTGGGATTACAGGCATGAGCCACTGTGCCTGGCCTCTATGATCTTCTTGTTCTACGGATGGGGAAATGGAAGCTCAGGAAGGAAAGTGACTTGCTTATGCCTGCGAAGCTGCTGAGAGGCAGATTCAAACCTTGTCTGACTCGGGGGGACTCCAAGCTTGTAAAACAGTGGAGCAAGAAAGGGGATCTCTTTGGGACAGGGGGAGGACACCCCATCCAGATCACAGTGGAGGGTTCCCCTGTTAAGCCTGGACCTTCACCACCTTCCATCACGTCTGCCCCTCTCTCTCCTCCTACAGGGACCACCACCCCCAATTGTGCCTGAGACTTACCTCCTTTTCCCCTCTGTGGGATTATATGCTCCCAGATTCCCCCTGGTCCCACCCTGTTGGCTACAATTTTGAACGAGCTCTTCCACGAAACAGGCCTCTTAACTTCGCAGGACTCTTGCACAGACCACACAAGGTCATGGATATCAGTGGGCCTGTTAGGCTTGGGGTGCCATGGACCACTGCAGGGGGATTAGGCAGCTGCCCTGGGGAAGCAACAGGAGACGCACCAGAGGGGTCTCCCAAGGTCTCAGGCTGACCCCTGGACCATTTCCTCCACAAAATCCATGCTTGTGACCTCCTGCCTCCTCTCCACTGACAGCCACCTGAACCCGGGTTGGCTTTGTTTTTTAATTACACAAGTGAATCATGAACACATTCTCATTAGAAAAAAAATACACAAGTACACAGACTGAACAGTGAAAATTCAACTTTACCTCTGCCCTTTCAAGCCTATTCTCTCCCTGGGGTAACCATTGTTTACAACTGAGTATGTATCATTGCAGTCCATTTTCTTGGCGTTTATTTACACACATATATCATTTGGATTTGTTTTGGGCGTTTTATATACACACCTCACATAGTGTTCTGCAGCTGGCTGTTTTCTGCTTACCATATGTCTTGGAGATCTTCCCTCGTCAGTTCATATAAGTCTGCCTCATCCATTTTAATGGCTGCCTCCTAGCCGCCTGCGGATGCATGGGGGCTTCTATCACCATTTCCCCACTGGTGAACACACAGCTCATCCATAAGTGAACATTTGGGTGTGTCTGTCATCATGGCCATAGGTTGTCTGCAATGAACATCCCTTATGTAGACTGAGTGCCCGCTGGTGATTACTTTCTGGAAGAGGAACAGCTGCATCAAAGAGTGTGACATTTTTCAATGGTGGCTAGCTTTGCCAAACTGCTCTTTAAAAGGCTGGATTAACTTAGGTCTCACTAATTGCACATCAGAGTTTGGGGCAGCAGTTCTGCCGGTTGACTGGGTCCAGAGCTTCCTGGCAGGTGACTGAGATGGCTGGCACCCACTCTCCCTTGGAGAAGTCAGCTGGGGCTCTGGAATGAGCAGGCCCCTCTGCAGCAGCGTGTTGGGCGGGGGTGAGTGTTGCTTGTGTATGGATCATAGAAGTGGCAATCAATACCGTGATTAGACAGAGTAGGTAAAAGCAGAGGATTTGGAGCCAAACGGATTTCTGTTTGCGTCCTGGCTGCATCACCCGTGAACGATCTCCAACAAATGTGACTTCTGTGAATCATTTTATCTAAAAAAGTGGAGCAGCAATGACCACATCAGATTTATTGTAAGGCACAGAGCTATTGTAAGGCTTAACCGTGATGATATACGAAGAGCACTTAGTATAGTCCCTGCATATAGTAAATGGGAGTAAATGGAAACTGATGTTTTTATTATGACTATCATTGTAATTACTGTGAATATAATGGTGATGACTGTTAATATCCTGATTGTTAATATCCTGATGATTGTTAATTCCAGAAACAGGCCCCTTTCCTCTTGGTGGGGGGGTCCTCTCATCCCCCACCCATGTGAGTCCCTGAGCCCTGTGCAAGCCTGGGCACCCTGTCAGTTGGTTAGTGGCTGTCTCAGTGCCTGCTGTGTGCAGAGATCAGAGCCCACAAGGCATGGGTGATGGTACCCAGGAGGCAGGACAAGCTGTTCTGGCTTCCAGGCTAGAAGGGTAGATAGGACACAACCGGATAAACACCACTAAACAGAGGTGGGGAGTCTTACAAACAGAGGCTCGTGCCAATGCAGCTTCTCCGAGATAAACACATCAGAGCCAGCTCACTAGGTGGGAATGGAGGGAGTGGGTGGGTGCAGAGTGAGTGGGTTGAAGGTGGAGGCAGGAGAGAGTGAAGCCAGACAGAAAGGCAAAATGAAGGGCTTAAGTGAGGTGGGGTTGGGGGAGCAGCTTAGAAGGTGGCCTGTGCTCTTGGCAGCAACTGTGGAGGAGAGGAAGGGGCCATGGACCAGCTGGCCATCAGAGTCTTCCGTTCAATTCCCTGCTCTGCCTCTTGCCAGCTGTTGGCCTTGGGGAAATCTTGCTTCTTTTCTGGGTCTTGGTTTGAGCATCTGTAAAACAGGCCATGCAGGGGCTGGTTCAACTTGAGTGCTCGATTCAGAGTCCTTTTCTGCTCTGAGCACTCTCATGTTGAATTTGAGTCACTGCAGCCATCACCCTCACCCCTCCCAAGTACCAGCACTTAACAGTCTACACACTATATTCCCATCTGTTTCCTCATGCAGTCTGCCCAACAGCCTTGTGTGCAGGTGGAGTTGAGATTCGAGTCTCGTTTTACACATGAGAGACCTGGAGCTCATAGAGGTCACAGGAAGTCAGAGATGACTTCCTGGAGGCTGGAACAGAGTAGAGGGGTAGCATCTTGCCCTGCCAGGTGCCGTCCCAGCAACTGCCAAGCTGAGGACCAAGTTGCAGATGGTGAGACAGACTGAACCACTCAGTGTCCCCACATATAACACCCGTGGTTGCTGCTGAGCCTTGGCCACATGCTCCATGCCAGGCTCTTTGCCCACGTGGTCTTCTCTAGTCCTCACAGCAACTCTGAGGCAGGTATGGTTGTAAGGTCCGCTGTACAGATGAGGCGGTAAGGCTCAGAGAGGCTGAGTAATTGCCCCAAATCACCAAGCCAGTGAGCAGCACAGCTGCCTTCTGAAGAGTCCCAAAGATTTACCCTTCCTTTGCTCCTGCCTGGAGGGAGAGCTCATGCCCTCACTAACCCCTGAGAGACCCACTCATCACCTATTTCATTCCAACTCATCTTCAAGGCCCAGCTCCCTTGCCACCTCCAAGAAGCCCTCCCTGACCACTCTGGCGACTCCCAGGCATTCACCCTTCTCTTTCCCCTGCACTCACTTATAGGACCTTCCTGTCTGGATCTCCCTGGTGATCTTAATCACAAGGCACTCGGGAGGAAGGGAATTCTCCTCTGTGGCTGGGGCTTGTCTTTCCAATATGGGTTTACCTCTTTCTAAATAACTATTTTTTAATGCAATGGCAAAAGAAAAGTGTGTTTATTATAAAAATAAAAAGTGGGCCAGCCGCGGTGGCTCACGCCTGTAATCACAACACTTTGGGAGGCTGAGGTGGCCGGATCACCTGAGATTAGGACTTCAAGACCAGCCTGGGCAACATGGTGAAACTCCATCTCTACTAAAAATACAAAAATTAGCCAGGCGTGGTGGTGCATGCCTGTAATCCCAGCTACTCAGGAGGCTGAGGCAGGAGAATCGCTTTAACCTGGCAGGTGGAGTTTGTAGTGAGCCGAGATCGCACCACTGCACTCCAGTCTGGGCCACAGAGCAAGACTCCATCTCAAAAATAAATAAATAAATAAAAAATAAAAAGTGTACAGAACCAGTAGGCTAATGGTTTTCCTTTCTTTAACTCCACCATGTAAGGTAGGACCAATCATTCTGCAAACCTGAAGTGCTGTCTTAGAGTGGGCTCCCCAAGAATCCGACTATGAGATGAGAATTTGAGTGCAAGTCATGTATTTGTGAGGTTTATTTGGAATCATTGACTGGTACTTGAGTGCGGAAGTGAGACAGGGAATGGAAGTTGCCCTAAAAAGAGTGTGTTTCCAACAGGTGACCACTGTAGGCAACTGGAGCTCAGTCTTACTGGGAGTTCTGGGAGGCAGCACTGAACACATACGTATGAGGGAAACAGTTTTTCCTTCTATATTCTCAGCACCTGCAATGCCAAATATCTGGAGTTTTTTTCCCATACCAACCAGTTCTCCAACTTTCGGTATACCAACTGAGTCTCACAATTCAATTATGGCACTAGCTACCCAGAGTTAGTGCAGAGCCCATGGGTTAAGGGTTCAGTCTCACAAGATTTCCCCCCACTTCAGATGCCAACTGCAAGGTGGTCCTCAGGTAACCCATACTTCTGTCCCACTTGGCTCCAAATCGGGTTCCTGTGATCCACTCGTTGGGTTCCGTAATTTGCTATCGTGGCTCCCAGAGCCATCGTGGCTCACAGAAAGTGTTCAGGGAAAGGTGTTTACAGTTTATTATAAAGGATATAATAACAGCTACAGATGAACAGCCAAATGAAGGGATCCGTAGGGTGAGTTCCAAAAGAGTCCTGAGCACAGGAGCTTCTGTGCCCATAGATTTGGGGAGCACCACCCGCCGGCACATGGATGTGTTCAGTGTCCTGGAAGTTCTCCAAACCCTGTACTTTAGGGATTTTTATGTAGGCTTTATCACATAGGCATGATATTTGAACTCAATCTCCAGCCTCTCTCCCCTCCCAGGAGGAGGGAAGGTGGGGATGAAAGTTCCCAGATTCTAATCATAGCCGTGTCTTTCTGGTGACCACCCCGATCCTGAAGTTATGCAGGAACCCATCAAGAATGGCCTCATTGAAACAAAAATGCTTCTAGCCCCAGGAAATTCTGAAGGATTTAGGAGCTCTGAGTCAGGAACTGACACAGATTACAACATTAGAATAAAACATTTTATTAGAATATTAGAATAAATATAGAATAAATATTAGAATATTATTAGAATAAAAGATGATCCTAGATTATTAGAATAAACAATGTTCCTAGCACCCCATCATTTAAGACATTACAAAGGTTTTAGGAGCTCTGTCCAGAAGCTGGAATGAAGCCCAAAATATATATTTCTTATTATTTCACAATTTCATAGCATGCCTCATGGTTACCTTCCCCAAGGGACAACAGACCTGGGGTGTTTATCTGCCAGTTCCCAACAGTCATGGGTTGAGGGCACTTCCACGGGGGAATGGATTCCCTGGCACTTCTGGGCTGCCACATGGGCAGGGCAGGCTCCAGCAGTCACAGAGAACCCTGAGGCAAAGAGACAAGGTGCTGGTAGTTCTGGGGAGCTGGACACCAGCAGCATCTGCCACAGGTACCTGTGTGTACCAGGCTCATGGAGACACAGCAGTGAGAAAAGTCGACCAGGTGTCCACACACAGGGATCTTGTAGCCTAATGGGGCAAACAGATATTTATGAAACATGATGCAAGCATGTAATAACAGATATCATTATAAGTGAGCTGAAGGAAACGTTTGTGGGTCTGGCGACAGATGGCCAGGACTGGACTCCCAAGTCTGCCACCAGTTTAGAACAAGTTACTTAGGCTCTCTAGGGCTCAGTTTCCTCAACTGTAAAGTGGGAATTATAAATGTAGCAACATCTTAGGGTTGTTTTGAGTTCATTTAAATTAATACACATAAAACTCTCAGCACAAGGGGGTCACAGAGGACACTCAATGATTGCTAGCTGGTGTTATGATCGTCATGATTGATGTCATTACACTTCAAAGAGCAGTTTGGCCAAGTCTGGGGCTGCAGGGGCTTCTATCGGCTTCTCACGGGGCCCCAGTGCCACGGAGCAAAAAGAGAGTGCTGGCTGGGCACGGTGGCTCACGCCTGTAATCCCAGCATGTTGGGAGGCCAAGGCCAGTGGATCAGCTGAGGTCAGAAGTTCGAGACCAGCCTGACCAAAATGGTGAAACCCAATCTCTACTAAAAATACAAAATTAGCCAGACGTGGCAGTGCACACCTGTAATCCCAGCTACTTGGGAGACTGAGGCAGGAGAATCACTTGAACCTGGAAGGTGGAGGTTGCAGTAAGCTGAGATCACACCATTGCACCCCAGCCTGGGCAACAAGAGCGAAACTCCATCTCAAAAAAAAGGAGACTGCTGAGGCCAGTAGGAGAATGGCTCTGTCATGGCACCCTGATGGCCCTTCACACATCCACACAGGCAAAGGCTTCGACTTCAATTAACCTAAGATCAACAAGAGCCATCATTTATCTGGTACCTTATGCTGGGATTTGATTGAGGCTTTACTCATTTAATTGTCACAATAACCCTATGAGGTAGGTATTTGCTTCAGAGGTTAAGTAACGTGCACAGAGAGGTTAAGTAAGTTGCTTAAGGTCTCACAGTTCATAAAGGCAGAGCTTGGAGTGAGCACCTAGGACTAAATGCTCAGCTGCTGATGGGAGGAAAAGGTGGGGAGAGGCATTCTCAGACAGGAGTCTGGTTCATTGTGGCCTGGGCTGGTCCTGCGTGGGTCTCGAGGTCTGCCTGGTGGGGGTGGAGAGAAGTATTCTCCGTGTCCTGGCCCTAAGCTGGGCCCTTTCTATCGCTCACAGGAAGGGAGGAAGAGCCAGGGCCTAAGCCCGCTTGGCCACACAGCCTTGCTCCTTGCTAACCCGGCTGACCCTAGAACCCAAGCCGAGAAAACAAGGAGCTGCCCTCCCCTGGCCCTATCTGCCGGCAGTCCCTGGTTGTGGTCACTGGTGGTCTCTGGTGGCTGGGCTTGCTGCCGGCAGGCAGCTCACACAGCTGCTGTGCACAGCAGCCAGACTCCCCCAGCAGCTTCCCAGGGCCAAGAGAATGTTCCAGGACAGCTTGGAGTCATTAGGCACTCTCTGCTTACTGCTCGTGGTGAAAGGCCGGCTTCAGATCCGGGACCTCTTCTGCTGCCCGCCTTTCTCTCAATCCCTGGAATAGCCGGCGAGCCCCCACAGCCCTGTGGGGAAGGGGGCAGGGATGATGTTCAGCTGTCCAACATCTCTCCCGTCCCTAGCTTTGTTCCACTCTGCTCCCCCATGGCTTCTGTTCCCACTGTCCAGTTTAAGCTACTTTGGCCCTTGGAAGACAATGAAAGGAAAGCTGGGGTCCAGTGTTGAGTCTGCTGTGTGACTTTGGGCAGGTCATATAACCTCTCTGGGTGTCTGTCTATTTTGCTTGTCAGCGGGAACTTCTGGTCCCTGCTTTCCCTCCTCTTTTGTGGAGATGAGGAAAGCGTGTGAAAAACATTGACATGGGAAAACAGATGCTTGCAGAGGCTGGAACACATGTTATCTGAGGGTTCAGGCCTTGGTCACCTCAGAGAACGCCGAAGCACACGGCTGAACGAGTGTTCAGGAGCATCCACCTTATTTTAAAAGGGGGAAACTGAGGCCCAGTCAGTAACTGAGAAATCTGGGGTTGGAAGCTGGCCTTCTTTCCACTGCTCCACCTTGTCATTTGATTAAAGTGATGAGGAGCATTTGCTCAGAAGGCATTGTGTGCTGGACAGTGTCTGCGAGCTTGCCATGGACTATGTCCACTAATTTTTATAATAAGAGGAGGGGATTAGTGGCATCCAGTCAGGAGTGGGACTGCAATGGTGGGCTGTGTTTACTTAAGTAGTAGTGTTTTCTAGGCCCAGGAAACCTAAGAGAAATCTGTCTGCTTTGCAGACATAGATGGAAAAGATTATCTCCCAGGACCTTGCTGTCCAGTTGGATGAGAGACAATATAGGGATGCTTTCTGGGACCCAAGGAGCACGTATGCCTTCTGGGCCCAGTGTGGCTGTGGGGCATGAAGGAGTGGGTGCTTCTTCCACACTGCTTCTCAGCTTGTGCTGGGAGAAGGGGTAGCACAGGGCAAGGTGGCAAAGTCTCCAGTTAGTGCCAGGCACAAACTTTCGCAGGGGAGGAGGCACTGATAGAAAGCAGGGAGAATAAACCCAGGGAAATCACCAACTCCATTTTGAATCCCAGCTCCACCATTCACTAGCTGTGCAACTCTGGACACATGACATAACATCTCGAAGCCTCAGTTTCCCTACCTGTAAAACAACCCCTTGCTAGGATTTGCAATAACTCGTGGAAAGCGTTGGACACTCAGCAAGCTGGGAGCTACCATGGAGCCATTGAAGCAAGGACATTGAAGTGAGTGTGGTCAGCTCAGTCTGGGGAAGGAAACGTGAGCTATGCCGAGGACGGCTGGGAAGGGGCAGGTAGCAGGTAGCAGGGCTCTTCCGGTCTCTCCCACACCCTCGTGGTGGGAGCTGGCCACTGCTCAGACACCTCTTGGCCAGGGGCTCCTGAGCCTAGTTCAGCCAGACAAGCTCTGGCAGAGACCCCACTTTCTCCTCCAAACAATGTCATTCTCCCAGCCAAGGGCAGCAAGTGGTGGGCCAGGAAACTGACAGCACCAGGTAGGCTTCCTGGCTCCCTTGCCCTGTCCAGCCCAGCCCAGCCCTCCATGTTGGGGTACATCCCCAAGTCTGGTCTGGCTGCCAAAAGTCTGTCAAGCAGAAACAGAGTTACACCACCACCGCCTCTCACATCCTCAGCCTCTGGCTGGTCAGACTCTCGGGAGGGGCCTGGCAGCTCAGGTGGCTCTGCACCTTCTGTCATTGAGCTAACGGACCCTAAGGAAGGCAGAACTGAGTCACTCTCCTCTTCTTCAGGCAAAGGCCGGGAGCTGAGGGCTCTGGCCTAGGGATCCCTAGCTCATCTCTGAGGCTCTGAGACATAGATCCCCTCTCAGCATGGTCCTGTGAGCATGTGCATGGGTGTGTGCACGTGGACATGTGTGTTTGTGTGTGCATGTGAATGTGTGTGCGAGTGCGCACATGCATGTGTGTGAATGTGCATGTGTGTGCGTGTGAATGTGCACACAAGGATGTGGGTGTGTACACATGAGTGCATATGGTGCAAGTGTGGGCAGGGAATCTGGAGACTGGAACTTCCAGGGCTGCTGGTGGCTGCAGCAGGCCGAGTGTGGTAAGCTGACCTCCTCTCACTCTCCTGGCATCCACTGAGTCCCAGAGCTGGGCACTGCCATGGGTGCCGTGGCAACCATGTGCATGAGAAAGCCCCCATCTCTCCCTCTTGGGGTCACGTTCTGGTGAGGGGAGACAGGAACACACAAATAAACAAACAACACGGTGTCAGAGAATAATGCAGACTGAGAAGAAAATGGAATGGGGGCTGTGGTGGGCATCCTGTCCTTTTCTTCTTCCTCCTCTTCTCTGATTTTGGGAGTGCAGGCGGGAATGAAAAGTGAGGAGTGAGAGCAAGGAGGTGATGAAACACTTAGGCATGGTGGGTGAGGGCTGTGTGAAGACCCACATGCTGACACTTCCTGGGCTTGTCAGCTTGTCCCCAGAGACGCTCCCCTGGGATGAAGGACAGGAAGCCCAGGTCTTGCCCCTGGGGTCTGGTGGCCCTCGCTCCCATCAGGCAGAGCTGCCATCCTTGGCTTGTCCGGAAGCCAAAGGCATCCCCACTCTTCCATTTCCGAGTCTGGTAGTTTGCTGCTGGGGAGAAAAATGAAGAAAAAAGGGGGAAAATCCCATTTCAATTCTTTGGTCAAAGCACAAGTTTCTCTTCTCCCTTTCTTCCGTTCCTCCCTCCGTCCCTTTGTTTTCTTTTATTTTCTTTCTTTCCCTCAAGAGTAGAAAGAACCAGGGAATATAAACAAAAAGGCTCTCAGAATGAATCAGGCCATCTTGTTCTGAAACCCCAGGAAACCCCTAGAAGCTGGGATCTGAGCAAAGGGACAAACGGAGCTGCAAGGCCAGTGGAGGTGGGAACTGGGCTGAGTCAGGGAAGGTCTGTGGGTTCCGCGCAGCCCCCGAAACAGCTGCCTCTTGGGGTCCAGATGTACTACCAGAAGGAAGGTCCAAGAGAGGCCAGAGGGGAGGGCCGAGGCCGCCTGGAGCTCACTGCGTTCCTGCCAGGGTGAGTCACTGCCAGGACGCCCTGCTGTGCCGATTTGCGGCAACAACCTTGGTGTCCCAGGATTATTGGGCCCCCTCCAGATAGGTCCCTCCAACCCACAAAGAGCTCTCCTTTACACATGGATGCCCAAAGGACTGTCATAATCACTCAGCCCATTTATGGCTTTGTTTTCTTCCAAAATGTAGCCCCCTGCAAGGAAAAAGCCCCAGCCATATCGGTCACTTACTCTTTGATATAAATGAGTCATCCAGCCCTTTTCCAGTGGCAGGTTTGGATGAGAAGAAGAAACAGAGCATGAGGATGCTGCATTTCACAGAGCCAGGGTCTCACTTTCATGGAGGTTGGGGGTTGCGTGAGGGGGACGATCCAGAAAAGGCAGAGGAGGAGCTGGACACAGCATCCTCAGACTCAGGTTGGGCCAACACCACCCTGAATGAAACCAAGGCTTTGCAAGACCAACATAAACCAGAGCTCAGCAAGCTTATTTTCTCATGAAGAGTGAATTCTGTGAAAGACAGAGCTAAGTCTTATCAAGCACTGACTATAGGTACCAGGTACCTCCCAAGTGCTGTTCCTGCAGTAACGGAATTCTCACAACACCCCCAGAGAGAATGGACACTCAGAACCAGCTGGAGCAAGAGGCAGCGCTGGGAGAGGGACCCGCACCTGCCGCTTCTGGAGGGCTTGCCTTTCCCACCACACTCCGCAGCCTCTGGAACCAGGTTGCTTGCAGCACAGGTGGGCTGATTCCAGGGCCTTATGACCCTGCAAGGCTGGAGGTTGTAAGGCTTAGAGATGGGAAATGAGTTGACCAAGATCGCACAGCAAAATACCATGTGGGCACCCCACAGCCTCACCGCTGCCCAGATTGGTATAGCAAGCATGCCCTTGTCTGGGTCACCAATGACTTGCTATTGAATGAATGAATGAACCAACGAACAAAGAAATGGGAACAGAGGCTCAGGGAGGCTCCATGTCTTACCCAAGAGTATATGTTCGGGATTCTCAGGGCAAGCCTCCTCAGAACCAGCTGTCCCAGTCCTGCCCAGCCTCTATACAGCACTTGGCTTCTTCTCCTAGCAATTCTCCTATTTTGTCCCATTTGAGTTCACAGCCTCCAGAGCGACACGGGGCCTTGACTTCCTGTTCCTGATGGGCAGGGAAGGTCATGCAGCTCATTAGTGGTGGTGAGGTTGATACTGTGTCTCCATCTCTAGCCAATCATACCAAACAGTGGTTGGTCTCTGTGACCCTGTCCCCGCCATGCCTGGACCATGAAATCAAAGGGGTTTTCTTGACCCTAAAGGACAGCCAAGACCGATTCAGGAAGAGTGGCTTGAACATCCACCCATTTCTCCACGCCGTGCCTCCCCTTTCCAAGCTGCATTTTAGCATTGTGCACCCAGATGTTCAGACTTCATGGTCAGCTCATTAAGGAATCATGGGTGCAAATGGCCTGTTGACCTCAAGGGAGAAAGTAGAGGGTTTTCCAGGAAAGGGGTGCTGGTGAGAAGATCTCCTCCCACACTTGTGGCTCATCTTCAGTGAGTTGGATGCCCAGAGGCACTTCCTCTACAAGGTGTCGGCGCCTCCCTGTTTCCTGAGCTATGGCAGCTCAGAGGCGCAAAGCAAAGGTTTCCAGCCTAGAGAGCGCAACACTGCACCTTTGCCAGCCATAGCCCATAGCTGCTTATTCCATCTCATCAAAGTGCAATCAACAAGCACTCACTGGACACCTACTGCATGTCAGGCACTGTGCTGGGCCCCCTAGATCCAAAGCTGGGTAAGGCACCAGACTGCCCTGGGTCAGTCTTAGGTTCCCAGCCAGGCTGTCAGCATGTCATCCTGATGGCAGGGACCACCTTCCATCTCTCCTAGCATCATGCACTGGGGCTGGACTGGCCTCTTGGGGGAGGCCAGTATAGAGAGGATGATGGGTTAGATTGCATTTATCTCCATTGTTGAAGGGATTTCTTTCAGACATCTTGAGTTCTTCCAGCCTAAAGCCTGGAGGTTTTTTTTTGATTGTGGAAGTGTACGGGGAGCAGGGTCTTGGAAGGAGCATGGGATCTTGGAAGGAAGAGACCAGAGAAAGAGCTTTCTCACTAGAGGCACAACACAGAGGTTAGGAGGGCAGGCTGTGGAGTCAGACAGCCTTATCTGAAACCGTGGCTTCTCATCAAGTTGTGTGGCCATAAGTGAGTTACTGAGCCTTGCTGAACCTTAGTCTTCTCATCTGTAAAATGTGGGCAATAAGAATACCTCCCTTATAGAATTGTTGTGAGCCTGAACAGAGCTAATATGTGCAAGGGCTTAGTTCAGTACCTGGCACATATTGAGGGCTGGATAAATAGGAGCTAGTATTTTCCCATCGGAATGGAGGAAATATTCCAGCTCCAATACCATCACTGGATATCAGACCTTGAGGCACCCTCTAAAGCAGTTATTCCATTATGGCCATTCTACAAAATGGAAGACTGATGCCAAGATATGGGAAGCAGCCTGCCAATGGTCACATGGGTTGGTAATGAAATGCAACATTAGGGTCAAAATCCCAGTCTGCTGACTCCCCAGTTGGTGCCTTTTTCACTCTCTTTTGCCCAGAGTTTCTGGTAGAGTGGACTCAAAGAATCCCTTAAATCCACATCCCAGGCCCCTCTTCTTCTCCAGCTCCCAGCAGACTGGGGAGATCGATGGGCTGTGCCCCCCGGCCATGAGAGTCTCAGAAGCTGATTCCACTCGGAGCCAAGGAAGTCTGGAGTGTGCAGAGGTGTCTCTCCAGGCCCTGCAGCCGGGAGTGACATCAGCAAGGCACAAACATCAAGGAGCAGCAGCTGCCTGCCTGGAGCTCTAGTCCTGTCCTCTCCCAGCCTCCCTCTGGTCCATCCCCATGGCTGTCTGTGCTGGGATCCTGGGAGATGGGGGGAAGCCAGACGTTGATGGTGACAAGTGAGGCAGTCATTGTGCCTCCGGCACCTGAGCACAAACTTCCCTCCTAAGATGAGACTGCGGAAGCTGGCCCAAAGCCTGGGTTCTGGACTGGGGGTCCCATCACGGGGCATTTGGCACCCAAGGGAAATGTGGGTACAGACAAAACATCCCCTCTTGCATCTGGAGTCTTGTCTCTGGCCAAACCTTTTTCCTGCTCCTTCTCCCTTGCCACCACCTCACATTTGTCAAAATTCCAGCTTGATGACATGAAATTCACACATATGGCCAAGGAGGAAGCAGAGGGAGACATGGTTATCATCACCCTGGCCCATAGGAAGTGGAGAGTCAACTTACTGTCTTGAGGAGCCACTAGCCCCGAGTGCTGGTGCAGGCTCTGCACAAATCCCCCATGTGGCCTGGGATAAGTCAAAGCTCCACCCTGGGACTGTCTCTGCAGCCAACATTCCTGTAGTGGCTCTTCTAGGGCTGATACTCTAGTATTCTTTAATGATGCCTGCCAGGAAGCCTCAACTGATAACCAAATACTAAGCCCTCAACCCATGCTGTGTACCTACTAACTGCTTTACCCTGGTCTTCTGGTAGGATAGGTATATCAGCTAGCTAGTGCCTCAATAATACTGCATAACAAATGACCCCAAACTCAGTGGCTTAACACAACAATCAGTTATTCTCGAGTAGGTTGGCTGTGGCTCTGCTAATCCGAGCTGGGCTTGGCAAAGGGGCTATGCCTCAGGCTGCTTCTTGTTGCAGGTCTCTGGGTCAGCTGGGGACGTTTTGCTCCCAGAGACACTGTACCTCTCATCCTCCCAGGACAAGGAGATAGCTAGGACATACTCCTCTCATGGTAGCTATCGAAGCAGAAGAGAAAAGCAGGAACACAGGAAGCTTCCCAAGGAGCCAGTAAATTTTCACTTCTGCCCAGAGTCAAGAAGCAGACACAGAGGCTCCACCATGATGATGCCATGGCGAGGCCTGGCTGGCGAGGCCTGGCTGGCAAGGCCAGTGAAGATCAGTGCCAATCATCTAATCTACCGCATGAAAATGATTCGGCCTCTTTGATATGAAAGTTAGATTGTCCTTTCCTTTTTTCTTTCTTTGTCGCACTGGAAGAGATGTAATACAAATAAGTCCCCTCACTTCCTCATCTGAGGATTCGAGAGTTGAGTATTAGATCCTCCCTATCCTCAAGCAAAAGAAATGCGTTTTTCAATTTCTGGGAAGGTGGTCAGGTGAAAGAAGTAAACAGAGGGTTTAAGATAGGGAGGGATTTCCCCAGAGTCTAAGATCAGAGGTTGGGGAAAGTTTGGAACCCAACTGTGGGAAGGTTGCCTGAGAAGAGTCAAGTGAGCTGACTTGGCTTCATTGAGAAATAATGTTTGAGGGTCCAGGAGCCACATGGGCTCTGAGACACCACCTGACAACCTCAGAGCAAGAAATTCCTGTCACTCTGGCACAGGCCAACAATGGTTGACCCATGACTTTGTTTGAGTTCCTTATGAACTGATCATCAGTCCAGAGAGAAACAACCCCAGGACACTGGGCTTTGCTGAGCTCACGGCTGATGAAAATTCCATCACCCACCCTCTAAGGTACCCAGGAGCAGGCCTGCCCCATCACCGGTGGGGTTAGGATCAGCGTACAAATGGTGTCCCACATACCGTATGCTAGAAGTTTTCTCCTCACCATCTGATTCAATCTGGGAAACATCTGTCCCCAAGGGGTCTCCCAGTCCCCCACCTACAGGGGCAATCCAAGAAGGCTAAGGCACGGCCCTTGCCTGCTCAGAGTCCTCCACCCAGATGGGAAACCTAGCCTATGTTCAGGAAGTATCAAAAAGCCACATCAGAAGAAATGTCTCCTTAGAGCTACCGAAGACCTTCACAAGGCATAAGTGATCACCAGGGCACTGGAGAACCAGCATTGATGGAAGCATAGGAATGTGAGGATAGAGAAACGGCTGCGCATGGAGCTCCTTCAGGTTATTTGTTCCACACCTACCACAGGCCAGGCTCTGTAACAGCATCCAGAGCCAGTGCTGAATGAGATTTGGTTTCTGCTTCCCAGATACTCACCATCTTAATAGAGAGATCCAGGGAGGCTTCACGGGAGGAAAGGGATTTCACCTACATTTGAAAGAACAGGAAAAATTGGAGTAGACAGAGGGAGAGGTGGATGCTTTCCAAGCAGAAGAAAGCAATCCCTGGAAGGAGAGAGGGACTTCCTTCCACAGGAAATTCAGCTTGCAAGAGTTCCACAGGAAAGAGTGATGGGTAGTTAAAAGGAGTACCCCTCTAATGGTGACATTTTGGTAAGTATGGCAACTAGAGGAGAAAGGCCTATCAGATATCAACCATGCCGCCCACATCCGTAGTCACCCCCTTGCGTGGTTCTGGTCCCTGCTGATAGTCATGGCCTGGACACATGTTTCAGCGGCTTCTCAGCTCCATGTCATGCTCTTTCCACATTTTTTCCTCCTAAAGCCACGGTTTCTGCTTCTGGAAATATAATTCCCCTTCTGAGAGAAGTGCTATGGAAACCTCACCACAAATACACTCCCTTCCCTGATAGTACTAATTGAAGGAAAGGGCTGGTGGAAAAATGATTTTACGGAAATACAGTTTTTGTTATTTTAAAGTTAATCCACTTACTCGAGTGAACTAACCATGAGGCCCTCCACAGCAATGATCTGTAGGGGACCTGCTAGAAGAGATTGATTGCGGATTCATTCAGTCATTCGACATTTTACTGGGCAGCCACCATGGGCCAGAGGCTGGGCGTACAAGGTTAAGTCAGTCTCAGTGTCTGCCTTTAAGAAGCTCAGTATGAGGGTGCGAGAGACACATTCCCACGAGTATCAAGCAGAGTGGTCACTATAGCAACAGCCCTGTGCATGGAGTATTACCAGAGCAGAAAAGAGGAGAACTGAACAAGGTTGGAGGGTGGGATCACCAGGGAAAGCTTCCAGGAGGAGGAAAAGGGGAATTCATGCTTTTGGAGAAATAATAGATGCTTGCAGGAGAAAAGCTGGGGGGTAGGATGGAGCCGGCAGAGAGGTAACTTGTGCAAAAGTCATAATATGCAGAAAGGCCCAAAGGGGAGAAAAAGCAGGATGAATCAAGAAAACACTCCCAAACTGGAGCTGCTGGGATGTAACATGAAGACGGGTAGTGGCAATTGTTGGGTCTGGAGCAGTCAGCAGAAGCCAGACCCTGGAGGCCTGCAAGCCTTGGTAAGAGTTTGGACTTCATCATGTAAACATGAAAGGTTCTAAGCAGGGGAGTGATATAGATGATTTTGTGTTTTAGAAAGGGTGCTGGTGCAGAAGTGGCATGAAGGATGCGTGGAAGCTGGGGGATCAGCTGGGAGTAGGAGAGAAATGTCAGGAGCCTGTCCTAGGGAAGTGGTCTGGGGAATGGAGAGAAGGGAATGTATATAAGAAACACTTAGGGAGCTAAAATAGTAAGTCTTGGTGGTTTTCGGATATAAGGAGAGGAGAAAGAGGGAGAATTTTAGGATGACAGCCAGACTTACAGCATGAGTGGAAGGTGCTACCCTTGACTGAGATGAAGAATTCTGGATGAAGGAAGTTTAGGAGGGGAAAACTAGGATCCTTTTCGGGTATGGGGTTGGAGGAACTGTGGGTAGGACTTCCAGTGGCAATGACCAGCCAGCAGGTGAATATCTGAACTCACCCCTGTGGAGGAAGATGCAGGCTGGAGTTAAGACCTGAGAGGCATGAGCTTTAGGAAGCACAGAAGGGGATGGACCCACCTATGTGTTCATCAAGGTGATATAGGCTGCAAAGAACAGAACATACTCAAAAGTTGCTCAAACAATACGAGCATTTATTTATTTATTTCATTTGAATACATTTGGAAGTAGGTGTTTAATCCATTTGGAAGTAGCTTCTTCATCATCTCAACATGATATTGGAGACCCAGATCTTTACCTATTTCAGCTCTGCCATCTCAGTTCATCCGTAAGCATATGCCTTGTGCTAACATAGAAGGCAGATGACATGCCCAAAGGATGTGTAGCGCCAGGGGAAGAGGTTAGGAAACAATTTGTTCACAGATGAAATGCCTGTCTTTGGCTGTGTTTAGCAGGATACAAGAAAGGAATAGGCTCAGAAAAGAAATGGCTGGTTAAGAAGCAGAATTGAAAAGGGAATTAAATGTCCACTAGTTAGTGCTTGTGGGGTTGGAAGAGGCAACTGTTTCTTAGCGCTAAGGCTGATTTAAATTTATCCTGTGTGGACTTCTGCTGTGGACAATGATGGAATAACAGATACTGGGACTAGCAGTCACCCGCCATAAACAAGTAGAACACTGGATAAAATATATGAAACAGCTGTTTCCAGACATTGACTAACCCTCAGAATGGGACTGTGTTCCCTGAGAGAAAGTAAACAAATACGATGAACTCCATGATCAACCTGACTTTTTGCCTAGAGGCATTTAGCAGACCATGGCTCTAGGACGAGGAAGGCGAGTAGAGCACAGAAGCCTCACTGTTTTGAGGAGACAGAGATCACAATTCCGAGAACCGTGCAGCGGGAATTTGCAGAGCAGAATACTGAAGAGACATATGCAGAGAAAGAGCTTCAGAAACTGCATAGGAGGCACTTTGAGTCTTTGGCTAAAAATTAGGTGTGCATGCGTAGGATGAGATTCCACGAGGTTGGATAAAGAAGAAATATTGGAGAAAGAGTACTTATTTGGGAGTTGTAAGCTGAACAATGTTCTGTGCTCGGAGTTGGGAGATGTTCAAGTTCAGGCCAATCAGAGTGGAGAGACCTCAGAATATTTAATGGAAAACTCAGGAAGGCTGCACTGTAGGAGTAAAGCTAAACTAACAAGCCTCCATCCTAGAGTGAAGGCTATCCTAGACCCATCCTATGTTTAAAGACAAGTCTTGAAAGGACTAAACCAATCTTCAAATAAGTTGTGGAATAAAACTCAACACTCTTTAAAGAAAGATAACAGGCCAGGCGTAGTGGCTCACGCCTGTAATCCCAAGCACTTTGGGAGGCCAAGGTGGGCAGATCACTTGAAGTCAGGAGTTCGAGACCAGCCTGGCCAACATGGCAAAACCCCGTCTCTACTAAAAATACAAAACTTATCCGGGCTTGGTGGCACGTGCCTGTAATCCCAGCTACTCAGGAGGCTGAGGCAGGAGAATCGCTTGAACCTAGGAGGCAGAGGTTGCAGTGAGTCAAGATCATGCCACTGCACTCCAGCTTAGGTGACAGAGCAAGACTCTCTCAAAAAAATATATCTTTGAAAAAATAATGGCCAAACATTTTCCAAGTTTGATGAAAACTATAAACTCATAGATCCAAGACACTCAATGAATTTTAATCAGGATAAACACAAAGAAAACTATACCAAGGCACATCAAATCAAAATGTTAAAAACAAATGATGGAGCAAAAAACTTGAAATGCAGCCAGAGAAAAATCTTAGCCTGGTGGCAAGGATCAAATTGATGATGTCATTGTCATATCCATTATTGAAAATTGTGAATGGACTAAGAGATGAATCTTTTTTATTAGACATACTGACTCAGGCAAAGAGAATGGAGGAAATGTGCTCACACTTAAGTCTGATAGGTTTAAGTTATTTACAATAAAGTACCCCAAAACTTATTGGCTTAAAGAAAGTAGAGTTCCCAGCACTTTGGGAAGCCAAGGCGGGCGGATCACCAGGTCAGGAGATCTAGACCATCCTGGCTAACACGGTGAAACCCCGTCTCTACTAAAAATACAAAAAATTAGCCGTGCATGGTGGCGGGCGCCTGTAGTCCCAGCTACTCGGGAGGCTGAGGCAGGAGAATGGCGTGAACGCGGGAGGCGGAGCTTGCAGTGAGCCGAGATCATGCCACTGTGCTCCAGCCTGGGCAACAGAGCAAGATTCTGTCTAAAAAAAAAAAGGAAGAAAGAAAGAAAAGAAAAAAGAAACTAGAGGTCAATGTGTACAAGAGAGAGGTTCAGAAAATTTTAAATGTATGTTTAAAGTTAAAACTATGGATGAGGCTACTGGTATATGCATTTGTCCAGAATCAGATAAGAAGACTGTTACATTTTAAAGTTAGTTATATTGCACCTCCCCCTCCCCGCAAAATATCAGGCTCTTAGACTTAAACTTTGTTCAAGATTTAACTCTTGGGCTTGCAAAATTCTACAGTTTGAGAAAACTACTCAGCTCCCAAGAAGGGCATATTTTCCATGCTTACCTTATCCTAGGAGGATAATGGGGGGAGGGGGGAGAAATGTACTTTCCAGAATAGCAAATTGTGTAGCTCCAAAATCACACCTGCATGATGACACTTAAAAGCTAGAAGGCAGAAGGAGAGTCTTTTACTCATCTCCCTCTTTTTATCAGAGAGAGAAACCTTTCTCAAAACACCCAGGAGCGCTGCTGGGCCTGCAGGTCTCTGCTGAGCCTCTGTTCCACAGGATGGGGTTTGTTAAAGTTGTTAAGAATAAGGCCTACTTTAAGAGGTACCAAGTGAAATTTAGAAGATGATGACAGGGTAAAACTGATTACTATGCTCAGAAACACTGGTGATACAGGATAAAAATAAACATGACACACCCAAATACAGGATGATAGTCTGTGTAACAAACAGAGATATCATTTGTCAGATTGCTTACTCCCATCTAGAAGGGGATATGATAGCCTGCACAGCATATGCACATGAACTGCCAAAATATGGCGTGAAGATTGGCCTGACAAATGATGCTGCAACGTATTGTACTGACCTGCTGCTGGCCCACAGTCTTCTCAGTCAGTTTGGCATGGGTAAGATCTGTGAACGCCAAGTGGAGGTGACTGCAGATGAATACAATGTGGAAGGCATTGATGGTCAGCCAGGTGCCTTTACCTGCTATTTGGATGCAGGCCTTGCTAGAACTACCACTGGCAATAAAGTTTTGGGGGCCCTAAAGGGAGGTGTGGATGGAGGCTTGTCTATCGCTCACAGTACCAAATGATTCCCTGGTTATGATTCTGAAAGCAAGGAATTTAATGCAGAAGTACACCAGAAGCATATCATGGGCCAGCATGTTGGAGATTACTCTTGCTACTTAATGGAGGAAGATGAAGATGCTCACAAAAAAATAGTTCTGTCAATACATAAAGAACAGCGTAACCCCAGACATCATGGAGGAGATGTATAAGAAAGTTCATGCTGCCATGTATAAGAAAGTTCATACGAGAGAATTCAGCCTAGGAGAAGAAGCCCAAGAAAGAAGTTAAAAAGAAGAGGTAGTACTATGCCAGAATGTCCCTTGCTCAGAAGAAAGATCAGGTAGCTCAAAAGAAGGCAAGCTTTTTCAGAGTTCAAGAGTGGACTGCTGAGAGCTAACCCAATTTTCTATGAGAATTTTTCAGATAAAGACAATAAACTTATTGACAGCAACAACAACAACAACAACAACAACAAATCAATAACACCCGGCAGGCTACTCCTCAGGTCCCATTGGCGGAAATTAGATCGTATAACAACATTTCACCAACATTCATGGAACTTCACGTATAGGGTCAAGAAAAGGCAGTCTTACTAGCTCCTAGTAACAAGTTGCCCCAAAACGTTAGTAGTTTAAAGCAACAAGCATTTATTTTGTCACCATTTCTGAGGTTTAGGAATCTGGGCACAGCTTAGCTGGATGATTCTGACTCAAGCTCTCTTGTGAGGCTGCTGTCAAGCTGATGGACAGGGCTGTAGTCATCTCAACTTGGGGAGACTCCACTTCCAAGAGGGCTCACTCATATGGCTGCTAATTGGAGTCCTTCATTCCTCACTGGCTATTGGCTGGAAGACTCAGTTCCGTGCCAAGTGGGCCTCTCGAGACACTTGAAAGTCTGAGTGTTCTCAATATACGGCAGCTGGCTTCTCCCAGAGTAAGTGATCCATGAGACAGAATGAGAGAAAGACCAAGTGGAAACTGCACTGTCTTTTATAAGCTAATCTTGGACGTGACATACCATCACTTCAGTCAGATTCTATTGGTCACATTGTCCAACTGGTACAATGGGGGAGGTGGCTATGCAAGGTGAACTCCATGAGATGGGCATCTTTGGGGACCATCTTGGAAGTTGGCTACCACAGAGCTCTTGAAGGAGACAGAGAAGACAGCGAGAGACCTCAAGTGAGCCTAAAGAGCCTGCTATCACAAGCCACGGAGAGGAGCGTTCCAGAAGAGAAGCATTCAATACTTTTTAAAATTAACAGTGAGAACCAGCAGCTAAGCATTGAGAAATACTCATTGGATTTGTCAATCAGGATCATTACATTCAGAGCAGTTACGAGCAACTCCTGTTGACCAGTTTGCTGTGGACTGAGGTTTGAGTAAATGCTGGGCAAGTGGAGAACTGCAGGTGTAGACTACAGGCAACCCTTGAACAACATGGGTTTGAACTGCATGAGTCCACTTATAAGCAGATTTTCTTCCACCTCTGCCACCATTTAGAAAGGAAGACCCATACTTTTTCTTCCTCCTCCTCCCACTCCTCCCCAGCCTACTCATAGTGAAGATGGTAAGGATGAAGACCTTTATGATGATCCTCTTCCACTTAATGAATAGTAAATATGTTTTCTCATTTTCATGATTTTCTTAACATTTTCTTCTCTCTAGCTTACTTTGTTATAAAGATACAGTATATAATAAATATGACATACAAAATATGTGTTCATAAACCATTTATGTTTTAGGTAGAGCTTCTGGGCAACAGTAGCCTATTAGTGGTTAAATTTAGGGGGAGTCAAAAGTTATATGCATATTTTTGACTGCACAGCAGGTAAGCACTCCTAGGCACCACATAGTTCAAGGGTCAACACTACTTTTTAAAGAGGGCTGGATGAGAAGGGGAGAAGGGATATTTGGATAAAAGCTAGAGGAGGACAGGGGAAGATTTCATTTTTTGGATGTGAGAGCTCAAGTATATTTTTAGGCAGAGGGGAAGCAGCCAGTGGACTGGGTGAGTCCAGTCCTGGAAGATCCAGGAGAGGGAAGGATGACTGATTAGGTAGCCTCTTGGAGGAGGCAGGAGAATTGGAGGTCAGGTGGGCAGACACAGGTGGGCTGGTTGGCTTTGAACAGAGAGACACCTCATCCTCTGAGGCTGCAGGGAAGGAGGCAGGATGAGTCTGGCTGGGGCAAGACCTGATGGTGAGGATGCCTGGGAATTGAGAATTCATACCTGATAACCTCAATTTTCTTGGAAAGAGGAGGAGGTAAGGTTGTAGTGAGTTGAGAGTGAACAATGATGTCAATTACCATGGTGATTGCTTACATATGAAGGAAGGTTCAGAAACAGTCGGTTCTCATAAGCAGGGCAAGCCCTTCCCTTGTGATCTCATGTATACTTTCTATCTCTCAGCAAACTCATTTATCACAGCCAGTGATGTCTTTAGACAGCACCTGTCTGAGTTATCACAGGTATGGGTTAGCGGAATGGAAATGAATGAGGTGGAGGTATCAGAACTCAGTGGGTGTGAAGAATCATGACATCTTAGCAAGGCAGAGACCTCTGAGTTCTCATGAGATGTTCCATCCAAGGGCCTGTCTCACCATCAATAGTTCATCCATCCTCTGCATCATCATCCCCTGACAGTGAACTTGCTACCTTTAAGGAAGTCTTTCCTTTTCCAAACATTTTCAAATCCTTAAGCTTTTCCTTCAGTAGTGAAGTCTCACTCTCTGATTTCCTAAGGTCCTACAGGGAATCCTAGAGCAAGTCCTACCTGGAAGCCCTTCAGAGATCTTAGTCTCTTCTCTATAACAAATGTTCCATTTTTCCCACCCTCCCTTATCTCACAGGATTTCCTGACCCCTCACCAGAACCGCCTTCTCCCCCAGATTTCCTCCAGGGCAATATTGGTCCCCAAGATTCAGCCATGACCTGGCTTACCTGCCTTCCTCCGAGCTCCCCAAAGTGCTTGCCTGGCAATTCGCAGCCACCCAATGTTCATGTGTAATTGATGGAAACTTATTTGAAATTCTTACTCTCCCAGGATGGTTTGATCAGACTGGTGGTCTTGAAGGTCTTCTCATCATCATTCTCTGTCCAGACGTCAGGTTCCCTTGGCATCTTTGCTGTCAACAGCCTACCCAAGTGAGGGGTTCATTTCAGACCATGTGCTCAAATACATTTCTGTACCCAGACCCCTTCCTAAGCGTAAGTCAAATAGGTGATCAAAGACTGTATTTGGGCATGCAGAAAGAGGCTCCAGATTCTCATTTTGGATCTGTCTGTGACTGGTAGCAGGACTTCATAGGTCCTGTCTGAGTTTCAGGGGAAACTTGACAGAAGTTAGTGTTTGAAAATATTAACCAATGTTTTTCCCCTCTGACATTTCTCCTTTACACAGTTTGCCCCTTTCCTTCTCATCATCACCCAAATTCTGTCCTGTGCTCATTGTCTCAGAGAAGAGGTGTGACCCCAGAAAGCAGAGCAAGGAGTCTCTTGACTTTGAGTTGGAAAGTCTTGGGCCAGTGAAGCAGAAGAAAATCCCCATACCAGCAAAATTTGGAAGAAAACATGAGCAAGGCAATGCTTCCATCTCTCAGTTTTGTAAAGGAGCCGCATCTTGGGGGTGGAGTGGGAAGTTGAGAGACGTCAGGAGCCACAAGAGTATAGATAATGGTGGTTTCCAGAAGAGGGTCCCAGAGAGAACTGGAGGACCTGAGAGGAGACGAGACCTGGGTTCCATTATCCAGAGAGCACAGGGAGGTGGTAAGACCCCAGGCAAGAGAAATAGCTTCATGGGCTGTTCCAGCAGCAAAGTCCTAGTCAGTCCACAGAGCTTTCCCAAACACTAGCATGGACCTGAAGAACAGAATGACCCCATTGCTCATAAGAGCAGTGTGGGACTAGACAAGAAGAGCAGATCAGCAAGGGCCCTGCAAAGGGACAACCTGCAGGGACCAATGAACAAGGACAGGCACAGTGATGGGCATCACAAATGACATTGAAGACCAGGTGCCTGGATGCCACTTGAGCCTCCAGAAAGTTAGATGCCACCATGGAAAAGGAGAGAGACTCCATATTGACAGTGATTATGTTTCTACCATGGTGGCAGAATAAGGCCTTGAAATCTAAATTGAGTGGCAAGAATAGAGACAGTCCTGCTTCTTCACTCCTGAGTTGGTGAACTGGAATTCATAACTGCACTATGTTGTTCCCATCATTCCACCCCCGTCACCCTTGCACAATGAGCACCTTGGCTGGCGGGAAGCAGGTGGAGACCTCACAGAGTTAGAGGGTGTGTGGGTCACAGCCAAGGAATGAGAAGAGAAACAGAAGCCAGGAGTTAGCCTTGGCAGAGTGGGTTGGAGGACAGAGGCTGGTGAAAGCGCCTGGCCTTCCACGTGGTGGAAGTTCTGTTCACACCCTTTCCAGAAACTGAGGGTAAGAGGCTTAGGCTGGGGCCATCTGAGCAGGGAGGAGAGAAAGCTCAGAGGTCGGGGGTGCTGGGATGGAAAGACAGGGGACACATGGGAGTCAAGTCTCTTTATCCTCTGGATAAAGGAATTGACTTTATCCAGGACTTGAAATAAAGAGTTAATTGAAAATTGATTTGGAGACACAAAGTAGATCTTTCTGTATTTCAGTGATGACTGAGTTGAGAGGCTCTGGGAATGTCTGAAGTACCCCGTTTTTCAGTCCCTCAAGCTCCCTTCTCCCTGGCCACGTTGAGATGCCTCACCTCTCAGACTCGTACATGGAGAGTGAACTCTCTGCCCCATCACGCTATGCTGCATATAATCCCCTATCCTTTGCTTCCCATACCACCCTATTCCAGATCCCTCCTGGCTCCCCAGTACCTTTCACCATCAAATGAATTGTTTTTGCAGAATTGCCCCTGAGCAGCCTTATCCATACCTGGACCTGCTGTAGATGATGAGATTGTGGACTTTGAGTTGATGCTATAATGGGATGAGGCTTTTGAGGAGCTTAGGAAGGGGTGAGTGTATTTTGCACATAGGAGGGTCTTGCATCATTGCAGCTAGAGGGAGCACTATGGTAGTTAGCCTCCATTGATCTTCATATTCTGATATTCATGCCTTTGGTGGTCCTCTCCCACATTAAATCAGGACTGACCTCTGTGACCAATGGAACGCAGCAGAAGTGAGAGTGTGTGGCATCCAAGGGCAGACGATAAAAGACATTGCAGCCTCCATCTTGGTCTCCTGGATACCTTGCATTGGAGGTAGACAGCAGCCGTGTCTTGAGGATACTCAAGAAGCCTTGGAGCCCACATGGAGAGGAACTGAGTCCTGCCGTGAAACGTCACTGAGCCACCTTAGAAGTGGATCCTCAAGCCTTTAGATAAGTATAGCCTGGACTGACATCTGACTGCAGCCTCACATGAGACCCAAGCTAGAACTTCAGCCAAGTCACAAATAATTTCTGATGCATAGAAACTGTGGAATATCATGAATGATTATTTTTTGTTTTAAATCACCAAGTTTTGGGGGATTTGTTATGCAGTATTTAATCACTAATTCATCACCATCTGGTATCAGAGCTTCCAATGTTTTTATCCCTCCTAAATAAAGAACAGAGAAGTTGTGTGGTGGTCCCAGGTCACACAGCAGAGCTACCAGCTTCAATACAATATTCAACTTCTATGTTCTTATATAGAGTTCCTATATCCGCTTCACCTCTTTACCTACCTCTCTCCTTTTTAGACCATACCTTCGCTTAGCCCATGCTCCTATGTCCCCACCATCAGCACCTCTTTTGGAAACAGGTTTATTTCTCCCCTCTTCTCAAATCCTTTGTGCTCAAAACCTAACCACCTACAATGTGGAGATGGTAACGATCACAGCTTGTGTCTAATGTCATCCAACATGGCCAATTTGTGACAGGTAGACTTAGTAGCTGCAATATTTGCTAGCAGTTTTTCACGTACCAGGCTGGTTCAGAAACCACCGTGATGCTTCAAGATACATAATTCTTTTTTTTAATAGACTTTTATTTTTATTTTTATTTTTTAATTTGTATTGTTATACTTTAAGTTCTAGGGTACATGTGCACAACATGTAGGCTTGTTACACATGTATACATGTGCCATGTTGGTGTGCTGCTCCCATTAACTCATCATTTACATTAGGTATTCCTCCTAATGCTATCCCTCCTCCCTTCCCCCACCCCACGACAGGCCCCGATGTGTGATGTTCCCCACCCTGTGTCCGGGTGTTCTCATTGCTCAATTCCCACCTGTGAGTGACAATATGCGGTGTTTGGTTTCCTGTCCTTGCGATAGTTTGCTCAGAATGATGGTTTCCAGCTTCATCCATGTCCCTACAAAGGACATGAACTCATCCTTTTTTATGGTTGCATAGTATTCCATGGTATCTATGTGCCACATTTTCTTAATCTAGTCTATCATTGATAGACATTTGGGTTGGTTCCTATTGTGAATAGTGCCGCAATAAACATATGTGTGCATGTGTCTTTGTGGTAGAGGGAATCCTCCCTAACTCATTTTATAAGGCCAGTATCATCCTGATACCAAAGCCTGGAAGAGACACAACAACAAAAAAAAGAATTTTAGACCAATATTCCTGATGAACATCGATGCAAAAATCTTCAATAAAATACTGGCAAACTGAATCCAGCAGCACATCAAAAAGCTTATCCACCACGATCAAGTTGACTTCACCCCTGGGATGCAAGGCTGTTTCAACATACGCAAATCAATAAATGTAATCCATCATATAAACAGAATCAAAGACAAAAACCACATGATTATCTCAATAGATGCAGAAAAGGCCTTTGACAAAATTCAACAGCCCTTCATGCTAAAAACTCTCAATAAACTAGGTATTGATGGGATGTATCTCAAAATAATAAGAGCTATTTATGACAAACCCTCAGCCAATATCATACTGAATGGGCAAAACTGGAAGCATTCCCTTTGAAAACTGGCACAAGACAGGGATGCCCTCTCTCACGACTCCTATTCAACATAGTGTTGGAAGTTCTGGCCAGGGCAATCAGGCAGGAGAAAGAAATAAAGAGTATTCAATTAGGAAAAGAGGAAGTCAAATTGTCCTTGTTTGCAGATGACATGATTATATATTTAGAAAACCCCATCGTCTCAGCCAAAAATCTCCTTAAGCTGATAGGCAACTTCAGCAAAGTCTCAGGATACAAAATCAATGTGCAAAAATCACAAGCATTCCTATACACCAATAACAGACAAACAGAGATCCAAATCATGAGTGAACTCCCATTCACAACTGCTTCAAAGACAATAAAATACCTAGGAATCCAACTTACAATGGATGTGAAGGACCTCTTCAAGGAGAACTACAAATCACTGCTCAATGAAATAAAAGAGGACATAAACAAATGGAAGAACATTCCATGCTCATGGATAGGAAGAATCAACATTATTAAAATGGCCATACTGCCCAAGGCGATTTATAGATTCAATGCCATTCCCATCAAGCTACCAATGACTTTCTTCACCAAATTGGCAAAAAACTACTTTAAAGTTCACATGGAACCAGAAAAGAGCCCACATTGCCAAGACAATCCTACGCCAAAAGAACAAAGCTGGAGGCATCACGCTACCTGACTTCAAACTATACTACAAGGCTACAGTAACCAAAACAGCATGGTACTGGTATCAGAACAGAGATATAGACCAATGGAACAGAACAGAGCCCTCAGAAATAATACCACACATCTACAACCATCTGATCTTTGACAAACCTGACAAAAACAAGAAATGGGGAAAGGATTCCCTATTTAATAAATGGTGCTGGGAAAACTGGCTAGCCATATGTAGAAAGCTGAAACTGGATCCCTTCCTTACACCTTACACAAAAATTAATTCGAGATGGATTAAAGACTTAAATGTTAGACCTAAAATCATAAAAACCCCAGAAGAAAACCTAGGCAATACCATTCAGGACATAGGCATGGGCAAGGACTTCATGACTAACACACCAAAAGCAAAGGCAACAAAAGCCAAAATAGACTAATGGGATCTAATTAAACTAAAGAGCTTCTGCACAGCAAAAGAAACTACCATCAGAGTGAATAAGCAACCTACAGAATGGGAGAAAACTTTTGCAATCTATCCATCTAACAAAGGGCTAATATCCAGAATCTACAAAGAACTGAAACAAATTTGCAAGAAAAAATCAAACAACCCCATCAAAAAGTGGGTGAAGGATATGAACAGACACTTCTCAAAAGAAGACATTTATGCAGCCAACAGACACATGAAAAAATGCTCATCATCACTGGCCATCAGAGAAATGCAAATCAAAACCACAATGAGATGCCGTCTCACACCAGTTAGAATGGTGACCATTAAAAAGTCACACAACAACAGGTGCTGGAGAGGATGTGGAGAAATAGGAACACTTTTACACTGTTGGTGGGAGTGTAAACTAGTTCAACCATTGTGGAAAACAGTGTGGCGATTCCTCAAGGATCTAGAACTAGAAATACCATTTGACCCAGCAATCTCATTACTGGGTATATACCCAGAGGATTATAAATCATGCTACTATAAAGACATGTAATTCTTGGCTTTGCTTTGAGCTTGTCAGATTGGCTCAAAGAAAGAAGAGTCCTAACCAAAAACACAAGAACTTAATTAGGAAGAAGGGCCATAATGTGACCCATGAAGGCTCAGTTTCAACCCTTCACCCCCTGAGTATGATGTTTTCACAATCCCCTTTGAGTTTTAGAGGCAGAAACCCAGTGGTGGAAACATGGCCAGAGGAAGACGGGAAGAAGGGATAAACATGTGGCCTTGGATCATTCTGTGTCTCAGCTCCCATTGCCCCTCAGCCCAGAAATCTCGCATCCTCTCCCCAGAGTGAAGCTCTCACCCTTGAAGGGTAAGCCCCAAGCCACCCCTCACCGTGAATCCTGCCAACCCTACCTCCCCACATACCCCTTTCCCCAAAATTCTGAAAACACAGGGCTCCAACCCCAATTCTCACTTGCCCTTACTTCTCTCCACCTTGTGTAATAGTTCATTTCTTTCATATCCTACCTCCCCCAACTCTGAGCTCCTTGAGAAACAAGAGCTGCATCTAATTCATACCATTGCTCACAGAGGGCCTGATCAAACCTGGGCCTGGCTGAAGATGTTCAGAAGTATCTGCTGAATTGGGCTCAAAGCTACACAGTGGAACAGTTGGCATGTGGTCCCTCGAGTTATGGGATTAATTTGAATTCTGTAGGAAGAACTTCTCTGTTGGGTTAAACTTGGCTGGCTGGGGCAGCCAGCAAATTGGGGCAGGCAGGCAGGCAGAGCAAATAGTATGTGGAATGAAAAATACGTAGCAAAGCCCTTTGGTTTATTTAGCCATTTGAGGAAGGACCTGAGTGGGAATGTGCAGCAGAGCCGTGCCTTCTCCTGGGAAACATTCCCAACAGCCAGGCCCAATTTCCCCAGGGAGTAACCCATGCATAGCTCCCTGCTGATGCCCTCATAAGGGGGGAACTTGCCTGCCATTCTCTTCTGCCTCCCTTTGGAGCACCTCCTTCTCCAGCATTTCACAGTAATGACCATGTTCCTACCTAGGTGGAAGAGATCACCTGACCATATGACTTTGACCCATTATGGACAACTGGTTTTTTCTTCTTAACAGGCCCCATGTTTTAGCACCCCCAAGCAGAAGCATTTGGCAGGGAAACAGCTTTCTCGTTGAAAGCCTGAGCTTGGCACAAAACACATCAGGAGTTTTTAGGTCAGGCAAGGTGGGGGTGGAGGTAAGTCAACTGCCCGCCCTATTGTTAGGACTCTCTGGGTTGCCAGTGACTGAAAACCCAACTCATCAGGCTTGAGCCAAAAGAGAATTCATTGAACCATACTCCCAAAAAGCCCAACATAGCTCTAGCTTCAGGTGCAGCTTGTTCCAGGATTTCAAATTGTCACTAGGGAGCAGTCTTGGTCCATTTCTCAGCCCTACTCTCTTCCAGTTGTCTTCATTTTCAGGCTTCAAGTTGGGGTAAGATGGCTGTCAGCAGCTCCAGGCAATACCTCCCAAGGTCAAATTCAGCAAGCCGGGCTGAAGTCCTAGGTGGTACAGGCATATAGTTCCAGATACTTGAGAGAGTTATGTGGGAGAATCACTTGAACCTAGGAGTTTGTCAAACCTGGGCAACACAGTGAGACCCCATCTCTAAAAACAAAATAAAACAAAAAATCCAATTCAGCAACTAGTTTGGGGCAGGCTTTCTATTACTTGCAACCCAAAGCATTCTAACTGATTCACTCAGTATACTAGTGAGCTGCTTCCAAGTCTAGGCAGCCCGTGAAAATAGCTGTATAAAGAGATGCCTGCCCCAGGTGTGACCGATAGAAGGTGGAGGGCTACCCCCCAAAGAGTTCCTGGGAGGAGCCAGAGGTGTGGAGAGGCAGACTTTCCTTTTGAGATCCAGTGCTCCTGAGCATTTGAGAAGATGCTCAACATACAGCACTCTTTTAAGGTCCTGTGGCAAGAGGGTTAGACTTCCTCAGGTGGGCAGGTGTGTGCCTGCATCCCCAGGTGCCCTGTGGATGAAGTGTCTGGACTCTGATGGGGAAAGTGGGAAAGGGAAGAGTTTAGATGCAGCTGGTGAAATGCCTCGTTTCTAAGCTTCCTGGTTTCTGTGGCCACCCATGTGATGGCAAGTAGTCAGGTGTGTGCACGTGGGTCTGAGAGCCCAGGCAGGGACAGGTTCCTTTTTGTCAAGAGTCAGCTTCTGCTCCTGATGCGTCCTGCAGGGCCAGCTTGAATCTCAGTATAGTGGGTGCTGGAATGTACCACCCAGAGTCCCTCTGGGGTAGGGTGACAGCTGCTGATGGCTCATACATAGTTTAAGGGATCAGCTGCACACAAGACCACGCTCCCCCCTGGGGTAGCCTGCACCTTAGGACTCGTGCTGGGGTGTAGATACAGACAGCCAGTATTTACACAGAGAGCCAGAGTTGGGCTCAATCCAGGCCAACTCTGAAGGGCATCCCAGCTACAAGCTCCCCTCAGGGTTGGCTGAGACCTCTCTTGCTACCGCACTACAATTAACCTTCATCCTCTGTCCAGGCCTTCCCATGTTCCCCAGTATATCCCCTGCATGCAAATCTCTGTGTCAGAGTCCACCTCCTCAAGAGCCCAAGCCATGGCACCAGGTGAGGCAGGCGGTGTGTGTGAAGCCTGATATGAGAGACTGGATCCCAATCACTTCTTTTCCTGAACTGATGGGAATAGTACTAAAGAAGGAGTTGAGAAGCATAGACCCTCTTGTTTATGTTTTTTGGGATTTGTTTTGTTTTGTTTTTTTTGTTTTTGAGACGGAGTCTCACTCTGTTGCACTCCACTCACTCTGGAGTGCAATGGCATGACCTCGGCTCACTGCAACCTCCGCCTCCCTGGTTCAAGCAATTCTCCTGCCTCAGCCTCCTGAGTAGCTGGGACTACAGGTGCCTGCCACCACACCCAGCTAATTTTTGTATTTTTAATAGAGATGGGGTTTCACCATGATGGCCAGGCTGGTCTCAAACTCCCGACCTCAGACGATCCGCCTGCCTTGTCTTCCCAAAGTGCTGGGATTACAAGTGCGAGCCCCCACGCTGGGCTTGTTTATGTTTTTATTAAAATTAAAAGAACTTTCTATTATTAGAGAAACAATGTATGCTCACTGAAAAAAAAAAAAAAAACTGGAAAATTCCAAAAAGCCAAGTAAATTAATCATGTAATTAAAAGACCCACATCCTTCCATGAAACACAATGATGACTTTGTGCATTTGAATTTGAAACTATGTATGGAGTCCTTCCTACATTCTAGGCCATTCAGGCTCCCAACAACCCACGAGGTAGACCTCATTATTCCCATTTTGCCAATGAGACTTGAGACACTCAGAACCGTGGAGTTACAAGAGGGCAAACAGCAAGCGGACAGAGCTTCCGACTGCAAGTTCAGAGCTTTCCCCATCGCACCCCAGACCACCAAGTTGATGTCAGTGTTTCTGAGCGTGTTCTTCAATGGGGAAGAGGGTGGCAGATATGGAAGAAAGTTCCTAGGCCAAAAAATGGGACCCTCCCTCTCGTCCCGGTTCTGCCATTTACTTGCTGGTTGATCTTAGGTATTTTCTCCTGAATGGGGCGTCTGTGTAGGGAAGGCTGTGGAGTCTTGCGCAATGTGTTGGGCACTACGGAAATGGATAGGGTTAGCAAGTGCAGTGGCTCTGGTTGCCTGAAGAGGGCACCACTGAAAAGAAAAAGCCTTAAAATGGGGGGGGTTGGGACACCCCTCCTCCAAGAGAAGACAATATTCCCATAGTGGATCCCCCATGGGCCTCCCAGGGGCACTGGGGAAGGGGACTCCAGGGGCTGCAGGAGCCTCCAACAAAGCCAGAACCGTGACAGGGTGGAGCCCCAGACCTGGAACCTGGTGCGTCTGTGTAAAAGGCTTAATTTATCTTTTGTAATTCTCTTTGGCCAAGGGAGACGACAGGGGAATGTTTTACTTTCTTTCTTTTTTTTTTTAAAGAAAACTTTCCATTGTGGAAATGGCATGTGTTTATTTTTAAAAATCCAGCCACAGGGATATATAACTTCTGGGGGAGGGAGACAGCTCAAGGGCCAAGACTGACCCTCCTGCTGTGAAAGTTGGGTCTGGGTTTCTTTTGCCATTTGATGCTTCCCTCCTAGGCCTCTTTCCTTTAAGCAGAACAGAAATCTTGCTCATGGATGTGAAGGAGAATGATCAAGAGGAGAGGTGAATTCCAGATAATTAAAATATTACTACAATAATGGTGACTGACATTTATCAGGCACTTACCCTGCACCAGGCACTGGGCTAGGAGCTTTGCAAATTGAATATTGTGTGAAGTATTCATAATAGCCCAAGGAAATAGCTTTCATTGTCTCTATTTTACAGGTGAGAAAATCCAGTCTCAGAGAAGTAGTTACCAGTCCAGGCTGGTAATGCAAGAATTACGCACAAGCTTGACTGACTGCAAAGTCATAACTATAATCTTCTATTGTGGCAGAATCTTGGACCTCTGTGGTCACTACTGTCAGCACGAGCCCACTGTGTGGGAGGACAGACCGAACCCCAAGGAAGAGGCGGGGGCCTTTCTTCTCTCCACACGGGGGATGCTAGGACCAGTCCGCCCCCTAGCTTCTTTGGTGGGATGCACAGAAGTTTACTTCCTCCGTCTTGGCCGCAGGCCTTCCTATGGAAAATGCTCTCTTGGGTAGCAGGGGATAAAAGGAGGCTGCTGAGCAAGGGGTTGGATCAAAAGCCTTGCTGTGAAGGTGGGGGAGGCAGTTTCTCCTAACTGTGGTGACTTGGAGGTGGGATCCAGGGCCAAGGCCACTTTGCTTCCCACCCTCCCTTCCTAACAGTGTAACCTTGGGTGAGTTACATAACCTCTGTGTATCTGGGTTTTCTCATCTGTTAAATGGAGAAATAGAAATACCTACTCTTGTGGAGATTTCATCTTGCGAGATGATGTGTATAATAAAGCACTTAGAACAGTCCATAGTAATGCTTAACAAAAATTAGTTATTATTATTCTCCAAAAGTGACTCATTTTCACCAAGTAGACCATGGTGAACAAATGTTCACAGATATACACAGCTGAAGTATAAATGGTCAGACATAAGACACAGTGCTTTTTTATGATCGTTCTTCTACTGACCAAAAATGCAGCCCCTACCCTCAAGTTCATCTTGCTTGTTGTTTTAACCTGGCTACTCCTCTTGACTAGAGGCACTTGGAATTCTCAAAAGAAACTGATGGGGTTAGGGACCCCAAGTCTCTCTGTTACAGAAGGTTTCAGTATAATTCTGAAGCTCTATGGGATACCACCTGTGGTCCTTCTACCCCTCCAGGTCCAGCTTTAGCTAGGAGTTACCCAGCTTAAAAAAGAACGGCACCTGCCATTTTGGAAGACTTTGTTCTCTCTGTCTGCACCCCCAACACCCTGCCCTTTCTAGATGGTCCTTTCTTGGGTCGTTTGAGCCTGTGTTTCTAGGCTGGCAAAGCCTTGGCATCTTCATGATCCTCACTAGCAATCACACCACCAACGTGACATCATCACCAACGTCATCCATCAATGCCACCATCTAATCTAAACCATGATTACCATCACTTCTTTTAGCAGCAACACCATCCCATCCCACAACCACCTCCATCACTGATATTGTCTTCACCATTTTCATCTTCCTTTCAGCCATTGTCACTGTCAGGATCTCTCTCACATGATCATCTTTGCACTTTCAAGATCACCTATGCTCAGGGCCAGACAGAACCCTTTGGTAGTAAGTGACAGAAATTCAAGTTGACTGACTTAAGAAAAGAGATGGAAAGGATTGTGGTTCACATATCTAAACTAGAAAGGGTGAGACTGTCCGAGGGATGACTGTGCCCAAGGGACTCAAACACTAACAGAAAGCTTTCATTTTCTCCATCTCTCATCTACACTTCTCTCCAGAGTCCATTTTATTCTCTTCTGCAGACAAACTCCTGTCTATGTGAGCTTCATGGATTTATACGCAGCTGCATAGTGACTCAAAAGCAAATGAATTTCTATCTCCCAAGCTCTGATTGAAAAATCCTAATGGAAGTCCCTGATAGGTTTCACTTAGTCATCCTTTGGGCCAATCATAGTGACTAGAAATGTGTGGTTCTGTGATTCCATTCCCCGGTCATTCCTTCGGTGGTTCATTCCACTCTTTATGTTCCATCCATTCCACCACCATCCACCACTGCCACCGCCATCACCACCATCACCATTATCACCACTACCACCATCACCACCGCCACCACCACCACCACTTTCCTGCCTGTTATCCACTAATTGCCATCACTGCTACCACCACCATCACCACTACCACCATTGCGGAGTCGTCATCCGCCTGTCACCACCGCCACTGCTGTCACCACCGTCCTCCGCAATCCGCCGCCACCACTTTGCTGTCACCACCATCTCCACCACCATCACCACCACTGCCACCATCACCACCACCATTATCTCCACTGCCATCCGCCGCCACCGTTGCCACTGCTGTCGTTGCTGTCATCTTTATCCGCCGCCACCACCGCAAATCGTCGCTAATCCGCCACCGCCACCTTAAATCCTTCACTGCCATCACCATCACCACCACCTGCCATTGCCACCACCCGCCATCGCCACCACCCGCCATCACCACCACCACTGCATCACCACCACCACCACCACCACCATTATCACCACTACTGCCATCACCACCACCACCACTATCACCACCACCATCACCACCACTATCACCTCCACCACCGCCACGATCGCCACCATCATTACTCTTTTTCTGGGAACTATAATGTGCCCAGCCTTGAGCTTCACATGTGAACTACATCAAATTTGAGTTTGATGAAATCTCCAACCCTGCAGGAATTTGCTGTCTCTGGAAACAATAAAGCTGACTGGTTCAAGGAGCTAGACTTCTAGTCCTTGGCCACAGGATGGGAGCAAAGAGGGAAGCTGTAGGGACAGCATCTGACACCTCTTCAGCACTGGCCCTAAGCCCTGAACAGACCCAGAGTCCTTGGAAGCTAACAAGGCTGTGCTGTGATGGCCAGGCCACTTGGCAAATAGCTGCCTGTGCCCAGCCAGGAGCTGGAGTCATTCCTTCATACTCACAAAGTTCCCACCCCAGCCCACTGCCCTGTGCTCTACCAGAGCCCTCAGCACATCTTCCCTGTTTCCTCAGGGGCTGGGACTTGCTTTTGGCTCTATGCCCCCTACTCCTGCTCCACCTCTGAGCAAACATCTGTTTCCAGACGTTGTCCTAGAGCCTAATAAAGTCTCGGAAAGGCCCAAGTTAATATATCCACAGACCTGCCTGTCAGCGGCTAGCTAATGTCAGGAATGGAGCACTCGAGGAAAGCAAGACCCTTCATTTCCTGATGGGGGTGGAGTGTACAGGAAAGATAAACAGGGCTTCCCTCCCCATTTCAGAAATGACCTTAACAAAGCAACAGTTTTTAAGAAAAAGAGAAAAGAGAAAAATGGCCTTTGTAATGAGGTTTACAGGAACAAATGTTTCAGGTGGTTCTGCCTTCACAGCTACTGCTGGGGAAAGAGCACAACCAAGCAGCTCTTTCAACTCAAGAGCTCAGTCATGAGTGCAAAGCCTCCTGTGGATTCATTGGCCATTGGCCACAGTCCAGACACTGGGCTGAGCCCAAACCTGGGGGCTATGAGTTGCCTGGCAGGGAAAAGACCTGCCCTGAGTGGCAGGTCTGGCAGGGTGACCTTGGACCACATTCTGCCTCTCTGTATTCAGTTTCTGCAGATGCCACATACTAGTGGAGCCTTGGAGGATTGACAAGGGTCCTTCTGGGCAAGGGGTGGGGGTACCCACACTTCAAACCAGAAGAGTAGCCCCTAAGATGAGATCTGACTACTGAGTTCCGTGGTCAAGACCAAGAGTTCCACAGTGGTGGGGGTGGGCAGAGGGTCGGGGGACAGGAAAGAGAGCAGAGACACAATGCTATAACTTGCATACCTCACCACCACCACTACTGTCACCACCATCTCCACCACCATCACCACCACTACCACCATCACCACCACCATTACCACTACTATCATTACTATCATCACTATCACCACCACCACCACCATCACTACCATCACCGCCACCACCACCCGCCATCACTGCCACTGCCATCACCATCACCACCACCCAAATAATCCCCTAGACAGATAGGAGGTAAGCGAGGATCTGGATCAGTAAACTAATTGGGCTCTTCATTATCCATCGGTCGTCAACCAGAAACATCTGTCTCTTAAACCACAGTTGCCCACCGTTCTGACAGCTCTTCCTGCCTGTCAAGGAGAGCTCAAGTCCTGGGTTCCTTCTCTGAGCACGTAATTGGGGCTCCCTTCCACTAACTCTGAGGCCAGATTTTGAGCCCTTGTTTCCATGGACTGACAGCCCTGAAGGTCTGTGTTTTACTCTCACTCCTTAACTGATTGTTCTTTCTCCAAAAAGCTGCAAATGGGGCCCTAATGGCTGCATTTTCTTGTGGTTTCTGATGCCTGGTTGCAGCACCACCATCACCATCATCTCTTCTGTATTCTGCACTTGGTTAGCGTCTTGCACACATGATCTCATTTGAGTCTTCCAGCATTCCCCTAAGTAAGAATTCATCTTCCCCTGCCTGGGCAGAAGGCTGACTTCCAGAGAGGTTAAGACATTTACCAAAAGGCACGCAATTTGTAGATAAAGAAGCAAAGCTTCTGGTGCTTTGTTTCAGCTCAACCTGAGTTAGCAAAATGGTTTCATCTCAAGTACTAATCTCAATAGATTGATAATAGCTTTCTGCTTTGAGGTGCATAAGGGATTTTGTGTGTGTGTGTGTGTGTGTGTGTGTGTGTGTATGGTGGGAGTGGTGTTCTGTAGTTGATTAGTGATGTCTACCAGTGGTGTGGGAATGGAAGTATTGGCATGTATGTGAAACACAACTAGACCATACCACTTAAGAAGAATGGAAGGGCAGGTGTTTGGGACTACTGGGGTTCAGGAGGTCACATGATACATCCCAGGCAAAGATGGACCACATAACCTTGGAACTTCTGCTCTATTCTCCCAGTCCCTTTCTCTGTCTGGATGCTGCCATGCTCCAAGGACCAGCTCAGAATTCACCTCTTCCAGGAAGCCTTCCTGAACCTTCACTCCAAGTCTAAGTCTCCACCCACTTCCCTTCTCTGAGTCCCAAGGCACTAATCATCTGCCTGCTTGCTTGGCCTTCAGCTTACGCTGCCTGGCACTGCAGTTCTTTCTTCTGCACACATAAGTCCCCACAGATGCCCCTCAGGACTGTGAGTTCTCTGAGTACCTAACTCTGGGTTTTGCTCCCACTAGGAGGCTGAATAATAAATGCAGACTAATTTATATAAGTGACCTAGACCGTGCAAATGGGCAAGCACTAACCTTCCTCTGCACTGCCAGAACACAGGGCTTGAGAGGAGGCAAGAACCCCTGTTTGGTTTTTATTGTACATGCCCAGTCTCTACAGTCATTATAATGGCAAGTTTGGCTCCCATAAACCTAGTCCTGACTCAGCACTTCGCATCCACTATTGCATCCAATCCTCACAATGACTCTAGGAGATAGGAATTCTTCTTCTTATAGTTCATACTTTAAAAAACAGATGCATAGAGGCCACATAATTTGCAAGGTCACATAGGTAGTACACAGTGGAGCCAGAACCTGAAACTACCTGAAATAGTCTTCAAGTGAATAGAAAATTAGTTTCAGAGTCATGTACACCTGACCTTGGAATAAGGCCAGGTAGGTGCCAGGTAGGAGACTTCTGCTGAATGATTTTCAAACCATCTAGGTCCAGAGGGATATGGGCTGCTTAGTACCTCCAGCTGCTTCTGGAAGAAGTCAACAAAAGACAGTGGGTCTGGGCAGCATCTGGGCACTAGGGTTGACAGCTGGGCATGGGCTTTGCTAACCACAACATTCCCCAAATCCTACTTTTCAGAGTCAAATAATCCTCTAGACAGATCCAGTAGCCCACCCCACCAGGCATTCATTCTTTCTCAGGTAAACACTTACATCTGTGGACTTTACATCCTGGTATTCATGACATTGATTAGTTTCTTCCCATGTGACTCTGGGCTTGGCCAGGTGACTTGTTCTGGCCAATGAGACATTAGCAATTGTCACACAAGCAGAGGCATGATAAGCAGTCTTGGAACTCTCCTCATGAAAGCCAGCCCTCATGCTGGCTCAGGATAGACTATAGCCATACTGCCTAGAGCAGAACCTTTTAGCTGAGCCCGGTTAATACACATAATCATAAGAAATAATAAATCATTGTTTAAGCCACTAAGTTTTGGAGCAGTTCATTATGCAGCTATAGATGACTGACATACTGTCGCTAGTTATGGCTACCATCATTCTTAGACATGGTTGGGGTCCTGACCATGCTGGCTCAGGATAGACTATAGCTGTATACCTAAAGCAGAAGAACCTTTTAGCTGAGCCCTGTCAATACACAGAATCATAAGAAATAATAAATCATTGTTTAAACCACTAAGTTTTGGAGCAGTTTGTTATGCAGCTATAGATGGCTGACATACTGTCCCTACTTGTGGCTACCATCATTCCTAGACATGGTTGGAGTGCTGACCATTCAGAAGCACCTACGTGCTCTTGTATATACATCTCGACCAAAGCAGATTACACACATAGAGCTCAGCACACATCCCTTTCTGCCAACGCACACAAACACTCATACACACACACAGGGAATGGCTTGGAGCTAACTCATGTGTACCTTGAGGCAGCCCTGGTCACCCACAGTATTTGCACTCCCCTACACATGCCTGCTTGCCTGTGCATGCAGAAATGTGCACTATCTTCTGTGTCACAAAATACAACAGCAGAAAATGCATGTACCACAAAATCTTACATTGATGGCAGATGGGGGTCACACACACATACATATGTGCACATGGTCTCTCACGGCCTGAAACCATAAGCACCCAAAGGTGCAGAAAACAGGAGAGTGAAGAGGCCTTCAGTCCTTTCCCTCTGCACTCCACATTTCAGCCTTGGTGAACCACTTGGCTTCCCCAAAGCACTCTGCACTTTTTCACCTCCAGGCCTTTGCACAGGCAGGTCCCCCTGTTTGGAATGCCTTCCCTACACCCCATTCACCTGGCCACTCTACTCACCCTTCAGGTATTATGTCCCAAGCCTAGTAGGGGCTACTTTTCTACGCTCCCACTATTTCCTGCATGGTAGTTGGTCTTCACCACCAGCCTTGTTTCATTTATGAGTGTGTCTCCAACACCAGCACAAAGCCTGGCACTAGACAGCACTCCATAAATATTTGTTGAATGAATGGATTTTTGAGCTGGGAAGGCCGTTAGCCATTCCACTTCTTCTTTCCTCCCTCATCCATCAATCTCTACATGTTATATAAGAAGAAGTAGATGCACAGCTTAGGTAACAGAGCTAGGAGAAAGCCAGAGCTAGAATCCATCCATTCATTCCACCCTTTGCTCACTCTTTCCTTCATTCCACCATGCCTTGGGCATCTACCCTGTGCTGAGTGCTGAGGATATGGGGATGAGTACAGTCATCCCTGCCCTCTGGGAACTCACAGCTCAGGAGGAGACAGATGCAAGTCACAGTTAGAAGCGGCTTAAGCTACAGCAAACAGACTCAGAATAACAGCGGCTCAAATGAACTCAGTTATTTCTCATTTATGTGAAAGTCTAGGCTTGTTTGGCAACTCGACTCCATGAAGCCACCAGGGGCCCAGGTACCCTTCTATCTTGTTGCTTGATGCAGGAGTCAGAAGCAGAGCTAGAAAACTGAGTGTCATGCCAGGGATCATAAAGCCTGGGACAGAAGTAAGAAACAGAAAGTCTGGAGCTCCTTGGGGAGGCGCTGGCAGGTCCCCGTCCACACCTCCATGGTTTTGCCTGTTCTGGCTACAGTATGGGAAAGTTGGGCTTGTTTTAAGACCTAGGCTTGGGCTGGGCACAGTGGCTTATGCCTGTAATCCCAACACTTTGGGAGGCCGAGGTAGGTGGATCAAAAGCTCAAGACCAGCCTGACCAACAGGGTGAAACCCCATCTCTACTAAAAATGCAAAAATTAGCCGGGCATGGTTGCACATGCTTGTAATTCCAACTACTCGGGAGGCTGAGGAAGGAGAATCGCTTGAACCCAGGAGGTGGAGGCTTCAGTGAGCCGAGACTGCACCACTGCACTCCAGCCTGGGTGACAGAGCAAGACTCCATCTCGAAACAAACAAAAACAAACAAACAAAAAACAAAAACAAAAAAACCTTAGGCTTGGGGTAGACAACAGAAGCAGAGAGGTCAGAGAGGAGGAACAGATCCGAAAAAAAGGGAAGGAGGTGGAATCTCCAGGACTAGTCCCAATTCAAGTGAGTGAGGGAAGAGAGGGCAGGGAGAAAGCAAACATCCCAGCTGAGCACAGGGTGATGCCATATATGGCACCGAGGGAACAAAGGGCAGGGAGGGTGTGGGGAAGCTGAGTGTGAGGTGGAGGGGAGGGGCGCTTCAAGAGCCATCGTGAGCAAGCTGTGCGTGGGACATGAACTGTGTGTTTGAGTGGGAGAGTTGTCCGCAGAGAGATAGAAACTGGAGCCTACGATGGACAAGTTCTCCCAGGGTGAGCGCTTAGTCCAGGCTCTTCCCTAGATGGACCTCCCAATCCCTCGGGAAGCTTTTAGAAGCAGACAGGAACCTGGACTTCCTTGCCATCTCCTCCTAACAACCACAAAGAGATTCTGACTCAGAAAGGTAGCCTGAGGCCCTATATGTGACTGGGCTCTTATACATGCAAGAAAAGAAACCCAACTCAAACTGGCTGGAGCAGAAAGGACTCTTGTCACCAGGCTTCTGGCACAATTTGATTGAAGGGATTCGATGATGTCTTCAGGACTCAGTCGCTCTCCACCTCTGTTTGCCTCCGTGTTGGCTTCATCCTCATTTATCAACAGTGGCAAGACAGCTGCAGCAGCTCCAGCTCATCCCTTTAGAAAGCCCTTCCAAGGAAATAGCTGTCGTTCCCAGTCACTCCAGTCCAACTCTCACTGGCCTGAACTGGGCCACATGTCCTCGCTGACCTAATCACAGTAGCCAGGGGAGATGAGAGAGGCCAACTGGTGAGGTTACTTCCTATTCATATGCCAGGTATGGAGTTAACCCCACCAGAGCCATATGTCCTGGGGAGAAGGTTCCCCAAAGGAAACTGAGGCACAGTTACTAGGAAAAGGGGGACTAAGCTCAGGGCAAATAAAGTGATGGGTGTTGGCTCCCCTGTGGCCTCTACAGGGGACCTGGGACAGGTCCTGGCCATGGAAGCTTTCCATGGGGAAGAAATGGGAGAGGCAGGTCAACAGCCATGGGCAGAACAGTCAAGCAGAGGACAGAGGACCTGCGGCCTTCTGGAGGAGGGCTGACCTTCGCTTTTGTCATGGGGAGCAGAAGAGGAATCTTTGGGGAAGCCTGAAAAGCTGGTGGGAGAGGCAGTGGGAGACAGCACAGCTGGGCCTCAGAGATGCCACGGTGGCAGTTTGGGTTTCAGGAAGGAGTTTGATGTTGTCAAAGCCACAGTGGAGGAAAAGAAATGGGGTTTGCTCAATAAAAATGGGCTGGGAGCAAATGGTAGGATTTTAAGGTGTAGAAAACGGAAGAGAGAAGGGTGGCCTTCCTGGCAGAGGGTCTAGCAGGAGCAAAAAAGTGGAAAAACACAGAAAAGACTTGAAGAGCAGTGCAGGTTGTATGCCTGGGGCATTTTTTCTTCATTTTTGTCTAGGCGTGTAACCAAGACCACAGTTCAAAATCAAAGTCTTTGGGTTAGCATTGGAGGCCCTCTCTCTTCTGACTGCAAACAAGAAAATCTATTTCCTGGGTGTTTTTCCTGAGGCATCTGAATCCCCGCCTTTCTTCTGGGAGCCCTGAAGCACCGTTTATGGTCTTTACATGTTTTGTGGATTTTCGCTATTTTGCCTTTTGTGGCAGTTTTATGTGAACATGACTTGTCTTCCTTAACCAACTGTTTTTAAAGCTCCTGGAAGGCACTCTTTTCACCTCAGTGTCCCCAGGTCCTGGCCCTCACCTATGAAGAAAGAAGGGTTCAAGATAAGCCACATGAGGCTGTAACTTGTGCCTGGGGTAGACAATGCTCTACCTGAAGGAAAAATATCCCAGGGTAAGAATTCTAAGCAGTGTAGGAAGAAGAAAAGAAGAAGAGGGATACCTGGGGATCAGGCCCCTCAACACAGGCTAACTCCTGCTGCTCACAAGCTGCTACTCTCAGCTATCAGTTGGGGGAAAAATGGAGGTTAACTGTGATCCATTTGCTTTCTCTGGGATGGAAACTTCTTCCTGTTTCACAACTGGGAGCCCAGAGCTAGCTGTGTCTGAGATGGCCCTAGCAGCCACGAGTTCCAGAGAAGGAGGCTAATGCCCTTCATTGAGTGCCTGCAGGATGCCGGCACTGTGTTCACTGCTTTACATGCATTACCTCATTCAGTCCTTCCAGATGCGTAGATGCTTTTATTATCAGCCCATCTTATAAATGAGAAAACTGAGCCTCAGAGATGTTCAGCAACTTCCACATTGACAAAAGGGAGATTTACACCCGGGTTTCTCTGACTCCAGAGTCCCCCTTGAAGCTCCAGGGTTTGCAATGCTGGGGTCAGGTCAGGCTGGCGCAGCACCCTCCTCCTTCAGTTCCCAGTCGCAAGGATGCTCCAGCTCCAAATGTTTAGATTTCACTGCCTGAGCATTCCTGAGGGCCTCCAAAGTCCTGAAAGGGAAAAGATCAGTTTGCAGGATAAGGAGGGAATGAAACTAACTCCTCACCTCAGTTCCTCCATTCAGACTAGCCTGGGAGGGAAGCAGGGGAAGTCCAAAGTCCCTGAATTTCCGGGCCTGTACCTCCCAGTGCAGAAACTCTCCAGCGCCCCCTGGTGTTCCTCAATACCATCGAGTTCTCCCAAGGATTCCTCTGTAGAGTGGACTGGAACATCCCATCATAGGGATGGAGAAAACAGAGTGCCGTTGCCCTCTGAAGCCATCAGGGAAATCCTAGAACTGGAACTGGAACCCAGAGCTCCTGGCCACCGGCTCTTTCAGCAGCATCACCTTCTACTCCTGTTGTCCTCCATAGTGGCTGACTGGCCCAGCAGTCAATGTCACCTTTATTATATATGATCTAAGTACTTACTATATTACAAGTCCAATACACACTATTAAGTGTGCCACACTCTATTAGAAGCGCAGTGATACTGTATTATATATCAAGTTCCATCAGGTCAATATAGAAAATGGGAAGTTTCTACTGGCATTCCTTGTTATTTTGAAATGGAATCCCAACACCACTGCTGCCCCCATCTCCACTGCATATTTGAAAGCCCAGTCCTCTCTCCTCTGCCCGCTGTTCCCGCAAGATAGGCTTTCTCCCCAAAACTCAGTCCCACCACCTCATTCACAGGAATGTCAACAGGCACAAGGAGATAAAGTCTCTTGGGATACAAATGCTACTTAATGTGGGGGGTGGAGGAGGTGACAAGAGAAGAGAGAAAACTACCAAATGCCCTTCAGGCCACCGATTTTTCTCTAATGGAGTATAGGAAATGACAGCAGGAGAGAGCCTGGTTAGCTCTAAGCCTCCCACAGGGATGGAGCCAGAGTTTATGTAGGAATTGCTCACCTTTGATGACTGTGATGATTGGGGCAGGCTGGTCTCACCACAAAGTGATAGACGGCCGGGGTCTCAGATTAGTGGCAGGCAAGAAGCGGAGATGTCAGGACTGGTAGGCAGCCCCACTGAGCCACCTCTCAGATACCTGGAATAAGCTCTTCTGCTCAGTTTTCAGTTTCTCATACTACCTCAGGTCTTGGTCCTGAAAGAGAGAAAGGGGTGTCGGCTCTGCTGCCCCCTGGAGGGCTGACTTTTCACCCCAGAGTAAAGATGTGGTTGGCCGCCTGGCACTGGAGGAGCTGCAGATCTCAGGAGGTACAGAGTCCGCAGGGAGTTGGTTGTGGGGGAGAAGGAAGGGGTAAGAGGTTGAGGGCTTGGGGGTAGAGGAGCAGTGGCTGAAGGGATCAGGTAGTCCTGATCAGGACGTGGAGATTCACCCACAAGCCCTGACAATAACTCAGCCAGGTTCCTGGAGGGTCTCAAGGGCTGGGAAAGGTGGAGTGGTGCCTGCCCCACTGCCTCCGTGGAAGGCCAAACGAGCCCTCGGTGTGAATCCGGAGAATGAGAGAGAAGTGCAGCCCCAGCTCCACTCCACACCCCCTTCCTGCCTATAAATAACCCAAGTGTCACTTCAAAGAGGACCGGGAGCGCGGGAGAGGGGCTCCCGGGCCGGCGGGCTGGGGCCGCCGGACCTGCTCACCACGCCCCCCACCCCGGGCGAGTTTGCATAAATAAACAAATTCAAGCTGTCGGCCCCGCGGGAGGTGGAGGAGGAGTGAGGAGGAGGAGGAGGAGGGAGGGGGGCGGGAGAGATTAGTTTGGGAAGTAGCACGGATTGCTCATCCGATCCGTGCAGCCGCAGGGAGTGTGTCAAGTTACAGAGGCGCCGGAATCGGCCCCAGCGCTCCTCGCCAGCCGCCACTACCCACCTCTGCCCATGGGGCCCTCCATGTGCGCCCCTTCGACCGGGGACTGAAACTGGCTGGCCCGGGAGACACGAGGCGCCCAGGAGGACTGACAGCGCGGCACCAACTGCTCTGCAGACTCTTGAAGGGAAAGACTGGGCGGAGAGAAGGAGAGCCGGTCAGATTCCCCTAACTTTCCTGGACTTGGAACGTTCTTCGAAATAACTTTTTTTCTCACCTAGGTGTACCCCAATTACCGCTGGTTGTGCTTTTTCGGCCCTTCCCCTCCTACTGCTAATTTTTCCGTCCTCTTTGCCGGGAGCAACGGAAAGGGACGTTTTCCAGCGATACAAGCCCTTTCCCCCTTGCCCCGCAGTTTGGATACAGCCTTTTGGCAGCAGCTGTCGCCTTTATTTATTCTATTTATTTATTTATTGGTTCTCAAGACGTGAGAGGATGGTAGCGGAGAGCACCCACAAAGCGGCAGCCACTGGTGCCTGCGGCCCTAGGGAGTTGGGCGCGCCCGGGACGGTGGCTCTGGCGGCGGCGCGGGCGGAGCGCGGCGCACGGCTGCCGAGTCCAGGGTCGTGCGGGCTGCTGGCGCTGGCCCTCTGCTCGCTGGCACTCAGCCTGCTCGCCCACTTTCGGACGGCGGAGCTGCAGGCCCGGGTGCTGCGCCTGGAAGCGGAGCGCGGGGAGCAGCAAATGGAGACGGCTATTTTGGGACGAGTGAACCAACTGCTGGACGAGGTCTGTGCTCTTTGTTGCTGGCTTTTATTCCTCCCCGCGGCGCCCCCTCGCGCAGCCTCCAGACTGTTCAGCCGGTGTCCGCGGGCGCTAGCTGTCTGCGAGCCCCGGGTTCGTGCGAGTTGCCTGCGGGAGGGGTCGGGGACACGGACAGACGCTGCCCTGCCAGGGATTCGGAGGACCTGGTGGGCAAGAGCATGACCCCGCGACTCCCGCCTCCGGCAAGCTCTCCCGGCGTTCAGCGCTGGGAGCGTCCTGGGCGCGCCGGGCAGGTGGAGGAAGGCTGGGTGCGCTGAGGCTAGCAAGCTCCACTCCTCCCTTTCGGGACCTGGCGGGGTGGTGTGACAGCCGCCCCGCGCCCACGCAGCGGGAAGCGCGCCCAGAGGCCCAGGCTGAGGCTTACTGAGCCCCGTGGCCCTCCCCCTCCACCCCTTAAGGACGGGGGGTTGTGGGAAGAGGGGACAGTTCTTGCAGGGGGTGGTGCCCTGGTCTCTGCTCACTGGCCCAGGCCGCTACGATCCAAGTGTGGGTCGCCTGACTCTGCTGTCCTTGGCCGCAAATTAGTCCACACCTTCTTGTTCCTAAACCAGGTTTCTTATTTTTCTGGAAAAAGGATGCTTTTTCCCATTCTCCAAATTTTCTTGATCCAAGTAGATTAAACGCTACTAGTGTATCAGGTAGCTATGGCAATCTTGGGAATACAGAAAAAGGCTGTCCCCTCCCCAGGAAGGAGGGACATGCAGCCTCTTTGTGCCACCAGAGGAAAGGCTGGGCCTTGGCAGGGTGAGGCCTGATGATCTGTGGGAATCTGGACAGCACAGGGGATCCAGGGCCCAGATGGAGAGGAGGACAGGCAGGTGGGGGCTGCAGCAGTCTGGGAAGAGGTCCTGGAGCAGGTCCTGACCATGGAAGGTTTCCATGGGGAAGAAATGGGAGAGGATCTCTTACTTAGCTGGAGGGAGTGTGCAACAGTAAAGACCACAGTGGTAGAGTCCAGAAACCCTGGGTTTTTATCTCCACTCTGCTACTTGGAAACTTGGGACAAACGCTCCAACCCCTCTGAACATGCAAAACAGTGCTGATGTAGCAAACACTGGAGCACAGCTCTACCTGTGGTGGGTGGGGTGCTGTGAGCATTTTGGCAAGATGTACCTATTCCCTACAGCCAGGCTCCTCTCAGCTGCCTCTGCCAGGCTCTCACCTGCTGGAGCAGTTCTCCAGGGTGGCCAAGGAGAAGGAGATTGCAGAGCCAGAGCAGAGAGGGCGGTCACAGGGCAAGCTTACTGGCGCTAGTGGTGCACCCATGACTGCTGCTGTCAGCTCATTCCCACGCCCTGCCAGCCTCCAGGGAATCCGGAGAGCTCCATCGGGTCGCCCATGGTCCCCTGGGCCTGGGGTGGAGGTGGGGCATCTCTGGGCTCAGGCAGTGTGAGCCCAGACTGGCTGGGTGGTGAAGAGGGTGTCAGGGCAGTGAGAGCTCCTCCAGGTATCTTGGGGGTCCTGGCTGCTGAGGGATAAAGCGTCTGATTTTCAGGGTTTAGCGCAGCCCCTCTGTCCATGCTTTCCCCTTCCCAGACCTTCCTGCTGGCCTGACCATGCCCTGGCCTTTCCTAGCTCCTTGCTTCCACTGCTTCAGACTTAGCCATGCCAAGTCGTATACTCTAGGGGCCTTGGGGCTATATGGTGGATACTATTGTATCCAACATGCTCACTCCTTCCCTCCAAGCTGCAGCTCCGTATTTACCCTACTGAATGTAATCTTTTCAACTACTAGATATCAAAGTTATCCCAGAGAACATCTGAACTGAACCCCATTTTTAAGGTGGGGAAATTGAGCCCAGAGTCACATAGTGAGGTCCAGGACTAGAACCTCAGCCTCCTGGCCCTGTATACAATGTTCTTTGCACTGTATCCTGCCACCTTTTTTTTTTTTTTTTTTTGGTCTATTCTCATTCATTCATTCAGTAAATGTTTATTGAGAGCCTGCTGTGGATCAGGTATTGTGGGAGACACTTTTGCCCTCCTAAACTTACAGGGAAGTAGTGCACAAAGAAGAAAATGGGTAGTGACCATGTCGTGTACAAAGAAAAAAAAAAGCTACAATAGTGAAAGAAGAGAGGGGCCTGGGGAATGCATTACATGCAGCATTGTCTGATGGTGGTGGCAGTCATGGCAGCCTTCCTTAGGGAAGTGATTTTCAAATGAAGAACTGAAGGATGAATAGGAGTTTGCCAGGCAAAAGTGGATGAGTGAAGCCTTGTTCTAACGGGACAAAGGGAACAGTCTTTGAGGCTGGAGGCCAGAGGGAATTGGGAGAAGTGCGGGAAGTCCAGGACCCCGGAGGACTGGGAGGGTGAGGAAGTAGGAGATGTGGCTGGAGAGAGACGGGCAGCTCAGGTCAAGAGGGGCCTTAGAGAAAGTTAGATCTAAATAAGAGTAACAGGGGGACATTGAAGGGTTTTGAGCAAGGCAGTTATGCCCCTAGAGTGAGTGCTTATGGCTGGCAAACCAGTAAGGCCAAACAGGAGGCTGCTGCAGGCCAGAGAGGACAATGAATGGGGGTGAAAGTAGGATCAGAGAGGGGTGACTGGAAATGGTGGCTGAGGTCAATAGGGGAAGATGCTGGAGCCAGAGAAAGGGAACTGTGCCACAGGTGGATGGTGTGAGTGGCCTTATCTGTGGGTGCCTTCTCTGTGCTCCTGGAGGGACACCCTAGTGTTGGACTGTCCAATACAGAAACTGCTATTCATATGCAACCTCATTACTTTTAAACAAACTAAAATTAAATAAAATTTAAATTTTAGCTTGTCTGTTGCAACAGCCTGGTTTCAAGTGTTCAGTGGACACTGCAGCTAGAGACTATGGAGCTGGACAGTAGAGAGAAAGAATATGCACATCCTCGCAGAAAGTTCTATTGGCTAGTGCTGTGCTATGAGCAGCTTCCAGGCCTGCAAAGCAACTTGAGGGGACCATCCTGGGCCTTTCCCTGTATAGGTGTGTTCTCCCAGGTCTGAGCAAAGGGCAGAGGAGAGGAATGGGTAAGGCAGAGAATTGGGACAGGTAGAAACCTGCCACGGGAGAGGAAAATTCAGAGACAAGAGAGGGGAAATGATTTTCTTACAAAACAATTCTCCAAAATGGAGGTGCAGAAGGTGCCTGTCCTCACGGGGCACACAGGCATCTGATGAGTCTGGGGGCCAAGACCAGGATTCTAGCTGGGCTTTGCCAGTCGTGTGGCCTTAGGCAAACCATGCTACACTCCTGCACTTCGGGTTCATCTTCCATAAAATCTAGGCCCTGCCTCCCTCCTGGGATTGGGGACAGATCGGAGACTTCACTAAAAGGTGCCATCACCAAAGACCATGCACAAGACCAGATGAGTGCTCAGGGAGGGCTCTTAGGGACCTGGGGCAGGCAATCGTTGGAGCAGGCAGGACTGGGCCACTTCCTAAAGAATGGGAGAAGGACACTGGGGAGGGCAAGCCTGGTGAGGCACACGGCCTGTGCAATGAACTGGGGGTGGGACTCCAGGGCACACGCATGTCACCCATGCCAATGGGGAAAGCAGGTGATGTGGCAAAGACTGTGTCTATGAGGCAGAAGGAAGAGGGAGCTGCAGGGAGGGCCGGCCAAGGGGACCCAGGAGGACAGGAGGCCTGAGAGGGGAGCCAGAGGCAGATCCGAGGGGACCAGCCCACGACGGGGGTTGTGCAGAGCCAGGACTGGAGGATGGCGGGAGCCGGCTCTGTGGGGAACCAGGAGTGTGCTTTCCAGACCTCAGGCCCCAGCTCTTCCCCCATCAGTGCCTCTCTCCTGGTCTGGGACCGTTAACGAGCAGTCCAGCTGCCTGTTATTTGATTTGCTTGCTGTGAGAAAGAAGCTGGAATGTCCCAAATGGAGAAAATCAGATGACACCCAGGACTGGGCAGCCGTGTGCAGTGAATGAGAAAGGAGTGGAATTTAAAAGAGCCAAATGCTGGGCCGGGTGCGGTGGCTCACGCCTGTAATCCCAGCACTTTGGGAGGCCAAGGTGAGTGGATCACCTGAGGTCAGGAGTTCGAGACCAGACTGCCAACATGGTGAAACCCCAGCTCTACTAAAAAATACAAAAATTAGCTGGACATGGTGGCGGGCACCTATAATCCCAGCTACGCGGGAGGCTGAGGCAGGAGAATCGCTTGAACTGGGAGGCGGAGGTTGCAGTGAGCTGAGATCGAGCCATTGCACTCCAGCATGGGCGACAGAGCAAGACTCCATCTCAAAAAAAAAAAGAGCCAAATCCATTTTCTAGGCCCAAGGGGAAGCAGAGGAGGGTCTCAGCAGCCACTTTTAAGGTGAGTTTTGGGAGATGCCAGTTAGACTCCTCACCCCCAATGATAACATCATAAACTGTACTAGAAACGTCCCATAGTTATAGGGTACATACAGGGGCCAATGCTATGCGTGTTACCATTATATCTCTTTCAATCCTCGCAACTTCCCTAAGGGACTGACATTCACACCACCCCATTTTACAGATGAGAAGACTGATGTCACTGTACCTCCCTCCCACTATCTCTGATTCATTCCTTTGAATGTTAAAGAATCTCCTGGGAGAGGAAGTGGTTAAAACTTCCAGACTAAAATGTTGAGGAACCCCAGGCACACTCCTTCATCCCTAAAAATAACAACAATTATAATAACGTGTCTCATGTTTATACGGTGTATGATTTTGGTGCAAAAGTAATTTCAGTTTTTGCCATTGAAAGTAATGGCAAAGAGATATAGGGGACAGATATAGGGGAGGGATCAAAGCAGCAGCTGAAAGATTGGGGCTCTGGATGGGGTCCTTTAGGACTGAAATGCTGGGATGAGGATGGGAAGAAACTCTTAAAGGGGAAGTGCATGTGTGCTAGGGTGGGTAACCTGTGCACAGTGTCCTGTGCTGACCACAGCTGCCTGGACCTCAGTATATGGACAGACTCTGGATCCAGGTTTCCTCAAATGCAGCCAGCACAAGATGGTACCAGAGGAGTCAGGGGTGGGATCCAGCGCCCAGCAGGCATCTCTCCTCCACCACACCTTCCCCTTTCCAGACAATTAACTAGGTCAGCAGTGGCCCATACATGGCTTGGGTGTGCACTACTCCCCATCTCAGGGCTCTCAGCAGACATTATTAATCAATTGCTGTACGCTTTTCCATGGAGCTTACATGCAACCTCAGAATCCTTTTCAACAGTGTTCCAGGAAGCTGCTACTTACTAATGAGGGTTGGTGTTCAAGATGAAGAGCTATTTCATAAGTCTAGATTTCGTTTTTTTAATAACAGGTGCTTGCTATAAAGGCAGGGAGAGTTATTAGAGCTCTGCAGTGTCTCCAAAGGCCTTCGAACTAGGAGATAACTCTGAACAGACTGAGGACCTCAGGAGGCAGCCAACCCTCATAGGAAGGTGGTGGGGAAAACCAAAAGCACCTCAAACACCATTCCATCTGCCCTAAGCACAGCTTTACGGTTGGGTAACTCCCAGAAAGCTGCCTTTTCCCCTTCTTCTTAATCACTCTAGACTTGCCCCACTGCCCTCTGGAAAGCCTCCTCGAACCACTCCAACCCAATATGGCTCCCTCCCTGCTCCCACTTCCTGTGGCTCTTCCTTGGTTGTGCCAGACATTTAGCTCAGAGAAGGAAAATAGACATAGCATGTGGTGTTGGCTTTCCTTATCCCAAACCATAGAAGGTGCTACTCATCACTCAACCCACTCTTTCCCCTTCAGCCTAGGTAGGCCTCAGAATCCTTCTCAGCACAGTCCTCCAGTGGCACAGGGAACGGCAACCCAGGCTGCCACTCCCGTCCATTAGAGTCAGTGCACAAGAGGAAATCCATTTGCCATTCATGGCTCAACCCAACCACATTGTACAACGGTCTCTCTATGTGACCACACAGGACCCGATGACAGCAATAGAGGCATGCAGTCTTGGGTCCCTTATTAAGTCTAGCCCAGGACTTTGCATATAGTAGGCAGCTCTCACAAATTAGCTGTTGACATAAGGTCCCCCTGCTAGAGGCTGGGGAAGGTTTCTTAGTCAGCCTTCCTCGCAATGTCCCCGGCCCTGGACCCAACTGTAGGCTCAGCATTTGCTCCAGGGGTGTTTCTCAGCAACCAGCAGAGGATGAGATGCTTGACTTCTGTGTGTCCAGGCTGCAAGATGCATCCTGGCTGGGAGAGCAGAAAAGGCTCGGTGATGTGTTCCCCATTGGGCAGAGAAGCTGGGAGCACCCACCCCCTCCCATCCTCTACTCTCAACGTCAGGAGCTTCATTTTTACCTGCCCCAGCTGCCTGCCAAGGTTTTTCTTTACAGAGTCAGGGGGTGGCCAAATGGTGAAGCAGACAACACCATGGCATTTGAACCCCTGCCACTAACTGTGTGACCTGAACCTCAGTACCCTGATCTGAAAAATGGAGATGATGACATCCTCCTTACAGGGTTGTTGTAGGATTAAATGAAATCATTTGGCTAATGGCAACTGTAACCATTGCCACCTCTCTCATCATTGGAGGAGATAATATGGGGCTGCATGCACCTTGTCCACAACTTTTATTGGTGGCTGATATTTATTGAGTTTACACTGTGTATTGAGCTTACACTTACACTGTATACCAGGGACTATTCAAAGACCTTTACATCTATTGATTCGCTAAATTCTCACAATAATCCTATGAAGTGGTTACTACTGTTACTATTCCCTTCTTACAGAAGAAAGAATAGAGGCACAGAAAAGTTAAGCAACTTTCCCATGGTCACACAGTATGTGAGTAGCATAACTAGGCCTTGAAATCCGGCAGTGTGGCCCAGAGCTGGCATCCTCAGCCACTAGGATATACTTGTCTGTATGAAGTGTCCTACCTCTCTAACTCTGCTGAGGCCAGTCAAACCAGCCAGGGGCTGGGGATCTGTTCAGTTTGGCTCCCAGAGGCAGTGTTTACTGAACTGCCTTGGCGTCAGGGCTGCACCACCATCTTTGTTGTAGGAAAGACATTGTGAGTGTTGCTAATTACATCAGGCCTTGGTGATGAGCACCCTGAGGGAAGCCCTTGTCCAGCCTTGGCCTCTGGAATGCTTGGGTTTCCCAAGATGGATGGGTTTGTTCTTGTCTCTCAGACTCTGACCTGGCCACTAGGAAGTTTAGCAGCAAATCTGGGGTTCAGACAGTGGCAAAGGCTTTTGTATGAGCCTTGATCCCAGATCCTATTTGATCACTCTGCCTTTGCTGTTCTTCTACCTTACTGTATAGTGTCTGTCTGTCTTTGTATCAGCTGCCTGAAGTCTCCCTTTTAGAGCCAGAGAGGGGTAAAAGTTCTGAAGTAACTAAACATTTTAAAGTTACTCTCCCCTCCTCTGATCCAGATGTCCTGAAAGGCTTGCACTTGTACGAGTGATGCTGGTTGCATTAGAATCGCCTGGGGAGCTTTCAAAACACGCCAGGTCAATTGTTCCCAATACCTGCTACAGATGTCCATGGGTAGGGCTTGGCCGTAAGTGTCTAACGAGCTCCACGGGTGATCGTGTTCTGCGGCTGGGCCTGGCAGGCCCTGAGAATGAGAGAGAGAGAGAGAGAGAGAGAGACAGGGTCTGTGTGGCCCAGTGCTTGGAGCTCCCTGTGCAGTGAAACCCAGACCTCCTTACGTGGGTCCCAAGCAGTGCTTGAGGGGCTGAGGGGCAGTGACGAGGCTCACGGTGAGATGTCAACAAAAGTCTCCTTGTGCACTGGGAGGTTTGAAGAAGGGCAAGCAGCAGGCTTTTCACTGTTGTTTCCCAAAAACAAAATCAACTGAGGTTTGCCCTCCAGGAAGCCTCAGAAATCCTTCTTCCACCTCTTTGGGTTGGGTTCTGCCCCTCCCAGAAACAGTCTATTGAGCCCTCAGTCAGAGGAAGTCAGCAGGCTTCTCCAGGGGAAACTGAGGCCTGGGTCTGGGGAGGCTAGGGTGGATGGGGTCACCAGCTGCGCTGGGTGTTGTCTGGGCTGCTGGCAGGCCCCAGCAGCAGCCCCTGCTGACACTCCCGCTCTCCCATCCACAGCCCTGGGTGTGGGGCCTCCTTGCAGAGATGCTGCCTGTGGCAGAAGGGGTGGGCCTGCTGGCAGGGGGTGCTCCCCTGGTCCTTCAAAGAGCAAGGGCCAGTCGAGCACAAAGGGGCGGAACTGCCTGCCAGAGAGCCTGGGCATGGCCTTTGAGGGGACACTGGGCCCCTGTCTCCCTGCCTGGCAGCTATTGTGGGTTTGCCTGAAACACCACATGGCTGGGGTCCATGTAGGCTGGGCCTCTGCCTCCTTGGCCCTTTCCCATCCTCACTCCCACCCCAGCCTTGCCTGCCTCCTCAAGTCTTGGTCATTCTCCTTTGAGCATTTGTCCAGGCATTTCCCTCTGCCCACACTCTCCTTCCTCCTGCCCGCCCCACCCTCCCTTCAGGCACTTTGGTTTTTTATCTGTTCTTTGGGTTGCAGCAGAAGAACCTTGCTGCCCCTAAAAGCTGTTGTGGGACCTGAACTTCTGCCATAGAAGGACTTTGCACCTGTGGCCCTCTGTCAGGCTGCAGATGCTCTGTGAAGGCACCTCTTTAGCACCAGGTCGTGCTCTGATAAGGTGGCCTATAGGGCAGGTCAGAAAGGTTGACCTCTTGGGACAAGGATGCAGAAAGGGGGCTGGGTTAAAGGGGCATTTGCCAGGGCTCTTCCAGGAATAGCTTCATCCACCTCCCCTTGAACTGGCATTTGAGGTTTCCTGGAGTTGGGGGAAGCTCTGTGACACGGGAGGTCAGAGGGTGCTCCTGACACCTCCAGCCTCAGCCAACTCCATAGAATCAGGAAGGGCCTTCATAAGTCAGGTGCTGCTCTAGGAATTTCCTACAGCAGCCTTGGTCCTCAAGCTTACACCTCAGTGACGGGGAGCTCACTACCTTATATGACTGACTGTGCCATGGTAGGACATCTCTGGCTCTTAATATCATCAGAGCCCCAGCCAATCTCTACACCCACCAACCCGCAACTCCAGCATGTCTTAAAAGCACCTCAAACTCTACCTGTCTAAACTGAGCAGGAAATCCACCCCTCACCAGCATCCCTTCATATGTGAGCACACTGGCCTCCAGCCACACCACCGCGGCCCTCCTGTCCACACCTTCTCAGCTTCTGCAGACCTGTCCGCTCCTCTCCATCCCTGCCTGCCCTCCCCAGCCCGACTCCCTAACTCATCTGCTCTCACCCATGCTGTCCTGACTCTCTTATCCACACAGCAGCCAGAGGGGACCTTTTAGAAAACTAAACACAATGATGCCATCTCCCTGATTGAACTCTTCAGTAACTCCCTGTTGCTCTCAGGCTGGAGAACACATTGCTAAATGCGACCCATGTAGCCTTCAGGTACAGCCCTTATTACCCTCTCCAGCCTCATGGCTCACCTGCCCTTGCTTCTGGAGTCCAGCTACACGGTGGAGCACAGATTCTGGAACCAGGTTGCTGGGTTCAAGACCAGCTCTGCCAATTACTGACGATGCGACCTTGGGCAAGTTATTCAAGCTCTCTGTGCCTTAGGTTACACCTCTGTAAAATAAGGGTTATGATAATAAGAGTACTTTTATGAGGGTTGTTTTTAGGATTAAAAAAAGTTAAGACATAAAGTGCTTTGAGTAGTGACTGGTACTCCAGTAATAGATCATCCAATCTCCTTGAAAGAGCCAAGTTTCACCTCTCACAGGCCTAGAGTCAAGGTGTGGGCTCTGAGCCAGGCTTCCTGGGTTCAAATTCTGCCTCTGTCCTTTCAGGCTGTATGCTGTCTTGGCAGGTTACTTGGCCCCTCTCTCTCTTAGTTTCCTTGCTCATGAAATGGGTTGCAGTGAGTGCTGGGTGAATAACATTAAGCTGGTGCAAAAGTAATTGCTTTTAATTGCTATTAAAAGTAATGGCAAAAACTGCAATTACTTTTGCACCAACCTAATACATGCAAGATGCTTGCCTGGCTCCTAAGAAGCACATTATTGGGTTAGCTTTCAGCCACTCCCGTGTGCCTGGGCCCCTCACCTGGTGAGTTACTGCTCAGCTTCAGATCTTGGCTCATGTCTCACTTTTCTGCCATAACCCAGACTAGTCCATGCCCCAGCTGGCTCTCAGCTCCTTGCCCCTTTTGGCCACAGGTCTCATGACAACGGCTGCTCCACATTGATGTGTGTGGTTTGTAGGCTTTTCTGTTCCCCTCCCTAGAGGATAAACTTCATGGGAGCAGCCTCAGTGTCTGCTTTGCATAGCAAGGTTCCCAACATTAACCGCTAGCACATCGTAGATAGTCAATACCCACTTGTGAAAGGCAGGAAAGGAGGAAAAAGGTCCCCAACATTCACCCCAGGACTCTTACTCTCTGCCCTTTCCTTCTTTGTGGTTGGGGGCCCCTGCCTCATCCTGCACCAGGCCCAGAGATGACCCCTGGACCCCTGAGATCCTAGAGGTCCTGAGCCCCTTGCCAATCTGCCCCCTACGCACACCATCAGCTCCTTGACTCCCTGTGGCAGCAGCAGGGTCTCAGGTTAGCTAGAAGGAAGGACTTCCTCATATGAAGGCTGCAAAGCTCACATGGGGTATGTGCCTCCTGTCCCTGACTTTTTTCTGAACCGTAGAACCTGGGGCCACATCTGTCTGTGGTTCTGGTGAGACAGGGAGGCAGAGGGAGACAGAGGCAGTATGTGCTATCCGGAGGACCTGCAGGCCCCTGTTTCATGACCGGAGTCTGTGATCAGGCGCCAAGTCCACTGCATGAAGAGAACTGTTGAGGTAGGGAGAAGACAGCTCCTAAGGCACCCCTGTGGCACCCCCTCGCTGTCCCCAGCACACAGGCCCCTGCAGCAGCCCTGGCAAGTTCAGTTTCGGTGGTTGTGGGTTGGATGTCTTGATTTCCTCCGCTTTGATTTCACCCTGCCAAGCTGCCTGTGCCCTGGGGCACGTGGCTACATGTGGGCCCGTCCCTTTAACCCCTTCTGTGGAGACATCCCTCTCCTGCAGTCCCTGGGATGTAGCCCATGGAGCCAGCACTGAGCAGCCAGGTCCTGCCTCTATACCTCCTCACGGGAATGCCCTCCCTACCCCATGCCCATTTATCCCAATTCTGCCAAAGCCCACCTCCTCCTGGGACTACAAGGATGAGTCCTAGAGGGCTGACCTAAAAGTAAGTAATTCGGTTTGAGTGTGGATCGAGACATCTGACCTGGGCCCCTGACATCCGAGGGCCAGCTCAGTCGGCAATGGGGCAGCCAGCCCAGCAGCAGTTATGCTGCAGGATGATCAAAAGGCCTCTAGCAGATGGGATCAAGCCCCCGCCCTGTGCCAGGCATTATGATCAGAGTGCTGGCACAGGGGCTGGAGCTTTGCCTGCTGTGGTCATTTCAGTGGGCAGCTCCTCTTCCTTCAACTCCTAGTTCTCAGGGTCAAAAGGCAGGACTGCAGGTCAGACCCTCCTCACTCACCCTCCCTTTCCGGGAGAGGGGCTCTGAGTTTCCCAGGAGGAGGAGGGACGTGGCAAGTGCAGGAAACTTGACCACTTGTCACAGTGGTGCACGCCATGGGGCCAGGGCAGCAGAGATCAGGCCAGCCTCATTACAGCAGGTGGGAGGAGGCAGGCCCGGCACTGGCTTAAGAGAGAAGTGGCCTTCACCTGGCCACCAAGCAAAACAAGCTGGCAAAACAGGTGCTCACCCTCCTCACATCTGGATACCTCTGCTTGTTTTCTAGCCTCATCCCATTTTGTCCTGCCAGCTGTCTTGTGTAGTCTAGCAGATCACTTAGATTATCCCCATTTTATGGATGAGAAAATCAAGGTCCAGAGGGGTTATAGATTTTGCTTAATACACAGTTAGTAGGAGAGTTGGGACTAGGCCCCAAGGCTCTGGCACTCCCAAGTGTAGTCAAGCTGATATGATAAGATTTCAACACTGCCAAGCTCTGCCTACAATAGATGCTTCACTGGAGTCTGGGGGCCATCTGTGCCAACCCAAAAGAGAGTCCCACTCCAGTCTCCAAGGGAATAGGAGGCATGCACTAATAATATCAAAAATCAATCATTCAATGATAGTTTCCTCCTAAAGTGCTTAGCACAGTGGCTGATATATGGAGTTCAATGTGCATAGCTGTTATAATTAATATTAACTCTTGTCTAATAATTCAACCCAAAATTGATCAATACTCCGTGGTTTCCAGGCACTTGCCTCTGTGTTGTCTCATTCAGTCTCCACATCAGCACTCAGGAGGCCAGCAGGGGGTGGTGGGTCATATCCCTATTTTGTAGATTCCCCTGAAGGGAGGTGCCAGGCTCAAGGTCACAGCTGCAGGTCTCACCTGGCTTCTCCCTCTGGGCTGTGTCTATGCCACAGCTTGGACCACCCCACATATTGCAGAGGCCCAGGTTGGGCAGGGACCCTTTAAGATCCCTGAGGCAGGGAGGGAGTGTCCCCTAAACCCAAGGCCAGGCTGGAGCCACATTCTCTGGGGGGAGTGAGTAGCCGCCTGGCATTTTCCCTTTGATACTGATACAGGCATTTTAATAGCTGCGACCGATCAGGCGGGTGATGTTTCAGCCCTGGCCACACAGGGCATTCCAGGAGGCCCTAGCTGCCAACAGGGGCAAAGCAGGAAGGTTTTTCTACCCAGCATAGCTAGGGGTCCACCCTAGGGCCTCATCTTGGGGACGTCTCACCATGGGTCTCAAAGTCAGATGTCAATGGGGGCCAGGCTGGTGGCCTAAGTAGGTGAAGCTGGCTTTGGAGAGAGAATACTGTGGTGGCCTAGATGGCACATATCCATCTGAAAGGGGCAACCATCACGCAGCATCACCTGATTGTACATGCTCAGTGTTGCCAGGTCTCCCATCATGCAAGAGAGACCAGAGATCAGAATTGGATGTGAAATCCCCTGATGTGTGAACAACCAATATTTATTGAGCACCTACTATGTGCCAAGCCCTGTTTTAGGTGCAGTGAATAGAACAGAACAAAGTATCCAGGTCCTTGTTGAACTTACATTCTAGTGGTACAAAGAGACAATAAGTAAGATAAATAAGCAAAAAATAAAAAATAAAAAATAAATCCTAAGGAGGAAATAAAACAAGGGGGTGTGCTGGGGGAGGAATAATTTTTGGGGAGGGGGTGCAGGAGGCAAGGAAGGCCTAACAGCATGTGGGGTAGGTAGCTGGGAAGAGAGGTAGCTGGGAAGAGAACACTCAGGCAGAGAGCCCAGTAAGTGTGAAGGCCCTGAGGTAGAAGAAAGCCCAGCATGTTTGAGAGCTTCAGAGGCCTGTGAGATTACCCTGGCTGCCATGTTGAGAAAGGTCTGCAGGGGCACTGGCAGAAGTCGAGTATTCATTAGAATGCTATCACAGTAATTAGGCCAGAGACGACGAGCTTTGGACCAGGTGGTAGTCATGGAGTTGGTGAGAAGGGGTCAGATCTCAGACGTGTCTGGCAGGTAAAGAACTGGAATTGCTAGTAGAATGGGTGTAGGGTGAGAGAAATAGACATCAATGATAATTGTGAGGTTTTGAGCAACTGGTGGGATGGGGAAGTTGATGGTAGGGGCAGGTCCAGGGAGGAGTTGGGAGAGTCTATGAGAAGCTCAGTTTTGCCAGGCTAATTCTGAGATGCCTATGAATGGCCATATCAAGCCAGCAGCCAGATAGATGTATCTGAAGTTTTGGAGGAAGGAATAGGTTGGAGGGCATCATCCTGCATAGATGGCTTTGAAGCCATCAGACTGGATGAGGTACCCTAGGGAGCCAGTGTCTAGAGAAAGAAGTGAGACCCTGGATATGGACCCTGTGATCTCCAACATTTAGACATCAAGTAGATAAGAAGGAATCAGCACGAGACTGAGAGGGCACAGCCAGGGTGGTAGAAGGGAAATGCGGAGAGTGCATGTCCTGGGAGCCAAGGGCAGGAAGTGCCCTAAGGAGCAGGAGGGGTGAGCAAAGGTTGCAGCCTGACTGAGAGGAGGCAAGAGGACTGTCCACCAGATTTGGCAACCCGGAGGTCATTGGCAACCTGCAGGAGAGTTCCTAAGGGATGGCAGAGGAAGAGCCAGGTAGGAGTGGTCCGGGAGAGACGTAGGAGGCAGCGAAGGTTGTCATCCAGGAGTTTGTCTAGGGAAAGAGCTAACCAGAGTCAACAGAGGATTATTCTTCTCTTTTCCTTTTTTATGCTGGGAAGAACAACAGCATATTTGCATAATGATTCCGTGAGGATGGGCTAACTACAGCTAAATCCAGCTTGCAGCCTGTTTTTATAAATATATATTTTTTATGGGAGCACAGCCACACTGATTTGTTTCCAAACTGTGGCTGCTTTGGCCTCCGATGGAAGAATGGAGTAGGTGTGGCAGAGATCATGTGGCTCACACAGCCTCAAATATTTACATTTGCCAGTCCCTGATGTAAATGATCCAATCTAGAGGAGGGGATTGATGAAGCAGGAAGGCAGGGGACTTGCTGGCTACAGGAGGGGTTGGCCCTCGTGGAAGCACAGATGGGGAGCTCAGGAGGAGAGAAGGGTGCTGGCAGGCGCAGATGCAGATGGACGGCACGTGTAGTGGTGGCTGCCTCTGGAAGTCCTCTGCTGCTTGCTTTTCTTCTCAAGGTCTTCAGTTGACAATGAAGTTGGGGGAGGGGGTGTTGGTGGTTTGGGGAGAGGAAGTGTGAAAATTCCTAGGACAGTGCAATGGTGAAGCGTTGAGGGAAGCACAGAATGATTGCTGGGCTTCCGTTTGAGATCTAGATCACAAATTTAAAGTAAGATCAGTCAGCGAGGTTGTGTGTTTCTCCCACTTTACCCCGCTGCCTGTGTGCAGGGGTGGGGTAGGAGGAGACGTTGGATCTAGCTAGGCTTGTGGCTTAGTGAAGGGGGAGGGTGTCGAGGCAGTGAAGGGTGCAGACAGGGAGTGGTGATAATCACTGTCCGCAGAATTTGAGCCGGGCGCGGAGGGAAGTGACACATGGTGGTGATGGACAGTAAAAAGCTGGTAGGACCCACAGGTTGAAGGTCCTGTGGGATTCAAGGGTCCCTGGGACTAGGGTGTTAGGTCCTTGGGAAATGGAGATCCGTGGGCAGAGTGTTGAAGCCTAGACTGTGGCTGGGTTGTGGTACTGTTGAGATTCAATACTCTTTCAAAATCAACTCTGGGCAGGCCAAGAAAACACACCCCAATCTGACCTTGTTTTCTAGCTGTGCCTGTGGTAGCTTTGCCTGCTCAGATGTCTCCATCCCTCCAGTCAAGGCTCCTGACTTCCAGGTCCACCCTTCCCACCTGCCTTCTCTCCCAAACTCCAGAGCTGCCTGTGCCTACCCCCGCTGGGCTCCACAAACTTGCCAGCTTCCCACAACCTGCTCTTGCTTCTGTTATGTCCCAGGGGTGGCATGTTGGCTGCCCAAGGCAGGGCCTGGCTCCCACCACCACTCCAAGTCCATCCTGTGCCTAGTTCCTTCTTCCTCCCACGTCTCTTCATTGGGTGATGACCACGACATCCTCCAGAGAGGACCTCAGCCCCAGCGGTCTCACTGGTCTATACTCAACGGGCTGCTGGAGTGACCTTTATATCACCCAAATTTGACCACATGACCTCCTTGCTTAAAACCTTCGAAGGGTTCCTCCATGCTAGAATCCTTACCTGGGCACATAAGACCTGGTTATTAGTCAGGGTTCTCCAGAGAAACAGAAGCAATAGGCTGTACATAGATGCACAGAAAATGAGTTATCAGAAGAGACTGGCTAATGTGATTATGGAGATGAGATGTCCCTCAATCTGCCATCTTCAAGAAAGAGGCCCAGGAAAGCCAGTGGTGTAGCTCCACTTAAACCTGAAGGCCTGAGAGCCAGGAGAGCCAATGGTGTAAATTCCAGTCCAAGTCTCAAGGGCCAAGAACCAATTGTGGTGCAGGGGGAGTCGATGTTCAAGGGGAGGAGAAGATGGATAGTCCAGCTCAAGCAGAGAGAGCAGTCTTCCTCCCTCTACCTTATTCTACTCAGGCCCTCAACAGATCAGATAATGCCCACCCACTATGGTGAGGACACTCTTCTTTCCTGAGTCTACTAATTCCAGTGTTAATCAACATACCTAGAAAGAATGTTTTCCCAGCTATCTGGGCATCCTTAGCCCAGGCAAGTTAACAGATAAAATTAACCCTCACAGCCCCCACTCTCCACTCAACACCCAGGCCCTCCAAAGTCTACAGTCCCCTGGACACATCTGAGCATGCTTCTCCCACACCAAACTCAGCTGTTTGCTGATGGACTGTGTCTCATTCTCTATTTTACTCAGTCTCACCAATAGTAGGCACTCAATAAATATAGGAGCTATTGAACAAAAGCATTGAACTTGAAGTTAGAGGACCCGGAATTTAGGCCCTCTGTGGTTTACTTGTTTAAGGCAATTGCCTTTCCCTTTCTGGGTCTTAGTTTCCAGGATTATACAATGGGGCTGACTTCTGGCCTGCCTGTTGCACGGGTAGTGATGAGGGTCAGGTGAAGTCTCAGGAAATGTGAAAGTCACATGGAGGTCTGCCTTAGGTTGGGTTCCCAAGGGAACAGTCTCCAAAGTGGAGGTCTATGAGTAGATGACTTACTTATTTGACTTATTGGCATCAACATAGGAGGGGGAGTGAGGGAAGTAGAGTTGGGCAGAGGAGGGGCTGAACTGTGATACAGTCATGACAGAGGCCCCAGCTGGTCCTGTGGGAGCTCCATAGCTGGGGTGGCCCTAGAGTCAGTCCAAATTGAGGCGGAGGGGCCAGGTCTGCGTTCCTCCCATCTATCAATAATTAAATATGGATTGCCTTTGGGGGACGGTATGACCCTGATCAAGGCTGCTTCCTTGGGCTAAGAGCAGCTCCCAGAAAGAGGCTCAGCCATCAGCAGCCAACACTCCCAACAGCTAAACCACTGGTCTAATCCTGGGAGACTGGACGGCCCACCACAGCACCCACAAGCTGTGGTGCTTTATGGCTGTCAACAAGCCCGGAACCAGTGGCAGGGATCCATGTTACACATTCAAAATCTCTGCCCCTGCCTTAATGACCTGCCTTCCTGCCCCCCACATTCCTATCCCCTGTCCTCACTCAGATCACTCCAGCCACACTTCGCCCCTTCCTGTTCCTCAGATGCCTCATGCACAATCCTGTCTCTGGGCCGTCACCTCTGCTGTTCCCTCTGCCTGGAACACACTTCCTCCAGGTACCAAAGGATTCATTTTCTTACTTCCTCCAGGTACTACATGACTCATTTTCTTACTTTCCTCTGGGTCTTTTCTCAAAGTCCCCTCAAAGAGAGACCTTCCCTGATCCCCTGGTATGAAAAGACCATTTTACATAACGCTCTGTCCCCTTGCCTTACTTCATTTTTCTCCCAGCATTTATCACTGCCTGTTACATATTTTTTGTTTTTTTATTGATATTTTCTTCCAAGAGAAGTTACGCCCCTCTAGGGGTGTGCCCCATGGGGACGGAGCAGGGGCGCCACCCACTCATGCCACAAGCTCTGTCTCCAGCCCAACCCTGTGATGGCAGCTTGCTTAGTGCTGCTGCTGAGTGGGTGACATATCTGATGGTTACAACCTTTAGCCAAAATGCTGCTGACTCCTCTGGTCTTGGCTTGTCAGTCATTGACTGGTTTTGTCCTTGAGCAGACCTGTGTCATGCACCTTCTGGGTGCCAGGCCCCCAGGTGATTGGTGGGGAGGGATGTGGAGGCGGGTTCATGCAGTCCCTTACAGGAAAGCAGCATTCATGAGCCAGGCTCAGAGCTGGGCACCAGAGGGGCTATGAGCAGGCTTTGTCCTGGGGGCTCATTTGTTGGCCCCACGGCTGCTCTGTGCCCACTTGTAGTTTGGCTTCAACATCCGTCCACCTAATTGTTACTCAGCCTCCCCTTTCTAAGTGAAGGTCCCCACTTTGGGGTGTTTCCCTTCTTCTGGTTGCCTTGATCTTGACCCCCTTCTGCTCTCAGAGCCCCCGCCTCCATCTGTCACTGTGTTCCCTCCCCAGGCATTTGCACTCACCTTCCTCCAGCAGGTGGAGCGGGCTTTGTGCCAGGAGGCCAGAGTTCACACCTCCGATCCTCTACATCCTGACTGTATGACCCTCAGTAAATCACTCCGCTTGCTCTGAATCCTTGTGAAACTTTCTGACCTTCCCTCTCCATCCCCAAACCAGAAGTGATATCACCCTTATGACACCTCTCATATTACTTTCTTCACCTCCCTTGTGGCCCACACTGAGTGGCAAAATTGCACAGTAGTGAGGAAGCAAATAGCTCTGGCTGTCACCCTAACTGGTCAACATTGTCAGGGTGGGGACTACTGCACATCACGTGCAGTCAGTCCTGGCCAGCCAGAGCACAGGCTTCATGTGGCCAGATCTCTCAGTTAGTTTTTCAAGAGAAATTACAAATGCAGATTTGCACATGAAACCACTCACTTCAAAATATTGGCAACAAATTCAATAATAATAACGATTTAAAGCTCACTGTGGGAACCAAATAAAATACATTGAAAGTCCTATTTGACCCTAGGGCTACCAGCTTCCTATGGCTTCATGAGCATCAGAGTGTGGGTTTGAATCCCAGCACTGTTCCTTACTTCAACCTTGACCTTGGCCAGGTGCAGTCTCCTCTCTGTGCTTCAAGTTCCTCACCTGTGAAATGAATATGGTAATGGCTAACATTCATTGAGAACTTCCTGGGTATCAGGTGCCATTCTTTCTATGCATTAATCTTTCTAACTTCACAGTAATCCAATGAAGTGAGGACTCTTATTAGCCCAGAGTCTGAGAACTGTGGTTAGTCCAGTCAGCCTGGCTCTAGAGGTGTCCCTGTTAACTGCTAGTCTGGCCAACTTTGTTGCAAGGATCAAGTAAGAGTCCTTACGAGACCCTTGTTACATTGCCCTGTGCAGCGTAAGCCTGCAGAGTTGACACACAGGGGCATCCTGCATGCATGGTCATTATGCATGCTCCTCTCCACTTGCCATCATGAGCATGACAAATCCTTGAGGGTTGGGATATTCTACCTCTTTGATGCTCCCACCTCTTTGGAGCCTTCCAGGTTGGCTCAGTAATTTGAAGGGAAGTGAGGAAGATATTTGGCAGAGGGGTGCAGAGAGCCTTGCCATCCCCCTACTCCTGTACCCCTGCCCAGTCTGCAAATGCTAGCTTTGTAAGGGACACCAGAAGAACAGAAGGCACTGTCCCTGCCCAGGGGTCCATCAGGAGCCCAGTCCAAGGCAGGAAACTATTAGCAGAGAGCTGAGAAAAGCATGTTATTGTACACATGAGCGTGAGGTGCGGGAAGATGCAACTGGTTTATAGGGTCCTGTGTTTGGGGTTAATTTCTTTAAGAGTGCTCCAAAGACATCAGACATTGTGATTACCAGGATGGGCTTTCTTGTCTCCTTTTTATTACCCAGTTGTACGGTGGCCAGTGGAAGGCCATTAACTGCCTGTCTTTGATCCAGGAAGAGTTCTGCCAGCTCCCCCTATGTGACCCCTTTCCCCTCTTGCTGCCCTCCTCGTCAGCCCACAGCCGCTTTCCAGGGCTTGGTGTCTACGAGCTCCTGGTGACTCCTCTTGTCTGTCTCCTTGTACAGAAATGGAAGCTCCACTCAAGGAGGCGCCGGGAGGCCCCAAAGACATCTCCAGGATGTAACTGCCCGCCAGGTAAGCAGCCCTGCAAACAGGTGACAGTGGGTGTTCCCAGGACTGAGACCAGAGGTTCTTCCTGGTGGCCATGCTCTAGCCTCACCTCACTCAGGCCATCACTTTTCATTTGAAAGACAGGAGTGACAATATCTGTGGCTGCCTTCCATCTACTCACTGATTGGCCTGCCTGCCCGGCATCCTTCAGTCCACCCACCATTCATTTGTTCATAGAGTCTTTTATGGGCCTGACACTCTTTGAACCAGGTTGTGGGGAAGTCAGATAAGATGATGGGCATGGCTCTTTCGAAAGTTATGAAGTGCTATGCAGCGTCAAAGGGACCATCAGCCCCCCAAGGGGCGGCACCTTGCTTGCTGTATTCATCATTGTGTCCCCAGCTTCCCAGGTATGCAAAAATGTTTGTTACCTGAATGAATGACCCCATAATTGTAAGACCTTATTTTCTATAGCTAGCTGGATTAGGGCAATGCATGTTCACTATATGGCTTCTAGGCTACATGCAACACACACGTGCTTACATGCAAGGAATGAAGGCACAAGCCAAAGGTTGCAAGACAAGGCTGTGTAATACAGTGAACTGGTCTAATCTAGAACAAAAACCTGCTTTTGCCACTTACTAGCTCTGTGTGGGCAGACCCCTGACCTGGCTATTCTAGCACTTTCCTCTGTATCCTTGGGCCTGCTCCTCAACTATGTCTATTCATCTGTGTAACAGCTATGTACTAAGGACCTGCTGGGCACCATGCAGTGTGTTGGATTCAAGTGCATTGTCCACCGTGAATGCAAATGATAAGTTACAGCTTATGAGAACTTTTCTAGGTGCCTGTTACTTTTCTAGGTGCCTGTTATTGTTAAGCCATGAGAATAGCAGATGAGGAAGTTTCACTATTTCCTTGAGGAAGTAGAATGGGCTGTACCTCTTTGGCGGTGGGGAAGGAAGGCCTAAAGAAGAGTTGGGGAAGACAAGGTATCACATTTAAGTAATGGCAGAGAGTTCTGGTCTGCTACCGGCCTCTGCCAGCTCAGCGTGTGGCCTCCTCGATATCCATGGTGGCAGGTGGCATTTGCAGGGTGCTCACTAGGCTCTCTGGCAGGCCTTCCTCTGGCCCCAGAAGCCAAGGGGCTCAAGTAACCCTCATCAAGGTCCCCAAGCCAGGGAAGAGAGGCCGACAGATGTTAAGCATATGGGAAACGAGGGACTGCATTTGCTGGAGAGTGAATGGGCTGTGGTGGGAGTCACAGTTACAGGATGCTGCCCTGGGAGACAAGGAGACTGTGAAACGATTCAGCTGGACCCGGTGAGAAGAGGGTCGTCTGGGTTAATTAAAAGGGTGTCCAGAAGCCCTGGGAAGCTCCCTCCCTCCCTCTGGGCCCTGAAGATTGGGCCCGGGGGTCTGGGAAAGCTTTCGGGAGAGGAATGCCAAGATTAATGAGATGGGGTGGAGGTGAGGGTTGGGTGATGGGGCCTGGGCAGACAGACCATTTGCATCAGGGCTGTGGGGCAGCCCATGTTTCCAAGGATCATGTCTGTTGCCCTTATAACTCTTGGACAATGACAACCGATTTTTGCTCAGCATATAGAATGCTGGTTAAGGGCAGGATATTTGGAGCCACAGAAGATGTAGGTTTGAATTCCATTTCCAACATGGACCAGGCTTATAACCTTCAGAGAGTTATTTAACCTCTTTGTGCCTCAGTTGCCTTGTCTGAAAACAGGGACAATAGACGCTGGCAAGGTAGAGATTCCTCGAGATAATCTTGGAAACTGCTTAGCATCTTCTCTGATTCCTAGTAAGCACGATTATTGTTATTTTCTCAACTGCCTCTCGCACTTCAAAGATGCAGAGAAATCCTTATCAAATGCCATGTCCTAGTGTTGGGGGCACATTTGTGACCAGGCAGAGGCTTGCCTTTCTCCCTTCCTTGCCTCACTGGGGAAAGCACATCAGTTATCTGGTGACCTTCAAGTGTCCTGTCCATCATCAGAGTGGGTGGCTCTCAATAGGTTTCAAAATTGTGCTTCAGAAAGTCGGGCTCAGGTAGTCCTGGGAGGCTGGGAGCTGGGGAGGAATGTGGCAGGAGGGGCAAGGACTTGGAAGAGCACTTCTCTTCTCCCTGCCTTCTGGGAGTCTGTGCGGAACCCATGGGTCCTGGGCAGTGAGGAGAAGACCATGAAGCAGCCCAGAGGGTCGGGGGAGGAGGAAACGCCATGGGGAGAAGAAAGGGCTTGACACTGGTCCTCAGCAGGGACTGAGTTGGCCAGGCGTGGAGGGAGAGTGAGCAGGGGCTCCTGGGAGGGATACCTCTGCATGTTGAGAATTTCTCAGAAGGCAGTTTGACCCAAAGCGTACACCAGAGCCAGTGGGCAACACCCGAAGAATTTAAACAGAAGGCCCCAAACTCAGGCAAAATCAGAGGGAACTAAGATGCTCTTCCAGCCTTTTGTAACTGAGGAAGGGAAGGACTGGAATGGCCACACGGAAGCATCTCACGTCGTGGAATCACAGCGAAATCTCCTAGGATGGGCTGGGTCCTGCTGGGTCCCCTGCCCTGCCTCTCTCTGACCTGAGGCTTCTCATGCCTTGGTATGGTAACCTTCTCAACACCAAACCCAACCTATTATAAATAATAGCAGTTACTGCCACTATGTCCCACTTGAGCATCTACTATGTGCCAGGCACAGGACTGAGCACTTCATGTGCATCGGTAACCCTCCTCAAAATACTAAAAGTAGGTAGAAGGGAGTTCAGTTCTGACACTCTGGCATGTTTGAACATCCTCAAATTTGCAAAGAGAACATCACTGTCGTTCTTGCCCTTACATCATGCATTTCTGATTATTTCCTGATGGTTGGAGTTTATAAACCACTTTAAGGCTCCTGATCCTCACAGAAGGACTCATACAATTGTCAAGTGCCACATACAAATTTAAAGCTTGATTCACTTGTGTTTTGCCAGCACCTAATACTGTACCCCATACATAGTAGATGCTCTGTGAATATTCAATAAATGAGCATCAGTAGTCATTGCTGATGACTGGCTGCTTCCTGGTGTTCTCCATCTGCCATCAGATTGGTTTCAGACATCTTATCCTCCACCCCACCCCAAATCTTGCCTGATGCTGAATTCACTGCTATTGGGGCAAAACAAACACACTCTTCCTGGCCACTGTGGTTGCTGAGATGGAAGCCTGGATCCTCAAACCAGTGCCTGCCCTCTGTGGCCAGCTAGGCCAAGCCGGAGTCCTGTGGTGGGTGTGTTCTTCCTTGTGGCAGCCTTGGGCCCCTGGGCGGCACCCAGAAGGCCTGAGACACATAATCATGGGCAGAAAACCTGCCTCTTTCCCTTTCTATCTGACCTTGCCAGCATCCTCCTGGGATCCTCCCTGTCCAAAAATAGCCATCTACTGGCTAAGATCTGGCTGCATCCTGCTTCTGGGCTGCATGCGCTGTTTGCCAAGGGAGTGATGGGCTTGCAGGCCTGAGAGGGATGCCAAAGGTCAACCCTCAGTTAGCAGGGTCATGGCTGCTAGAAGTTCAGAGGAATAGGTGTGGGCCATTTGCAAAGCATATGGCCTGGTGGGACAGAAGAAGGGTCTTGGGAACAGATATACATACCGTGAGACTTCCTAGGCCACTTGAGAAAAATACAAAGACCAAGGAAACTTTCCCATTCTCTGTCCCTTTTCTTATTAACAAACGAGGAGCAGGACATTATAGGTCTAGCCAGCAAGGAAGCAGCTACTTCAGGCCCGCCGCACTGGGGCTGGGTGGGGCTGGCCTCTGTCAAGTCCAGGGTGGGGCAGGCAGTGTGAAGGATGACACGTTTTTGCACCCAGAGGGAAGAATGGCTGGCTCAGCTGCTAAAGGAAATCACTTCGCTGTCTGAGCCTCATCTCCAAGGGAAAGGGTAGGCCAGAGTCATACCCTGAATGCCAGGCCAAAGGGCTTGGACTGCAGCAGTGGTGGCATGGGGGTGATGTGGTCAGGCTTGTGCACTAGCGCCATGACCAGCACTGCAGAGGGGATGGATGAAAGCAGAGAAGTCGCCTTCAGCCAGCCTAATGGGAGAGGCCACAGCTGCCTTCCGGGTCAGTGTGCTGGTGAGGGGTGCATGAAGTGCCCAGGAGCCAAAGGAGCTGGGGGCTCTGGGAAAACTTCACCGAGGAGTGGCCTTGGAGGTTGTTCATAAGGATCAAATAAGCAAGTGGGAAGGCGTATCCTTAGGGCATCATAGACTCCCTATGGCGTCCGCATAGACATCATAACAAGAGACCCCCAAATACAAGGACTTAGACAAGGCGGAGGTGGAGGTTTTCCTTCCCTAGCAGGCCAGGGCTGAGAGCTGGCTCTGCCGTGTTGATCTTGTGGCATCCTCCTCTGGCAGGTGCTTCGGTTCTCGCCACCCCATGACCAGCACGAAAGGGGAAGGGGACAAGTGGAGTATGTGCTCAAACCCTCAAGAGCCAAACTTGAAAAAAGAGACACCGATCACTTCTGCTCCCATCCCATTGGCCAGAACTTAGTCATGTGGTTACCCCCAGGTTCAAGGGAGGCCAGGCAATATTTTTTGTGGGTGGCAATATGCCCAGATAGAACTTTATTACAATGGTGGGTGGGAGAACAGATATTGAAGAACAACTAGCATACTGAGCAGAGGACATTCCAGGCTGGCTGAGGGACTGTCATGGACAAAAACTCTGAGGAGCGAGATAAAGGCAGTAAGTTTGGGAATGACATGCAGTTGAAGAAATCTGGAGCACAGAGCAGTAACGAGAAATGAGGGTGGGAGGAGATGTCAAGACTGCAAAGGGCCAGGCTGAGGCTGCCTGGCTCTCTCTGTCCAGTAGGAGGCAAATGATTTCATCCAGAGGGTGATTGATTGGTAATGGCTGACAGATTGACTGGGGGACTGTGCTGAGTCAACTTCTGAGGCTGTATCCAGGTTCAGCAGAAAATGTGGTAATCGCTTATTGATGTCTGCTCTGCATGCAGGAGTGGTGGAGAGCATTGCCTCTGCCCTGGCTGTGCTGTCTTCACAGGACATGATGTGGATGATGTGGCATCAGAGAAGGTTTGGGAAGCAGGGATGTCACCTGATCCAATTTGTATTCTAGAACAATAACTAGCAATGATGTGGAGGCTGGCCTGGAGAGGAGAGCAGCCCCTTCCAGGAACGAAAGTCTGCAATCCTATGCATAGGGCTTTATTTTCTTATGAGCTGCTATTTACATTCAGGTTGTAATGGCCTCTCCAGCCTCGGTTGTTTTTCCGTAGCTGGTGAGAGCTGATGCCCACACATCCTGAACCCTACTCTCTGGCTAGCCTTGCCCTATTTCCCCTGGCACCAGACTTTGCCCCCAATAGCATCATGACATTTACATGGGCAGGACCTGTAGCCAGAGCTGTGGTCACAAACCAGGCTCCTCTTACCTCCCCTGTGCTGCAGCAGAGCAGACCCATAGCCCCCTTCTTTGTGGTCCTTCTTATTTCAGACTTGGCTTATTTCAGATCTCAGGAATCTGCAGACCAAAGTGTCCTTTGTTTCCATCAATGAAGAAAAGATTCAAGAATTGATGGTTATTTTAGGGAGAATATTTAAACTAAAGATATGCTGTTTCAGGTAGCTCTAAAATCCTGCTTTACATGCAAATAATTGATGGGCTACTTCGGGGTCATTCTTGCTATTTCTTAAAGCAGATCCCCTGGGGCTAGCCTCCTAAGACACCCTACTGTTTGATTGCTGTTATCGTCAATATTCAGACTCCCCCTTGTTCTGCTGCAGCCAGAGGGGTGTGCTTTCCCCTGCGACGTTAGCCTCAGTCCTCCCCACCCCCATCTCTTCCTCCTGACTTTGCAGCCCCGCCGCATGTCCCATCTGGCCTCCCAGACACCCAGGTGCAAACCCACAATAGCAACATCAGTGCCCCCTTCACCTTCATCCACTGCACTCCATCAGCCAGGTTCTGTCAACTCCACTCCTTTGCTCAAAAACCATCCGTGGCTCCCCAGTGCTCATGTCCCCCATCCCAAAGATAAACCCACTTTGGCTCTCTAGCCTGATCTCTGACCAGTCTTCTGCCTTCCTCCTTTTCTTTCAGTAAAACTGGGCTGCTCCCCTGCCAGACCCTACAGTGTCCCACTTGCACACATCAACTCATGCTATTCTGGTATCTTTGTTCTCAGTTTCTACCTGGTGAACTCTTGACTCCTCCATGTAAGCTACATTGTCCCTGCAGCTCCTTCCATCCTCTCCTCCCCACTTGGCCTTGGCCATGAGTTCTGCTATTTGATGAGTATGTTAACATAATGCCTGGTGTATGCTCGACGTACAATCCAGGCAAAACCGCCTACTGGGACAAGTAATTTGTCCTAAAATGAGAAGTGCAAACAGACCAAGATGTATACACCTGCAGAGGTTTCTCCCTGGCTGCTAGCATTAATCATTTGCTTTAGACGGTGTAGGTGCTGGAGAGCAGCCTGCAATATGAGTCGCTTACACAGCGAGAGTAGCTTTTGTGGGTTTCCAGCCAGGGAGAGTCTTCCCACTTACAAATCACACTGGGCAGCTTCCTTGCCATCTCTGCCTGGATCCTCAAAGGGCCCACGATGAAAGCCAGCACCTTCCCCCCACCTGGCCCTTTCCAACATTCCTGACCTCTCCCAGCATCTAAGCCATGACCTGGGCATCAGGCTGAACACCACCGTTTCCCTCACACCCCGTCAATCACCAAGTCTCATTCATCCCACTCCGTCAATTTCCTCCATCTCCACCATCATCACCCTTGTTCAGGCTACTGCCACCTCTCACCTTATTCGTTGCTGTGGCCCCCAACTGACCTCCTCCAAACACTTCTTTACACAGAAGCCAGAATGGCATTTTTAACATTGATACATAACTCCAGTTAACCAAAGTACTTCAATACTTTCCATCACTCTTAGGATAAAGCCGTAAATCCCTAACACAGCTTATTACTCACCCTGACCCCCCTCACCATGATCCCTTCTGCATTCCCAGCAGGCCCCCTGGCAGCACTGGTGCTGCTGGTTGTCTGACCACATTTAGAGTGACAGACCATGGCTGAAGGGAGCCCTGGCCAATAGAAATCAGCCAATCCATAAAGTTTAGACTCTTGGCTCCAAATGAAGGCCCTTCCTTCGCCATTGTAGCCCCGTTTCAGGCAACTGGCCTGCTCCACAAGGAAGATTGGCCGTCACCTTGGAGAGAGCCCTGGGTTTAAGGAGCACCCCCCACCCCTCACAGCCATGGCTCTCTATGCCCCTCATGGAGTAGAGGGTCAGGTAATTGGCATGGGTGAGGCCAAAATGACCACAGCTGCTGGGAGACCAGGTGCTGCGCGGCTGCTAAAATGCTCCACCATCTGCCCCTGGAAGAGCCTTTTCTCTCAAGGCCCTCTGGCTCTGCGTTTCAGAAATGCCTGGAGAATTCTCCAAAGTTCATTTCTTCCCCATTTCCTCCCAAAAGCACTTCCAGATCCCCAGCCCTCCTGGACGCTGCTGATAATGTGTTTCTCCTAGATCCGCTCTGATAACACCGGGGTGGTCGGCTGAGATTTGTAGGGAAATAAAAATAAGGAAATGGAGGGTTCCGGAAAGGCCAGAAGAGCCCTGGACTGGGAATCAGTCCCAGACCTTGAGGGACTCTGAGCAGATTACTCTCCTCTCTCTGGGCTTTTGTTTCCTCACTGACACAAAAAGGTGAATGACTGAGAAATCTTTGGCAGTATCTGGTAAAGATTCGCGTCCAATAGAGCAGCTCCCTTCCTAGGCACTTCTGAGAGACACACTCATCTGTGCATAAAAGAAGAAGAGATACTCGCTGCGACACTATTTGTAGTAAGAAAAAAGGAAAAGAGAAGAAAAGTCTAAATATTTGTCAGCAGGAGTGTGCAGAGATATGTTGTGCAGTATTAAATTGCAGTACACTCATCAATGAAAATCCACACACAGTAAACAGGATACACGAGACCTTGAGATCCAGCAATTCCATGGCTGGATCTCCTCCTCTGGAGGGAAAAGAAAGCAAATGACAAGAGAATATTTACAATATAAGTCATTTATCTAAAGTTAAAAACATAAAGACAATACAATACAATCTTCAATCACTATATGCATATATAGTGCACATAGTAAACATGTAAAGAAATGCATGGAAATGGTAAACATCAAATTCAGCAGGGAGGCAGGATTGGGTAGAGATTGGGGGGCTTAGGGAGGTTCAGCTCCATGGGTAGCTATTAGGCTGGGTGGTGGGTACACCAGGTTCAGTGTACATTTTTTATAATAACTTTATTGAGATGTAATTCACATATACAACTGGTCAATTTAAAGTGTACAATGTGAAGGCTTTTCATACATTCACAGAGTTGTGCAACCATCGCCACAATCAGTTCTAGGACATTTTATCGTCCCAAAAAAGAAACCCCATTCCTTTTAGCAGCCATCCTTCATTTTCGCCCGCCCTCCCACCCCCAGCCCCATGCAAGCGTTAATCTACTCTCCATCTTTATGAATTTTGCATAATGTTTTTAAGGTTCATCCATGTTGTAGCATGTATCAGTACTTCATTCCTTTTTATTGCCAAATAATACATTATATTGCTTTTAAACCTCTCTCAATGTCTGAAATATTTCAAGATAAAACATCTTTAAATCATAGAGTTAATGAACGGATATTGTTGAATTAGGGAATGTTGAAGGAATCCTTCATGCCTGCCTCCGTACCTAATTGGCAGTCTTCACCAGCAAGGATGTATCATTGCTCTGCTGCCTAAATCCCGTGTGTGTGCGCCCTTGGCCACCTGTGGGCTGGCAGCAATGGTTCCAACCCTGCCAGGACCCAGATCCAGGGAGTCAAGCCCTGCTCAGCTGGACTCCAACACCTGACCCCCTCTGTGGTGCTCTGAAGTGCCCTTTCTCTTCCTCTGCCGTGGTCAGTGTCAGTTCCTCTGAGATGTCTCCCCTGAATCTCCCCGACACAGCTGGGGGCCCTTTTTCTCAGTTCCTAGAGCTAGAAAACTAACTCACCATGGGGTGGCTATTTGGTCCCCTGGTGAGAGAGCAGCAGTCAGGCTTACAGCCCTGCAAGCTCCTTAAGTTTCTGAGCATCAGTCCTCACCCCAGTAAAATGAAGATGTTGGTGCTTGCCTGATAGACTGGAGGTGGTAGGGAGATAAGTTATGTATGAACTTTTCAGGGGTGGTGAAGGATTTGCTTTTATGCCTCTGACCCGCTCATTGGACAGGAAGATTGTCCTGGGCACGAGCTGTGCTGTCTGCAGGAAGGAGCAATGGACTGGCTTCAGGAGTTGCAATACCCACTGCCCTGGCAGAGGCAGGCTAACCCGGCAGTTACAGGTGTGGGCTCTGAACTCCAAGTAAATCCCAGTAGTCCCAGTTCCACTCCTTATTAGTCACGGTACTGTGGATGGGTTACTCTTTTGAACTCATGTAAAATGGGAATGACAGCACCTACCTTATCGGGCTGATGGGCTCAATGTGGGGCCCGACACACACTTGGCTGGAAATGATTGTTAGTTGCCATGATGATGGTGATGATGACATGAGTGGAAAAGGGCTTTGGGTGACATGGGGCTGTAAGGAGAGATCATAGCCTTTGCCCAGTTGCATTCAGTCATGTGAGGTCCCGAAGGCAATGCCATGTTTGCCACTGAATGCAAGGAGGTAATGTGGCATGGCTGCTCAAAGTGTTGGCTTACTCCTACTTCCCTGTCTGCCCTGTGGAAGGCTAGGCCCTTCCAACACTACGAAAAATGCTGGATGTCCTATTTATGAGACACTGTGCTAAGGCACGGCAAGAGATGGGTGAAAGGTATACCCGCCCTTAAGGATGTGATGTGGGATTTGTCGCAAGGTTAGAGGCCTTAGTTGGAATCCCAGCTCTGTCTAGCTCTCCAACACTACAAAAGCCACCTACCCTCTTGGAGTTTTCACCTGTTCAACTCTTACATGTAAATAAGGATCTTACAGGGTTATTGTGAAAGTTCTTGGTCGACCATGGAGATACAAATAGAGGATATTTGGCCGACCTCGTGGCACAATGGTAGTGCGTCTGACTCCAGATGGAGGATATTATGGGAGGGGAGTTGGACTGGTGCACAATCCAGTTATTTCGTGGAAGGTAGACCTTGTTGAGTGCTGTGGGATATAAACAAAGGGCTGTGGACAGTGCAGGGGAAGGGTGAATTACAAGTGCAGGTGACCATTGATTCTTTGGAGGGGACACTGGAACTTGCTGGTGATACTTAGTGTTGGAGGGCCTTGGAACCCCCAGTTTATGAAGAAGGATTCGCCCTCCTTCGCCCCACTCCATCCAACCACCATGCAGAGCAGGAGCTTCTGGAGAGTGGGACATGCCTTAAAGGCTGTGTTTGTGCCCCCTCTCCAGACAGAGTCGAGCATCCTCTCTCCGCATCCTGAGAGGGAATGGGCTACATTTGTAGCAGCTGTCGTTGGGATGGAAGTGATTCTGGATTTTGCAGGAACTCCATTGTCCAAGGAACTCTCCAGGGAGAGTCAACAGGAGAACATGGGGCAGCTGCAAGTGCCTCGAAGGTAGACCACAGCATGCACTCTCTGGTCACCTCTCCCTGTCTGTCAGACTGCCTATCTCAGAGAGGCCAGCAGAGGAGAGCTGGGGAAGAAAGACACCATCCTGTTCCAGCTCCTGAGGGCGTCATTCACTCCTGCGATGATTCCATGTGTTTGTATCACATCCTCACCCATCAGAAGCCTTTCCCTTAGCACCTGCCCTGTGAGGGTGGAAACTGTGGCCAGAGGAGTTAAGTGAAGAAGGACTGCCCTTCTGGGCAGTTACAATAACTGGAAGTTGCAATAACTGGATTGTGCACCCCCACCTCCCCACTCCTCACCTCAGCCCAGGCCAGGAATCAGCAGCCAGACTTCTGGACTGGCTATGTGCTCTTTAGAGCTCCAGGATAAACATGGGCTACATCAACAAGCAGCCCAGGTCCACCTCTGGGTAGATGACTGCTCCAGGCCCTGTGTTCAGTGCCGTGGGTTGCAAGATGATCAGGCACAGTTCCTCAGTCCAGGACTGGGCAAGTGCTAAACAAAAGCATAGCCATCTCATTTGGAAAATGCAAGACAAGAAGTGACTACTCCTGAAGGGAGGAATCAGAAAAGGCTGCATGGAAGAAGTGGCATTTGAAGGAATCCCTGAATGGCAAGTAAGGTTTCAGTAAATAAGAATGTACATAAGGACATTTTAAAACAATGAAACAGCACAATAAAGAATGGAGACCTGAACAACTGTGTTTGTTCCACACACACCTCCGCACCCCACACCCCACTCTGGGAAATGAGGAATCATCTGGAGTGGTTGTAGTAAGCTCACGTGGAGGGATGGAGTAGGAGGTACGGCTGGAAAGAAAAGTTGGGGGTTGGGGAGGCAGACTGTGGAGGGAGTTGGACACCACCCCTCCACAATCGAAGGCCAGCTTCTATTCGTTGGTTAGCAGGAAACCACGGAAGTTTTCTCAGAGGGATGTGATGTATCCAGCTGTGTATAGCTCAGTGTAGAGGGTGAATTAGGGGCAGAAGAGAAGCTGGGAATGGGCAGCAATCGCCTCTCTAAGGCAGCAATCCCCAGTCTTTTTGGCACCAGGGGCCAGTTTTTCCATGTACGGGGATGGGGAGATGACTTCAGGATGAAATTGACCTCAGATCAGCAGACATTAGTTCGATTCTCACAAGGAACATGCAACCTAGATTCCTCGCATGCACAGTCTGCAATAGGGTTTGTGCTCCCATGAGAATGTATTGCCACTGCCGACCTCCTGCTGTGAGGCCCGGTTCTTAACAGGTCACAGTCCAGTCCTGATCTATGGCCCAGCGCTTGGGGACTCCGCCCTAAGAGAAGACACAGAGCAGCAGAGGAAGCAGGTGGGGGGTTGACGAGAGTGAGGTTGCAGAGGTAACATTAGCAAGTTCTAGCTACCTACTAGGTGTGGGCCAAGGAGGGGTTGAGGCAATTATGAGCCTCTGAGCCCAGGTAACCAATAATAACCATGGCATATATTCGACAGATGACCTTGGACCTTGTGCTTTAAATACAATATCACTTACATTCTGATCAAGCAGCCTGTGATGTAAGGCTATGGCTATCTGCATTTCAAAAATGAAGAAACTGAGGCTCAGAGATGTTCAGGGGTTGCCTGAGGTCCGCGGCTAAGGGACAGAGGCAGGACTTGAACCCAGGACTTTGAATGCCAGCGCCTTTGCCTTCTGGACAAGGCAGAGCAGAAGGGGGGTGGGTTGGAGAGGAAGGGTCAAAGTTCTGTTTGGGACAAGCTGGAGGTTGGGAGGTGGGGGATGCAGGATGCTTCGTGGAAGTGCTGAGGGCCCTGGAATGGCTCGTCCGGAGGGAGAGGGGTGAGAAGCCCATTCAGATCTTGTGGACTTAGAGAAGAAAGACCTTACCTGTAGCCATCATCCAGGGACAATGCTCAGGGAAGATGCTTTACCGGTAGCCATGTGACACTGCTCACAGAAGAGAGAGAACAGGGTTGCATCTTGCTGGAGAGCTGGCCAGAAGCACCGAGGTGGGAGACTTTCTGCCCCACGACATGCCCAGAGCCCAGGGCCCTCTGCCCCTTCACCCAGGACTCACGATCCTGCCCACAGCACCCATGGGTGCTGTGCAGCTTGTCCCAGGCTGCTGGGGGCAGAGGAGCTCCCTGCCCTAGACCCAGTGGAGGGTCCCTTGATCTTGCCACCACCAGCTCTGCCCTGAAGGAGAAGGTTCTGCTATAGTGATGCTAAAGGAATGCCAGATGTTCCTTTGGAGGAAAGGGGCAGCAAGCAGGAAGAGCCCACGACCTCTGCTTGGGCAGTTGTAAGGGACTAGAAGGTGGGACATGCCACACCCATGGATGCAGTCCCTGGCTCTTCCTCCTGGACCCATCCAGGCTGCCCACTCTCTCGATGTCTACCCCCACTCTTGTCATAACCCAGTCAGCCTCTCCCCTGTTCTCCTGGCAAGTTCCTGTTCAGCCACTGAGGCGACTTGGGTGGCCCCTGCTGGCAGTGGCACTCTTGTCCCCACACACCTGGCCCTCTTCACTGCACCCTCCTACCAGCTGTCCAGGTTACGACTCACACTGCCTCATTCTCCTGATGAGGACCCTGAAGCTCAGAATTCTTTGCTTGAGGATATCTGGTTAGGCAGTGGCATGGTTGGGACTGGAAATAAGCTCTGAAACATCAGAAGGCAAATGCCCCCCCAGGGACCTGAGTGCTACCCTGGAACACAGTAGGAAACCGAGGACTCGGCAGTGGCCGTGATGCTTGTCCAGGGAGTGTGGAGTCAGATAAGGCTGGAGGACGTTAATTAGTAATGATAACAACAACATCTATTAAGGACTTACTCTGTGCCGGGCACTGTGATAAGCACTTTATTGCATTGTCTCATTTGATCCTCATAATTACTTTATGTGGCAGGTACTATTATTATCTCCATTTCCACAGAAGACTGGGGCCCAAAGAGGTTCTGTAACGGGGCCAAGCCCACAGAGCTAGTGTGTGTTGAAGCCAGAATTTAAATAGTCTGAGTCTGGGCAAACCAAAGCAGCATCAGAACGTCCCCCCGCCAACCCCTCGCCATCTCTCTCACTCCCTCACTCGCCACCAAACAGTTCTTGAGCACTGGCTCTGTGCCATGCCCGATCCTCAGGAGACAGAGAAGAGCTCACAGTCCAGGGAGGGGAACACGCAGGTAATGCAGTGGCTGCTGCAGACACCCAGGGCTCCGGTGGGGCCAGGCGGTGCCCAGTGTGGGCTACAGTCCTAGGGCTGCATCCTCTAGGATTCCAGCCCTGTGAGTCTGGCCCCAAGCAAGGCAGAGCCAAGGCAGGGACACAGGTCTAGAACCTGTGTGATGTGACAGTGGCTTGTGCAGCTGGCGTTTGGCCCTGAGATGTCAGATCTGGGACTCAGAAGGAACTCCACAGCTCAGCTGACTCAGCTTCCTGGTGAGAGGCACCCCCACCATGCAAAGGGGAGCTGGCTGTGCACATATAGGCAGGGGAGGGAGGGAAGGGTCAGAGCTCCAGTTGCTCGTTCTCTTTCCAGCTCACTTCACAAACTTACTTCCTCCCACCCCTCCAGACTTTGCCATCTGTCTGTGTGGCAGGTACGCCAGGCAGGGCACGGTTGGAATATCTCCAGTGGGCAAGGTGTGTGGCTGACGGAGCTGGAGATGGGCAAATCTGGGGCACACCGAGCTCCATCCTTGGTAGGCTGGCTCCTCAGCCTCGTGGAGACCTAGGGAGCCTCCTGGAACCTAGAATGAGGACCAAGCATGGGCAAAGTCTCCCTCAGTGCCTGCCTGCCTCTTTAAACCCCAACTGGGGAGGAAATGCCAGCCACAGAAAGATGCCCAGCAGGCGGTGGGGGTATAAGTGAATGCCAGCTCCCCACATAGTTATGTGAGCTGTCACGGGGTGACCTGGCATACCACGACAGGCTGGAGGGAGGGTGGGGCAGGTCCCAACCTCCCAGGGCAGCATGTACTGGGCAGCTGTGCTGTGTGTTTCTGAGACCTGCCTGTTTGTGGGCATGGAGGAGTCTCCATGCCAGGGCTCCGGCTCCAAGGCGCCCAAGGCGCAAGATCTTTGACAGCCTGAATGTCCTCTTTGTTGTCCTGTAGGCTTAGAACCTGGATGTGAGTCCTTCTCAATGAAGAACTTACTTTCCCTCAGGGTGTTCGGGAATCTGGACAATGAGGGCCCATCTACATCCCATGGGGACCTTACCAATGATTCTGGCTGATGTCAGTTCTGATTGGTGGGTCTCTGTACAGTTTTAGTTCCAAATGCTTGACCACATCAGCTCTGGCTGTATCATTCTTCGCTCATTGGCACTCAGAGGCACTGGTACGTCAGCCAATGCCACAAGCTCCTGACGCCTTCTGAGGCTAAGAGCTCCAGCCAAGCTGGGCACTTGGTTCCGGATTCATCTGTCCATTAGACAGCCTGTCCTTCCTGACAGGTGACACCACTGCTGTTCATTAAAAGAGAGCAAAAGATGCTGCCACATCCCTGAAACTGATTGGACCCCGAAGCCACCACCCACCACGCAACTATTTCTAGGGATGAAGTCAGATCCAGCCTCTTCTGCACTTACCCTGGGGCATTTTCCCCTTGCCTCTTCTCCTCGCTTCTGTGGAGGATGGCAGAATCCTTGGGGAGCTGGAAGTGGGCCTTGACCCTCCCTCTTCGTCATCCTCCATGCTGTCCCCCTTGTGGAGTGGCCCCCTAAGGCAGTGGGATCATGTTCCTGTGGAACAGCAAATCCTGCCAAATAAATAAATAAATGCAGAGAAGCAGCCAGATTTCATTATCCAAAGGAAGCTGAAGCTGGGGCCAATTTCTGATGTTCATTTTAGTGGCACTGTAGTGGGGCTGGATGTTCCTCAGAGAATTTGCCCACTTTAAAAGCCCCTGTGATGTGATGAGCCACTTTCTCAATCTTGGGAAGCTCCAAGATCTCCCAGCCCTTCTCCATTGCCGTGGCCATCCTGGTCTTGTCATCCGGTGAGCACAGGAGGCCGGGGCCCTGTGGGTTGGTCGCCCCTGGACATTCCACCCACAGTGCCTTGTGCAGGGCAAGGTCTGCCCCTGCTCCAAGGCATCCAGGCAGCCCCTCCTCATGTGGCAAGGGGCCACAGGAGACAGCAGCAGCCGCAGCCTGGTGCCTTCCCGGTCCCACTTGTGTCCAAGCTGTACAGGCCTAGACAGGATCTGGTAGGAGCCTGGGCTTTAGAGACAGAGCCTGAGGCCGAGAGAAGGCAAGGGTTCTTCTAGGGTCACCCAGCCATTACTGGAAACACCTAGACTAACAAAGTGGCAGGATTATCTGCTGGCTGAGTTCTGGGATCCAACTGTGTTACAATGGGCAAGTGACTTGACCTCTCGGAGCCGCAGCTTTCTTACCTCTATCTAGGATGGGGATAACGACAACCTGTACCTCCATGCACCATCCTGAGATGAAGGAGATGTATGTAAAGCACATGGTACAGTACCTGGCATGGGGAGGAGTTTAATCACTGGTATTGAACTGCTGGTAGTCAGCTTTCCTGAACCCCTGGCCAGGACTCTCTTGACCACACACCTTGCCCTTCCTCCTGAGCCTCTGAAACACCACTGCCCTGGGGACTGGCCCTTTCCAGAGGAATTTGTTCAGACAGGGGCTCCTCTAAGCTGCTTTTTGAATGCAGCAAATGCTGCTACCTCCACTAAGCCTCTGCTGTATACAGAGTACCAGGCACGCGGGTATATACAGGCCTTTGTACAAGGGTTCAGATCCACCTTGGGAAATGGGGTGAGGCGTGGCTTCTGTGCACACTGTGTGGCCCTGAGTCTCTGGGCCTCAGCTCCCATTTCTGTAAAATGGGGCTGAGACAGCCTCACTGAGTAGCTCAGCGAAGCTAGTGAGTTCCTGTGTATGAAGCTCCACTGAAAGCTCGAGTGGACCGCTATCTGCTACACATATGCCAATTGTTATTTTTGCATTTACACGATAATGGACAAGACCCGACCCTGTCTCTAGAAACCCATCCCCTGATTGGGCCTCTGAGCAGTGTCCACAGGAAATATTTAACCAGTTATATCCTGCAATCTGGATGTGTCAGCTGTGGTGTTTGGAGAATGCGATGGTCTTCGAAGCCTCCAGGGGAAAGGTGATCCATTATTCATTCATTCATTCATTCATTCAACAAATACTTGTGGAGTGCTTGCCATATGCAGGGGCACCGAACTCTAGTGATATGAGGACCAGCTTGACAGAAGTCTTGACCTCTTCATGCTTCCAGTGTAATGAGAGAAATCAACAAAATAAGCACATAAAGAAATAAACAAGAAAATATCCACCGATTATTATGAAGAAAATAAAGATAATTTTAAAGGATTTCCGCCCCCCACACCCAGCTTTACTGAGGTACAATTTACAATTAAAAACTGCATATATTTAAGGCTGACCATGTGATCTGGGGGATATTTTCGATAGGGCATGATGGGGGGCAGTGTTATCTGTGAGAAGGTGACATCTGAATGACAAGGGGAGCCTACCACACAGAGCTAACAGATGATTCTGAGCATGAGAAGTGCTGTGCCTGAACTTGTCATAGCATAAAGCACTAGAAGAGTGTCCATGAGATAAATTGATGAGATAATTAAATCAGAGGATGGGGAATGAGCGTGCTGGTTAGCAGGAACAGCTGGTGCAAAATCCCCGAGGTCAGAACAAATTTGGCGTGTCTGAAGAAGAGAAAGGTCAGAGTGGCCAGGTGAAATGAGTGACAGGGAGAGAGCAGAGAGAGAGAGCTCAGGGAGGGCACGAGCCAGTCCTGTGGCGCCTTGTGTGACTCTGGCCTGTGGCATTTGTACATTTCACCCTCAATGAGCCAGGAAGCCACGGGAAGGTTTTAGGAGGGGGAGCCACAGGCTCTGGGCTACATTTTCCAGTCCTCTTGGCACTGGCAGAGAATGGATTACAGAGGCAGAGTGGAGAGGAGCCAACAGGTGTCCTGGACAATTGTGGTGTCCAGGTGAGAGGCGGCGGTGACAGAGGAAATGGGGAGAGTGTGCAGACTTGGGGTATGTGCTAGAGGTGACTCTGGCAGGCCTTGCTGATGGGCTGGCTGTCGGGTGAAAGACGGAGAGAAGCCAGCCAGAGCTGAAGGCCTCTTGACTTGAGCTGTTGACTGGGTTGGGCTGTGAAGCCACCGGAGCTGGAGAATGCTTAGCCCAGGTGCTGGGGGTCAGGGGCAGGTTTCCTGGAGAGATGGGGATAGGGCTGGAGGGACAGAGAGTGGCATTGAAGGAGCCCGGTGACTCAGGGACTCGGGGTCCTGTAAGTTGTGCGTCCCCCAGCGTGGAGTCCACCTGCTAGAGTGAACAGTTTGTTTAATTGCTGGTTCCCTTTCCACTTCACCAGCTCCTGCCCAGCATAGGAGCGAGAGGGGCTGGATGGAGGAGGCAGAGCCTGTGGCCTGTCTGCCTGGCTGAGGGGGGCCCTCTGGAGTCAGATGTCCTGAGTTCCCCTCCCCACCTCAGCAGCTTCGCAGTGCATTTCCTTGCTCACTAAATCCTGAAATACTAGGATGATGGGGCCCCCTTTGAAACTTGAGTGAGGTAAGTTTAGGACAAATTAAAGGAAGTCCTGCTTCTCACAGCAACTTAGGACCTCAGGGGACTCATTACCCTGAGAGGTGGTCCAGGCTGGGAATGTCATGGGATTCCTGAGGGATCCGGGCAAAAGAACAAAATGAGGGGCCCTCAAAGGCCCCTGAGAGGAAACCTGGGATCTGTGTGACCTTTAGGTTGACGTCAGGGAGGGAAACTGGTCTCTTGAGGCTTTTGCTGGCAACAGAGTCGGGAACCATCCTAATCCAATCCAGTGTTCCCCTGCCCCCTGGCTCTCAAACCCTGGGCGCCAGAGCTGGAAGCGGCCCCAGGCTCTGCCCCATCCAGTCCTTTTCCGTCACTCAGGAGAACACTCCTCTGTCTCCCCTCAGCCTGAAGCCCTGCAGTGGCGCCAGTGGCTTCACGACCACATCCAGCACGCCCCATCGGGCCCCATCCCTCCCGACTGCCCCCCTGTCCCACCTCCCTGGACTCCCTGCAGCACAGCCAGCCTGGGGCTTAGGAGCAGAGCTCTCATCACTGGGCCTTCGCCCCTGCTCTTCCCTCTGCCAGGGGGATCTCCACCTTTGCCTGTTAACTCTCCCCTACCCTTCCGATTTGGCCTTAGTTGTAAACTCCTAGATAGCCATCCCTGATTCCCACCCCTGCCCCCACCTCCCCAATTTCAGGTCACCTGCCACAGCCAAAAGCTTCCTTAGAGCCAGCCTGGCCTCCAAGCATAAACCTATCCCGCTGTGTCATCGAGGACTAGTTTCACATCTGTCTCCCCTCTGTACAGTTAGCTCTGTGTCTTCCCGCACCTGGCATGGAATAAATGCTCTTCAATAATCATTCAAGGTGTCAGGCTCAGAGAATGGAATTGCCATGCACAAAAACACAGCATCATTCATGTATCATTCAACACATATTATTGAGCACTCACTCCATGCCATGCCTTTGCTAGGTGCTGGCAACCCAAGGGTGAGCAAGACATGCCCCCTGCCCTCATGGAACTTACGGTTCAGTTAGGGAGGCAGCCTCCACCGATTGCCCCAGCAAATGTAAAATTGCAATAGCGATCAGCACCACCAAAAGGTAATGCAAGGTTTTATGAGAAACTAGAAAAAAATCCTCAGTCAGGGAGGCCTAGGGAGGTCTCTCTAAGGAAGCATCCTTGAGCAGAGAGATCTGGCAAGGGAGTAGCAATTGACCAGGTAAAGGGCAGGGAAAGTGTTCCAGGCAGAGGGAACAGCAAGGGCAGAGACCCTGCAGTGGGAAGGGAGGATGAGGAACTGAGGCAGGAGCAGTGTGGCCTGGCAGGGAGCTTCGGGGCAGAGACTGGTATGAGATGAGATTCAGTTGGAATATGCAGGGTTTGCGGACCACGTTAAGGCTTTTGTCTATTCTAAGAGCAATGGGGAACCAGCAAAGAGTATTGAGCAGGGCCATGACCTAACTAGACTGGTATTATGAAAGCTCAGACCAGTTGATATGGTTTTGCTGTGTCCCCACTCAAATCTCATCTTGAATTGTAGCTCCCATAATTCCCACGTGTTGTGGGAGGGACCCGGTGGGAGATGATTGGCTCATGGGGGTGGTTTCCCCCATACTGCTCTTGTGGTAGTGAATAAGTCTCATGAGATCTGATGCTTTTGTAAGGGGAAACCCGTTTCACTTGATTCTCATTTCCCTCTTGCCTGCCACCACATTAAGACGTGCCTTTCGCCTTCCATCAGGGTTGTGGGGCCTCCCCAGCCATGTAGAACTGTGAGTCCATTAAACCTCTTTTTCTTTATAAATTATTCAATCTCAGGTATGTCTTTATCAGCAGCGTAAAAACGGACCAATACACTGGCTTCTGTACAGAGCAGGAACAAGAACCAGGGGCTCTGACACTAAGTCCTTATAGGATGTCCATATTCTGTAGCCTCTGTAGCCCTACTCCCTACCCCAGGTCACTACATCTCCAAGGACCTCCCCTACTCCAAAGCATTGATCTGCCCATGCTCATTCTGGCACTGACATCATCCCCACCCAAAGGCGAGGGCTGGGCTTCAGTGCGAGCTTTCCTGGGCATTTGGTACAACTGTGCTCCATGAGGCTGTAGTGTACACTACACGCTTGTCTCCAGTAGCCAGGACAGGCTGTGCATGCCCAAATGCTGGCCTCAGTGTGCTGCCAGGGGCCAGAGTCAGCACCAGCACCCACTGGATGAGGACTTTTTCACCCAGAGTTTGCTGCGTTGAAGAGCAGAGAGCCCAGCTCCCTGCCAAGCCTGCTGGGTTCCACTGTGTGAGGGTTTCCGACAGGGTCCCAGCAGTGGCCCAGCAGCAGCATTTATGCCAGAGCAGCAGCCTTTACATGCCTCGGGTCTACACTCGTGGAAGTTGGTGTCAGGACCCAGTTAGGTTAATCCTCCAGGTTGCCTGGGCTGCAGAAACACAGTGAGAGTAAACTGTTTATGTTTTCTGGCTGCTGAGCCTGGGACTAAAGGCCTTCTGCAAAGAAATCATGGCTCTTAGGCTGTCAGTGCTGGAGCGGGGGCTATCTCTTCCGGCATCCACTGTCACAGCAGGAGAGGGGGCCCAGAGAGGTCAGATTCGCACCATGTCATGTTGCTCAAGTGGTCAGAAAATTCAGCTTCCACGTGGAGGCCGTCGGTCTACATGATAGCTGGTGTGATAATGTTAAACTCTTACCCCTCCACCCACAGCCTTGGAGCGAGAAGAGGAGGAGGAGTTAAACGGTGAGAGTGCAAAATCTGGATTTCAGATCCCAGCAACCTTGGGTTCAAATCCTGCCTTTGTTACTTGTCAGCTGTGGCCCCTTGGGCAAATTTTTCAACCTCTAGGGTCTTTTTTCATCTACACTGCAGCGTTCATTATGACTGCCACTAACCACACGCGACTCTACATTTAAATTAATTCAAATTAAATAAAATTTAAAATGCAATTCATCAGGTACCCCAGCCATATTTCAAGTGTTACTGTGGCTAGTGGCTACTATATTGGACAGCACACACATAGAACATTTCCATTATTGCAAAAGGTTCTATCCAACAGCTTTGAGCTGTAAAATGAGGATAATGAGAAGGTTTGTTCTATGGACTGTGGTGAAGATTAAATGAGATAATGTACATAAAGCAACCTGGCGTAGCACCCAACATATATTAAGTGCTCAGCTAATGTTTGCTATGATGGTGATGGTGGTGATGGGGTTGGTGAAGTCCATTTGCTTCTGTGTACATTTTCAGTGTCCTGCTGTGTCCACGATGAGAGGTGCTACAGCCCAGTAAAAACGTGCTAGAGTTAGGCAGCCGTGCACCTGGATTTATGTATCAATAAGAAGGTGTTGATCATCTGCTGTGGGCCAGGCACTGTGATCACACACGGTGGGCCAGGTGCTGTGGTAGGTTTGTGATATGTCACAAAGTCAAACAAGACATAGTCTTTATCCTCCAGGAGAGATGCCCACAAATAAAGTATAGAATGCAGAAAACACCCAAGGAGAGTCTGAAGAAAAAGGAAAGGAATAGCAAGCCCTGAGGGCTTCCCAGAAGAGGTGGCATTTGCTCTAGGTCTTAAAGGAGGTGTAGGATTTAAGCTGGAGAGGGCAGGAGGACATTGCAAACAAAGGGAACAGCATGGGCTGTCAGGAAGGGCCTGAAAAGTTCTCTGTGCTTGGAAATGATGGCCAGCTCAGAGTGGCTGTCTAGGGAGGATGGGCCATAGGCCCAGTGCTCAGCAAATGCCAGACACTCCGTAAGTATTTGTGGGATCCGCGAGTGGAATGAAGCTCATAACTGTAACTCTGGGCAAGTTATCTGACCTCCCTATGCCTCCTGCCTGCTCACACTTCACCAGCTTCTCACCCTGGCCCCAGCAAGCCTGTGGAGATACAGAGAGATGAGACGAGAACATGCTTCCATCACAAACATAAGGTGGTCTGACTTTGTGCCTCAGTTTCCCACCTGTAAAATAGGATAATAATAGTAGTCACTTCCTTGGACCATTGTAAGGATTAAAAGAGTTAAGAGTGGCATGTTGAGAACAGTAGCAAGTACAAAGTGACCCTAAAGAAGGATCAACTAGCAATGTTGGCATGGCGACGACAGATATCCTTGCTTTTGTCATGGAGAAGGGAAGTGTGGGCTGACCCGTTTGAGTAGGACTTAAAAGTTTCTAAAATCATGTTGGCCCATCACACCTGGCCTGCCTTAAAGGACTTTTGAGACCATAAAGTACATATGCCGGGTGACTGCAAACTGGAGAGGGTGGTGCCCCAGACTGTCAATTACAGCAGCAATGGGGAGGCAGATGGGGTTGAGGTTTGCTCCTGAGCTGATTTACTGTCTGCAGTGGTTTTGCTCTGGAGAGCCTGGGCTCTGTTTTGGGAAATCCAGGAGGTGACTTTTCCTCAGGATCTTGAGAGATGAGTAGGAGCTTGCTGGAAAGGCCAGCAAGAGAACCATACTATGTTAAGGTCCTGTACCTAACTAGTTATAGGATTCTCTATCCGATAGAGACAAAACCCATCCAGACCTGCCTTGCTTGACATCTGACACCCTCAAGATGCCTCCAAGACTTCACTGTGCTTTCTTGCTGAGCCTTGTCCTCTTCTCTTTTCTCTTTTTCTTTTCTTTTATTTTCTTTTATTTATTTTCTTTTATTTTTTGAGACAGAGACTTACTCTGTCACCCAGGCTGGAGTGCAGTGGCATGATCTCCACTCACTGCAACCTCCGCCTCCCAGGTTCAAGTGATTCTCCTGCCTCAGCCTTCCAAGTAGCTGGGATTACAGGCACCCACCCCCATGCCCGGCTAATTTTTGTATTTTTCGTAAAGATAGGGATTCACCATGTTGGCCAGGCTGGTCTTGAACTCTTGACCTCAGGTGATCACCCACCTCAGCCTGCCAAAGTGCTGGGATTACAGGCGTGAGCCACCACACCGGCCCTCGTCCTCTTTTCTTATACCTCCTGAGTACCCCCACCCCTGCAGCTGCAGCAAAGTAGGCATCCCCAACCCACTAGCCTGCGTCACTACTTCCCCTTCCTCAGCCTGCAGCCCCTCCGCAGTGGGAACCAGATTCAGGTGCCTCCCTGGGAAGCGTTTCTTGCCTCCCACAAGGCCCCTGCATCACCTCTTAGCAGTAACCCTGCTCCCTGATTTGGAAAAAGACATTTCAGCCTTTTTCCAAACCAATTCTGACCTCACCTGCAGCGGAATCACCTGCTCAAATGAAAATGCAGATGCCCAGGTCAGACCTACAACATCAAAATCTCTAATCCTGTGGTCTGCAAATCTGCATTTAGATAGCAATTCAGGTAATCCTTTTGCTCAATGAGTTCAGAAAGTCACTGAACTGCTCAATTTCACTGTAGCATATCTTTTTGTTTGCATCTTTTCCCCTCCACTAGACAGGGGTTTCCTGGGGGCGGGGACAGGGATAGTGCCTTGCTGTCTGTTTCCCCAAGGCCTGGCGCAAGGCCAGTGCCCAGGCAGTTCTGAATGAACCATTCCTGGACATGACACGGTTCCCGTGCCCTCCCTCCTTCCAGCCCATGCCGGAAATAAACTTTTATGAAGGCTTTTGTGAGTAGTCTGTGATCTCTCTGGGAGGCCATGCATGTCTCTCTTAACCAAGAGAGGAACCTAGAGGAAGAGCAGCCCAGCCCTTGGTAACAAGGGACTAGGGGTGGCCCCAGGACAGGGTCCTGGATGAAGAAGGGTCTGGTGGCACTGGAGGGGCTGGGGGAGAGTGTCCTGGTTCTTAATCAACAGGAAGGGCCTCTGCCTCCAGGATCACTTTTCAGCCCAGCTGCTTGGACATAACCCGAGCTGGGGTTGGGGTTGGGGGGAGGGGCGGTGACAGACAGGCTGATGGGGAGGCCAGCACTGGGACAGACGACCAGCCCAGCACGCCTGCCCGCCCAACTCCCGCACACCCCCACTGCCCCGGGAAGGTGCATCCAGGGAGAAGGCTCAGCTGGTGAGCTCAGAACACCCTTCTGCTCCCCTCCCCCACCCTGCCCTCCCCTTCTTCTGCTCTCTCCAAGCTCAGGGACATTCAATCCTTCCTTTGATGGACAGCCAAGAAAAGACTTCTTCCACATCCTAAATTTGTTAGCACCAGCTAATCGTCTTAACCTTCCTCCCTCCTGTGCTCCCAATAGGCGCCTCCTTAAAGACACAGGGTGCTTTCTGATTCTCAGAGGGTAGCACCAGGAGGGACCAAATCCCCACAGGGGCAGAGGAAGTTTCCCTGGAGGTCCCTCCTCTGCCGTGGCTGCTGGTGAGCCGCGGCGTGCAGGCACATGGGGCAGGAGCAGTGACGGCGGCTGCAGCTGAACCTGAGGCTTGGCAGCTTAGAACCCCCTGATTCAAGTGGGGGTGCTTCCCAGCGGCAGTCACTGCCCTCATTAGGGGCTCACCCCAGGGTGCTGCTAGAAAACTGAAGTTAGCCAAATCCCAGGTAAAGCCCAGCAGAAGGACACTCTTTCTTGACCCTCACCTGCTTCTTCATCTTCTCTATTGTGTCTCTCTTTAGCCTCTTCCTTCTCTTCCTCCTCATTATAGCTTCCATCTACTTTACAGGGTGCCAGACGGCATGCTTAGGGCCTGACCACAGCTCCTTCAGAACCCTAACAGCTAGAAATTCTTATACTCATTTTGCCGATGAGAAAATTGAGGCTCAGAGAAGTGAAATGATGTGTCTCTGTATATAAGGTAATCCCATATGAGTTAGGGCTGGGGTGTGGACCACCGTCCACAGTGTTGCTGTTGACCACCATACCATTCTGTCTCTAAATCACACATTTCTGAACTGCTCACACATGCACGCACATTAGATAAAAGTGACCTACTGCGATCTATTAAATTAGGTCACCCCATAAACATCTCTTACAGGACCAGGCACATAGTAGGCCCTCAGCACAAGTACCCCTTCCTCCCTCCCATCCCCTCATCTCTCTCCCCATTCTGTCTCTCTCCTCCTGCTTTTTCTCCTTGCCTCCAGGCTTATGACACAGGTGAGAAGAGCCAGGACAGAAGGGAATGTGGCTGTGGCCTACAGACCTTGTCCTGGCCCTAAGCCTCCCAATAAATAACAAGGTCTGTATATAAGCCTCCGGCTCTGCAGCATCTCAGCTTGGGAGGAATGGCGTTTGCTGGCAGAGGGATTAGGAGTCCTGGGAGGAAGGGACAAGGGCCTCCCTCCGAAGCAGCAGGGGAGAGCCTCTGATTCACTCTCTTTCTCCTTTCCATCTGTGGCCCCACAGAAACAGCAAAGAAACCTGAAGAAAACCTAACAACTTTGCCGTCAAGGTCCTCAGTGGGTGTGGGGCTGGTCTGGGAGGGAGGAGTTCCCTTTCCTCCAAAGGGCTGGACCCTGACCCAAAGGCATAAGAAACCCTTCTGAGACCCAGCATGCTCAGAACACAGGCAGGAAACTGCACTTCTTGCCCCCTGGCCCACCTCCTTCCTCTTCCCAGCTTGTCTGGGTCCCTAGAATGGGGGTTGTCTGGCCAGATAGAGTCTCTAGTCATTTGCTCAAGACCTCTGAGTCACGGAGGTGAAGAAGCCTCTGGGACCAGCTGAGGCTGAGGGGCTCTGGGGGAGGGGTCAGTACAATTGCAGAGGCTGCCAGGAAGATGGATCAGATGGCCACATCTGATCTGAGTGTCACAAAGCAGTCCAGCTGAGGTTGCTGGCGAAGTGTGAGCAAGCTGCCGGCCTGAGCTGAATTAAAATCATCCTATACCCGCAGGGTGTCTTAGTAATAAGAAGCAAAGCTGCCATTTCCCAAGCACTTATTAAGTGCAAGACCCTTACGTATATGTATATGTTTCCAACAACCTTGCAAGCTGGTACTATTAATTCCACTTTATAAAGAGCCTGAGGCTCAGAGAAATTAAAAGAAACTTACCTGGGGCTCTGCAGCTATTAAGAGTTGCTGGGATCTGAACCTAGGTCTGTTTGGCTCCGAAGCTCATCCCCGAGGATACCCCTGAGAAAACCTCCGATACAGAAGATCACTCAGTGTGTAAGCAAAACACTACTGAGTGACAGCAAGAGCAGCCAACAGGTGTGGACCCACGCACCATCCTCTCACCTGTCGCCTGACTCACCTGCCTTCCCCATGCCACACTTCTGCTGTGTCTTTCTGGAGGCAAATGGACAAGGATGTTTCTTGGACCAGAAAGAGATGCCCTCCCCTTATGAAAACAAGTGGAAGCATTCCCCACAGAAGAGCCAGCTGGTACCAAGGGGGTCACTTAAGGAAAAGTGAGGGCCTAAGAGTCCCCTCCACAACTCACCTTCTCCTTGTGGCTCAGGTGCTACCTAGCATGGATATTTGCATAGCGAAGGGCTGCAGCCTGCAGCCTGCCTTTGCTTCTGTGGTGCTGTCCCCATGGGATCTCCTGCCGCTGCCTCTGTACTGACACCCAGGGTGCCTTGATACCCCCGTGCTCCACCTGATCCATGTGGGCAATTCATCTCCACCTCCCCTCTGGCTCAGACAGGCTGGAATTCTCTTAACAAGTTTACCAAACCCAAAGAGAAGTGTTTAAACCATTTTTTAAAATGTCTTAGAATTTTCAAAGGTTCTGACATCACAGTGCTTAGAGAACAGGTTTCTGACCCTAAACCGGTAGAAGGTCACTTCCAGGTCTCAACTCCATTATTCTGTCCCATCAGACACAGAAGCAGCTGCCCTTGCCTTCAATCCCTTTCCCGCTTCCTCCAGGAGGGTCCTGGGGCTGTCATAGAGGCCCAGCTGCCTAGCCTGGTGCAGGGGACAGGGAGCGGGGGTGGGGGGCGCTTTGGCAGCAGTGCCCCCTGATCATTTCCCACTGCCCCATCATGGAGGCCCATGGTCCACAGTCGCCAGCCGGCTCGGCAGCCTCTCTGCTCTGTCTTTGGAGAGAGTGGTCGTATGATGCCCGCACAATGGCATGTTTTTATTTTTATTTACTTTTAAGAAAAAGAAAGGATATTGTTTCCTTCTTTCTCACATCTCCTTTTGATCTTAGCTCTGGCCCCAATTCTGTGGGACTCCCTGACCCTCACAACATGTGGGGCCAACTGTGTGTAGCCTTCTGTTGTGTTCAGGGGCTAGAGACAATGATGGCAGCTCCTGCTGTCTTGCCAGGCTGCCTCGACCTGTCCCAGGGTAGACCTCTGCTGCGATTCCCTTAGTGACTCCTTTACAGGTATTTTTCTCATCTGCAGAAGTCACAATGTCCCTGGCCTTTTTCCAGGCCTCCCCACCTGGTGTGGGCTGCCCAGGTGATTCCAACTTCCCTGAACCCAGTGCCTTCTGGGATGGGGCTGAAACGGGGCCCCATGGCCAGCTCCCGAGTAAGGTCAGAGGTCAGGAGAGTAGGACGAGTTGGTCATCCTGGGCTCCTCTTAATGATTTATTAGCCACTGTTCCCATTAGGAGCTGTTAGCACATCAAAGCAGGATTTGCAGATCCTGGATGCATAGTGACTGTGACAGACATTAGCTGGTGGCTGCCCTGGAGCCATAAAACTCCCACTGGGTGAGCTGGAGGTGGAGGGAGGCGCTGATCACTTTGGTTCTCAACTACAGCAAAGGCAGACGAGATCCAAATGTCCACGGCTGAGATCTAAATGTCCACGTTTCTAAAATGAATTTGTATATTAACTCATGAAATCACTGAGTTTGGCACTCTAGGTAAGTTTAGACTGTGTGACACAGTACAATACAGGGCAAAAGGCAGATTCTGGAATCCATAAGATCTGGGTTCAAATCCCAGCTCTGGCATCAAGAAATTGCAGGAAGTTGGGTTCTCTCAAAGCCTCGGCCCTGTCTCTAGTGGCATGAGGATAACAATCCTCTTAAGAGACATCAGGAGAGGACCTGGAGCCACATGTTAAACTGCCTGGCATGAGGTGACACTCGAGAAACAGAGTTTCTTACCCCACGGCGCATGTCTAATGCAGGGGCCTTCCAGCGGCCTCCTGCGTCTGAAGGAAGCCACCTAGTGAGAGGTCTCTGCCATCCTGCTCAGGGTACCGCTCTTCTTAGTGCTGTCTTTTACCGATGGGCAAAGGGTGGGCTGTTCTCCTTGTGATGCTGAGGGGGCTGAGGCAGACCAGGTTCCCTGGGAAGCTGACTGTCAGCTAACAGACTCTACGTACACACCATTGAAAGGGGAGGGGAAGAGAGAGAAGTGAAAGGCAGCAGACCTGGGCAATGGAAGACAATGAGCTGTGCCAAGTCTCAGTGATGGCCTCAGCCCACCCAGGTAACTTTGGAACTGGGATGGCCCCTCAGAGTTGCCCCAAGGGGGCGAGGCCATGAAGGGGGTTCTTGGACAAGGTGGCTCTCTTTAGCCAAGGCACTCCTGCAGAGGACTGACGCCTGAGAGCTATCTGCAGGCAGCACCCTAGCACATGAAGGGACAAGTCCTTCATTCCCTAAACGGGAACCTGGATGGCACGGCACAGCAGGCACTACAGGGGCCTTTCTACAGGGACCAGCACATGGGCCGGGGGTCCTGAGAGCAGGGCTTCATCTCCGCCTTCACTAAGGGGAGCCATGCACCCCTCAGGAGAATCGAGGTCCTGGGAGTTTCTGTCGCATTCCTGCGTCTGCTTCACAACTGTAGGTTTGAGAAAATGGGAGTGTTGGGCTCAATGAATACATCTGTTCAACTTTGGCTCTGATTTCTGAAGATTTCTCAGGTTCAGAGAAGTGGGAGAATCAGGGAAATCAGGAAGGGAGCTCCCCCTCCACCCCTGAACCAAAATAATTTTGCCAAAGTCTGGACACCCCAAAGGTTTCCCAGTGCCGTTGGGAAAAATGCCAAGCTCCTCCCTGCCCTGGCCTTCAAGATCCCCTGAGGTCTGGCCCCTGCCTGCCTTTCCTGCTTCATTTCATGTCCATTTCTTTTCTTCTCCTGAAACTCCAGGGCAGAGCTGCTTAATAGAACTTTCTGCGAGGATAATCTTTTCTACCTGCGCTGTCTAATACAGTAGCCACAGCTACGTGTGGCTATTCAGCACTTGAAATGTGGTTAGTGAGGCTGAGGAACTGAACTGAATTTTTTATTTTATTTTAATTTTATTGTGGTTTTGTTTTTGTTTTTGTTTTGAGACGGAATCTCACTCTGTTGTCCAGTCTGGAGTGCAGCAGTGCAATCTCAGCTCACTGCAACCTCCGCCGCCCTGGTTCAAGCGATTCTCCTGTCTCAGTCTCCCAAGTAGATGGGATTACAGGCTTGCACCACCATCCCCACCTAATTTTTGTATTTTTAGTAGCGGTGGGGTTTTGTCACGTTGGCCAGGCTGGTCTCGAACTTCTGATCTCAAGTGATCCACCCACCCAGGCCTCCCAAAGTGCTGGGATTATAGGTGTGAGCCACCGTTCCTGGCCTACTTCAAGTTTATTTTAAGGGCCACAGGTGGCTGGCAGGTACTGTAATAGACATCACAGCTCCAACCACAGAGGATTTTTTTCAGTTTCCCACCCCAGGGCCTTTGCACTTGCTATGCTGGTGTGCAGTGACCATCCCTTGGACTCTCTCGTGCCACCTCCTCATTATCTAGGTTTCGACTCCAACACCACCTCCTCGGAAAGGCCTTCCTCCGTCATCCAGGCTAAAGCATTTTCTCAAATTCCAGCCCCCTCCACTCTATAGCAGTCATCAGTGTGTACATTTTCCCATTTATTTATTTCTGTTTATTGTCTATCACCTACAGCTAGAAATAATAATAATATATAAGCCAATATTTGTATGGTGCTTATTATGTGTCAGGTACTGGTTTATCGCTTCATGTATATTATCTCATCTAATTCCTTTAACTCTCCTGTGAGACAGGAGAGTTGCTGCTTTGTCCCCATTTTGCAGACGGGGACAGTAAAGCTCAGAGGTGGGCTTGCCCAAGGCCACCTGTCTTTTCTACCTCTGTAGTCCCAGCACCAACACAGAGCAGTGCCAGACATATCGAGCAACGGCTCAGTACATGGCCCTTGACTGCCGGTCTGGCTAAGACTCAGCAGGGTGGGGTGGCTGGGCTGATGTGGACCCAGGAAACCCTCTGATCTTGGGCGTGGGCATCAGCCTTGCAGCCCCATGGAACCCCTGGTTGGGATGGTAGGCTGGGGGCAAGGACAAGGGCGGTGCCGAGTGTGGCCTACAGATCACTTGTCCCATTTTGGGAGACCCCACTGGGCTGGGAGGGGAGAGGAATGGACCTCGCTGGGCAAAACTGGCAAACCCTTCTCCTAGGCAGTGAATGCTGCTAGTGGCCACGGTGGACTCGGCCCATTGCTGGGGCTGGGGCTGCGGCTTTCCCGGTGCCTTGACAGAAAGGGACCAGAGCTGTGGAGACCACCCAGACTTTTCGTCTGCAGAGAGTTCTGACATCCGCCTGGCCTCCCCAGCAGAGCCCTCGCCTGGGGCTGTCCAGCTGCAGGGGGGCGTGGAAGGAGTTCTGTGCAGCCCAGCAGTGGGGAGATATCTTCCTAGCGATCAGCATCTGATAACACGGTCTGGTCTCCCCAGGGTGCCCCTGCCTCCTCTAAAAAGCATCTTCTCTTAATTAAAAAGTCAGACAGGGCCTTCTGTCTGGAAGGGACATTCCATGAGGAGGGGAAGCCACCAGAGAGGTCTCACCCTCCTGTTGGTCCTGCTGTTTCCATTTCCTATGGATACTGCACCCCCCATGTCCCATCCCCCACCCGGCACCCCAGGCTTCTAGGTGTGAGAGAGCTTTGCACAAGGAGCCTGAAACACAACTGCCATTTCCAATGAGGCCCCTTATCTGCTGGGTGACCCAGACTCAGCTTCTTAACCTTCTAGCCTCCAATTCCTCATTCCTGTGAGGGAACACATGTGCCCCTCTATGATTGCCATAGGATCTAGGGAAGTACGATGCTCTCAACTTTCAAGACTTTATACATGTGAGGTCAATGCAAGTATAAAAAACCATAATGATGTTCATACAAAAGTTTCGTATAGGCTCACTCCCTTACGCTCAGAAAACAATTTATCAAAGGAAAACTGCTAGATGCACAAAGATATTCACTGCAGCATAGAATATAAAAAACACAGAAACTTCATGATCTAGTAAGCAACTCAAAGGTAAATTATGGTATATGATCTTTAAACGCAGCCATGTTAAAGATGTCATTTCCAAAGCTGCCCTGATGCAGGAACGTGTCTGCCTTGTCATGGTAAATGAAGGAAGCAGCGGACCATATTCCGTGCACACCGATTTCTGCTCTGTGAACATAGGTATGCGTGTGGATGAGGATCGGGGGGGGAAGAAAAATGGAAACAGTTGTGTGAGAGTGGAGGTGGGGGATTAGGGATGATGGCTTTTCTTTCACAAAATGTCCTTTAATGTTCTTACAGAGCCATTTGAACAATAAATATATGTCAGAAAAACAAACCAAAAAAATTCTTAAAGCAAAGCCAAATGTAAAATCCAAAGTGTTTCCACTCTTCTCAGCTCAGATGGATCCAGTTTCTGGACTTCTTGGCCTCCTGAGCACCCCACATCCCCAGCAGGTACACAGGAGGCCATACAGCTCACTGTGCGGCCCGGGCCTCAGTCTTCAGCCTACATGGTCTGGTGTGTGAGACATCAGAACTTGGCTTCATCCTTTCGTTTTCCCTTTGCCCCTTCTCGTACCACATGCTTAAGGCCCTTTCTGTTCAAAAGACAGTGGTTTCAGCCCGGTGCTGTGGCTGGCGCTTGTAATCCCAACAATCTGGGAAGTCGAGGCTGGTAGATCGCTGGAGTTCAGGAGTTCAAGACCAGCCTAGGCAACACGGCGAAACCCCATCTCTACAAAAAAATTTTAAAACAGTAAATTAGCCGGGTGTGTTGGTGTGCGCCAGCATTCCCAGCTACTCGGGAGGCTGAGGTGGGAGGGTCGCTTGAGCCTGGGAGGTTGAGGCTGCAGGGAACCGAGATCACGCGACTGCCCTCCAGTCTTTTGAAACCCTGTCTCAAAAAAAAAAAAAAAAAAAAAAGTCATCAGACTCTGGTTAGAGGTTCTACATCCTCAGTTATGAAAATTCTTTCATTTGCAGTTGTCCTGAGACCTGCTGAGGATACCAACTACGTTTCCTCACAGGGACCAGCTGTGATTGGTTGCGGTTGCCAAGAAGTACAAGAAACAGCGCTGAAATAGATCAGTTATGTCTGCCATGGGCCCTAGATAGAGGAATGGTATATGTCCCGTGGTATCTGCCATTCCAGAATAGACAGGTACTCAACGCAGGGCTCGGACTTCTGGGCTTTCATCTCAACCCTGCCAGTGCTTTCCTGGAGAACCTTGGGTACCGTACAGCTTTGTCATGTGCGTAAGGAAAAGCAGAGGCTCCCCGTTCTCCAGGCCGTGTGCTGGTCTGGAAAGAGGATGGACTCTGCAGTCTCATAGACCCAGGCAAGAATCCCAGCTCCACCGTTTACTCACGATTTGACCTTGGGCAATCTGTGTAACCGAGGGAGCCTGGGTGTTTACCAAGATAGGCCGAGTTATAAAGATTAGAAATAGTAAATAGACACAGTGCCCAGTCTACTGCTGGCACACAGTAGGTGTTAGGATAGCTGTTATCCTGGCCACTTGTGACATTCAGAGGGGTTGGTGGTGCTGTTCAGCCAGGTGGCATGGAAGCAGGCCATGGGGCTGCCAGGCTGCCACCCATGAGGCTGTGTGTTTCTTTATTTCTTCCTGGCCCACAGTTACACATGCACGCCTTCACCATGCCCTCCCGGACTAATGACGCAGCTGCCTGAGACAGGATTCATTGAGAGACAGGGACAAAAATGATGTTTCACTTGATTGTGCTATTATAAGTTAAACACTCCATATTATAATGAACTTATAACATTTGCTAATTCCTAATTGCTGTGTATGTTTTTAATTGTGTGCAATTTAAAGTAAGGTTTAAGAAAAATAGATATCCAGGGGTGATTAAGTACCTTACTAATTGTTAATTATGCCCTGTCCCTGCTTCACGGAGTCCTGCTTTACCTCCGGGCCTGAGGAAAGCAGCCTCCTAACTCACCTGGCATCCTGGGGCGGGGGACTTGTGTGGGGCTTGTCTTCAGCTCTGGGCCCCATGCCAAGTAGAAGGAGGGAGGCAAGAGGGAGGGATGCAAGCACGCTTGAAGGTGGTGTACCCAAACAATTCCACTCTTGGTCAAACTAACTCTCACGTACTAGTTCAGTGTCCAAACACTGTTATGACATTGCTCCTTCACAGATCTGGAGTCAGATGATAGCCAGTGGGCCCACCCATCTGTTCATTTAATTACTCAAGCATGCATTCAGCAAGGATTGACTGAGCCCACCCTCTAGGCCAGAAGTTCTGGGCTGTGGAATTGGAGCAATTCAGGCCTGGAAGGTCCCCAGAGATTGTGTATTGGAAATTAGCAGCTTGAGGACCAAATGCAGCTCTTTCACAGGTTTTGTTTGGCCTGCAGAGTGGTTTTTAAATGTTCTTAAATTAGTATCAGCATTTAGAAATAAGATTTTGCAGAAAATATCTGATTCTCAACTTTTCTTGAATAGTTTCAAGATCTGCCAATAGTAGGTCTACATCCTCAACTGGCAATACTTGGTTGCAGCTGAGGGGTATCCAATCCATTGTAGGCACACAGGCAAGCCCTTAGCACTTTGCCAGTCTCCACCATGCCCTATTGCACGACACCTGGCCTACTTCATTCATTTATGTGACCTGCCTGGCTCCTTGTAGGCATTGGAGTTTGTGGCACCTAATCTCCCTCAACTCTTCTTAGAGTAGTGACTAAAGAATTAAGGACTGTGCCCATGATAAGTCTTACAGTTTAACAACAGACAAGGTAGAAAAACATGGACATGGAACATAGAACTGAGATCTACACATAGAAATGAGAATAATTCACTGAATATTTTGATGTCATGGGGTTGTGGTAAATCAAAGCCAGCTGAGTGAGGAAGAGGATGTTAAGCCGTGATGTGCATACTACAACCTCTGCTGGAGAACTGTGGATGCCTTTTGGATGTGGAAAAGGGAGCAAGGCTTGCATAAACACTGATTTCCTGGGAAAGGCCTGAGGTGAGAGGCTGGGGGTGGAGCAGGAAGTCCCTCCCCTTAAAAAGATATCTCTAGGTCCTGTGGGAGGATCTCACTGTTTCTGGGAGACTCAGTCAAGGATGACAAGTTCAAGTATGGAGACTCCAGATTGTTATCAAAATGGAGTTGAGGGGTCAGAGCCAGCACAGTGCAATGGGCTAGGCCCGCCTTTGATTGATTTCCACCTCGCCCACACAAGGGCTGACTTGAGAGAGAACCTTTCCACCTTCCCTGGGCCCACGGTCCCTATCTGTGTGTGGCAGCCCAGCCCCTCTGCCCTGTGCTGGAGGCCTGGCCAGGAAACTGTTCAGCCTGAGAACAATGCCTGCCCTTGGCCTGAATCTGTAAAATTGGGACTGCAGTCTCTACCAGCAAGACCTACCCCAAGGTTTCCACACTCAGGACTTAATGATTCTGACCCCAACCTGGAAGTGACAGGGGCCCAAGGAAGTAAGAAAATGTGCAATTTGTCCCAACAGTTCAAAGCTGATGGTTTAAATCTGTACTATTTCACTCACATGGTCACCCAGCCCCATCCAGCCTGCTCTGCTTTGCTCAGCACACCCTGAGCCCTGCCTGTGTTCTTTGCGGGTTCCAGGATTTTAAGGGCTCATCTGAGAGGCAGGGCAACAGGGTGATTAAAGGCCTGGTAGGAACCGGGCCACACAGCAGGAGGTGAGCGGCGGACAAGCAAGCGAAGCTTCCTCTGAATTGACAGCTGCTCCCACATTGTTCACATTATGACCTGAGCTGTGCTCCCGGTCGGATCAGGGGAGGCGTTAGATCCTCACAGGAGTGAGAACACTATTGTGAACTGTGTATATGAGGGATCTAGGTTGCACAATCCTTATGGGCCAAGGTGGAACAGTTTCATCCTGAACCCATCCGTCCCACCCCAAAAAATTGTCTTCTAGGAAGCCAGTCCCTGGTGCCAAAAAGGTTAGGGACTGCTGCCCTAGAGTCAGCCTGCCCCTCACCAGCTTGGGATGCAAGGCAGGAGATGCTGCCTCTCTCTGTCTCAGCCTCCTGATGTTCACCTTAAAAGGCTTATAAGCGTTACATATGGTAATACCTGTGAAGCATTAAGATTGACGCCTGGTTGACTGGGCGCAGTGGCTCACGCCTGTAATCCCAGCACTTTGGGAGGCCAAGGCAGGCAGATCATGAGGTCAGGAGTTCGAGACTCGCCTGGCCAATATGGTAAAACCCTGTCTCTACTAAAAATACAAAATATAGCCAGGCATGGTGGCGCATGCCTGTAGTCGCAGCTACTCAAGAGGCTGAGACAGAAGAATTGCTTGAACCCAGGAGGCAGAGGTTGCAGTGAGCCGAGATCGTGCCACTGCACTCCAGCCTGGGCGACAGAGCAAGACTCTGTCTCAAAAAAAAAAAAAAAAAAAAAAATGGTGCCTGGCACATGAGAAGAGCTCTTATTAGCCATTCTTCTGGTTAGAACACAGAGGGCCGTATCATATGCTTCTGGGATTGGATGCCGTTATTTCTGACTTCATAACCATAACAATTGTCATAGTTATGTTTATTGAGTGCTTACTCTAAGCCAGGGACGGTGCTAAATATCTTACTTGTATTCTTTCATTTATCACCCAAATCCAGTGAGGTAGATACTCTTATTACCCCCATTTTACAGAGGATACTGGTCTCAGAGAGGTTAAGCAGCTTGCCCAAGGTAACACAGCTAGTAAGTAGTAAAGTAGAAATTTGAACCTCTGGCTGTTTGGCTGCAAAACCTGTGTTCTTGTCCAGGATTCTGGGCAGTTCCCCATTCCTTCTAAGTAAAAGGAAGAACAGTGAAACTATGAGACTGTGTGCATGTGTCTGGTTGAAGTTCCTCCTAAGATGGTCAGTGTCCGGATGGGGTTCGTGATCAGTCCTCAATGGGGGACTCTGGGAGCCAACTTCAGGCAAGAGACGAGCGTGGTCTGAACTTTGCCCAGGAATGAGGTCACATGGTCCTCAAAGGAACTTGAAAGGACCCATTGCAAGTTTTCCTTCTCAGCAGTCTAACCATCTCCCCCCACCTCTAAGTCTTGTTGACTCTTAATTTGCTTTTGCAGCTGAAGCAATAAATGTAAAGGTTAAGAAAGAAAACTTTAGGTGTAGCTGATTCCAAATGCGGCTCTGCCAATTTACTAGCTGTGTGACCTTGGACAAATTACTTAACTTCTCTGCGCAGCCACAAGAGCCCCATCTGCAAAACGGCGCATAATAGTACTAAACCTGCCTGTCAGGGCAGTGAGATGATGCATGTCTTCGGGGCTAAGGGCATGCCTGGATTTCAATTGTATGACTATGGGCCAGAACTTTGACCTCTCTGTGGCTCAGTTTCCTCCTCTGTTAAGTGTGGACAATAGCACACCTTGTATAGTTACCTTATAGGGCTACTGTGAAGAGAAAATTATATGATGTGTAAGGAGCTTGGCGCTGGTTAGAGGTTGGCATGATGCCAAACCAAAATGGGTTATTAATATTAGGTTGATGCAAAAGTAATTGCGGGTTTTGCCTTTCCTTTTAATAGCAACATAATAAATGTGACTTTAAAATCAGAAAGCTCGTCCTTCAGAGATACAGGCCTAGTTGTCAAAGCAAGACCTATGAAGCCTGCAGCCCCTCCCAGGCCTCTGAGGGGTGGCGTTCGGCATGAGTCTGACCTGAGCTGTGACCCTTCGCCAGCCCCTCCTCTCTGCTCCTCCGGCAGTCGCCTGGCAGGGCCCTGGCCAGCAGAGCCATGATGTGACGTTTGAGCTTCCCCAGTCAGGTCCTTGCACAGGAACACTGGCGAGATCCGGTGTCAGGAAGAAGTCCCGGGTCAGAGGTGTGATGCCCAGAGACTTGTCTTCCCTTCAGGGACCTGAGTGACACCTCAGTGGAAGAAAGCAGCCCTGACTTGGGACTCAAGGGCTGGGGCTGGCGGTCAAGGGTCTTGTAAAGGACCACTTGCCCCTCCCAGTCCAGTCACTGGTCACAAGGCCCAGAGCCACAGGCGGGGGAGCTGCCCAGAGGGCTGCAGCCAGAGGAGACTGGAGTTTGGGAATTCCAGACAGCACATTTCCTTTCTGCATCTCAGTCCCTCACTCAGAAAATGGGGCTGCTGACTCCTGCCCCAGCCTTTCAGGGCTGTTTTGTGACTCAAATGAGAAAAGGTACAACAAAGCCCTGAGAAGGAAGAAGGACTGAATGTCAGCCACAGAATGCCCCCAGGCAGGAGCTTGCTTGGGAGTGGAGACCAACATGGGGCCAGCCTCACCCCAGAACCAGCTGCACTCCCGGCTCTAAGCTGGATGGAAGGCAGAGTCAGGGGGCCTGCACCTCGTGGGCAACTTGGGGGCTGCAGTCTCACTCTGGGGTTCCTGGCCTCAGTCTGCAGGAAGCAGTAGGTGTGGTGACCAGCAGATGAGCCATGCTCCGGGGAAAAGCTGCCACAGTCCCCCAGGATGACGTGTCAGGGGACTCAGATGGGGCGGTCTCCTGAGCTAGAAAAGAAGCCCCCAAGGTCAGGGCCAATGGGTGACCTTTACAGCCTCTTGCACAGCAGCCATGCATAGCTGGTGTTGAGCAGGTGTTGAGAACGGGCAGGAGGGAGACACAGCTCCAGTGTGCCAGGACACAATCTTCTTTACCCCTTCATACTGCACTGAGCCATGCTTCCAAGCGCCTGCCTTCTGCTGAAGAATGAGAAAAATAATTCTGGGTAACTCAGCCACTTCCTGCTCAACCCTTAGCCTTTCAGGTTCTCATCAGCTGTCGAGACACCATTCCCCTCTCTCCCTTTTATTCACCCAGAATTACAGCTGGGTGGGGGAGGGGACCAGCTCAGGAGGGGCACGGGGGTGGCCTGGCGCCATCTTCTGTCTGGGTTGTCCTTCCTCTTTCCAGGGGCTGGGCATCAGCCTCTATCCTCCTGGGCAGAACCCTGCAGCCAGGTTCCCCATGCCCTCCTTGCCTGTGGCCTTCTGCAGCCATTTTCCTGAGCCCCAGGGCTGCTAGCCCCCATTCCAAGGGATGTGGGACTCTGGCATCAAGGGAGCTGCAGGGGTGGTAAGGGGACCTCCTGTCCCTCTGCCTGCTCAAACCATCTCTCACCAGAGCCATCTCCATGAGGCCTCCTGGCCCCAGGCATGTACCCTCACCCGTTGCTAGCTAGGCTGGGGAACAGCTTCCCTGGAAACACAGGACTGCATCAGGAAGGAGAGGAGGCCGGAGGGACTTTAAGGTTCTGTTGGAGGAGAAAGGGAGAATGGATGCAGAGGAGGTAACCAAGAACGTCTGCTACCCAGGCACACCCTCCCGTGTCCACAGAAGGAGTCATCCCAGGTGTTGGGCATCTGAGCCTCCCCCGTCCCACCGGCCCTCAGGCACTTGCCAAACAGTGCAAGGAGCAAGGAAGTGAAGGGGGCACCTCCAGATTGAAAGCAGGGGTTAGCCAAGGGAAGAGTGTCAAGAAGACCCTGGAGCCGGACCAGAAGACCATGGAGCCGGACCAAGTGCCCCACCAGGTTGCCAGGCGTGAAGTCCACTTCCATGGAGTTTACAGGAAGGTGGCCACTCAGGTTGCCCTCAGGTGGCTCCAGGGGTGGCAGTGGCACAGCTAGTAGTGTGGGGTCCTCTGAGGACCTCCTGGGGCCAGGGCATGAACTAAGCTGGAGGGGATCTTACTGGCTCCTGTCCCTTCCTTGCTCGTACCTTCCAGTCTCTCTGCCAACCTTAGCAGCTGAACAGGGATGGGAGAGAGGGTTGCAGTCAATGCTAGTCCCCACGCCTGGTATGAGATGTGTCTGGGGAGTCCAGGACACCCAGCCTCTCCACCTCTGTCTCTGCCACTCCCCAAGGCTAGACCCAGTCCTGCCTGATTAGTTAGAAAAGGGTCCTCCTGCTTCACCTACTTGCTTCCCGAGTCTCACCTCCAGATGGCTCTAGTTTCCAGGATGACTAATAGGTTCCATATCATGTGCCAATTTCTGCTGATTGATAGTGGCTGTGTTGCAAAGAATTGTGAAACCTTGTCTAGGCTCATTAAGGAGCTGTGACTGATTATCAATGTCAGCCATGAGTGCCGGAAGAGAGACTGTAGGTGTGTGTGATTTAAACTGCTGCCTACTTCTCCCAGAACCTGTTACACCCCATCAACCTGGGCTGGAAAGGTCTGGGGGTGTCTTGTGGCTGAGAGACGTCATTATAGGACAGATGTGAGCTGTGGCGTGCTGGCAAACATTTAGTAAGTGGCTCTCGGGGTAAGGTGGGGCTGCTGTGTAGCTTTTGCCAATTTCTGTGGTGTGAATACTCCCACCACGGCCAATTTCCAGCGCCAGTGTGAAGTCACTGGGCGCCAAGTTAGGAAGAGATGTGCACAGTTGGCTTTTGCAAGACTGCACAAACTGGCTCTGTCTGAATAGTCAGACGTTTTTCCTAAGAAATGTAAAGCTTCTCAAATCTTTGCTAATGGTGGGCTGTTCTGGGAAAAGCACTAGACCAGGATTCAGGATCATTTACCAGCCATGTATAATAGGCAAGTTACATCCTTCTCAGAGCCTCAGTTTTCTCATCTATAAAATGGGAGTTGGGTTGTGGTGAACTGTGATATAATGAAGTGCTTTATCAGTCACAAAGCATGGTTTGTCAGCCATGCTCCCGGAACATCAAATAAATTCAGATGGTCTACCCCAGAAATCTGCCTCAGGCCTCCCTAGAAAGTCAGGGTTTGGGCTGTGGGGCTGTACAAGACAGGGCTTGGGTGTTCTCTTTGAGGTTAACCCCAGAAGACAGAGGCTGCCTTAAAGGTCACCAGTGTCCCTTCACAGGCCATCATGCCTGCCCCTGACAAATTGCTTTTCATGGTTTTTAAAGCTACTTGTGTTTCCCTTCTTCACTGCTCTTTGAGGCAGAGGCTATTCCTTTTATTTCTCCATGTGCCTCCTTCAAGCTTCGGGGGCCCATGGTCCTGGGAAGCAGGCAGACCTGGGGCCAAGTACCAGCCCAGTAGTGCATGTGTTCTGCAGCCTGAACACACCATAAACTCTCTGGGCCTCAGCTTTTCCATCTGCAGAGTGGGAACAATAACCATCAATACGTCACTGGGTTGTTGGGCAGACCGAGTGAAATAAGCGTGTTAGCATAGTGTCCGGCACAGAGTACATGTTCAATAGATGAATAACAGACAAATTACTATTTGTCCTGATGAGGTCTTGGGTGGAGGTGGAACAGGCCAAACTATAGAATGGGAGCTGAAGAGTTGGCAAACCACAGGTCGGTGAGGGCTGGGCCGTGGGTGAGGGTGTGCATTGTGGGGCCTGAGGCACAGGGAGAGCCCCGAGGCAGGTCTGGTGCCATTAGTCCAGCGTGGGTTTCTCATCCTCAGCACTCTTCACATGTGGGCCTAGATGAGTCTTTGTGGCAGGAGGCTCTGTGCGCTGTCTTTTTAGCAGCATCCCTGGCCAGTACCCACTACAGACCAGTAGAAGCTTCCCAGTTGTGAAATCAAAATGTCTCCAGACATTGTCAACTATCCCCTGGGGAGCCAAATCCCCCCGAGCTGAGAACCCCTGCTCCAGCAGGCAGAGTGTAACCAATATCATTAGTCACCCAAGGTCTGAGGGGAGCCCATGATGCAGAGCACCTGTCCTGGCAGAGATGGGTGGGTCGGGCATGTGGCAGAGCTGGTGGCAGGTGGTCAGCTGCAGGCACCAGGAGGCATAGGTGGGGGCTAGGACCCCAGCTTCTGAGAGCCCAGCAGTCAAGCAGGGTCAGAAGATGGCTCAGATGGCTCAGAGGGCACCCTGCCACTCTTGATGTCGCCTGTCCAGGACCAGGACTGGATCCAGAGACTGGATGGGACCATGTCCAGGGTCGAGGGGGAGGGGACTTACCTGCCCACTTTAGAAGGGGCTGAGGGCCCAGCTGCCCCTTCCACCCGTGAGAACTTCATGACCTCCAACCAGGAGAACACAGGCTTTGCAGCAAGAGAGACCAGGTTCAAATCCAGGCCCTACTATATGGAAGTAAAAGCTAAACAATAAAATTAGGCCAGGCATGGTGACTCATGCGTATAATCCCAGCACTCTGGTAGCCCGAGGCAGGCAGATAGCTTGAGCTCAGGAGTTTGAGACCAGCCTGGGCAACATAGTGAAACTCCGTCCTTACGAAAAATACAGAAATTAGCCAGTGCTCTGTTAGAGCTAGTAGACAGAGCCTACTGGCTCCTAACAGAGCCAGTAGCTCTGTTAGGAAAACCCCTCGAATTGTGCCTGGCACCTGATAAGGACCATAGAGGACTATGCAGTGACAATGGTGGTGGCAGTGGTGGTGATGTAAAAACCCTCAAAATCTTCAGTAGAATTTATATCTCCCAGGGGTAGACCCAGCAAACTGCTCCTCCTGCCATCCGGCTGAGTGTCGAGTCTTGTCCCAGCTACCTGGCTGCATCTGGTGACAGCTATGCAGCTGAGACTGCTAACAACAGGCAGGGCTGCCCTCAGTGAAGAAGGTGTGTGGTCTCAGCTACTCAGGAGGCTGAGGTGGGAAGATTGCCTGAGCCCAGGGAGGTTGAGGCTGCAGTGAGCCGTGACTGCACCACTGTACTCCAGCCTGGGCAATGGAGTGAGATCCTATCTCAAAAAATAATAATAATTAAATTTTTAAAACTTTAAGAATCAGATGCCATCATCTAAGAGCAAGGTGACCACCTTAGGCAGGTTGCTTAACCTCTAAGCCTCAGGTTCCAAGTCTATGGAAGGGGTGACAATGCCAACCTCACAAGGTTGTCGTAAAGACCAAGTGCGGGGTTATAGTTCCCATACTTAGCACTGTGTCTATGTCTGCCGCATAATGAGCACTCAGGACATGTTGATTGAATGAATGAAGGAATGAAAACGTGAATCTTCCTACAGCAAACCTTTCTCGCTTAAACCCTCATGTTTGTTTTAGTTCTCATCTCTGGAATTTCTCCAGCTTTCTAACATAGGAAACTGTTGACTTCTCAGCAGGAGGAAATGAGTTATTCATCTCTGTATCATCAGAGCTTTGCATCAGGCCTGGTAGATAATAAGTGCTTAAAAAATGAAGTTTTCCTTCCTCAGAGGACAATGAGTATACTTTATTCATGTTTAGAGAGCCATAGCCCAGCACAGTGACTCACACACAGTAGGCATTGTTAAGTGTTTGTTGAATGAACGAACATACAAAAAGTGGCTGGAAAAAAAGGCGCGACCCAGAATGCTACCCCAGAATTCTTCATGGGGGTCCATACCTGTGTATCCATTTTGGGGGAGCATGGCCGGCTTGCTCAGAGGAGGTGGGTCAAACCCCGGGGGAGAACGGTAGTGGCCTCAGCAGGAAGCTGAAGCAATGGGTGACAGACATCAGCAGGGAGGTCTCAGGCAGAATGTCCCCACCTTGGATGGCTGCTGTGATCCTCCCCTGACAGCCTGCTTGCGGGCTGCTCAGCCCACCTGAGGGGGCAGGGACAATCTTCATAGTTCTCCCTGCTGCAAGAAACAGGTGTCCTCCTGACGAAGCAGCAGGTGCATGGGCGGAGTCCGGGTGTCTTCCTCCTCTCTCAAGATGTGGTAGTGTGGGCTGTAGCTCAGCAGGATCAGCATGAGATATGGTGTGCTCTGTTAGGAAGACCCCAGGATGGGGAGTCAGGAGACTGAACGTCCCACCGCCATTACCCGCCCACAACGTGGCCCTGGATGGTCACGAAGCTCCCTGGGCCTCTCTTTCTCCATCTGTACTGTGGGGACTTGGTAATGCCTTGGAGTGATTCCATCCTTTGGTGCCCAGCCAGGGTAATGGGCACAGCCAAGTGGCCCACATGGGAGAGCAACTAGTGACATCCAGGCACTGCTATATTTTGCAAAGCCATCAGCTCCCCAGCATCTTAGAGCTGCCAGGCATTGAACACAGCATCAGGGGAAGCATCTGCTTGGAAACCCGGGGCTGTCCCAGTGCAGGCCTGTTTGATGAAAGTTGGCAGGGGCAGGATGGCAGTTGGGTTTTCCAAGGCATCTGAAGATTTTCCAGGGGGACACATGAAGACCATCCTTAACAGGGGAAAAAATGGTTTGTGAGAGAGAAAGCCTTATGTTATAGCACCTGTATATCTCTTCCCCTTCCTATGGCACAGCATTAGCTCACAAAGAGGATTTTCCTGTTTCTGAAGTTCCTGTAAGGGACAGGTATGGGGAGTGGCAGCCTGGCTGAGCTTGGCAGAGCCAGATTCCCTTGCATAGGACAAAGGTGCCTGTGAAAGACAGAAGAGAGGGTTGAGTCTAGAGAAGGGGGCTGGAGGCTGACCATGACAGGCATCCCAGGGGGAGGCCTGGAGAGGACTTGGTCTGCAGGCAATAGGGGGGTCGGGGGTAGGTTGCTTTCTGAGTGAGAGACAGAGAGAGAGGCACTGTAGAGAAGGGTCCGTAGCTCTAGCATTTACTAGCTGCATGGGCCTGGGGAGTCACTCAACCTTCCCGTGCCTCAGTTTCTTCATCTGTAAGGTGGGAATGATAGAACCTACTGCATAATGGAAAATCCCTCGAATTGTGCCTGGCACCTGATAAGGACCATAGAGGACTATGCAGTGACAATGGTGGTGGCAGTGTGGTGATGTAAAAACTCTCAAAATCTTCAGTAGAATTTATATCTCCCAGGGGTAGACCCAGCAAACTGCTCCTCCTGCCATCCGGCTGAGTGTCGAGTCTTGTCCCAGCTACCTGGTTGCATCTGGTGACAGCTATGCAGCTGAGACTGCTAACAACAGGCAGGGCTGCCCTCAGAGCTCCAGCCTGTGTCACTGGGGACCTCACCAGAGCCTGCCACAGTGGGAGCCAGGGCCCCATTGGGCCTGGCAGGCGCAAGGCATCTGCACTCCATGTGGCTGAAGCATCCCGAAATTGCCACAGGCTGAATTTTGTCACCAGCCTGCTTCTCATGCAGAGGACATCTCCCCCAGCCAGGAGGAACAGATTTCCCAGCTGGGCTGGTCCCTCTGGCTGGCTGGGCTCAGGGGATATTTTCAGATTCTGGGTGACATTCCTCTGCCACTCAGCCTAATGGCTCCCAGATGCTCCCCCTGCCCCGTGCTCCCTCCCGCTTATTCTGGGCCCTGCATGCAAGGCCCGGGCCTGGGGCTTGCTCACCCAGGCTCTACACCTCTTGACTTTTTCTGTTGCTTTTAATCTAAAACATTTTGTCCCGCTTAACATGATGGCTTGACAGAGGCCAGCATGAAAGAGGCTGTTTCTTCCTGGATGGTGACCAGGGCAGAGAAGCGGACAGATGAAGGAGGAAAGAAGGAAGCCGGCTCTGGGAACGGGAGGAGCACGGGGAAACATAGGAGCCTTTATTGGCTGAGCATAAAAGAAGCAACAGGAGTCGCAGCTGAGTTAACGTGGCCAGGGCACTAGGGGCCGGGCAGACGCACCAGGCCCAGCTGGGAATTGCCGGGAGGGCGGGGTTTCGTGGCTCATGTTCGCAGAAGTGCCTTTCCTTCCCTATCCTTCGGGGCTGCTTTTCTAAACCTTCCCTCCCGCTCCCCAACCCTACTCCTTTTTTCTCCCTCTCGGAACACTTGAATTTGTCATTCTTGGCTGTTGCCAGTAATGAGATAGGGCTGCTGCTGCGGCCGTGGGAGGGAGGTGGGGAGTGGACACCAGAAAGAGAAAGGAACAGAGAGAGGCATGGAGGAGGTGGGGCTGGAGCCTGAGAGGGGACTTTGAGAAACAGGCTGTGGGTGGCAGACCCTGGAGGGGTGAAGTGCCTAACTCACTGTTAAACAGAAACTAGGATGGGCCGATGGGCCGATGGGCCTCAGGCAGGGTGCACAGTGGCCATCCACGCCCACCCCTGCCTGCCTGCTGGCCCTCCCTGCCATGGCCCAGTGAGGACACCGGCATGCTAACAATCCTTATCTCTGCAGGATCTGTTATTTCCACCTTTCTCAGTGTGCCCACTGTCCCGTGTTCTGCAAAGCAGCCTTGTACACAAGTTCAGGCAGGTCACAAAAAGCCCATTTTGTGGGGTGGGAAGCTGAGGCAGAAGGGCCACCAGCAGGTCGCCAGCAGGGCTGAGCCTGGGGCCCAGATCTCTGGATTTCTCATCCAGTTATGAAAATATGGAGATGAAATAAAGGGGGAAGAGATTATATTGGTGAAAATGGGCCAGGAAAAGACAAGCTTCGAAGACCAGATGGAAACCCCTCCGCTGAGGAATCCTTGGACGCTGCTCCCAAGGCAGCCTCCCCACCGCCCCTGCAGCAATGACACTGACCCAGGCATTTTCTCTCTCTCTTTCAGGACCTCCTGTAAGTACTCAAGCCGAGGGTCTCATGCATCTGAAAGGCCTGTGTCACTTGCTGGTAATGGGGTTCTGGGTGGGGACACTGCAAGCTGGGCCCCTGCTGTCTTGGGGAGGGCCTATGCGGGCTCCCGAGGAGTCCCTCCAGAAGGCTTCTTGTAGGGGGGAGGCTACCATTTTGCTTTTCACCCACCTCTGCACCCCTCCAGGGCAAGACAATGGCTGCCCCCAGGGCAAAACAGGCCCCAAGTTTCAATCGAAAAGAATGGCTTTCCCTCTAATTAGCTCAGTTCTTTTTGTCCCCCAAAGAAGCTATTGGAGTCAAAAAAAAAAAAAAAAAAAAAAAAAAAAAGCACCAGACATTAGAAAGAAGAAAAGAGATCATCTCTCCTCAGTTCTCCTTGAAAAGTCTCAGAAAACAGGTCATCGAGCTGGCTCCAAGCGTGGTCTGCTCCAGAGGACTCATGTCCACACCCCTGAGTGGGCAGCTCTATTCTGGCCAAGTCACTTTGGGCAGGTGGTGGTGGTGGTGGTGGTGGCAGTCGTTATGTAAGAGAGAGCGGTGTCAGCCGGTTAGACTGGGAGACAGCACATAAGTTATAGGCAGCACGCCGCACTCCTTCCTGGCCTTGCTAGGAAGCCCAGGGTGGGGCGCGGGGTGGAGCCACTTCCAGAGAACCTGAAAAGAGCCCAAGGAGACTGCCTCCCTGAAGTAATGGATCCAGAGAACAGGAGCACCAGTCTTTGATATCCCAACAAAAGACCAGAGGGCGCTGGGGGAGCTGGAGATAGGAGTTGAAAGGGACCAGCCCTCACATCAGATCTTTCTCAAGGTTGCTGAAATCAACCCTATCATCATCCCTTCCTTGGAGAAGTCATTTCCATAGTTGTTTTCCTCTTAATGTGTACCTGTGGGAGCTGCCTGCTTAATTTTTAGTAAAGGCCATTACTGAAGACTCCATTTGTGCCCTGAAAGGCCCTTGCACCCATGCTGAGGATCCCATGCCCCCTGACACATCACAGTGAGGCAGGATCTGTCATGTCATTGCTTGAAAGGAAGGATAATTTATTAAGGCGTGTTTGGTGTGTCAGATCTTAATTCCCTTCATCCATCTTCCAAAATAAACTCTGCCATAGAGAGCTTTCACCTGTTGGAAATGTACTGCTTTTCCCTGTCTTATTCCGAGGAAGCCACAAGAGCCTTCAACTGCTCCCTCCCTGCCTTGGGGCCTCCTGCACACACCTCACCCCCAGGGCCGGGATGCCAGGACAGCTCTGAGTCCCTGCCTGACTTGAGGGTCCTTCCCTCAATAGTAATTTTGCATTCTGAGAGCTGGTGCTGGCCCAACCCAGGGACTGTTCCCAGACCCCTTTGGGTCTGTGCTGAAGGAGCCCATGAGGTGGAAGGGGTGAGTCTCCACTCAGTCTCTGTCCACAGAGTGAAGGAGAAAGGCCCAGGTAGCTTTCCCCACATTCTGAGCCCAGCGCAGAAGAGGAGCCCTGAACCTTTGCCCAGGGCTGGCTGAAACCACAAGGCAAGAGGAGGAGGAAATGGGAAGCTGACCAGGGCAGGAATCATCTCCTCAGCCCTGTTATCTCTGCTTCCTGCAAAAGAAGAATGCTGGTGGCCAGAGAGAAGGGCTCTGAGATGCCTGTCTGCTGCCCTCTGGGTGTATCCTGGGGGCTGGCTCTGTCCTCCAACAGGAAGACCCAGGTTCCTGTGGGCACAAGGTCAGCCAGTGCCTGAGAACACAACCATGCAGGATGGATTAAAGCTGCAGCAGGAACCATTTAGGTGGAAGCAAATTTGCAGCCACCACTGCCCCACCCATCATGCCCTTGGCAGACATTGCTAATCAATTAGGAGGCTTTTTTAACATAACCCATTAGTCTGTTACTCCCAATCCATTGGTGTCAGTGCTCGAGCTGACATCTATTGGCCATCCCTGGATTCGATTTAAGGGAGAATTTCTTAATACTGGGAACTGTGAGACTGAAAACAGATGACCAAGGGAAGTAGGGATGTATCTTTCTCTGAAGGAATACAGCGAAATATTTGCCAGCAGCTGCCAGGCCTTGCTGAATATGATCCTTGCTGAAATAGTAGCTAACACTTACTGTGTGTTAGACACTGTTATGTTTTTATGGAGGCAGTGTAACATAGTGATTATGAGCATGGGCTCTGGGGCCGGACCAACTGCAGTCAAATCCTGGCACTGCCACTTTTTGCTTTGTGACCTTAGCAAGTTACTTAACCTCTCTCTGCCTCAGTCCCCTTATCTGTAAAATTAGAACAGTAATGATATCTGCTTCATATGGGTGTTGTAAGGAATATGTGTGTGTGTACTATATATCTATATATATATATACACACACACACACACACACATATATATATATATATATATATTTTTTTTTTACTTAGGACATATTAATTCATTTAATCCTAAAAGCATAAGGCTTCCCTCAATGATGCCCAAAGATTTTTTGCAAACCTTTAATTTTTTTTTCTTTTTTAGAGGCAGGGTCTCACTCTCACCCAGGTTGGGGTGCAGTGGTGTGATCATAGCTCACTGAAGCCTCAATCTCATGGGCTCAAGTGACCCTCCTGCCTCATCCTCCCAAGTAGTTAGGTCTACAGGCGTGTGCCCCCACACCTGGCTAATTTTTTTAATTTTGTTTTTAGAGACAGGGTTTTGCTATGTTGCCCAGGCTGGTCATGAACTCCTGACCTCAAACCATCCTCCTGCCTCAGCCTCCCAAGTGGCTGGGTAAACCTTACATTTTAAGGAAGAAATTATGATTTTGTGAATTTTTGTTAATGAGTTTATTATTTTATTTATTTCTACCCCATCCCATTCCAAGAAACATTTTAGGAGGATTTACAAGCTATCTAAGGAAACAGGAGGTAAGGGGTGGAGAACAGAGGCAGGAAAGCAAGGGGAATCCAGAGCCATGGTACTGCAGCATCCTGTGCAAATGAGCCACATACTCGGCTCTGAGCTTCTCGGTGGTCAGAGCAAAGAGGAAAGCAGAGCTTTGGCAAGGGTTGGATTGCAGTAAGGTAGGAGCGCGCCTGATGCTTGGGCAAGGCACAGCTTTTCCTGAGAATGGGGCCTGAAATCAGTTTCCCTCATGTGTCCTCGTAAGGGTGGCACAATATGGATGGTGTCGGTTGTAAGGACACAGCAAGCAAATTGCCCCTTCTGTTCCTATTCAGAGTAGACCCACTGCATGAGGTTGGGACCCTCCTCACCTGGGCCCCTTCCCTTCCCTGGGATGGGAGGTCACTGCCTCACTTCTCAGCCCACTCTGTGACATTAGGGGACAGGCAGTTTAGAAGCACGAGGAAGAGGGCATTGGTTCAGCACTAAAGCTCTGGTTTAAGGGACGCAGTGCCTGGTCTGTCCTTGTGGGGGCCTGGGAAAGCAGGGGTGTTGCCAGGTTCCTGGTATCCACAGGCAGATTCATTCATTCGTAAATGTGTCTTAAGAACTACTGAGACCTCCACATTGCTGAGGCACTGGGGACACATTCGTGAATGAAACAGGAAAGTCCCTACCTCAGGAGCTCACATTTTAGTGCTATGGGGCAAAACCAGCAACATGATGGCGACAAGTCCTGTCCCCATGAAGTCTGTAGCCCCACGTTCCCCAAGGACCCCCCTCCCCCGTGACTGGCGGGCGTCACTGCACCACCACGGAGGGGATGTCCTTAGGAACAGAGGTTAGAAGGGGTGACTTACTCCTGGTGCTGCCTGAACTTTTCTCAGCAGCCCTACAGGGACTTGTCTCCCAGGGAACACCCCAAGACCCACTCCTGGTTCTGCCTTCAGTTTATGGGAAGAGCAGGACGTCTGGAAAGAGAGGAACTGTATGTGACAGCAGGGTCTCTGGAGGGAGAAACCAAGGCCAGCCCCATGGCCATCTCTGGCCTGTCCTCTTCTCTTCTAATAATCATTGGTAATAGCTGCATTTATTTAGGACTTGCTGTATGCCAGCCGCTGTGCTCAGTGCTTTACATATATTCTCTCATTTGATCCTAACAGATAGGTAATGATTATTCTTCCATTTTCAAGATGAGAACGTTGAGGCACAGGGAGACCAAGGCACTTGCTGAAGGTTACCCAAGTAGTAAGTGGCAGAGCCAAGAGGTGAACACAGGTGGGCTGTCTTCAGAGCCAGATCTGGAAGGAAGCTTCATAAGCCTTAGTGATCAAGCCTCCGCCTTCATTTTGTTCATAAAATAACAAAGGCATACCCAAGTGGCTTGCCAGGGTCACACAGCTGGTTGGGACAGTGCTCAACAGTTAGGTGTTGCAATACCCTGCCTGACCTATGGAAACTTCACTCTTCATTTAGGGTCCCACTGGAAGACCTGGACTCCCAGTAAGTAACTTTTGTTTCTTCTTTCCTTTGCATCTCTTTTACGTGCTGTTTCGCAGTCTGAAGACTGGCTAGGTTGGGTGGCTGGTTTTTCTCCACGTGTATCTGGGTATAGGCCACTCTCCAGAATCCCCAATCTATAGCTTAGGGTGAAGTCACCTCAGCTCCCTCCTCCTTTGAGATCTAGGGAGGACCCTGCTGGGGCATCTTTAGCTGCAGCCCTTGGTGACCCTTTGCCCGAGGGTCAATTGCAGCATGCAAATCCTTCCAAAACTACGGCTGACTTCTAGACTGATGACCCTACCATGGGCAGCTGCAGGGATGGGCAGCCCACTGGCACACTGACTATCCCCCTGCATACCAGCTGACATTCAAACCACTGTTTTCCTATGCCTGCTGGTAAGAGAGCAGACTCAGAACTTTGTTTTCCCTCAATTACCATGTCCCAATTCTAGAAAGTTACTGTGCCAAGTAACCACGGGGACTTTGGGACAAAAAAGATAGCCATCTTTTATTGAAACCATAAGAGGAGCCAGGTACTGCATTTATCACCTTTCACACATTCGGCTTGTTCAACACCTCAGTGAAATGGGGATGATTTTAAACCTGTTTTATACATGAGAGTCAGGAAGGTAAAATAGTTTGTCCATCTGTCCAAGCTTCAGGTGGGGACCTGTTAGAGGCCCGTATCATCACACACCATTCCGTACTGCTGTTGCTTGTGGTCTGTGCTCCACCTTCAAAACCCATCTTTAAAGTATTCTAAGACATTGCTCTGTGGAGTCTAGCCCAGGGCATGGATGAGTGGAATACTGGGTATGTGTTCCATGGACCCTCAGATGGGGAGTGACCCAGGCAAGATGCTGCAACCTGTCAGGGGGCCGGAATCAGGTATGGAGAGCACCCTGGCCTGGGGCTGGCACCAGTCTGCCCTGTCTCCCTGTACCAAAGGTCACATCCATGAGATTCCAGACCCTTATGTGCCTCCCTCTTACCTAATGACTCCCCTTTTAGACATGGATTATACTGTAACCTTTGGACTAATCCAACAGCTTCTAAAATTCATGCCTAGCAGTGGCTTTCTTAATGAAATGCATGTGGGGGAATGTTCAGACTTGCAAATGGAAACTCTCCCAGTAAGAGCCCCAGCGCAAAGGAAGACGAGTGGATCGGTCCCATGAAATCCAAGGAGGGGAAACATCAGATGACCGAGGGGAATGTGGGCAGACTTTGTTTTTTTCTTACAACATCCACCTTTAAAAAGCATTTAGGGGGCAATTGACAGAGCAGGGGCTGCTGCACATAGTTTCCAGTCCCTGGCCATTCCACACCCATCCCTAACCCAAGCATTTTATGGCCAGGACTGCAAAGAGCATTAGTTTTAAAAAAGAAATGAAAAAGAAACCAAAACACACATCCTGAAATATCATTCAAAAGCCCAAGAGTGAGTGGACCATGGGGCTGCCACAGTCGACGACCAGCCCTGGCCTGGGGTCCTTCGCAGGCAGAGCCAATTTTGGATCCACATGTCATGGTCCTGTTGACGCTTCCATGTGAAGAGACCTAGGAGTAACCCTCAAAGAGACTATGGATGTGAGCCCCTGGTGTACAAAGCAAAAGGTGTGGAGTACAAACATGCTGATGAAATTCACCTGCCTGCGGCTGTGGTAGGCTTTACACGAGCAGATGCCATTTACTCAACACCAAAGGCCAGGCACTGGCCACATGCTTCTCAGAGACAGCATCACGTGCCATCCTCCCAGCAACCTCATGAGAAAGAAGCTCTTATCACCCCCACTCCACAGAACTGATGCTCAGGGAGGTTAAAGGAAGAGTCAGTGTTTCTAATCTGCACTGCTACCCTGCCATTCTTTAGCAAAAGTGGAACATTTTACTCAAAGCCACCATTGGTCTTGACCTTATGCGTTAATTTTAAGAGCCTAACTTCAGAAATAGTTACTTCTTTCAGGTGTGCCCCACATACATTGTGGATGCGCATTGTTCCTCGAGGCATTGTGCCTCAGTGGGGTTAGCAGATGCAGAGTTACCCCAGAAAAGCCCCTGCAGTCCCCTCCTGTCCAGCAGGCTGGAAAACCACCTGAGTCTCCGCACCCTATTGCTTTCCATCCGTCCAGGCTCCTAGCAAACTTTAGGCCCCACCCCAGGTTTTATGATGTCTGCATGCATATGATGGCAAAAAAATATTTTCTACCAAAAGGGGGAGGAACAAAACTTAATAAGCAGATTTCCAGAGTGAGAAGATGTAACCCCTGGCTACAAAACAAAGCATTTCCCTTGGAGCATCTGCAACTCGTGATTCGGCTGAATCCACATGGCTCGTGGTCCTTCCTGTCAGTACTGGAGGTGGCCGAGAGGAGGGAGGAGTGGAGAAAGACTCCAGAGGTTGCTTTCTCAAACCAGGGGCTAGGGTGGAGCACTGCTCTCCAGCCCTGGCAGAGACAGACCGAGGAAAGTGATTCACCCATCTGTCACATGGGAGCTGCCAGTCACCCTGCTCTGTGCCTTGAAGTTGTGCGTGATAAAGATGAGGCACATCCTGGCCATTGCTGGAATCGATGCAACAGTGAAGTCTAAGGGAGTAAAGGCCTTGGAAAGGCACAGGGAAACTGAGGCCCAGGCTGGGATCAGACTCCTTCAGTGCCATAGCGGTGGCTGCTTGCTGAATAGTCCTTGGGAGGTGCATAGGGGGTGCACCTACGTGATGCTTGGGCATCATACAGGATGTTGTCCCCACTGCAAACCGGGTTAGCTGTGCTCTAAATCAGGTGCACAGCTTGCCTATAGGGTCCTTCACATGCTAGCCTGGTTCCAACCACATCTGACTGTTTCTGCCTCCTTCATCATCAGGGGGACAAAGGTGCCATTGGGATGCCTGGACGTGTGGTGAGTTGGCCCATTTGCACCTGCTCAGGTGGCCATTGCTTGCTTCTCCGTGCTGGCCTGTCCTCTAAACCATGGCAATGTGCTGTCTGCCCCAGGTTCAAGGAGAGGGTCAGCTCTTTCCCTTCCCCAGGCCCCAGTATGCTTCAGGGAGGGACAAGGAAGGAGAAGGGAAGTTGTATTCCAGTCCTTCAGACCTCACAATATGGCTTTACTCTCCAGAGAGCTGCCACAGCAAAGGAAAAACCCAACAAAGTTGCATGAACAAAGCCCTTTGCCAGTTACCTGCTGGGAATGGGAGGAACAAACTGAGCCTCGACATCAGAAGGACTCCCACTCCACCCTCCAAAGCTGGCAGCTCACCCTCAGATTCACAGCTGCTCCTGCAAACCCCTCGGGGGAGCCAGGGTTCCCAGAGGCCTTCTCTGTAGACAGAGATGCACTAAGACATGGTGAAGACAGGGCTTGGCCCCGGGTGGTGCCTCCAAGTCCTCACTAGGAGGCCGAGAGTTAAAACATTCCCTGTTTCCTGCTGGAAAATGACGATGGAGAAGAGTAGATGAGAATGTTTGATGGAGAGGGTGTTTCCCAGAAATGGGAAGGCCAGCAGCAGCCCTTGAGTGTCTACAAAGGGCTAGAAAGGCAGTAGCCTAAGGCAGTGATGGCCATGCCCCACCCTCACCATTCCCCAGCCTGGGCTGGAACAGGGCCTCAGCCGCTCTCCCCATGTGACTCCTAACTTGCCATCAGCCTCTGCCTCACCTGGCTCCCCAAGACCCCTGACCACCCCCATGTCATTCTCAGCTTTGCCTCAGAATCTCATGGGATTGGCTGTAGGAGTGGGTCACACATCCTTGTGTGAATTTGCATGCCTGGTGTGAGCCTGCCAGTGCTCGGAGGCTGAGAAAAGGCATCCAAATGAAAGCTGACCCTTGCTAGTTCTAACTGCTTGCTGGTGTTGTGCTGAGAGCCTTGTATTAGCTTACTCAGACTTCACAAGAACTGCATGAGGTAAACAACAGTTTCCACCCCTACTTTTCCGATGAGAAAACTGAGGCTCAGAAGCTAAATGTCCTTCCCAAGCTCACACAGTCAGGAAGTGGCTGAGCAGAAATCTGAACTCAGACAGCCCAACTCCAAACCTGCACTCTTGATCCTGACATTATTACTACTCCCCGCTCACCACCCACCCCCGCTGGCCTTGCAGCTCTGAGGAGGGTCTGATCCTTAGAATGAAGCCCCCGAGGCCTGGGATATTTCAGAGTTCAGGGAAAGTTCCATGTCACGGAGCTTTGCTCTCTCCAGGGCCCACGCAAGGCCTGTCTATGGAGGCATGGAGGCTGGGAGCACTGGGCTGCCCCACGTGAATCTCCCACCACTTCCCAGAGCAGAGCATGGTGGAATTGCTGCCTGGCTCTGTCTCTTTTCTTCCATTCTCTAACTCCAGATCCTGAGTCCACCCAAGCCGTCACAGGCTCTGAACAGAGTGGGGAAACATGATTCAGCCATCCTTTCCCGAGGGCCTGAGCATGTGGACCTGAGCCAGTCACCTGCGTTACCATAGCCCTCTGAGCCCCTGTCTTCCAAATGAAGATGTTAAGACTCACTGCACCTGAGATAGGGTGGAGTTGGGCTTTGTACCCAAGCCAACTGTGGGACCCCAAAGTCCCTGCTCCCAGGGAAGCTTCAGGAGCCTCTCCCGAGTGCAGAGACCGGCCACAGGGAAGGCTGCAAAATGCAAAGTGGCAGCTCTGGGCCTCCCCGCCCTGTCCGTACTGTCCTCCTTCTTGGACCTTGTGGACACCTTCCCCCAGGAAGCGTCCACACTTCTCCCCCATAGCAGTGGAGGAAGAAGGAGGGGAGCTGCAGGAGGTCTCCCCACTTCCTTCTTAGGAAGGAAGCCACTCTGGCTGCTGGTGCTATTTTAAATGTGACAATGGGCCCATTTGTTTGCCCACTAGGGGTCCTGGCAGGAGCCACCTGATAAGCAGTGAGGTGGCCAGTAGGTGTGACATGCCTGGGTCATCCCTGGGGTTTACCAGAGGTGGCCCCACTGGCTTGTCCAGAGCAGGGTGGATTGGGACTGCCCATCTACTGGTCACTGTGGTTGCAAGAGATCCTTGGCCGCCTAACCAGCCTCCTCTGCATCACTGACCCGTGCTCCATCCTTCCAGAGATGTGTGTCCTGCCTTCTGGCCTCCTGTGGTTCTCCACGCCCCCTCCCTCCACCTTGCCTGGCCAGGCCCAAGGACTCCAGGCTTGTCTAGCTTGGCAAAGCTTTGTTCTTGGTGTTCAGCTGGACCTGCAAACCTCCTAGACACCAGCATCACAACACAGTCCTGGGGCAATTCCCCCCATCCCCACCCCAACCTCAGAGTGTCCTGGCCAGCTGGGGCCATGGCTTCTGGGGAAGACTTCCTGACTTAGGTGGGATCTTGTTATCTTTTCTCTCTCTCTGTCTCTCTCCAATTATCTGGCTTTCTCTCTCTCTCTCTCTCTCTCTCTCTCTCTCTCTCTCTCTCACACACACACACACACACACACACACACACACACACGTGCCTCAAGAGGGCCTCTCACAGCCCCAGCCTCTGTTCCTCAGTTATCTGGAGCAGCTGCACATTGCAGCCGCTGCCTTCCACATGCCACATGCTGTGCTTGTTGGACGTGGACCTGTCATGTGTCAGCATCTGTGTTTTGCTTTGTTTCTTATTTCACAGTGATTTCTTCTGTTTGGTTGTTGTGCCATGAACATGGATTCTCGTGTGGGTGCCTCTTTCTCATCCCCTCTTTTTTCTCTCCCTCCCTTTCCCTTCTTGTACCCTGTGTTGCATGTGGCTGCCCCAGGGAGTAAAGGGCCAACCAGGCGAGAAGGTGAGTCCACGCTTTCCCCTTCTGCCCTGCACCCAGCCTCCTCCTCCAGGTGGACTCTTGACAGGGAGACTCTTAGCCCTCCTCCCCCGATGAAAGCCTCAGCAGAGGGTGCTGGCTGGGCCTGCTGCCCTCACAGCCTCTCACGGCCCAGTTTCCTAACAGCTTCCATACCATCGGGCAGCTGTCTTGGGATTCCTGGGCGGCGGTCCCAGCTTTCCCGGCTGAGCAGGTCTCCCCTGCCCTGCCCTGCCCTGACAGCATGAGGCCGCATCACTCTGGCCAACTGCTCTTTTGTGTAGCTGGAACTGCCCAGGGGGACCCCCAAGGTTATGGAATAGACCCTGGGAAGTCAGAAACCCCGAAGCCATCCTGGAACATCAGCCCTGCAGGGTTCTTGAGAGATTTCTGAGAGCAACACTTCTTTTATTATTATTTTTTTTTTTTTTGAGATGGAGTCTCCCTCTGTCACCCAGGCTGGAGTGCAGTGGTGAGATCTTGGCTCACTGCAACCTCTGTCTCCTGGGTTCAAGCAATTCTCCTACCTCAGCCTCCCAAATAGCTGGGATTGCAGGTGCATGCCACTACACTCAGCTAATTTTTGCAGTTTTAGTAGAGACGGAGTTTCACCATGTTGGCCAGGCTGGTCTCAAATTCCTGACCTCAGGCGATCCGCCCACCTTGTCCTCCCAAAGTGCTGGGATTACAGGCGTGAGCCACCATGCCTGGCCAAGCACAACACTTCTAAGGAGCTCACTCTGCAGATGAGGAAACTCATCTGATGCCCAAGGAAGGAGCAGGGCTGGCCCAAGATCGCACAGCAATAGTGATGAGCGGGGGTTCCAAGCCAGACCTCCCAGTGCCCAGCTCTGTACTTCCCTGTCTGTAATGCAGTATTTCTGCAATAGTTTTCTGTCTCCAAAATAACAATCTCAACAATTGTAATACAGCTGCCATGTATTAAACACAAACTGTGTCAGGTGCAGTTTTAAATATTTTGTCTGTTTTCCCAACTAGCACCGACATAACCTTTTCAGGGAAGCTTTAATATTCTCATTTATATGAGGCACAGAGAGGCCAAGTCACATGCCCCAGGTCACACAGCTAGAATGTGGCGGAGCTGGAGAGACGCCCCAGTGGTCTGACTCCAAGGCTGGGGCCCTAGCTACCATACTATTCTGTCCCCAAGATGGAACCAGACTGTCAGCTCCACATTGGCATGAGGCTAAACTGCCTAGGAGAAAGACACATGACCCTTTCCATGGACCAGGCATTGTTTTAAGTACTTTACATTATCACGTGACATCTTCTCATCCATCCTATGAGACAGGTGCTATCTGTATCCTTACAGACAAGAAAACAGGCACGGGGACATTAAGTCGCTTGCCCAAGGTCACACAGCTGGTGGGTAGCAGAGCTGGGCTTCAAACCCAAGCATTCTGGCTCTTAACCGTGACACTACACCTCCTTGTATAAAAATTATTGTATCATTTCCATGACATAAACAGTTACTAATTTGAAATCACCCCTTGCCCACCTGTGAGGTATGACATTTTCCAAAATGCGTTTCCCATAAGGGCAGCAGAGCCGCTCTCAGAATCCCTGTTCACAGAGGAGGTATGTGGGCTCGGAGAGGTTTTGTAACTTTTCCTGGCAGAGTAAGACCTTGAACTTGGGGACACACACACACACACACACACACACACACACACACACACACAGCGCTTGTCTAACTAGCTTAGCCACCCTTGACAGCACTTCGAGCTCCTCATTCAGCAGCAACTGCCTTCCTCTCAGAGCTGACAATTCTGCTCCAGGCTTCACCCCTCCGTGTCATTCTGAAACCGGGACTAGGGAATTTGAGGCAGCTCAGCCTTTCAGGGTCAGGGATGCTAAGTTCACACAGCACGCATGTTGCTCGTGTCCCCACCCTCTGTTTGCACAGCCCCATTCTCGGGCAGGTTCAGCAGTTGCAGGGTGTGCAACCAGATGGGTATTTGCGGAGGGGGCTGGAAAGCACCCTGGGCTGGACGGGGGAGAGACTCGGACCTGGGCAGGCTTGCTAAGTCTCCCCTCTCTCCCTGTGTCTCCCTGTTTCCTACCACTCCAATGGATCCGGTTCTTCTTGCTTCCCCGGCCTGGGGTCCCACCACCTTGTCTCCCCGGAACCCCCATGTCCTGTGTTCTCGCTGACACCTCTTCTCCTTTCCCTCCTGCTGCTTCCCCCTACTACCTGCCCTTCCCAACCCGTCCCAAATGCTCCCTCCTTGTCCCTGTGCCCTCTCTGTTGCCTCTGCTGATCCCTTCGTGGCCCTCCACGTCCCCGGCCTCCTTCTTCTGTCCCATGGGGCCGGCGTCCTGCTCCCGGCCCCCTGCCAGCTCCTTCCCTTTGGCTCCTCTCTTTCCCGCTCCTCTTCTCCACACCTCCCTGCCCCTCGCTCCCTCTCCCCCTTCATCTCTCCCCGCAGGGGTCCCCCGGAGATGCTGGGCTGTCCATCATCGGCCCCCGCGGCCCCCCTGTAAGTTGTTTTTGCTGTTCCTCGGGGTGTGGGGGGTATGGGTGAGTTGATGAAAAGGGCTTTCAGGCTGGGGATGAGGGGGCAGCGAGGGCAGCTGTGCCCCTGGGTGGGGAGGCCACTGCATGTGATGTGGTCAGCCCAACCAGGCCTCGGGTGCCGATGTTGATGTTAAGGAAAGTGGCCTGGCTAAATATACCTAAATTACAGCCCCTTGGGAGGGTTCTGAGGGACCTGCCCTCTAGCCACGAAACTACAGCAGCTGCGAGGCGGCCCTGCTGTTTACAGACAGAAGGGAGAAAGAGTTTGCTCTCCTCCTGATGGGGTGATCCGGCTTTCCCGGGAACCAGCCTTTGTTTCTGGAAGCCCATGGAGCAGATACGAGTCCGGGTTCACTGACCCAGGCACACAGTACTGGTCTTGCCAGAAGCCCAGCCCACACTCACCCTCACAGATGCCTCTGTGTGCAGTGCGGGTTCCTGTGTGTTCACTAGCACCCTCCAACCCGTGGCTGGGAGCTTGAGAAAACCAGCGAGGCTCCCCTCACATGCGCTTCCTTAGGGACCAAAACGGGGGTGCGGGTGATGAAGCCAGCAAGATATCGAGGCTGTGGGAGGAAGGCTTGTTATTTTCCCAGAGCCCTGAACCACGGGGCTTTAATAAAATCACCACATGTCAGGGTGGAAAGGATCCCAGGGATGGTCTCATACAGCCCTCTCAGAAGGGGAAACTGAGGCTCAGAGAGGAGGAGGGGCTTCCCATGTAGAGGCTTGGCAGGATTAGAACCGAGGAGCCCCGGCCTCACCACAGCAGCAGGCTGCCAGCTCCACCTTCTGCACTTTTCCTGACCCGCCATGCTCAGTGAGGGATGGGAGCAGAGGGCTAGCCTCTGGAGGACTGAGACCCACATCAGAGGGAGAGGGGCTGGAGAACAAATGGCTAAGTTACATCCAAGGGAGGGGGCCCGCAGTGAGCTGAACAGCCAAGCGAGGGGTTGTGGTGAGTGTGGGGAGCTGAGAGGTGGAGCCAGTTTGGGAAGGAGAGCAGAGAGCAGGGGCAGGAGAGCCAGGCTGGCAGGCAGGTCAGGGGCCAGTTCGGAGGCAGCACTTGAGCAGCCCTGGACTGAGTAGACATGGCCTTTACAGCAAGGTTTTCTTCTGGGCTCAGACCACATTGACCACGCTTCACACTTCCTCTATGGTGGTCTTATCTTAAGACTTTTACATGTATTCACTCACTTAATCCTCACAAGAACCCCATGATGTAGGGACTGTGATCACCTCCATTTTACAGATGAGGAAACTGAGGCACTGAGAGGCTGAGTGACTTGCCCAAGGCCATAGGGCTGGCATGTGGCCACACTGGTAACAGATCATTCAGCCAGGCCATCTGGCTGCAGTCTGCTTCTGATTCCTGCTGCTGTCATGGACAGGACAGGCCTGATGTCACTGTCACATGTGCTCCTGGGCTTACATGGTGGCTGCCCCGATGGGCTTCCAGCCTCCTGTGTACTGGAGGAGGTGCAGCGCCAATGCCCTGGCCGAATTGGTCCTGATGAAGGTGGTGATGGGAAGGTCATAGAAACAGAAGACAGTCCTCCAGGTTCTAACATCAGGGACTGAGCCTCATGTGTTAAGAGGACAGGGGAGTAACACAGCATACAGGGCCTACCCTAGGCCGCCATCTCTGTCTGCCTTCTGGTCTGGCTACAGATGTTCTATTGCATGGATCCTGCTGGTCCTCTAACACTCTTTCAGCAAATTATGTCAACAGGCTACCAAAAAGTTATTGAAAAGCTCCACTGCTGGAGATGTGTTCAGGGCAGTAGAGCCTCTGCCCCTCCTGGCCTCAGCCCAGCACAGATAATCTAATCAGAAACATACCTACTGCACCGGATTTGACTCCAATAGTGAAAAGCACCTTCTGTTCAGGTAACAATGAGAGCTTTTGTCTCCCAGGCACCCGTCACAAAATAGGTCTCCTTCACAGCTGTGAGGCAGGCTCCACCAGCCCATTTTACAGAGGAGAAAACAGTTTCCTAACTCGCCTGTGGTTGCCCAGCTAGTAAGTTCTAGAGCTTGGGTTTGGCCAGGTCAGCCTCATCCCAAAGCCTGCATTCTTGCCTCAACACCCTGCTCCATGTTTGAAATGCTACTGTTTAAAATGATATTTAATGCAGGAGAAAAAAATCCTCCAGGTGGGTGCCTACATTGGCACCAGGAAAGGTTTTATCGTACCAGGAGTCTTAACCAAGCCCAGCATCCTCTAACTTTGGCCCCAATCACCCAGTGGCTCAAGCCATCCCTGCTGAGTCCCCACTGGACAGCAGGGGCAGCCCACTCAGCTCCTCCCAGGAAGCTGCCCTGAGCTAATGGGAGCAGGGGTGGGGGAAGACAAAGGGTCCATTTGTCATTAAGTGGTAGAGGTCAAGTGCGCACCCTTGGTGGCAGCCAGGGATGATGGAGAACATGTGACTTTCCACTCAGCCAGGAAGGGTCCAGCAGAGATGCTGCTAATAAGAACCAGCCTTGCCACTCTCAGGGGCCACCTGCCTCCCCTCTTGGAGCTTGATAAATGGTCCAAGCAAAGAGGGACCCCCTCCAAACACTTTGGAGGAGGGTTCACTTTCTAATGAATCACGCTGGAATACAGTGTTGGGGCACTTTGACTTTAAGGGAGCCTCATTAAATCCAGGGGGAGGCTGGATCCCCAAAATGCTGGCTGGCCCAGCAGGCCCTGGGCAGCGGATCTGCCAGTCCTAGGAAATGCCGCATCTCAAAGTGTGCCCATTCCCTCTCTGAGCTCCCCAGCTTCTCTTCTGGGGCCAGGAGATATCTGAATTTCCAGTCCTCATCCACTAGGAGCCACCCCACACCAGGTAGACACACCTACTAAGTGTGTCTCAATTCACTCCGTTCATATTTGTTAAGAGCCCAGTGCCTGCTAGGTGCTGCGTAGAAACCCAACCTCTGTCAGCTTGCCCTCTGGGTACATGATCTAGTGGGAGAGACCAGTGATCACATAATCCATGACAATGCAGACAGCAAGTGCTAAACCAGGGGATGGTTAGAGAGCTGTGGGACAAGGAGGAGGCACCAGCCTTGGGGAAGGAGGGCAGGCAGGGAAGGTTTCCTGGAGAAGGGGATAATAACTGCAATCAAGGACCCGTGAGAAGCCCTTACATTATGGTCAGGGGTTGGGCTTTGTCCTGAGGGTGTGAAGAGTTTGTAGGCTGTGTTAGGCTGATGTGGGACATGACCAGATTTGCAGTTTGAAAGGTTTTAGAAGGTCCAGCATGCAGCATGTTTAGAAGAGGCTGCAGTGGGAGGCTGGCTGGAAGGCACTTGCAACAACCAAGGCCTGGACTGGAGCAGAATCGGTAGGGCTGGCCAGGAGGGCTGGACTTGCAAACTATTTTAGAGGTGGAATTGAAGGATTTAGTGATGATAAAAAATGAGGATTGAGGGAGAAGCAGGAGCTCAAGATGACACCACATTTCTGATTTGAGTAACACAGTACCCTTTCCCAGAAGGAAGAACAGATTTTGCCAGGGGAGATGAGTTGAATTTGAGCGTGATGCATTAGAGATGGCATAATGTCCAACAGGAACTGTGATCCGCTGCTGGAGGTCAGAGCAAGTGGTCGGCTGGAGCCAGCTTGGACGGCTGGCAAGAGTGGACCATGCACACCTCGCCTCCTCCCAGCTGCGTTCAGTGACCTCATGTTGGTAGCTTGAAATCAGCTATGGTGGGTGTATTTATACCACAGATATTGGCAGATGCTGTACGAGGCAGGGTTCTCCTCTCCACCGTCTCCCACTCAGCTAATGGTTAAACATTTGCCAGCATGGAGTCTTGTTGGTGAGGGAGGAAGAATGAGGCGGCCCCTGGGCAGAGACACAACTGACCATCTCTTGACGGTCAAGTAAGAGAAGGGAGACTTCCTGGTAGGCTTTTTCCAGCAAGAACCTTCTGTCTGTGTATTTGCAAGTAGGAGAAAGACAGGGAGGAGTAGACACAGGGATCTGCTTTCAGAAGTGGGGACCTCCTTCGGCTCCCTTTTCACTCTGACCTTGAACTAAGGGAGAAGGTTTCAGAGATCAATGTAAAGATTATTTGCTTGGTTCTGGTTCAGAAGGATGTAATATTAATCCATGAATTAATGTACAAATACATCTATTTTTTATACATTTAATGTGGTCCTAATCCCTGAGCGTTTTTTATGAGGTTGGGACTCCAACAAAATTCTACTAGATACAAAAATGTATTATAAAAACAGGACAATCTAAGAAACATATGAACAGAACAGAATGGGGAGGCCAGGAATAAAGCCAAATGCATGTGTCAATTTGGTACATGATCAAGGCTTCATTTCACAATAGCAAGAGAAAGATCAATTGTTCAAGAAATGATGCTGGGGCAACCGATAAGCCACTTAGTAAAAGGTAAAATGAAAGAGGGTTGTTTGGTTTTTTATTATTAAAACCAATTTATTCATTATATCAGAATAAATTCCAAATGAACAAAATACTTAGATATAAAACCTGAAACCATAAAATACAAGGACAAAGCATGAGTGAACATTTTATAATTCTGAAACTGGGGAAGGCCCTTTTAAACATCACACAAAATCCAACAGCCGTAGGAGAAGATTAAGTTTGTCTATATAAATATAAAACATACCAGAAACAAAATAAATGACAAATGCCAAATTAGAAAGAATAGTCATCACTATTCATGACTATTGAATATTCGGATATCTCCTGGCCCCAGAAGAGAAGCTGGGCAGCTCAGAGAGGGAATGGGCACACTTTGAGATGGGGCATTTCCTAGGACTGGCAGATCCGCTGCCCAGGGCCTGCTGGGCCAGCCAGCATCTTGGGGATCCAGCCTTCCCCTGGATTTAATGAGGCTCCCTTAAAGTCAAAGTGCCCCAACTCTTTGATGCATGACTATCAAAGAGTTATTTTTCTTGACAAAGTGCTTCATTCAAATCAGCAGGGAAAAAACAAACAACCTACTAGAAAACATTGGTAAAGAGAAACGGGCAGAGAAATATTGGAAGAGATGTCTAACCTCAGGATATAATTGAAGAGATATAAATTAAAGTCCAGTTCCAAGTCTCCCCACATGCCTTCCCCAGGCCCAGCCTCTCCACAAAGTGGCGTCCCAGTTTCCACTTGGTCCATGACAACATTCTTCCCCAGATCTCTGAAAAAGCCTTGGTTAGCCCCGCATTTGGTCCTGGTTGGAGAGATGCATCTTCCTACCAGGGCAGGCTCTGTAATTAACAAACTGTGTGATTATCCCTACCACGTAAACATTGTCCCTAGCAGGATTGAAGATGTTTCTTGGAATCCTCTCCTCCTGACCTTTGCTTCAGTCCTCTTGGTGTGCAGAGTAGTTTACAGAAAGTTTACACTGGGAGGTTTCAGAGATGACATTGGATGGTTTCCGGGTTTTCTCCTTGGTTTATTCTTAGCATCACTTATCCTTGAGAGGAAAAAAGCCAGGGGCCCTTCCGATAGATGAGTGGAATCTCCTCCCTCATGCCCTTTTGGATGGCTGCCACAAGCCCATCCTAAGCCTGCGGCAGACTTCAACTCGTTCGCTGTTGAACCAGCGCACCCACCCTGATGGCAGGGTGCCCACCCTACCCAGCTGACGTGTTCCCTGAGCACAGGCCACTGGGCACTTATGTTCGCGGCTTCAAGGAGGACCCTGGCAGCCTGGAGATGCTTTAGGGTCATAGCATATGAATCCTCACACCAGCGCTTGGAGCAAGGCATGAGCCAGATGCCCGCTGAACAGGGACAGGGGGAGCCTGCTGCGTTGTATAACAAAGAGAAATCTTCTGGAGAGGTCTGATTCTAAAACTGCTGCTTGACAAGGACAAACTTTCATTGATCACAAGACATATTGGGCTCAAAAGTAACCTTGCTCTATTCTGGAGCTTCCCTGTTCAGTTCAATTCAACAAGTGTCTGATGATGGCAGCTACCATTTCAATAGGCTTTACAAACATAATTAAATGTAATTTGATGATCCTATGAGGTTATACTGTTATCTCGATTCTATAGATGAGGAAACTGAGGCTCTGGGAGGTTAGACAACTTGCTCAGGGTCACACAGCCATAGTTGGAGGCAGGATTTGAATTTAGTTTGCCAGTCTAGAAAGCCCATGCTTGGGAAGAGATTCTGGCTGCGTCAGCCAAAGGAGACCCCAAGCTGAGAACTGGGCATATTTGTTTGGTGAACGGCGGGTGAGCCAGTGTGTCTCAGCATAGAATAGATGGAAAGATGTGGCGGGAAAGGAAACTAACGTGGTTGATGGGGATGGGATTGAGGGCTGGCCTTGAACATGGTAGAAAGGAGCCCTTGCTGGTTCTTGAGAAGGAGAGTGACAAGACTCACATTTCTTAGCTCTCCATCACCCTTGACTACCTGGCCATCCCTCCTCAGCCCTGCATCATCACAGCCTTGCGCTTCTTCTAATCTCATCACATCCCCTTTGTCCTGAATCTTGATCATAAACCACTGGATCATAAATCACTGTGGCCAGTGAACCTGCTTCTAGTCTCCACCCTAAATATTTATTTGTGTTGCACTCTGCACTTCCAGGAAAATAGGCATAGATTGCTCTGCATCCCACAAAGATTAAGGAATGCTCAGAGATTGCCCAACTGCTAGGAGAAGCCTGCTGGCCAGGGTGAGAGGAACAGGAGCAACCTGACCTAGTCTAGCCTGAAAATACACATTTTGAAGGTCAGATTCTGATATCCAAGCCATCCTTAGATAAGTGACCATGAGCAATGACTGTGTAAATAAAAAAGGGCTTAGAGGATTGCAGTCCAGGAGTTCCGCGTGCTCCGCTGGCCCCACGGTCCCAAGCGTCTGTTTACAAGCCACGCATACACAGTGGTGAGGAGCTCTCCAGGGGCCGCTTCCCAGAAGTAGACCCAAAGGACGCTGGCCCCTTCCTGTTCCATTCCCACCCCCAGCACCCGCAGGAGATTTCCTATGATGTTCCATTTCATCTTTCTCCATCCTCCCTCCCAGCCCACTAACCACAGTGAGTGTCCCCCAAGGACGATCACACAGAGTGAGAGTCATGGAAGCAAAAACGAACCAGAGGGCTAGGGATTGGCTGCATCTCCTCCTTGCTCAATCTCACTTGTCTCTTGTTTGTTTGTTTTTTTTTTTCCAGGGTCAACCAGGCACTCGAGGTTTTCCTGGATTTCCGGTAAGTGGAGAAGGCTGAAGTTAGCTATGTCCCAGGTGGTCTGTAGGCCTGATTGGGTTAAACTTCATCTGAGGTCAGCCCTGGTTCCACTCTTTCTCTCCCAAACTCTGGTCATTAAGGACTTGCTTCTACAGCCATTCATGGACCCAACTCAAGACAGTAGCTTGGCAGTCAGGTCACAGTGCAAGGAATAAATACAGGGAAGCAAATCCACAAATTAAGAGGCAGCAGAACAGGCCCCAGGTGAGTGAAGTCACAGGCTGATAAACCCCAGCATGACCTGGGAATACGGAATGGACGATGCCCTGTGGGAGAACACCTGCAGCTCAGCCTATGCCCGGGCTTTGAGAGGAGATCCAGCGTGGGGAAGGCAGAGGGATGACCACCTGGGTGTCCTTGACCTCTGCCTATGGGGCCTAAGACAGGTTCTGACAGGCAGAGCAGAGGGAGAAGTTCCCTTTTCTCCCAGCCTCAATGCAGGCCAGCCCCTGATTTCCAGGAACACACCACCCACTCTGCACTCAGGGCAAGGGTGAAGTCTTTGACATTAATGGGGAGGCCACCCATTGGGTTTTCTCTTGTGCTGTGTACCTGGCATCCAACATTCTATTATGCTCAACCCCATTTCAAGATGGGAAATTGAGGCCTAGGCTTACCCATGGTCACATTAACAAGTATGTGGTCAAGCAGGGCCTTGAGCTCCAACGTATCAGAATCCAGAATCTATGCTTTTCCCCACCGCCCAGGCAGCCTCTTTGGTAGGAGGCTTGTGATGCTCGGTCTTTACATCTGGCCTTTCTGGTTTCAGGGTCCCATTGGGCTGGATGGCAAACCGGTAAGTGGACCCGCTCTCAGGGGAGGGCTCCTCCCCCTCACTGCAGGTCAGTGATCCTGGATCTCTTGGTCCTTCTGAGAGACCCTGACTCCGTGGAAAATGCTTTACTTAGAAGGAAAAGTCCTAGGGCTGAAGGTTGTCACTACTGGGAAGTGGAGGGGGCCATTTGAGTCACCCCTGACCCCAGTGGCCTTCCCCAGGGCACAGGTCCCCAGCTGCCCAGCCTGGCTTTCAGAATCCAAGCAAGACGCATCCCTGGGTGATTCTGGGTGGGGTGGGGGTGAGGTCAGTAGGCAGCGTGGAGAGTGGAGGGTATGGAGGTCAAATAGCTGGTCTGAAGAGCCTGGCCACTTGTGCACACAATTGCCCCTGCTCCTCAGCACCTGTGTCTCCCATGGCCCTGTCCTCGAGGTCAGGGTCTCCCTCCCCGATTGAGACCCGACACGTGTGCTCAAGTCCACGTGGAGACTGCTTCCTACCATAGCGCCTCTCTTCGTTCATTTCAATCCTTTGGACTTGGTTCCCTGACACAAATGTTCTTGGGGGAAAAAAGTACCCTCCCCAGTCCTAGGAACAAGTCAGCTGGAAGGGAGCATGCCCCACCCAAAGCCCTCAGGGTGGATGGAATGCAGCCCCACTCACAGCCACACCCGGCCCCACCACTCGCCTCTCTCAGTTGAGGGACCCTAGCACCACCCAGTCATTCCCCAGCTGCAGGCCAGCGAGCTAAGTGCAGCTCAGGGGCGCCAGCAATCATTTCCACTCATGTCATGGGACCAGGCATCCCCCGAAGCTACCCTGGACATGTGGATGAGGTGAGAGTCGGGGTCTAGGGAGACTACCCCCACCCCTGCTCTCTGAAGGGCAGGCAGCTGCTAGTGAGGCCCAGCGAGGGGCAGTGAGCAAATGACCTTGCCTTAGGGACTGGGTGAAGGAGTGCACAAGCCAGAAGGTGCAGATGGAGCACAGGGGACAGGGAGGAGCACGGGGGGCAGGAAGGAGCACGGGGGGCAGGGAGGAGCACGAGGGCAGGGGGTAGAACTTCTGGGCTGCAAACAGTGCACCTGGTACTCACCCTCTTCTCCTTCCAGGGCCACCCAGGACCAAAGGGCGACATGGTAAGAGCCCAGCTTTCCTGCCTTCCCAAGATGGGTAGGGGGTTGGCCTAGCCTCACAGGCACAGCCAAGCACTGCAAAGTGGGCCCCGCAGGGACAACAGGAGTGGCTGCCCGTGCTGGTCACTCCCCAGCTGTGTAAACCAAATGCCCTGGATCCTCACATCAATATGCAGGGAGGCGAAATGGGCAGGGGCTTCTCCATCTGAAGCATGAGGCTGGGAGATCCAGAGAGAGCGCATACCTGGTCGGTGGCACACAGAAGTCGGTGTCCAGCTTAGTGCTCTCAAACCACACTCGCGTGGGCCTTGGGAGACAAGGTTTCATCCGCACTCACAGGGGACACTTTCTGTAGGAGACACCATTTCTACTGAGCCTGAGGTCCCTCAAGGCCTCATAACCCCTTCCCAGTGCTGGCTGTGCCCTGAGCCACCCCAGGACTCCAGGGGTTCCTGCCCCACTGGGGCAGGGTGGTGCCCAGTGGATCATCTCAGCTGGGGGTGCCACATGCGCCATCCCAAAGACCCCTTCTCCTCTCCCCACGCCCTTCCTGGGAGTTTCCGCTTGGATGTTGGGCCACTTGGCAAGTCGAGAGCAGGAGCGAGGTCTTCTCTTCCGTGTCACAGCATCCCGTGGCCGCCCCCCAGATGCATCTGCCCAGGGGAATTGGAGTGCCTCAGGCCCCGAAAAGGTGGAGAGACAAGCTTTGCCCCACCTTTCTCCTGGCCCCTACCTTCTGCAGAGCTTTGGAAATAAATTTGCTGTCTCCACAGACCATCCCTTCCAGAAGGCAATGAAGGGCTGCCCACTCTCACAGTGGGCCAGGTCTCAGCAGGAACTGATAGGCCATTAAGAGCAAATGGGCCCCTGCTCCCACACTGTAGAGTGTACTTTGGTTTTCAATAAATCCCTGCTTCAAAAAAAAAAAAAAAAAACAGCCCTGGGCTGGGATGCAATTTCTGCCTCCTAGGTCCCAGGTCACACCTACACTGCGAGGGACCACCTCCTGCTCCACAGATCAGTGGGCCAGGCAGGGGTCTGGCTCATGCCTTGCTCCAAGCGCTGGTATGAAGACAACCCTTGACCCATGACAGGGCACCAAGGGAGGCAGGCAGTCTCGTGGATGGAAAGGGGGATGGCGGAGTGTTGGCTGCAAGGCCTGGGCTCCAGCCTAGCTCTTCCTAACTTGCCAGCTCCCTCTGGGCCCCAACCTGTCCTCTTGACTCAGATCCAACTAACATTTATTGAGGGTTTGCCGTGTGGTCGGCACTGGGCTAAGCACTTTGCATGACTGTCTCAATCCTCAGCGTAACTGTGCTCCAGGTCTTACTAGAATCCCTTTTGGCAGGTGTGGAAGCCAAGTCTCAGAGAGTCTAGGTAACTTGCCTGAAGTCACACAGCTGAGTGTCCAAAACAAGATCAAAACACAGTTCTCAAATTCCTTCCCTCCACGTTTTATTACCTTCCTCCCTTTCTGTTTCCCTCACTCTTTGTCAGCCTTCCTGCCACCTTCCTTCTTTTAATGCATTTTTTATGGAGTATCTAAAATGTGCTGCGCACTACTTCAGGTGCTAGGGATACAGACGGGAGCAAGAGAGACTGTCTTCGCCATCTGTAGCTCACAGTCTACCAGGGAGACATCCTTTTAAATAATCACTCACGTAACTAACAAGTTGCTTTGCAATGAGTGCTATAAAAAGATAATCCTTAGTGCCCTGGAAACCTTGGTATAACAAAAACCTCACCCAGGCCAAGGGTCGGAGATGGCTTTTCTGAGAAAGAGACTTTTGAACTAATGCCTGAAGAACGAGGATTCAACCGAGAGAAAATAGAAAGAGGGATGAGAATGTGCTTTCTGGACATGGGAGAACAGCATGTGCAAAGGTCCTGAGGTAGGAAAATCCTTGACATGTCTGCAGAACTGGAGGAAGGGCACTGGCGGCAGAAGGCCCCTGAGGCAGTGGCAGAAGAGCTGGTGCTGGAATCCAGGTCCCCCAGCAAGGTTTCCTCTCCATCACAGCTGCCTCCGCTGCAAATGCATTTCCTCCCGCCCCTACCCCGTTCCTAGGCGTGCTGTGCACATGTATGGAATAGTGGAAATCGAGACAGGAATAAACTGCCATGCTGCATTGTTAGAGAGGCATAAAGGGTTTGGGGTGCTCATCCCTTCAGTCCCAGCTTCTTTTCCTCTCTGGCAGCCTTATGCTACCATAAGGTAGCCCATGGCCCCCCAGAAGTAATAATAATGGTCATCTTCTAGGCAGCACTCTGGCATCCTCATAACAGCTTATCATCCCCACTCCATGAGAGGGGAAATTGAGGCACAGAGTGGCTAAGTACATTGCCTGAGGCCACAAAGCTCCTAAATACCAGAGCTGAGATTCAGACCCATACTATGGGGTCTTACCCCTGGATCACACCTCCTCTCAGCTGCCAGCACTTTGTCCTGGAGGAAAGGGACCCTTCCATGGGGCCCCTCTTCCTGCCCTCACTCTGCCCACACCATCCCTCTGTCCCACACACTTGACCGCCTGTCTGTTCAGGGATGAGAGCTAATTCAACAGAAAAGGCAGGCCCACCCCCTCTCTCATGAGCCCACATCAGTAGGATAGATCACCTATCTGCCTCATCAAATCCGGCAGGCCACAGAGCCATCCGATTCCTGTTTGCCTTGGCATGGGTACCCGAGCTGTTAGTTGCCAACCGCTGTCCAGCATCATTACCTTGGCCCGCTCTTCATCTGTCTGTCTCCCGCCCTAGATGCTGTCCCCTCTGCTGGCGTCCTACTGGGGCACTGGCACTCACCCTCATTGTTTAACCTGCATCCTTACCTTCAAAAGGGGGTCACCTCTGCCCCACCCACTTCACATTATTCCCAATAACCTGAAATAAGGTGTTGAAGTGTTGGGAGGACACAGTTGTACAATAGTGCAGTTGGGGGGTGGACAAGATTGGGGGTTCTGAGACTCAGGAATGACACAAGGGCTGTAAAGCAAGACCTGGACTGAATCCAAATCTCACCCACCACCCACAGGGCTGTCAGAAGAGTGAGGAGCGCCAGGCACTCACAACATGCCTAGCACACAAGAAGCGGACAGGCACCTTAGCTATGCTTCAGTAGCAGTTAGCAGAGGGCTGGTGGCAAGTGCTGAGCACATCACCCGGGGCCATGGCCCTTAAAGGGGCAGGCGCTGCCCGGCTGGAGAAAACTGGTACCATGTGTTGTTGGGCCTCGACATAATTAAGAGAAACTTGAAATCCAGATTTTTATTTGCACTCTGCTTGCTCTTAAGTGTTGGTAACTAGTTGAAATAAAACCATGTGAGATACACGAAATCCCTATGAAGACCACGACTGTCCCCTGGGCCACCATTTGGGATGTCTGGTCTCAATTGTCCAAGTCTCTGCAGTCCTGAAACTCCGCCTGCTCCTCCCCCATCACACTTATATCTCTGTCCTGACAGAGGGTGACCTGGTCACCTGTGGGCTGGGCCCGGGTTCCCTGCTGGGTGAATCATGTGCTGCTGAACTTCATTCTAAACACTCTGCCAGGCCAAGCGTGGTGGCTCACACCTGCAATCCCAGCACTTTGGGAGGCCAACGTGGGCAGGTTGCTTGAGTCTGGGAGTTTGAGAGCAGCCTGGGCAACATAACAAAACCCTGTCTCTACAGAAAAAAAAAATAGAAGAATTAGCCAAGCATGGTAGTGTGTGCCTGTAGACCCAGCTAATTGTGAGGCAGAGGTGGGAGGATCACCTGAACCCAGGAGGCTCAGGCTGCAGTGAGCTGAGATCACACCATTGCACTACAGCCTGGGCAACAGAGCGAGATCCTGTCTCAATAAAACAATAAAAGATAAATAAACACTTGGCCAGCCACATGGGCTGGGAGGGCCACATGGATGGTCCCAAAGGCCACTTCTCCCTTCCAGTGATGCTCTTGGGAGTTTCCCAGTTTGGAGGTGGCCCTGTTGGCAAGTCGGGAGCAGGACCAAGGCTCTTGCACATCACGGCATGCTGCCGCCACCTCCCGGAGGGACCCACCCATGGGGATCCACGATGCTTCAGGCCCCAAAGAGAATGGCTCTAGCCAAGTCTAGAAGCCCTGACTCCCAAGGTCTGGCCCAGTTCTCAGCATTCGGCAGAGTGGAAACAGCTGGACCTTGGCCATCAGACAAACCTGGGCTCCTGTCCCAGTGCCACCATTCACTGAGCCACGAGGCCTTGTCTCTGTCACCTCGCTCAGGAGCTGGAGTGGATACGAGCATGTCCCTCACAGGCACACACCTGAAGAGCCTCAGCTCATAAGGCGTTTGTTTTTTCCTCTTCCCTGCACCAGCCTTGGTGCAGCCTCCTAAGAGAGCCAGAGCATGCTGGGCCCTCCTCAGACAGCAAGGGTCCCTCCTGACCCCAGCTCCTTTCCTAGCCCTGCATGGACAAGACAACCTTGAAGGAAACCTCAAGATCCCTCATATTTCTTAGAGAACTCCGGAACATGGCTTCAGTTGCCAACTTCCTGCTCGCTCTCTTTTGCCGAAGGTTTCTCCAAGGCCCCCATTGTCTGAGGCACCGGCCCAGCCCCCCAGGCCAGAAGCTCTTCTGGTTCAATGGGCTTCACTGCAGCCTGGGAGGCAGGAGGTGGAATGTGCTAGTGTCTCCCAGAGGCTTGGTGCATGTGAGGCAGGGGGTCCCATGGAGCAGAAAACTCGCTGACCTCTAGGTGCAGCCCCTCCATAGCTGGCCCATGACATGCTGGTGGTTGGAGGAATGGATGAAAGATGCCATCTGTTCTTCATCACAACCCTCGTCCGGCCCACTGCGGGGTGAAGAAGCTGAGACTCTGTGGATGAGACCACACCACCTTGAATGTGGTGGGCATGGGAAGACCTAGCCATGGCTGGCCCAGCCTTCGGGATTCAGCCCCAATCCCCACCCAGGCAGGTGTCCCTGATTGCCCGTCTTCTGTCTGCCCACTGATCTGTGTATGTTTGCTTCCCACAGGGTCTGACGGGTCCCCCAGGACAGCCGGTTGGTACCTCATCCTTCTATTTCCCAGCAGAGAAGCTTCAGGTGGTTGTGACCTCAGCTTCAGTTTCTAACTCTCTCATCTCCGTCTCTTTGTAGGGACCTCAGGGACAAAAAGGAGAAAAGGTAAGAGCAGTGGAGGTTTCCTAGAGTCTCCATCTCAGGAAACGGTCTCCCAGTCGGTAGAAAGGGGTCAATAGTGGTTATTTTCAAACTTTAGTTTTAATTGACAGAACCAGGAAAGCCCCCGAGGTGCCGCATAATAGATTCAGTTGACGCCGCTCCAGGTGACATCCTTTTCTTGGAGTGAAGGGTCCTCCTGGAGCCTGGCCTGGGTGACATCCTTTTCCAGGGGTCCTCCTGGAGCCTGGCCCTCTTCAGCCTGTTTCTGGGCCCCTCCCAGCTGTCACCCCATGGTGTTCCCTGACGCCTCTGTGAGCCTCTGGGATTCTGAGGCATCAATCTGTCAACCACTGGCCTGGCCTCCTGCCCTCTCTGTCTTGTTGAATTTCTGATAGAGACTCTGCTGTGCTTGCTTTTGGGCCACTGGTACAGGGGCCTGGTGCTCCCAGCTCAGAGAAGGTGGCTTGGGGGCCCCCATGGTGCCAGCTGCTCCCATCCAGTGGCTTCTGTTCAGGGCTGTCTGGTGGGCCTGTCTAGAGGGTCAACCTTTAGCCAGGCATGGGGCATAACTCCCGACTCTGCCATTATGGCAAGTGGTGTAAGGCGAAGCTCCGCCCCTAGGCTCCATGGGGCAACTTCCAGACAGGCCCTGGAAGTTTCTTCCCTGCTGCTAGCCAGGGGCAAGGGAGGGACTTAGTTCTCCTGCCTCAGAGGGCTCAAACGAAAGCTAGAGCAGGAGGGCTGGTGAGTGGTGAGATGTGTGACATGTCCTGAAGTTCTGGGGGTGCCCTGAGAGACAGGTACCCCCAACAAGTGCCTAACACCCCCTTTCCCTTCTCTCTCCTTCCCAGGGTCAGTGTGGAGAGTACCCACACCGGGTAAGTGAACCCCTAAAATTGAGCAAGGCCCTTTGATCCATCCCTGGGGCACAGCCCCCAGCTCAGCCTCATCTCCCTGGGGTCTCCAGTTCCTAACGGATCGTGGGGGAACAGGAGCCCCCAGTGCCCTCTGCACTCAGCAGTCAGAAAGAGGGGTTTGGGGCGGCAGTGCGTCTGTTGGGAGCAGCTGATGTGTCTCTCTGGCCATGGGCTGTATGGAGCTGTTCATCATCCGTGCATGTCTGTACATCTGCCCCTTTGTACGTACGGCCGACTCAGTATGTTGGAGTCTCTTGCTTCGTGTGGGGCTCTGTGGCTCCTCTGCACATGGCCCTCTATGGCAGCGTGGCTTGTGTGAGTCCGACTCCCCACCCATCCAGCATGTGTGTGCAAGTGGGTGTGTGTGTGTGTGTGTGTGTGTGTGTGTGTGTGTGTGTGGCGGTGGGGGTGATGTCCGGCAGCCTAGCCATGGCCAAAAAAATGGGACTTTTCGATTAGTCATTGTATCAGATGATGGTGTTTCACATCCAAACCTCGATGATGGGAGATAATCAGGGACTGACTGTAGCAATTGAAGGATAAAGTCTCTCCTTGGCCTGTTTGAGAACAGAGGAAGCCCTTCTCCAAGCAGGCTGGGGATTTCAGGCTGAGATGCTTCCTCTGCCCACCCTGCCTCCTCCTTCCTTTTCCTTGCTCCACCCCAAGAAACAGAACCCAAAAGACTGCTGTTGTCCTGTTAGGAATCTTCAAACTTGTGTTCCAGCAGCAGGGTCGATCTTGGGACAGGGGAGAGCAAGATACGCACAGCTTCCTCCAGCAGGAGCCCCAGTGAGCTAGGCCCAGAAAAAAAAAAAAAAAAAAAAGCCCCTCATTTTGTGGATTGGCCTCGTTGCTCCCAGGTCTGGGATGGAGGATGAGCATCTTTAGGCCTCTCTCCCCTCTGTCATGTGCCCCATGGTGCTCAGCTTCCCTGGCTGCCCACCCCTGCCATGCAGGTCCGGCTGGTGGGATTTGGGGAGTGGAGACAGACATAAGCCGGAGCTCAGCGTCAGCTTGACTCTAGAAGGCCGTCAGGAGGGCCATGCTAGCAGGGCCTAGCCTCTGCCCAGATCCTCAGGAGGCTGGAAGGCAGACCTGAGGTCTGGGTTCCTGGGCCAGGGAACCACTGTGAGTCTGGTACGTGAGAGGCTGGGATGGGTTTAAGGCTGCGGCGGTGCTAGGCCCGGGCTGAGGAAGGCAGCCCGTCAGCGGCATGTGCTCCAGGGATGCAGGGGCCCTTGTGTTCCGGCCAGCTTGATCCTGATACAATAATAGAAGGTCAGCTGTGTTTATTTGAAACGATAGGCTCACAGGATTGTTATGTTACCCGAAAGAAAGACAACGTCCCCCGGCACAAAAGACAACACAACTGCAGACGCTTTGGTAGTGTCTCACCCGTCCTCAGTGAGCGCTTGGGGTGGGGTGGGAGCAGGGGTCTCTGCTTCTCAGCCCAACACAAGGAAAGGGAAGGGCACAGTGACAGAAGGCTGCAGAAGACCCCTGGCCACAGGGTGCAGTGAAGCCTGGCCTCATGACAGTGGCATTCTGGGGAACATGTCAGGCATGGGGTGGGGGAGTAGATTTGGGGTCCCAGCTGAGGGGGAGAGCAAGTTGATTTAGAAGAGGGTAGAAAATCAGGGGGCTTCTAGAGATCTGTTGGCTTTCCAAGGGGTCTGCAGGCAGGGTTGGGGTGGCAGGTCTTGAGGCCTGGAAGACACCAAGAGATCCAGGTGGCCCCTCCTCCACTCCAGCCTGTGGTTTCCCCACGGAGGGAGAGGAGAGGGGTGGGGAGGAGGGGAGCTGGTGTCTGTGGGCTCTCCCATCACGGTCCCTGTCGCCCTGTCTCTGCCACCTCCATCCCCTCCCAAACTAGGAGTGCCTAAGCAGCATGCCAGCAGCTCTGCGCTCCAGCCAGATAATTGCCCTGAAGGTTTGTAGGTTCTGGAAGGTCTCCGGGCCCCTCTCCACTGAGAGGCTTCCTGAACATACAGCCCAACATTGCACATCCCCAGGCCCCGGCAGCGGGAGCGGGTGGAGGTCTGTGTGCAACGACTGTCCAAGAAGGCAGCAGCTGTGACCTGGAAAGGCCACACTTGGGCTCCCGATCCCCAGCTGGGCACATTCGCAGCCCAAACAGCTCCTGGTTCTTAACACTCATCCCAGGAGTCTTGTGTGATTTAAGTACTTTCAAAAACAAGCAGCTGATGACAGTATATGCCATCTTTGTTTTCACATGGGCTCTAAGGGCCTCCTAAAACCATGGGTTGCTCAGCTTCAATGGGTAGAGGGACTAGAAGCTGCAAGAATTTCCAGAAATGAAAATCACATTAGATAATATGACTGCAATTTGCCTCCCGCAAAAACATGGTTGAGCGTTCTGGAGATATCTTTGCCCAGCCTCTATTTTCCAGGCCCTGCAGCCCCAGGGTGAGCCCTCAGCAGCACTTAGCATGTGCCCATACTGGCCGCACCCTCAGCCAGCTCAACTCCCGGGGAGCTGGGCTTGGCACTGTCCTTGACCACCCTCCCCAGATGCGCTGACACCAGCCTTTCTTGCTCAACCAAAAAAAGAACCCACCAGCCGCACACCAGCCCAACTTCAAGTACCAATTTCACGGGCCCAGTGGTTCCCTGGCCAGACCCTCTGAGTTGGCTCCCTTCTGTCCACCAAGCAGGGATGGGTGGGGCTGGCAGTGCAATTTTGGGCTGCATGTCCAGCAGCCTCTGCAGCCCAGCATGGCCACGGAGGGCAAGCCTGGCCATGGGGGGCCATTGTCCCATTCCGGGGGCTGCTGGTCAACACCCCAAACTCTGACCTGGAGGCCGAGGCCGGGTGTGGACTGAGGGCCACAACTCCTCCCAAGGGACGGCTGTGCCATTCAAGGGCAAGCTCCGCTCTGCACCCTCAAGCCATGAGAGTGCCCTGTCCACTCCTTCCCTCCCACTCCTCATGTGCACGCTAATCTCTCTTCTCTCTTCCTCTGCTCCGGTCCCTCTTGGCCGCCCTGCCCTCCTGGCGACTTTTGGCATCGATCTGAATACCTGTGATCTTTGGCCTTTGCCCTCTGGCCCTCCAACTCATCTTTCTCCTCAGCTGCTGCCTCTCCTCAATTCAGTGCGACTGGCTCCACCCCCGGTCATAAAAAGGCGGACATTCCAGGTAGACACCTCCCGTTTGTCCAGACCATGTGTGGCTTTCCCAAGGGGCCTGGCAAGCCTGCTGGGGCTGCAGACAAAGCCAGAACCTCACTCTAATTCAGCAAAATTAAATTAGACAAAAATAGGCCCACGTATACCATAGACATGGAAATACACAACACACAGGACCCAGAAGACCCACAACTATCACCACACAATGATTACTCACAACAGCCACCAACAAAAGCTGTCAGTGTGTGCCAGGCACCCTGTTACCCAGTTCGCAGGCCTGCTTATATTTCATTCACCAACAGTTTTATGAATTAGGCATGATCATCCTTATTTCATAGACGAGGAAATCAAGGCTCAGAGAGGTTAACCAAGTTGCCAAGGTCACACAGCCAGTACATTGCAGAGCAGGGATTTGTACCCAGTCTCTCTGCCTGTTACTAGCTGTGTGATTTGGGGAAAGTCACTTGACCTCTCTGTGTCCCAGCTTTCTCATCTATAAAATAAGGATAATAACAGTGTCTATTTCACAGGGCTGTTGTTGATATGTAAAGCACTTGGAATAGTTCCTGGCACAGTTTAAGAGATATAATTGTTAGCCGTTATTATTACTATTATCCATATTTTGGAGACAAGGATGAGGCTCGGAGAAGTGAATTGATTTGCCCAAGGTTATACTAACAGTAAGAGGCAGAACTGAAACTGGCCTTGAAGCAGAATTGAAATTGAAGTCAGGTCTTCAGACCCCACATCCAGGGCTCTCTCAGCTGGACCTACCTCCTCTCTGCTTAGAAATGCAGACTGCTTAGCATCTGATCCCTCGTAACCTGAGTTTGGGGAGCAAGGGCATTTGTGGAGGGAATGTAGTCCACAACCCACATGGTGAGCAAGTGCTTCCTTCTTTCTGCCTTCCTAACCCAAGGGGGCTGGGATAGGAGCAGATCACAAAGAACAAAGCCATCTGGCCTCTGCTCTTCAAGAGATCACAGCTTGATTCCAGGCCAGGTGGCCCGTGGCTGCCCCCGTGCTCCTCACCTTTCTCATGCTGCACTGGGTCCCCCGCCTGGCACAGGGATGCTAGCAGTGGCAGGGCTCTGAGCTGCTGTCTACAAGCCTGACTGTAGAGCCTTAAGCAACCATCCGGCCTGACTCAGGAGTCAGGAGCCCAAGGTCCTGGATGTTCAGGCACCTGATTGAACAAGGCTGAAAAATCCCTCCAATTAACGGCTAAAAATACAGAGGGACACGTGACTCCAGTGCCACCCAAGCCTACAGGCCACATATCACATTACGCCTGGCCAAATCCTCGAGAGCCTCCGTGTGCCCGAGCACTCACCGGAGCCTGGCTACTCAGGAGGCCCACTGGCAGCTCCGAAGCACCAGGCCCACCTCTGTCACCCACCCCAGCCTGTGCCGGACCCCATTCCAGGAGAGCTGAGTCCACACTCTCAGAATAGCCATTCTCCTGGACCCCAACAGCGACCGCCCTCCCTGCCTTAGTTGTATCAGCTGTTCTTTGTTGAGCCCTCGCTAGGTTCCAGGCATTGTTGTGAGAATTCTATGCAAATTATCCCATGCATTCCCCACAAGAGCCACCTCATTATCCCCTGCTTTGCAAAGGCAGAAATCGAGAGGGGTGCAGGATCCCATCCAGGCCACTGCATGTTACTGCCTCCTTTTCAGGAGCAAGAGGTGGTTAAGCCAGAACTTTTTGTGCTACCCTGACCTGGTTTCCAAAGTAGAGAAAGAAGAGGAGGCACCTCTGAGCTGCCTGCTGCAGATTCTGCCTTCAGAATCAGGTTTTTGTATGCTCTCAGCCACTATGGGACATAAAAATGCTTGTCCATTTTCTATCAACAAGCCAGTATTGATTTTACAGACTCTGCAAGCCGCTTAAACATCGGGACTAAGAGTCATTGAAAAAGGAAGCTTTATATGAGATACGATGTGCTTGGCAGATGGTGCTGGAGGTCATTTCCAACATGCAGAAAGAGTAGACAGTGAGCCCTTTTTGCTGGGGGCTTACTTGGAAAGAATAGGAAGAGTCTGCTGTTCCAACTTTGGGTCCTGGCGCCACCCTGAATTCCCATGTGACTTTGATCAGGGAATTCAACTTCTTGGAGTCTCAGTTTTCACTTCTGGAACATAAGACTTCTGACGTTGTGAAGATTCTAGAATTTCACAGTCAGAAAGGACCTCAGGAGTTTTCTTGAGACTAAGCTTCCCCCATCTTGTGAATGTAGAAAACCCATGAAAAATATAAACACACAAAGTACAGGATTCCGAGGAGGTTCTGGGACCCAAGCAGCGGAACCAGATTTAATGTGGTTGAAAAGGAGGCTGCACTGGTCCCCTCTTAAGGCCTGAGGCTTAGTGAAGCCTTTCTCGGTTCAGAAGAAACACTGACACCTGAGACTTATCGACAACCAACATGCAGCTGGGTGGGGGACCTGCAGTCACGGCAGCCGCCAAAGTGATTTCAGCACCTGCCTCCTCTGCCATGGACACCCTGAGCCCTAAAGTGGCTTCTCAGAGGGTGTGGCAGGATAGGGCCCAGGCCCCAGAGTGACACTGCGAGATGCCATCCGCCCACAGGTTTTCCAGTCAAAAGATGGTGCAAGCAGGTCTTGCTGAAAGTTTACATTTCTCATTCCCAGGTTGTGCTCTCCTATTTATGACCACCACTTCCCTCTAGAGTTTGCAGCAAGCGTCATCAGCTGCCTTCCTCACATGGGGAAGCAGGAGTCCCGGTGTGTCACAGGGCCTTGCTGAGATCCTCTGAGAAAGGTGGGCCGGCCTGGAACTCTGGCCGCCTGCATCCCCCAGCCTCTACCCTGGAGCTCCCACACCTGCCAGGAGGTTCTGCTTCAGCCCATCTGCAGGGATGGGCCCCTCCTCACAAGAGCTAAGCCCAGATTGATCCCAGAGAGGTCATTTAGAAAATAACAAACCAAGGAGCCAGGGTTGGTTTAGATCTAAGATGACTTTGTGTTGCCCCAGCCCTGAGATCTGGGTCACGTGCACTAGGCCGTCTCCTCCTCCTGGGGGATCATGATGCTATCCCTACCTCCCTGGGCTCACAGTCCATCCTGGGGACAGGTATGGTGGGAAGGCTGGGCTCAGAACAGCCTCCCCACATAGCATAAAGCATTTCCACACAACTTCTAAACTCTTTCAATGAAACCAAAGATTGCAGGCTCAACTGCCCTCCGAGGCCAGGCAGATCACCTAAGTAACAGAAGCAGGCTGTGTGAGAGAAGGGCTAGGAGGGAGAGGACAAAAGCAGCCGGAGAACTCAGGCCCCACTTAACGGGCAGCCACTCCCTGGACGTAGGAATGTGGGCCCAGCACAGCCAGGGTTCCCAGTGTTTCATCAGAAGCCACCAATTCAAATTTTGTACGTAAAGTCTCTTGCTCCGTTGTTTAGTGAGCCAAACAAAATTCCATGGGCTTTTGACCTAAGGATCCCATTTGATCCTCTGGGTCAGACAGTCAAAGACAGCAAAAAGCTGAGACAGGAAACGGGGGCTATTGTTTCCATTCTACGGCTGAGAGGCTGGGGCTTAGGGAGACCTGTGCCTCGCCACACAGGGAGGGTGACACAGGCAGGCCCAGGCTGAAGATTCAAGCTATCTAGCCAGGCTGGGAGCAGGCCTTTGGTTGGGCCAGGGGCTGTCTCCCACCTGCTCCTCTGCCTCTGCCCCCACAGAATGTCTCTCCGCAGCCAGTCCTCTTTGGAAGCCCCACCTTCAGGGATCTAACATCTTGGCATTCTTCTCACTGCCACCAGCTGCTGCATGTCATCACCACTACCACAGCATCATCACCAACATGCCGCCCCCTCCTCCCCCCACCACCACTGCCTTCCCAGCAGAAATCACAGCAGGCCTTCACCGGGTGCATGGCCTGAGGGTGGGGGCTGGTCTGCAGCTCTGGGGGCCTTCCCTCTAACATTTGTTTCCATGAACCTCAGGGTGAACAGAGCCAAGCCAGCATCCAAGGTCCACCAGGGCCCCCAGGCCCCCCTGGACCAAGTGGACCTCTGGGGCACCCAGGACTGCCAGGACCCATGGGGCCACCCGTAAGTATTCCCTTCCTCTCTCCTTCAAGACTTGTCCCAAGAACTCTCTGGAAACCTCCAAACCTTGAATAGGCAGTGGGTCCCCTACAAAAAGCAGAAATGCCTTGGCAGGGCCATTGGATGTGGGTGAACCATGCAAGGGGCTATTCATCCCCAGCACACTCACCACCCGTTGCACTCTGGCTCTGAAACACAGCCTGGGCCATGTCCGCTGCCTTCCAGGGAGGAGACCGCCAACGACCTGCCCCGTTCCCAGCCCCAGCAGAGAGGAATTTGGAAAGAGAATTCCCAAGGGCACTTCTGATGGCTATGCCTGAGCCCCTTAGGAAAACCTGAGTCAGGGGCAGTGGGTTTTGAAGGAGGTAGTGAGGGGTCATCCGACTACCTGGCACCCCAATGAACAAGACTTCCAGGGGTGTGTGCAGGTTTCACACTGCTGGGCCACCTGCCAGCTGAGCTGAAGGCCCAGTCAGCCAAGAGCCCTGCGCCAAGCCTGAGGATGCATCAAGCCTGCAGGGCCTGCAGGGCCACTGCCTGGAGGACTCCAGAGAGGCCAACTGGCACCCCTTCAGGCTGGACCACATTCAAGTGACAGGTCAAGCCCAGTGGTCACCAAGTCACCCATGTTCAAGCCCTGGCTAAGACTCCACTCTTTCTCAGCCCAATTTATACAACAAAGCCCCAGGACAGAATAATTCAGTGGGTACCTGGACTTCAGAGAAAACGGGTCTTCCTCCCACCCATAAGACTAATGTTATTGGAGAGGCAGGTAAAGGGCAAAATGCTTTTTAAATAATGTTTTTCCCATGTGGTAGAAAAACCAAAACAAAACCTGTTTTTCCTTCTTATGACAAAAGCACCATAAATTCATTGTGAAAAGAATGGAACATAGACAAAGAAACATAATGTTTGTGCGCATCTCTGATAGTTTTGCTGGAATAGAGTCCCAGAGGTGGAATCCCAGAGGCCAGATGTCCCCAACAAATAGCACTCCGTGTGTACGGCCACATTCTAGATGGCCTGGTTGCATGTCTGGGCCCCTTGGCTGCCCAGCTTTCAATCTCGAAGCTTGTTATAGGGTCTCCCTGGGCTGGGCCATAGCTATGGCCGAACAGGGCACCCACCTTGGCTGGGAAGGCCAGCACAATGACCCCTGCAATGCTTGACCCCTACAATGAATTTTTAATTTTTCCACAATTTCTCCCCAGCACCCCACAGAGGGGGGATTAGTCTTATTTCCACCAGTTTTCAGATGGGAAAACCTGAAAGGAAGGGAAACTTAGGAAACGGAACCAAACTAAGGCAAGAAAACCAAAAAGCGCTCAGAATTCACTTTTTGCTGACCACTGCCCTTTCCACCCACCCCCCTGCTAACACTTTGGGCTCTCACTCACTGAACCCAAGCCAGGTGGCTTTCTTTGTTAGATTGTTTATAACAACAACAACAACCAAAAAAAGAAAACCAGAGAGCATGTTTCTTAAACCAATTGCAACAGACCAGACTCAGGCATCATGGCTTTCTCCAGCCCACGTTTGCTGTCCACACCTACACCCAAGGCTGCGGTGGAGCCAGCCTTCCCTGGCCTCTCCCTCGACTCACACCACCTCACTGTGGCCAGCTGCCATGCCCACAGCACCCTGGGCAGAAGGAGACAGAGGGCTCCTCCGCCGGCAGGCAGGACCAAGGGCAAAACCAAGGCTCTGCTGGGCAAGGCCAGCTTTCTAGGGAGGGGTTCCAATTAGGAGGTGGGTGAATGAGGATCTGGACCAAACCACACTGTCAATTTAGCATGATGCCGCTGACCTACTTTCCATGGGCGAGCACAGCAGAGTTGCCCACGGCGCCCACATGGCTGCAAAGAGGGACATAAGCCTGTTATCCCCACGTGCCCTCAGCAGGTTTCAGATCCCCTTCTGGGGTCCGCTATCGCTGTTGGCTAGCATGCCTATTCTCTTGCCATAGCTACTGGGGGCTACTCTGCCCCTAGGGTCCACTGTAAGTATGGCTAGCCCCAACCATTTACCAGTGGAAACCAGCTCTACTCACCTTTTGTTTTTTTTTTTTTTTTTGCTTTCACAGGGCTTACCTGGGCCTCCTGGACCAAAGGTGAGTGTCCTTCCGGGTGATGTGTTGAACAGGTGGGAGAATTCCCTGACTGAGGCAGGAGCAGAGAGGGATCTCAGCTGAGAGATGGATCAAGCTTGACCCACTTCCAAAACACCACCCTCCTCTTAGGAACTAATTTGATTTCAACAAGAATTTCACTTCTTGTGTGCCCAGGCCAATGAAGCAAGTGCTACGGGCCTGCATTGAAGGCACAGTCCACCATCTGAGGAGCATAGTGTCTAGCTGGAAACTAAGCTCATGCCCAGAACACCGTCACAATATCCAAATAGAATAATGTTTTATGAGGTGTCAGAATCGGAAGAGACCTCTAGGGTCATCCAGTCTCCAGAGAACCCTCACCCAGAAGCCCACAATGTCAAACAGGCTCTCCCTTTGAAGCTGGGGACCCTGGGGCTCTGGGGACAAGAAGATGCCAAGCACTGATTGTGCCCAACTATTTTATACATGCAGAAGCTGAGAGCCCTGGGGGAAAGTGGCTTGTCCATGTTCAGTGGAATCAGGTCTCCTGGGTCCCTACCCAAGTGACTCTTCCCACCATTCCTCAGCCTCTGCAAAGTGGAGCTGGTTCTCAAGAGTAGAACAATCTATGTTGGCCTCAGAGGAAGCTAAGAGCTGTTGCTCCTAGGAAACCTGGAGATGAATGTTGAAGGGGCAGTGGGGCTTGGAGTCATTGAGAGGAAGAGGGATGGTATTGCGTGGGGAACGGCACAAGTCAAAGTTTGGCAGTGGGAAAACCTCTTTAATAGCCTTCTCTTTATTTCCCCAGGGAGACCCAGGGATCCAGGGCTACCACGGCCGGAAGGTAAGATGGAGGAGAAGGATCCAAGTGGGGCAGGACTTTGGACAAAGCAGTGGCCTACTGGACCTCAAACCCAAGAGGGTCTCTCCCTTCCAACCTAGATGGCTGTGCCTGTACAGAGGCAGGCCAGGTTCTCACTGGCCCCCCGAGGGCCTGATAAGTGGGAGCCAGATTACTGGGATCCAGCTAGGCAGAGTTCTTTCTGTGCTGAGCAAGGATGTAGGACATGGAGGGGTCCAGCTCTCACGGGCCAGAGAGTCAGAAGCACTCCTGCACAAATAACCCCAGTGAAGGCAGACTTTATTAAGTGCTACTGTCACAAGGCATGGCGTAATTAAAGGAGATGGAGAGACAAATTTCAGATTGAGAGAAGTTTGGGAAATATTATGGGAGAAGACAGCCTGAGAACTCAACCTTGATGAATGGGTGGAGGTATCAGTTATCTATTGCTGTGTAACAAACCATTCCAAGTTTACTGACTCTCTGTCACAATTCTGTGGATTGACAGTCTGGGAATTCTGCTATTCTCACCTGGGCTCACTCATGCAGTCACACCAAATGACAGCTAGAAGGATGGGAGGGGACAAGATGGCCCCATTCACATGTCTGGTGGTCAATGCTGGCTGTGGGCTGGGGGCCCCTGTTCTCCACATGGCCTCTTATCCTCCAGGAAGCTAGACAGACTTCCTTACAGCACAGCAGATCCAGGGCAGCATTCAAAATGGGCAGGTCCCAGTGCATAAAGACTTGTCACATATCTGCTTGTATCACATTTTCTAATGTCTTATTGGTGTGGGAAGAGTCTTAGGCTCTACTTGTTCATTGGAGGAGTAGAAAGCATTTGTGGCCTTGTTTTTTTGTTTTTTGTTTTTTGTTTTTTGAGACAGAGTCCCACTCTGTCACCAGGTTGGAGTGCAGTGGCGCGATCTCAGCTCACTGCAAAACCCGCCTGCCAGGTTCAAGTGATTCTCCTGCCTCAGCCTCCTGAGTAGCTGGGACTACAGGTGCGTACCACCACGCCCAGTTAAATTTTGTATTTTTGGTAGAGACGGGGTTTCACCATGTTGGCCAGGATGGTCTCAATCTCTTGACCTCGTGATCTGCCCACCTCGGCCTCCCAAAATACTGGGATTACAGGCGTGAGCCACCACGCCCGGTTGTGGCCATTTTTAATCTACCACTGTGGGCCTTCAACCAGAAAATATGAATGGAAACAATATTTTAGATAGGTAAACAATTTGAGCAAAGACCCAGAAGCAGTCATTACCATAACTATAATAGCAATAATAATTTTATGGTAGTCACTACTTACTGAACACATACTATGGTCCAGGCACTGTCTTTCAACACAAACTGCATTATTTTTAGCCCTAAAAGCACTCTGTGAGGCTGGTATGACTATTCTCCTATTTTAAAAATGAGAAAACTGTGTGTCTTGGTCCATTTCATGTTGCTATAACAGAACACCACAGACTGGGTAATTTATAAAGACAAGAAACTTATTTCTTACCATTGTGGAGGCTGGGAAGCCCACGGTCAAGGAGCCCATATCTGGTGAGGACCTTCTTGTTGTGTCATCCCGTGGTGGACAGTGGAAGGGCAGGAGAGGGCGAGAGAACACGAGCAAGAGAAGGCTGGGCTTGCTTTTATAACAAGCCCACTCTCGCAATCACATACCCACTCCCACAATAACTAACCCACTTCCACGATAACTAACCCACTCCCACAATAACTAACCCATTTCCATGATAACCAACCCACTCCCACAATAACTAACCCACTCTCACAATAACTAAACCACTCCCATGATAACTAGCCCACTCCTGCAATGACAAACCCATTCCCACGATAACTAATCCACTCCCACAATAACCCACTCTTACAATAACTAATTCACTCCCACAATAACTAACCCGTGATAACTCCCACTCCCATGACAGCAACATTAATTTATTCACGAGGACAGAGCTGTCATAATCTAATCACCTCCTAAAGGTCCCACCTCTCAACACTGTTGCACTGGGGATTAAGTTTCCAACACAAGAGCTATAGGGGATACATTCAAACTACAGCACTGGAGATTGTCCAAAGTCTCCTGGCTCATAAGTGGCAGAGCAGGAGTTCAGTTCCAGGTCTGGGTCCTTCCCATGGTGCCACCTGCTGTAAAGAACACAACCCTGCCCTCCAGACCCTGGCTGGGAAGCTGCTAGAGCCTTCCAAGAGGAGAAAAGAGGCAGGAAGGAAAGGCAGCAGCAGGAGAGGGGCAGAAATGTTGGAAGGGGAAGAATCACTCCCTGCAAAGCACATTCCTCGCACGCTGCAGTCAGGAGGTTGCCATAACCACATGGCTTTATGGGTGCCTGGTGAATGAAATGGCAAGACCTGAGAGATCTTTAATTAGTTCTATATAAACTAAGACATTTGTATTGTATCAGGAAGTGGAAATCAGCCCCCGCAGTTGCCTCTATCCACTCACACAGACTCATAAAATTTACTGCCTCCTGGTGCAACGCGGGGTCGGTTTTTCATTAGCAGCCGGGCCAGCTCTTTCAAGCTGTGAAGGAGTTGCAGGGCAGCAGAGGGTCTCCAGGCATCACGGCGATGCCCTTGGCTGGCATTATACCATGACAGATGTCTGCATTCTGCTGCAAACTGCAAGACTGATTCATCCAGAGAGGGGCATGGGGTCTGCTGTCCTGAGTACGGAGAATCCTCTGCTTGGGGTTAGGGTGTCCTGATGCTAGAGGGCCTGTCCCGGGAGAGTGGCGATCCTAGACTCAGACTGTAGGAAGAAACACTTAACCTAGGCTACATTGAATTTGCAGAGAAGATCAGTGTAGCCCTGCTGATGGGGGAGCACTTCCTGTCCCCAGGACGCGGGAGATTTGCTCAGAGCCTCCCTGCTCTAGTGCGGAAGGAGGATCATACTTCTTTTGCATGACTAGAAGTAGAGCAAGTGCCAATGAATAAACTCTACGAGAAGAGCAATTCCAGCTCCAGAAGAGGGAGCTTCCTAATCACCAGATGCCTTGGGAAGGTGGGAGGGAGTTCTGGTCACCAGAGGTGTTCAATTAGAGGCTAGATAATGACTGGTCCAGGATGTGTTTAGAGAAGTCTCTATATCAGCTGGGAGACTGGATTAAAATCCCTGCCAGCTCAGGGAAGCCATAGCTTCATGGGGACAGAGGTGGCTTCATACCCTTAAGAGAGGAGCAGCTCTGAGCCTTGAGCCCTGACCTTGAGAGGAGGCTCTGTCTCCTTGAACCTTCGTCCACGCCTTTTCTCCGTCCACATCCAGGGCTTGTCAGAAGCATCCCCACTCCTAGGTCTCACGAGGCACTGAGGAGAAGACCCTTCCCCTTCGTGCTGGACTCTTGCCTCCCAGCCCTTCTTTCTCTGCCAAACCACCCTCTCTGCTCTTCTCCAGTGGCCTCTTCTCATGGAATCTGGAGGGGCTGTGAGGCCATCATGCCCCATCACCGCCTCTCTGGGTCACTAGAAGGTTCCCGTTGCCTCCACCGCTCCCAACCTATCACTGAGTCTTTTCAGTAGGTGCCACTGGAGCCACTAGCCTTGCAAAGCCAACAACCCATGGCTGGTCTGGGCACCCTTTCCTCTGTGCTGGCCTTTATCTGCTGGGACCCTTATCTTGCCACCAACTCTCCACTGCCTCCAAGTCCACCAAAGGCCAGAGGGCTGGCACTGGGAACTGTGACCAGCAGCAGACGGCCCGTCACCAAGGACTTGAGGTCATTCCTTGGGAGGCTACAAGTGCCTCTCCCATTGCCCCAGCCTCACCGGGATGACAAATGTCTTGACGCTAGTGATCACCATGGTCAGGCAGAAGTTTGTTCCCCTCTGAATCTTGTGATGAAGTGATTTTTCATCTTTGGGCAGTACAGCAATATTTCACATCTCTACTTTAGAAAGTTCATTTTTTCAAACTTATTCAGTTCTTACCATGGCTCAGTGGTTAGAGCTCATTATCCTGATTGTATAAATGAGAAAGGTTAATACTTGGCCCAAGGTTGCGCAGCTGGTAAACAGCCATGCTGGAATTAGAAACCAGGCCTCATCAGTCCAAGCCCTGTGGCCAGTCTGTCTTTGCACCCTGGTGCAGAAGTTGAATGTCTGCTCAGGGGACTCACCCCAGGCTAAGCTAACTGCACAGACCAACCCTCCCAACCTCCGCCTACTAATGGTTTCTCTGGGATGTGGAGGGCTGTTCCCCCACCTCCCTTCTTTTGCCCATCAGTCCTCTCTTTAATTCTTTCCTCCATGCTGTGCTCTCTGCTTGGAGTAAGGCCCAGAGAGGAGGCACTAACATGAAGGGTGGCTTGGTCTCAGGGACTGGGAAGATGAGTTTGGCCTCCCCCACCACCCTGGGGAGGAACAGTGCCAGCAGCTGGGGATGCCAAGCTGAGACAGGGGCCATGTGACTGCCTCTTGAGGTCAGGATGTGAGCAGGACCTGTGGGGTAGCTGATGGGCCCCAACGTGAGCTTCCTTGCTTCACCCCAGAGATCTGACCCACTTGGAGGGACGGACACCTTTCTGACACCATAGGCTCTCAGCCTATGAAGTTTGCTAATGTCCACCACCATCCCCAGCAGCTGGACTGGGCCTGGCATCCTCTGAAAGGCCAGCCAGACCCACAAGGTAGGCTTCTCCACCAGTTCCTTGAGATAAAAGCCCAGTGTGGTCAGTGGCCCCTGTGCTGCCCCCATGCCCCAGTTGGAGCCAGCCCTCCCGCCTAGAGACTGTGAGTATTGTTGTGCACCCATGTGGTATCTATTTGATCCAAATTTATGACACTGATCTACTTTAAATATGTTGCAAGATGCAAAGCGTGTTTAAAACATTACAACCTTGGCTCTCTGTCAAGAGGATTGACGAGTATTGTCAGATTGTATGTGGATCACAAAACCTGGTGAGAGCTTATCTCTAAGTACATCAGAGCTGGTCTGTTTGTCTCACTTTGGGGGCGCGTTTGATGTCTGTGGTGGTCTGGATGTTAAGCCTCAGGGTTTGCATGAAGGACCATGGCTGAAACACACATTCCCCTCTTTCAGGCTGTGGGTTTCAGACCAGAGGAGGAACATGAGGGCTTCAGGCTAGAGCTGCTTGCAACTGCAGCTACCCCTCCTGGAGGCCAGTGGGGCTCTCCAGAAACAGGGATGCCCTGGGGAGGAGATGGGATGGGCCCTATGATGAGATGGCTAGAGGGCTGGGGAAGGGCATGGGGACAGAACCCATGCACCCGGCCATCTCAGCCTTCATTCTGTGGCCGTGCTGGCCCTTCTCCTTGCCCCTTCTCAATCCTTCAGCCAAAGGGCATGAGGATTCTGATCTGCCAGCCAGAGCAAGGGCCCATGTGGTGGACACATTTCTGTAGAATGATAACTCGTGCAATTGTAACTACCTTACTGGCCTCTTCAACAAGCCAGGCTATGTACTAGGCACTTTGCATGCATGAACTTATTGAATCCTTGTAATGACCCTGTGAGGTAGGTTTCACTCAATTCCCAACTTATGGACCAGCATACTGAGGTTCACAGAGACCATTTTCCCCAAGGTCCACAGCGAGGAAATAGAGAAGCCAGGTCTGTGTGATCCCAAAGCCTTGCTCTGAATGACTTTACTATCTGCCTCTTAGCAGCCCTTAGGGACGCCATGGTGATTTCCAGTAGACCTTCCCCCAGACCCCTCCATAAATGGAAGGAAAGGATGTAGCAGCTGAGCTGTTTTCGTTCTTGTAAGAGAAGGCTGGATTCAGGTCTTTCTCTGAGCCTGCAGGCTCTCTGGGAGCAGTGTCTGCAGAGTCCGCAGCAGAGAACGGGGTGTACTTGGTGTGTTACTCTTGCCAAAGAATTAAGGAAGTGGAGTGCTTTGCCCATTGGCACTGACTTCACCCAAATGAGTCCCCCAGGGAGTTGGAATGGTTTCAGGACTCCAGTAAAGCCTGGAGGAGGCAGTTTGCCCCAACCTTCCACGACAGCTATTCCTGAAACCTTCCTGCACCCCTCCTGCTCTTGTAGGACCTGAGTAGCCCATGCTGTTCCCACTCCCACTGAGTGCTCCGTGCAGAGGGAAGCCATAGATGCAGGAGCCTGCTAGTGCGGGGACAGCATTTTCTTTGAAAGCTATGAAATCCTAGTGGGGACATCCAGACTATTCGCATAAAAGATAAGAAAACTAAGATCTGGGCCTCTGATCCGAGACCTTGTGGAGACTAAAGCGACCCCAGCCCCCACCCTGAGCACTCTGGGCTCTGTTTTTCATGCACTCCAAAGTCCAAGATTAATTAGAGCTGACTTTTCTTTTTGGAACTAGCTACAAAATCAACCGATCTCAAATTGAGATTACAAGCCAGCTGCCCTTCCAAAGCCCTGGCCTTCAATGGGGCACCCAACCCCGGTAATTCCCCGGATCACTTCCTGCCGGCCCTAATTACCAGAGGACCTGGAATTTCCGCAGTTCTGGTCCTCTCTGGTGTGGAAGCTGGCTGGAGCAGGGAAGCGGGAACTGAGCTGCCTTTTTCCCGGAAGGAAGACCTGGGAACTCTTTACAGGGAGAAAACCATTAGCCCTCCACACCTGGCTTTTCTGGCCTAGGGAAAAGACCCTGGTCCAGGCTTCAGGCTTGAGCCGTCCGCCGACCACCATCCCTCCACCCCCTCCCTGCAAACTCCCCACACTCTCAGGCAGGCCTTCCTCCTCCGTTACAGAGAACAAAGAGCCTGTGCCACCAGATGCATTTGCTCAGGGCCTTCCAACCCAGACCTGGCTGCAGCAGAACCCAGGCCTAATCTTAGAGAACTTCGTTTACTTCCCCGTGCTTCCCTGGCCTGACTTTGGCTGGGAGCTGACCTTAAAGCCCCCTTCCTTCCTCTAGACTGTGCTTTCTTGCCAAGTCGCTGCCCAGCTTGTTCAACAAACAGTAAATCGCCAATTAAGAGGCTACTCCCACAGGAGCAGAGCATGGCTGGTTTATGCTCCAAGGAGCTCCCTTCCGTTCCATCATCTCTGTAAAGGACGCATCCTCCCACCTGGAATCTGGGACCAGAACAGAGGACCTATCAATGCTGTGTGGTGTTCAGGGGCAGGGCCCAGCTGGGGAGTCTGAGTGGCAGCCTCAAAATCAGGGATGGGACAGGCCTTCAAGGCCATTCAAAGCAAATGCCTCTCTACCCACTTGTGCTCCCCTAGAGCCTTCTCAGGCACAGTGACTACAATCTACTCCTTCCTGCATTGGTTCTTGGCACTGAGGTTAAAAAGCCAGCCTTGCAGTGGGGTGGCTGGATGTTGGCCCGGGAGTCACAGCTTCTGCCATCACACCATGCACATGGCTGAGACCTTTTGTAAGGCTCAGAGCACCCACTTCTCCAGCCCAAGTAAGGCGACTGAGAGCCCCCAGAGGAACCTCTGAGTCCCTTCTGGGGAGACAAGAGGAGGCAGAGGTAAAGGAGGTGAATCGAGGCCTGTGGGCTTTACTGGACTAAGTGAGCCAGGCCCTCCAAAAACCAAGACAGTGATGAGTAAGTGGATGGAAACTGAGCACAGTTACTAAGACACTTTTTAAACAGGAAAACCTAGGAGGGGAATTAGAAAAGAAGGAGCCCCTAGACAGGCTTGCACAAAGACATGCCCCAAGGAACAGCCCTCTGAACAGAGGTGAGCCACCATCCTCCTCGGGCAATAACCACCCCCACTCCCTCCCCCTGCCTCCTGCACATGGGCCCCGGCCACAGCGATGCTGGAGTCCTTGATAATGACTCTCACCTCACCATCTTCCAGGAACCAATGTTTCTGGCTTTAGGAGAAGCCCCGTTCCCCAGTTCAGAGGTCAGGCAGGGGCAGATCCCTAGAGACAAGCCCTGGGGAGTGAGCCTAATGAGAGTGGAGTGAGCAGCAGAGCGAGGTCAGCTGGGGGAGGCCAGTGGGGGCGCCCCTGCTTCCTGCCAAGCAAGGGGGTGGGAGGGACGGAGGCCCTGCGATGGGGATCAAGGAAGCCTGGGTCATTTGCAGAATTAAGAGAATTGACCCAGAGAGGAGGGAAGGGGCGAAGGTCAGCCACCCTAACAAGGAGGGCTGCCTCCCGAGGAGGCTCCCGGGGCTCTGATTTCCCCGAGTGCCTGACTGTGTCTTTACACACTCACATCAACAGGGGCTGAGGACAACCCCAATTAGCCTGGAGACTCTCACACTCTGGGGTTTTGCTCTGCACAGTTTCTTCTGGGATTGGAGACAGAAGCCCAGAGACAAGCTTGAAGCAGACGCCACCTCCTCCCTGCAGGAGCACCCCTGTGGGTAGGAGGAGGGGAGAGCAGAGACCCACTGAGACCGCTCCTAGAGCTGCATTTTTAACCAAAGCTAAGAGTCCCTTCCCACTCCACAGGTCCTTTTTCTGGAGCTACCAACCAAGCCAAATGGCACCTCTCCAGCTTTGGCCTCTCTCCTTCCAAAGGGCGTGCAGGGGAGCAGAGACAGGGCTGGGGTGGGTGGGAAGAGACAGGAGTGCCAGTGGATAGGAGGTATCTGATCTAACCTCACTTTGCAACCAAGAACCCTGGACCAGTGGGAGAAAGTGGCTTATCCGTGGTCACTTGCACTCCCAGCCCAGCTCCCCGAATTGGACGTGGGAAGAAGAGGGCAGGGGCGTTGGGGGGAAAGCAAGAGAAAAGATAGAGAAAGTGGAAGAGAGGGATGACGGGGGCCTCGGAATAGTCAAGGACTCCCAAGCTGACCTCCCACCTGCACCCACACCAGAGGACTGTGGAGGCCTCTGTACTGAGTCAAACTGGTTTAGTCATTCAGAATGTTAGCAGGGGGCCCTCCAAAGGAAAGAATGACAGGAGCCCTCAGCTGGTACTACTGAGAGGGCTTGGAGACCGCTGTGGCCGGAGTAGCCAGACTTCAGATGAGGTACTGTCGTGCCCTCTGCCGGCCGCAGGGCAGCTGTGCACACAGGCAATGAGCTTTTCTGGGCATCCTGCGCTGAGCTGCCCCCACACACCGACCCCTGCACTCTGATGTGCCACAGACCTAAGGAACCCCCTTCCCCAAGCAAAGAGGGGCTCTGCTCTGCTTTAAGGCTGTTTGATGGAAGCAGACAGAACATCAGTCCATCTGATGTTTGGGTTGGCCAAGAGAAGTGAGCACCTTGGCATACGGACAACAAACTATCCAAAGCCCTAGGCTGCACGACCTTGGCAATCTTACCTGGCCTCTGTGAGCCGCGGTTAGCTTACCTGTGAAATGAGAATAACATCCATTCCCACATTGGAAGGGATTGTTGGAGGTGGAATAGAGGAAGGTTGTAAAGCTTTTCAGTCCAGGGCAGACACATGGCAGCTGCAGTAAGTGGCTGTGCCCTTCTCTCTCAGTCCCACAAGAAGGAAGTTAATGTCTAGGGCAGGCCTTGGGCTCTGGATTTTCAGCTGTGGTAACTTCCTGAGTTTAGCTCTGCCATCCCACCTGTGGTTCAGGGGTCACTGGTGGAGTCATTCTGAGAGAGGGCTCTGGCATTGGGAACTAAAGATTCTAGGCCTTTTGTAGAATTTAGAGACTTGGCCCAAAGAGGATAAAAGCGAAGCCATCTCAGGCAGACGTAAATTTGTGTGTGCAGATTACAAACGCTAAGTGGTCCCTGCCGCATTGAGGATGCAGCACTGGGTAATAGGGGATAGCGAAAAGTTTCATAGAAGAGATAAAAGGGCCCCACTCCCATCAAACAGCCTCTTCAGGCTGAAAACAGGGCAGAGCCTCTCTCTACTCAGAGGCCCTCGGATCTGTGGCCCCTAGGGGTGCAGGAGTCAGTGTGCGAGGGCAGCGCAGCCCAGGGTTCTCAAGCACTGGCTGCTCTGTCAACCAAGAATCCAAACGATGCAGGGGTTTTCAGTTGAAGAAATGGCAGAAAGACACAACTGTGGAAACGGGTGGTGTTTTCAGGGACACAGAAACTAGTTGATGCACCCCATGATATCAGGTGATGAGGCTAGGAAGGAAGCGGGGATCAAAACGTCATGCTCAGGAACCTGGTCCTTTTCCTACTGTCAACAGCAGGCCAGGGATGTTTTAAGGCAGGGGTCTCGCTATCCAGCCTGTGTGTTAGGGAGGTTAACTGGACACTTGCATGGAAGACCCATCACCGAGGAAGAGGGTGGAAGTAGTCTAGCCTTGGTAAGGAGAAGGAGGGACCAGGACCTCCTGTAAGATGGCAGGAAAGGGAGAGTGTGGACAGCTGAGAAGGAAGCCAGGGAACACCAGATCCCCTCTGCCTTTAAGCCTATGGGAACTGCAGCCTGGCCTGGCAGCCACAGCAGTCACACCCAATGGGGCAGCTGGACAGGGAGCAGGATTGTCACACTCTGTGTTGCCCGTCCACAGTGCTGGCCTTCAGATGGAGGAAGTGGCAGCAGGCTGGCCGCAGTCACCTGTTGCTGGACACCATCCCGGGCCCCAGCTGGGGCTTCGTGCTCAGGCACTACATAGGATTCAACTCCTGGAACCAGGCACCGCCCTCCCCCCATCCCCTGATGTAGCCAATGATAGTCCTGACTTACCTGCTCTTGGCCTCCCATTTGTCCCTGGCTGTCATCTCCAACTCCACCTCCTTGTGGTGTGTCGTTCATCCTGATCTCACCCTACTCTCACAGATTTGGCATTTTCCTGGGGAAGTAAAGATGTTGAACATAAAGGTAGGATAGTGCCAAGATGGTAGAGCAGCCCTATGCTCTCCCAGAGAAGCAATAATGGACAGGTGACCCTACCTGTGCCTCCAGACGGGTAGGGTCAGAAATGGGTGTGGATAAATGGGCAGGGACACATGCCTTTGGGAAGAGTTAGACCCAGAGGACTTGGAAGGGAAAGGAACCCCAGATGAAAAGAGAAGAGAGCTCCTGTCTGGCTCAGCCAGAAGGTACCATCCTAGCAAAGCTGCTGGAGTGAAAACAAGGCAAGAAGTCCCAGGCAGGGACCAGAGGGAAGGTGTGCAATAGGTAAGCGGCCAATGGGTGGCTCCTGCCCCTGGTCCTGTCCCACAGCCCAAGTTCCAGGTACAGCTCAACCACGGAGTGGTAGGTAGATCTTGGGCCAGTCGCTTCCCTTGCTGAACTTGCATTCCACTAAGTGAGCCTCTCTCTCTGGGGGCCTTTCCTGCTCTATGACCTGTAACTTGGGCCCTCCTGCAAGTTCACATAGCTGAGGGCAGGGGCCCACACAGCTGCCATCAGCAGGGTCCTCAGAGCTCAACATGAGCGGGACAGCCATCCCAGCCTCCAGACGAGCCATTCTCACCAATGTCTTTGCAGGCTGACAGGCCCCGAGTCTGGTCCTCTCCTCATGCTTTCTCATTTCTTCCTCCAGGGAGAACGGGGCATGCCAGGGATGCCCGGCAAGCATGGAGCCAAGGTACCTCCCCCTTCCCCGCATCCCAAGCAGCCCCAAGGCCCCTCCCCCAGCGCCCATCCCTCTCTCCCCAGCTCCAGGGACACTCTGGAGTCCCAGTTCTTTGGGCCTCCTTCCGCCTGCCCTGGCTCTCCCAGCTGCAGCACTGTGGTCTCTCATCAGTGCGCCCTGATGTGGGCGGCCTCCTCCTGGGTATCTCTGGGTCATAAAAAGCCATGTCAGGTACCCCTAGCTCCACTGCAGTCCTAAGACCCAAGTGGAGAGTAGGGACCCCTAAAAATCACCTCCACTTGAGATTTGCTAAGGGGCACTTTGGGCATCATATATCTCTCAAAGTAGGTGGCCTTGGGCTGATACGAAAACAGGGTTCACTCCAGCCACTCCCCAGTCTGTGAGGGCAGAGATGCGCAGAGCTGACTGTGAGGGTCATGTCAATCAGACAGTGGGGACGACTGTCCTGGGGAAATCAGCCCCTTTACTTTGTCATCTACTCTGCCCCCCTCTCCCGTGGCTTTCCATCCTCCTGCCCTCTCCCCTCCCATCTCCTCCTCCTTTCATAGTCCAATGAAGCTCCCCCTTCCACCCCAGGGACCCCCTCCCAGCCCCATCTAGTGCCCCACAGTCCCCACTGTGCCTCCTAGGAGAGGCCAGGTGGTTGGGAAGCCCAGGGAGCCCTGCAGACTAAGCTGCACAAAGCCCCTTCCTCAGGGTCCATTCTCATGGCATCAGCTCAGCACCCCCACCTCCCAGGCAGGGTTGGTGGTTGCGGGGTTGGGAGGAGTGAGCCGTCCTCCTTCCCATCGCACCATGGGGAGGCTGTCCACTGCACCGCCCCCCCACCCTCCGCCGCTGCCCTCTCACTGAAGAATGTCTTCAGACCTTTTTTTGTCTCTCTTTGCCAGGGCACTCCTGGAATTGCCGTGGCTGGGATGAAGGTCAGTGGACTTTTGCAACCAACACATCAGGGACAGGGTGGGAGAGATGTGAGCAGGCAGAGCTGGGTATCTTAGGCTCAGTGGGGTGGCTGGCAGACCAACGAGGGGGCATACGGGATTTGGAAACATTTTTCTCAAAGTAACATTTGTGCCAGGTGCATAACCTTGAGCCAGATGTGTAACTAAGCCTTGCAAGTAAATAGCGAAGGTTTCCTGCCTCAACTCACTAGCCTGCCAAGGCACCAAGGCAGCAGGAAGGCAGCCCAGATCTTTCCTTTATGCTCTGTAATTCAGTAGCTATATGCTTCCAAAGCTTCAGAGAGAGCAGGAGTTCATCTCCAGAACCCCCACCCTAACTGCCCATTTGGTTGGCAGGCAGATGCTAGGATAGCCTGGAAAAACAAGTGCTCAAATTCAATCTTCACAGCAGGTGCACTTCCAGGGGGCACCATGTCCAAACCAAATGCCCATTCCTTCCTCTCCTTCCTCCTGGGCTGTCTCACTTATGCTCCCACCTGCCACGCCCCTCACCTGGGGAAGAATAGAACTTTCTAAGGGTCAGTAGCCTGATAGGCCTCCTTTGGCCTGGGACCTGATGCCTGAACAGAGAAGAGCCGGGGCTGGCCAGATGTTTCACTAATCCCACCCCGACTGCCCCCCACCCCACCTCCACCAACAGGTGCCTTGCTCGTTTGTTTCTGCTTTTTCTATGTCTCACATTTGTTTCTCTTTTTCCACACAGGGCGAGCCAGGGATCCCAGGAACCAAGGTACTGATACAGAGAGAATGTTCTGGGCTGCACAGAGCATTGGTCATGGGCAGAGGTGGGAGGGGCTGCTGCTGTTTTGCTCTTGGTCCCCCTGAGGCTGGCCTGGGGCTGGGGACCTGGCTGAGCAGAGAAGGGCCCACTGGTCAGGAGCACACTGCAAATGCCTCCCCCTCCCTGGGTCCTGGCCTAGCGGCAGCAGGCAATCACTATTGTCCCCTGCACCTACAGGGTTCTTCCCTCTTGTATGACAATAAGAGATGTGACAAGAAAAAAAGTTGAGAAATACTAGGTTAGAAATATTACACAGGTTTCTTTGCTGCAGACCTTCTCAGAACCTTTAATTTGCTAAATGTGCATTGAGGAGCTCTCAAAAGGAAATATCTTATGTGGCATTTTCAAAATTTTTTTGACCAGAACACCCTTTTTTAAAGAGGAAGAGCTTAAGGGACAAGTATTCTGGAAATGCTGGTCAATGATCACTGCCCATCCTACCCCTCACTCCCTGCCCCATCTTCTTATCAGTGACTTTCTCTTCTTACCCCAAAGGGAGATCCAGGAGCAGAAGGGAAGCCGGGGCCCCCAGGTTTGCTGGGAAAGAGGGGGCAGAGGGTAGGATATCGTGTATTTGAGTGTGTGCCCCCTCGTCCTGGCCTCACCAGTCCCCTACTCCCTGGCCTTCCTCCGTGGCTGGTGTGTCGCCTGCAGCGTGCTGTTGGTGCATGTGTCCCAAGATGAGGGGAGTGGCAGGATGGCCTGGCCAAGCTTCAGAAACGACCTCAAGAGCACACCCACTCTCCTGGGCAGCCTTGATTACCCAGCAGAAAGCCCAGCAGAAGGAGGAACCTGCCTCCCTCCACCTCTGCTCCCCGAGGATCTCCATAGGTCAGGACCCACATCCTTTCCTTTTCCACCTGGCCTGCTTCTGAAGGATGCCCAGACTAAGCACATCTGCAGGAGCAGCCCAGGCAAGACAGGGCAGCGGGGACTCCCTCCCACTGCCAGGGCCTCTGCCTGGCCCTCCACAACCCCTCTTGGCCAGCCTCAGGCCACTTTACCATTCAGCTGCTACCCCGGGGCAGGTGCCAAGGAGAAGACACCCAAAGACTTGGTGTGGTACCTTTTGTGGCTCCAGCTGGAATGAATGTTCATTGAGACATCTGACCACATTATAAGCCCAGAGCCCTCAGCTCACATTATTACACATGAGAACTGCCTCTCCCCAGGGCCATGGGTAGCAAAGCTTCTTGTGCTGACCTGATACCCCAGCCCTGCTGGTGGGGTGCTCTTGGAAGCTCACCTGATATTGGACACTGCTATGCACTGAATATGTCCCTCCCAGACTCATATGTTGAAGCCCTCACCTCCAGTGTGGCTGTATTTTGATAGGGCCTTGGCCTTGGGGAGGTCAGTAAGGTTAAATAAGACCATAAGGTTGAGGCCCTAATCCAATAGGATTGGTGACCCTAGAAGAAAGGGAAGAGAGAGAGAGAGAGCTTTGAGAGACCTTTCTCCCTCTCTGCCTTGTGAGAACACGGCAAGAAGGCCATCATCTTCAAGGCAGGAAGAGGGCTCTCACCAGAACCTGGCCATACTGGCACCCTGATCTCAGACTTCCAGCTTCCAGAACTGTAAGAAAATACATTTCTGCTGTCAAAGCCACTCAGACTTTGTTATAGCCACCTGAGCTGACCAAGACAGCTGCTCTGTGAAGCCTTTGTGTCCCAAAAGGCAGAGCAACTGGGAGACAGGGGCTCAAGCCGCCTCTGCCACTGACTTAGTAAGGGGTTGGCCACCAGTCACGTAACCTCCTGGGGCTTCCCCCGCCAAATCTGTGAAATGACAATGGGGTTCAGTATCTCTAAGGGGCTCTATGATTCATGTCATGGGGGAAAAAGGAGTTCTTCTGGAAGAAGCTGAGTAGGTAAGTGTATTATTTTGCTAGGGCTGTGGTAACAAAGTACTACAGGCTGGGTGGCTTGAGCAGAAGAAATTCATTGTCCCACAGTTCTGGAAGTTGGAAGTCCAAAAGCAAGGTGTTAGCAGGGCGGGTTCCATCTGAGGGCCAAGGGGGTGAATCTGCTCCAGGCCTCTCTCCCGGCTTCTGGTGCTTGCTGGCAATCTTTGGCATTCCTTGGCTTATAGACGCATCACCCCAATCTCTGCCTCCATCTCCACATGGCATTTCCCTATGTGCATGTCTGTGCCCAAATTTCTCCCTTTTATAAGGACATCAGCACATTGGATAGGGGCTCACCCTACTCCAGTGGGACCTCATCCTAACTCATTACATTTGCGATGACCCTATGTCCAAATAAGATGAGCTGGTTATAGCTAGAGGCAGAGAGGGGGGTGTAAGAAAAGACGGAGGGCCCTTAGTTGCTAAGCATTAAGAATCTGAAGAAGAGCAGAGTGGTGAAAAGGAATTGCTTGCCCAACCACTGGCGTTCTGAACTGCTCACCTCTCCCAGGAGACCCCCAGGATAGACTAGATGCTTCTGGCCTTTGTTATGATCTGTGGCCCGTGTGACTTCTCCCCAGCATGAATGACAAGGGCCCGGGTCACATGGGAATAAGGAAAGCAGTCATGCAGATGTCACCAATGCGAAGTGGCCCATGGAAGTAGCCAGCCGGGATGGGGGCCAGGAGGAAGTGGAGCCCTTCGGAAAGCCAGCCAGGGGCAGAAGCAGGGAGGCAGGAGCAAGGGAAGGCAAGGCCCTAAGCTGTGGGGCTGGTGGCTTCCCAAACCTGCTGCAGAGACAGTTCCTAACCCCCACACTGTCTGCATCTCCCTGCAGGGTGAGAAGGGGGCTGAAGGCTCCCCTGGGCTTCCTGGCCTCCTGGGGCAGAAGGTAGGTGTTACTCTGAATGAGAGTTCAGGTCCTTCGTCACCCACATCCCATACACGGCCCTGCACATCCACGTGGGCCCCAGCATTGGATGTGTCTGTCTCCCAGACTGCAGGAAAGGCAGCTGGAATGCAGACAGATTCTGTTTGTTAGGGGAGAGGGGCCATAGGCAGGCCCTGATTGGCCAAAATAAAATGTCTAAATGTAAAGAATTCGGTAGCGATGACCTGGTCAGATTTCTTTGTACCAGCTCTGCAAATGCATCCCACAGTTCATGAGCTCTGTAAGATATTTAATTTAAAAATGAAAAAAAAAAAAAAAAAAGATGAGGCCAAAATAAGTTAGGGGAGGTGTGCATAATCAGATGGGCTCCTGGAGAGTCGCAGTGCTCCTCAGCCTGTTAGAGGCTAGAGCACCCTGCAGTGATAGGGTCTGCAAAGCCTTATTTAATGCTGCATTGCTTAACATAGTTTGGCCACCAATAACAATGTTATTCCCCATTTTGAATATTCTCAACCCACTGAGCAGTGTTCCATGGAATACGCTTTGAGAAACACTGCTCCAGACCCAGTTTTGAAGGGTCCCTTGTATCAGCTCTAAACCTGTTGCCCTTCAGTACACACTTCCAATCTCTCTTCAAATCCCACAGCTGGATCAGACCAGTCTGGGGTTCTGAAGGCCCCTGGTCGGTCCCCAGACATCCTGGGGCCCACACTCCATAGTGTCCCTCCAGTGCTCAGCCTAGACCTTCCTCCACACCAGGGACGCTAACTCCACCTTCCACCCTCAGGGAGAGAAAGGCGATGCTGGCAACTCCATTGGAGGAGGCAGAGGGGAACCTGGCCCTCCAGGGCTCCCTGGACCCCCAGGGCCAAAGGTGAGTGTTCCCTGGAATCAGTGTCGGGGAGGCGTTTACCTGGGGACTTTGTCTTCAGCCTGTTCTCGGGGACTTTACATCCCGGACATCCCAACTTCTCTAGCCTTCCCCTGCTCCAGATGTGCGGTTTTCCCCATGGATTCCAAAAAGGTCATTTGGACCCAGCTCCTGCTTCCAAGCAGATAACAGTTGGACCTTTCAGAGGAGATGTCTTCCCTGGGGCAGATGGATAGTCCCAGTGACTCAGATGACTCTGATGTAACTGAGTCAGGGCGCAATGGCTGCAGGACCTCAATGGCTATGCTGTAACTGAGCGAGGGACCGATGGCTTCAGGGCCTCAGGACAGCCAAGAGGCCCCCCACCTTGGCTCTGAGTAGGTTGCAGGTCAACTATCAGCTGGGCCCCACCTGGTACCAGCACATCTGGTAGGTGGCAGCAGTGGAGGCAGCTGCAAATGGAAACTGCCCTCACTTTCCTTTTGCTGCTTGAAAAGTGCAATGGTAAGATTTGGGTTTCCCAAAACAGATGCCTCCTGTGTTGCTTGGTTTACTTTAGCAGCCCTGAGAAATGAAGGGGGTCTCTTTCTTAGCTCAGAAGGAAAGCGTGAATTACTCTACATGACCTGGGGCAATACACTCATTCATTCCGCCCGCATCCACCTGCCACGGGCTGGGCTCTGCGTGGGCCTAGGAGGGCCTGGCAGGGCAGAGTGGACACCAGCAAAGGGTACAGAATGCAGGGGAGGAAAGCAGGGGTGGGCTTCCAGAGGAAGCAAGACCTGGGCTGGGCCCAAGGGTGGGTAGGAGTCAGGGAGGTGGAACAGTGGGAGGTGCTGAAGCCATCGGGGAAAAGAGGCCCAAAGGCAACACCCAGGGCATGAGCGGCAAGACTATCTTTTCCCCCAGAAGCAGCTGTCCAGGTGCCCAGCATGCCCTCATCCCAACTCTCTCCTCTTCCCCAGGGAGAAGCGGGTGTCGATGGCCAGGTCGGCCCCCCAGGGCGGCAAGGAGACAAGGTACAGAGACCCTCACATCCCAGAGCTGCAAGATGAGGGTCAGCTTGGGAGGTCAAGAATCGTCCCAGCCGGCCCTCAGGGTATCCCTCAGGACCCAAGGCTGACTGGCCATGACCCCTGGCTTCCCTATTTCCTGGTTGGCTTGGGCTTTAGAGAGCCATCCACTGAGACAGCAGTCATGCAAAAGCCAGTCTAGGATGGGACGCTTGACCGGGGAGTGACACAAAGCTTCCCAAGCCACTGGTAAATGAGGGGCTCTTGCTTCTCTCCAGCTACTCCCTATGAAAGGCTGCTGCGTCCCTCATGAGTTCACAGTGGCTAAAGTGCTGTGGCAGTGGAGGAGAAAGACAGAGGGTTACCCAGAGGCAGCAGTGGCTCCACATCCCATGAGCAGGGTCATCAGGAGTCACACCAAAGGGTTCTTGTTTCCTTTATTTTTACTTTCTATCTTGGTTTTTTCAATTGTCTTTCATTATCCCAGAAAAATTGAAACTGCGCTTGGTTTTTCACAAGTTACACCGCTTTTTCATCTATTCCCCATGGCTCTGTCCTGTTTGCAACAGGAACAAATCCTTCTACCTGCCCACTCTGGGAGGTGGGTGCTCATACACCCATGTCCTCCTGAGACCCTCCTGGCACTCCACGTTTCACTCGGCATTCCGGGTCTTTCACGAGCAGAGTGGGCAGCAAAAGAACCGTTTGGGCTCTCGATGGCAACTGACACCCAGATAATTGGCAAAAAGTTGCTGAGCCCTGGATACCTGAGCAGAATAGAATTAAAGAGAAGCAAATGTCCCTGTTCCCACGGAGGCAACTGACTCAGGGGACTGGGGAAAAGGTGCGAGAGAGACAAAGGGGAGTCACTAACAATGAACACAGAACAGAGAGAATGCCACTGAGTCTGAAGTGGGAGGAACTCAGACCCAGAACTCAGAACCGAGTCCCAGAGGGACTCAGAGGGGCAGAGGAGTGTGGGTGGGTGCTCCCTGGATGTTTCCTGAAAGGGCGGAACCTGCACTTCTATGAACTAAGAACTAAGAGGAGCCTCCTGGCCCTTATTACATGGCCCATCTAGGGACATCAGGCTCTCTGTACCAACTTCATCCCCACTTCGCTCCAATTTTGTCATACAACAGGGGGAGCCTGGAGCAGCTGGAGAACAGGGACCAGCTGGCCCCAAGGTACGTGCCTCTCTCGCCTGGAGTCACAGTGTGAAGCAGCTGGTAAATCAAAAAGCATCTGAGACAGATCTCAATTAATATTTAGAAGTTTATTTTGCCAAGGTTAAGGGCACATGCCCAAGAGACATGTCTGTGCCTTTTGCCAAAGATGATTTTGAGGGCTTCGATATTTAAAGGGGAAAAGCAGGCTGGAGGGGAAAGAGGAAGGGTATGGTAATTCGCACATTGCAAGGAAAAAGGAGCAAGTAGCAGAATAGTTGATTATGTATTAGTCTCACGCTCAGTAAATCGGCACTTTACGTAAGCTAAGGTGAATGTGGAGCAGCTACCTGTGGGGATATTGAACCTTTTATCTGTAGCTCTCTGCTTCGGAACAAAAGGAAAGGCAGCTTCTTGCATGACTCAGCTTTCAGCTTAACTTTTTTTTTCTTTTGGCCGAGTGAACTGGGGTCCCAAGTTTTTATCTTCCTTTCACAGGCTTGACCTTGGGGTCTTGACAGGGAAGGAGGGGAAGAGCATTCTGGCCCTCAAGTGGGAGGTCTAACTGGCAGGACAGGTGGACCCAACCTTCCCAGTTCGGCCTAGCCCAGACTTCTCACATGGAGTCCTCCATTTGTTCTGCAGTCCCCGAGCATCCTCTGAGAGTGTTCGGAATCCCCAGGGCCCCGCTGGCTGTTCTGGGTCCATGTGTGTGCAGCCAGGTGCAGCCAGTGTGGGCGGATAGAGAGCAGGCCACAGTCGCTCTCCAGGCCCTCCTCGTCCAGGCCCTCCTGGTCCAGGCCCTGGGTTGAGATCTCATTTGCCTTCTAGGGCTCCAAGGGAGAACCAGGGAAAGGAGAGATGGTGGATTACAATGGAAACATCAATGAGGCTCTCCAGGTGAGCAGGGTCCAGCCCAGAGGCCAGGATCCTCATGGACCTCAGGGCTCTGCACCATGCCCTGATCGGGGGCCCTTTCACACAGCTGAGTAGGGGCCCTGCCCTCAGGCCCTCAGGCAGCACTTCCAGGAGAGCTGCTTCCTCACTTTCTCTCCTTCGACCTCCCGCTGTGTAGCTTCCTGGCAAATGGCCCCATTACTGGCATCCAGGTGGCCGGGTTGTCTGTCTGGGCCCAGCTGGCCAGTTATCCTGCCTCTGGGCCCCTGAGTGCCACAGTGGAATTATCCTGGCACCCCACAAGGTATGGCCCATCCAGGGTACTGGGGCCCCATTTCTTTAACGTATGCATAACCCCCTTTCACACAGCAGAAAATCTTCCTGGAACGCATCTCCCTTCATGTCAGTTTAATCCTGTTTCCAGTTCATGAGCTCCCGCTCCCCACCCTTTAAAGCAGGGTTTCTCGGCCTTGGCATTGTTGACATTTGGGGCTGGAGAATCTTTGTGGTGGGAGGAAAGGCGGTCCTGTGTGTTGTAGGATGTGCAGCAGCATCCCCAGTCTCTACCTGCTAGATGCCAGTAGCACCCCAGCCTCAGCTGTGATAACCAAACTATGTCTCCAGACATGACCAATTATCCCTTGGGGGAAGAAATTGCCCCTGCTCAAGAACCACTTCTTCAAAGGAGTCTGTGTCCATGTGTGACTCCATTTACAAGGTGTAAAATCCTCTTTTAAAGCCAAAAGTCATCTCTCTGATCTGTTTTTTGAGTGGTTCCATATTTTGCTATCCTGTGCCTATTTAAAGGGAGGTGCATGGCAACTTTGAAACCTGGGTCCTGGGAGAAGAGGAAAGAACACGGGAGGGTCCTCAGATGGTGACTAGAAAGAATAAGAGGTGGTGCTTCCTTCCCTTTCAGTAAAGTGAAGTAGAGGTTGCAGTCCATTCAGGGTGTGCCTGAGTCCATTGTAGGACAGCCTTAGAGTATAATCATGCTTAGGAGATGCTGCATATTCTCTGTTCAGTGATTACAAACCTCATCGAGAGGTGGGGGTGGGGGTGGTGTGAGTCTGGGGACCATGGAGCCCACCTGCGAGGGTCCCCCTCCACCCATGCTCCTTTGAGGGGCCCAGATCCCCTGTTTCCATGACTGTGCAGTGAGAACCTTCCAGTTGGCTCTTGGTTTGCTCTTCAACTGATTGCCTGGTGTTGGTTTTTTAGGAGATCCGGACACTGGCCTTGATGGTAAGTCTTGCTCCTCCTGGCTTTCCTTGGGCACTGGGCTGGGGGCTGGGGACGGCAGCCTGGAAGCAAGGACTTGATTACTTCCCTCCAGAAAGAAGGCCCTGGGCTGCAGATTAGGGTTGACCCAACAGGGCTGGGGCAGACGATGATCTGAGCTGGAGGTGATGGGTCAGGACTGGTAGGTGGGCCTCAAGGGTTGCCCATGCCCTGGGTCATGGCTGTCCTCCATGTAGAGGCTCTTCACCAATACAGCTGTGCTCTCTGGTGACAATACAAATGCTGGATTCTATTTACAGCTATGTCAAGGAAATAGCAGTACTGAGGAGGATGTTTCTAATGTTTCTCTTTTTTCCCAACTTTTAGCTAATTAAATCCATTACCCTGAAAAACTAGTAGCAACCTCCCACATATCCCCCTTTCCTAGAAATCAGTTTCATTATCTGCACTTGGAAAACCAGGGAATTTCAAGCCTGGGTTTTGTACAGGTGCCTACTGGTGACAGGCTATTGGTAAATACTTGTAGTTAAAATGACTACCACCAAGTTTAACTTCTAAGGTAGAGGACGGGAGGAGAAATCATGTGGTTCTCTGACTACTGAAATTTCAATTCACCTAATATTTTTTCATGGCTATGAGCCACAGAACACACTTAGGGATGGCACAAACTCAAAATCAAACACCACTTCTCTGACGTCCCAATCCCAGAAATTGCTATCAATGACGTGGTTCTGGAATCAATGAGTTTCATTTGGAGACATTCACATATATTATTTGGCAGGGCACAGTGACTTATGCCTGTAATCCCAGCACTTTGGGATGCTGAGGTGGGCAGATCACTTAAGGTCAGGAGTTCAAGACCAGCCTGGCCAAGATGGTGAAACCCTGTCTTTACTAAAAATACAAAAATTAGCCAGGCATGGTGGCAGGTGCCTATAATCCCAGCTACTCAGTAGGCTGAGGCACAAGAATCCCATGAACCCGGGAGGTAGAGGTTGCAGTGAGTCGAGATGGCACCACTGCACTCCAGCCTGGGTGACAGAGTGAGACTCTGTCTTAATAATAATAATAATAATAATAATAATAATAATAATAATGTGAAATAGCTATTGGAAATAAAACTTTTCCAGAAACTTTTTTTTTTCTTTTAAAATCAACCTTGAAGTGTAACTTAACACATAATAAAAGGTACTCATTTTAGGTGTAGAGTTTGATGAATTTTGATAAGTACATATACCCAGGTATCCACCACCCAATCACTCTAGAAAATTTCTTCATGTACCTTGGGAGTCACTCCCAGCCCCAGGCCGCCACTGCTCTGCTGTCACTTCTGTCATTGTAGATTAGATGTGTCTTTTGCCTCTTCTAGAGTTTCATGTAAATGGAATCACACAGCATCTGTGTCTGGTTGCTTTTGCTCAGCAAAATGTGTTTGAGATGCACTCTCGCCATCAGCACTTGGTTCTTTTTCCCTGCTGAGTAGTATTTCATTGTATGGACATACTATGCATTCCCCTGTTGATGGGCATTTGGGTTGTTTCCTGGAGACGTTTTAAAGTCATTATTGGGGAAGGTCAGACTTAGCTTCTTGGAACCCAAAGGGTCGCCAGAGGTGCCCTAGAGAGAAGGAGGAGGGGGTATTGGACGTGGCTCTCCAAACCCCACCTCCACTTCAACCCAGTCACACTTGGTGCTTATATGTTTTGCATTTTGGGTTCCCCATGTTATTTTCTTTGCAAACAAATGTGCTTCTATCACTGGAGAAAGGTTTGAAAACAACTTATCTCTACAAGCCAGCCTCCACATACAGCCCTCGGGAGACAGGCTACCCTCCTCAGCGGGACAGTTCTCCATGTGTCTTTCCTTTCTTTCCTAGGGGCCTCCTGGTCTTCCTGGGCAAATTGGCCCACCTGGAGCTCCAGGGATTCCAGGCCAGAAGGTAAATCTTGTCTTGACAAAGGGGGTGAAGACCTTGCAAGGGCAGCGACCCCAGGGCTTCCCCTCCTCCTGTGACCCTCTCATCTTCCCAGCACCACCGCCATACCCTCCTGCTGCTCCAAAGCACCAAGGGCCCCACCCACCCACCTCCCAGCCGCTGTCGCTCTTCTGTCCTCCCCTTGCCATCTGCTTGGGCTCCTGTAATTCACAGAGCTTTCTGATGCGGTGGGGTCTGGGTCTAGACACACCCCTGCCCTTGCCCCACCCAGACCCACAGCAGGAATGAGGACCCCATCAGGGACCTCCGCATTTGAGCCCCTCCCCAATCCTCCCACCTCAGTCCCTGCCCTTGCTTTCCTTTTACACTCCACCCACCTGTGTTTTTCTCAGAAGGTCTGCCCCTCTGTCTCCCACTCATGATGTCCTCTCCCCTGCAAGTCTCTTTCCCTCTTCCCTTTCTTTCAAAGCCCTTCTCATCTTTCAAGCCCAATTCAAAGACCACCTCCTCTTTGACGCCTCCCCTGATCTGTCAGGCAGAATTCCCTGCCCTTTCCTCTGGTAGGACCTACATCTTTTTGCCACCTCCCTTAACTCCCTACCTGACCCAAAGAAGGGGCTTGGCTTGTGTGAAGATGAAAGGAGCACCCTGTGGAGCAGCCAGGGCAGGGGTTCTGCATTCAGGGAAGACAGGAAGGCAAGAACCCTTCTGCAAGGGAGCTAAGGTCACCTAGGGCTCTCAGAGGTAGCAGTGGGAGGTTGTGGCTAAAACATGGACATGGAGCCAGAGTGTCCAGACTGGGATCCTGGCTCCCCAGTTCACTGACTGTGGGCCTCAGGCACACAACTCTGTGCTTTGGAGTCTTGTCTACTGAAGAGCGGCTGCAAGTGCATACCTCCCAGCAACACAGTGAGAATTAAATGAGCAAACTCTATGGGAAAGTGTGGAGAGGGATGCCGGGTGCACTAAGCAATGTGTAACTGATGGCTGCTATGGTCTCTGCCCTGAGAGTCACCTTTAGTTGTTCTGGCTACAGGGGGAGATTGGACTGCCAGGCCCTCCAGGACACGATGGGGAGAAGGTATGAACAGACATCCTCCAATCAAACCTCTGAAGACAGTCTTGGCCCTGGGGGCAGGAGGCGGGGCAGGATGGCGCTAGAACTGGCCCTGGTGTGAGCCCAGTGGGCAAGGGGAGATGGGGAGGGGCAGGGAGAGGGACCCACCCTGCAAGCCCCAGGAGGAGCCAGGCAGACCCAGGCTGGGCTCTCTCTGCCTGCCCCAGTCAAGCACCAACGAGCCAAGGCCTTTGGACTTTTCTGTTCTGTCTCCCTCTCTTCTCTTTTCTCCATTAATGTGTCTAAGAAGCGTTGTTGGTATTTTCTAAAGGGACCTCGCGGTAAACCAGGAGACATGGGCCCTCCTGGTCCCCAAGGCCCCCCAGGAAAGGATGGACCTCCAGGAATGAAAGGAGAAAACGGGCACCCAGGGAGCCCAGGAGAAAAGGGAGAGAAAGGAGAGACAGGACAAGCAGGCTCGCCGGTGAGTGGCACGGCTGGCTGCCCTTCCGTGCATACGCCACTCCCAAGCATGATGCGAGCTTCTTTGCACTTTGCATGGTGCCAGCTGCTGCCTGGGCTAGAAACCTGGGGCCAGGACTTAGGGGTGGGGGATTCACTCAGCTTCCCCTCAAGTCACTCACTTTATGAAGGCCAATTTCCCGACTCAGGAGACCTAAGCCCTGCTCTGTCAGCTGTATCCTTGGGAAAGCCACTGAGCCTTGCAGAGCCTCCGTCTCCTCATCTCTAAAATGGCAATAACAATGTCTTCCCTGGATACCTCACTGGATTGCTGGGAAGGAGATGAAGTCATGGTTTAGAGTTGCCTCTTTGGAAAGTGTACAGAAGCCCTATACCCAGGAGAGGCTGCATGTACAGAAACGGGGCCTTCGCCCAGTCCACTAGGCTGCCAACTTGACTTGGGAGCCTTCTCTGGGTCTCAGGGGTTTCCATCTGTGAAATGGGTGCCATCCTAGGCACCTACCCTTGAAGCAAGGGGGCCACATCTTGTGCATGCCACAGTTGGTCACACTCAGCAAGACCACCTTGAGCTCCACTAACAGAAATCGTTGTCATTTTGTAGGGTCTAGACAGCCCAACTGGGGAGAGAAGGAGAACCTGGTGGCCACAGCAGACCGGAGTGGCAGGATTGCCTAGTCCAGCTGGGCTTCTGAGGTTTACAGTGAGGCCAGAGGGCTGGGTGTCAAGGTTGTCTGCAGGCAGCCACAGACGAGGGTCCTCCCTGCAGCCACCAGCCTAGCGGGCGCCTGGCACTGTGATGAGGCTGCCCTAACCCCAAGCCTGCCTACCCAGCCTGGGAGCAGGCAGAGGGGGTCCTCTTAACAAGTAGCTACCGCATTTGAGTGTAAACAGGAGTTGCAACTTCCTCGGCTCACAGTATGATGGCCTCTAGAAGCACCAACCTAGTTTGAAGGTGCTAGAAGCTTGGTCTCAGAACTCTCCTCTAGGAAGTGGAAAGAGCCTCAGAGGTCAACCAGTCCCAAGTCTGACCCAGTACAGGACTCCTCACTCAGCTGGCACAGGCAGGCAGCTCACTGCCTCCAGACCTGTCCACTGCGCCATGGGGCAGCCCCAGGATGGAGGGAGCACTCCTGGATATGGTGTGGAAGCTCCCTCGTCAGCCTCCCCTGGGTGACCCCTCAGAGCCTCTGGAGCCATATTTATTATCTATTGCTGCGTAACTGATCACTGCAAAGGTAGCGGCCTAAGACAATACACATGTATTGGCAAATAGTTTCTGTGGGTCAGGAGTTCAGGCACATCCTAGTTGGGTCCCCTGCCCGTGGTCTCATGCGGCTGCAATTAATGTGTCAGCCAACTGCATTCTCATCTGGAGCTAGGGATCCCCTTCCAAGCTCACTGGTATTGGCAGAATCCAGTTCCTTGCTGGAACAGAACTCAGCTCCTAGAGGCCACCTACAGTTCCTGCCACCTGCGCCCCCGCCCTCCCCACCCCCTGCACAGTAGACAGTTCACATTATAGCCACTGGCATCTTCAAGGCCAAGGCCAGCAGTAGGGTCTCCCTAGTGTCTAGTGCTAGCAAGACAGAGCTGTGTGCATGTGTGTTTGTGTGTTCATGTAACATATTTGTAACATAATCTTAACATATGTTATATGTCACCATCTGTATGGCATGTATGTTATAATCTGCAATGTAATCATAGAAGTGAGGTTCCATCACCTTTGCCATGTGCCTTACTCCATGGCTAAGAAAAAAGTCACAGGTCACCCTAAGGCGTGTCCGCTGCACAGTCCATAGAGAGTATCAGCCTCTCCTTCCTGTACTAGAGCCTCAGATTCTTCAAGACCGTGATGACAGTCCCTGCCCAGTCTTCTGTCCTGCAGGCTGACACCTCCACATCGTCCACAGTGTTCCTTGCTGACCCCTAGACTAGTCGCGTCCCAGTCTAGTTTGTCACGGATGTGAGGGTACATCTGTCCCAGCCTTTCCCAAGGGCTGGCATTCATGCAGTGGTGTTCTGTGCCCACAGGGAGAGAAAGGAGAAGCCGGGGAGAAGGGCGATCCAGGAGCAGAGGTACATGAGAGATAATCTGATAGAGACCCATCAAACGACAGTCTCTGCAGAATGCACAGTGTTTCTATGCTTTAGAATGAAGCTTGCAACTGCCTGACGTTTACGTTTACTGAGCACCACCGTGGGTCAGGCACTGAGCCTCTGGACTGCTCCAGTCTTCTCAAACCACATCTCTCAGCAACCTTCACAGAGCACCTCCTTGTGCTTCCGTCCTGGTGCTAGAGTCTGGAGATATGAAAGTAAACAGAACTTGCCAGGCACAGTGGCTCATGCCTGTAATCCCAGCAATTTGGGGGGCCGAGACGGGCGAATCATTTGAGTTCAGGAGTTCGAGACCAGCCTGGCCAACATGGTGAAACCCCGTCTCTCCTAAAAATACAAAATTAGCCAGGAGTGGTGGCAGGCGCCTGTAATCCCAGCTATTTGGGAGGCTGAGGCAGGAGAATCACTTGAACCCAGGAGGCAGAGGTTGCAGTGAGCCAGGATTGTACCACTGTACTCCAGCCTGGGCAACAGAGTGAGACTCTGCCTCAAAACAAAACAAAAACAAAACAAAAAAAAAAAAAAAAAGGAAGAAAATAAACAGAACCGTCCCTTCGCCGTTCGCAGTACCCCATAATGGGCACCAGCATGGGAGCAACTTAGGGAATCAGGCAAGCATCCCCAAAGACGTGCTATTTGGGCAGAGTCTTGATGGCTTTGTAGGAGTTTGCCACAAAGTTTCAGAGGTAGGCTTTCCAGATAGAGGCATTATTCTTTTGAGAAGTGAGATGGTGAAAGGAGGAGAAGACAGAACAACTGAGTGAGAAGTAGTCAGGATGGAGGCAAGGTTTTCAAAAGACAGCGGAAAATCAGGCATATTTGTAGACTCAGGGGCAAGAACCAGGAAAGCAACAGAGATCAAGGATGTGTGAGAGACAAGATGTTTGGTGGCAGGGTCTGGGCAACCCAAATAGCACCTCAGACCCATGGGAGGGACCACCAAGCCTTCTTAGTCCCCATCAGGGTGGGTTCACCTTGCCAAGCCCCATCTGAATGTAGTGAAACAGACCTGATTGTACAATGTGCATGGTACTTGTTTCGAAATGGAGAGCCTCCTAAAGAAATGATCCTAATTCAGGAAAAGCATTATACGCCCACTGTCCCTCCTGGAAGTATTTAAAATAAACATTGGAAACAGCCTAAATTTCTATCAAGAAGGAAAGGATTAAATAACTTATGGTAATGATACTAATAGTAGTAATAGTCACCACGTCTGAGTGCTTTCCTCGTGCCAAGCACTGCACTAAGCCCTGGGTATGTAACAACTCATTTTCACTACGCTCAATGAATAGCACAGCACTATTACCAGGAAGCTGGTGGGGAACATATAAAAAATGGAAAAATCAGTTTCACATTAAGTGAAAAAGAGTAGAAAACCAAATTTTATATATATATGAAATCATAAGCATATACATATATGTATATACAATTATATGCTTATTATATATAAATATCAAAAGTATACACATATATTCAAGCACATCTGATATATCAAGAAAGTGTTTAAATTTTTGAAACCTTTTTATTGTTTTTAAAATTACCACACAGGCAAAATTTACTTCAGGAATATGTCCAGTTCTGTGAATGTTAATGCATGTAGATATTTGTATAATCAATACCATGATTAGGATACATAAACCACTTATTTATAATAAGAATTAAAATGGTAAACTTTTATTAAAAATGAGAAACTTTTTTTAAGAAGGCAGAGTTTCCAAAGATTGTGTTCCCTGCAAGGAGACTGTGATGGAGCGACAAAGTCCACAGGTCCAGGAAACAATAGGGACCTCCTTTCTGCCCAGTGTAGGGGTGCCCTCTGTCGTGGCCTGGCACAGGAGTCACTCCCCTGGCCATGCTCCAGGGAATTCTGCCCACGGGAAGACAAGGCACCTGAGGAGAGCCCCGAAGCCGAGGCGGGGTGAGAAGCTCAGAAGGACCCAGCAATGGCTGCCTGTGGACAAAAGGATGTCTGTGTTCATCAGAGACAGAAGCTGCAATGGGCACCACCCTCCATAGAGGAGATAGCCCTGAGCTCCTCCATCTTCACTGTCCAGTCAGAATCTCCTCTACCACAATCTGCATCTGCTCTCAAGGGAAACAGAGACCAGCAGTCCCCATCCTGTCTGTAACAAACCTTGGGGACTTGAGGAGCAATCTTTAGGAACAGCTCAGTCTCCCCACATTCCAGATAACCAATCTCTGCTCCTCTAAGCCAAGGGTCTCAAACTCAAATGTCTACAAGGGCCAGGCATGCAAAAAAATGACTGCAAGAGCTCTTGGTCAAAGACAATAGGGAGTGGTGGGTACTGGAGTAAACTGAAGATGTCATGCCCCACCTAGAGGGGAAAACTCTTATTCCACTCCAGGCAATTGTTGCCATGCATGAGCAAGAACCTAGTGCTGCTAGATCTTCTGGTGTTTTTCTTTCTTTTTTTCTTCCAAGAAAAATCAAGAAGAATAGATCTTTAGGGACATTACCTGGAAATTTTTTTTCAACATTGAGCAGGCCACTGGGTTGCTAAGAGTTTTTGACGTGTTCTGGGCCTTTTTCGGGGGATACTGTGCTGGGCAGTCACTAGCTGACTTCCAGTGGGCAACCATGTCCTCCTCTGGCCTTGCAGTCTCCAGCTGGGCCCTAGGCCCTGTCAGGAGGGAGGGCCACTTCAAGTGTAACAGGGCTCCCCTTTGGCTTTTAGGTTCCTGGGCCGCCAGGGCCAGAGGGGCCTCCCGGACCTCCGGTAAGTTTAGAGGGCTTGTCAGTGGCCAGTCCACTAATGTCCCTTCTCCATGGCAGTCACTGGGCTCAACCTGATCCTTAGTCACTATCACCTCTTCCTCCCAGGGAGGGATTTCCTAGTCTACAAACCCCCCTCCCCTGTCCTTTTCCCTCCCATGTTAAACAGCACCATCCTGGGGGCACCACATTGCTTGGTTTCCTGGAAATAGCTGACTGGTAGGGCAGCCCCAGGATCCCTTGTCTATAAGCTCTGCCCAACATTTACCTCAGCCTTTGCCATCCAACGTCTGCTTCTCTCAATCCTCACTTGAAAGTGACCCATCGGTCTGGCACAGTGGCTCATGCCCGTGATACCAATCTGGCACTCTGGGAGGCTGAGGCAGGTGGATCACTTGAGTCCAGAAATTTGAGACCAGCCTGGGCAATATAGTGAAAAGCTGTCTCTACTAAAAATGCGAAAAATTAGCTGAGTGTGGTGTCACGCATCTGTAATCCCAGCTACTCAGGAGGCTAAGGTGGGAGAATCACCTGGGCCCCGGAGGTCAAGGCTGCAGTGAGCCAAGTTTGCACCAGTGCACTCCAACCTAGGCAACCAGAGTGAGACCCTGTCTCACAAAAAGAAAGAAAGAGAGGAAGGAGGGAAGGAGACAGGGAGGGATGGAGGGAAGGAAGGAAGGAAGGAAAGAAGGAAGGAAGGAAGGAAGGAAGGAAGGAAGGAAGGAAGGAAGGAAGGAAGGAAGGAAGGAAGGAAGGAAGGAAGGAAGGAAGGAAAGAAAGAAAGAGACCCAGCCCCACTGGATTGACTTTCCTTGGCTACAGAAATATAACCACTGGACCCCTGTGCATTGCCCCTAGAGGGTCCCCAAGCACCCTGAAGCAACAGATGCTGGTCCATGCCTCTGTGTGGTTAGTGGTCCCCAAGGCACTGGTGTCCTCTGTTGTGGATGGTAGAAGTAGCAGTAGGAATAATGATAGTAGCCAATGTTTATTGAAACTTACTGGATGCCAGACACTGTTCCAAGCACTTTGCATGTATTAATTTAATGTTTGCTGTGTTACCTCTGCATCTTTCTTTCAAGAGACTCTGGGTCAACCATGAGGACCACAGAGAAATTTTCTGTGAGCCCTGGCTGGAAAAGACTGGCTCAGACTATTCCCTAGGAAGCCCCAAGCATGACCTCCACTTAGCATTTCCTTCTACCTCTCATGGGCAGGGACCCCAAACCACACTCTGCACCCAAAATCCTTGCTCTTCTGTGTTCCATTTGTGGACAAGGCAGTTGTGTTAACTAGAGATGCAGTTCTAATGCACCTTGTTTTATTCCAAATGCAGGGGCTCCAAGGTGTTCCTGGACCAAAGGTAAGGAGAAGTCACATGACAGGCGCTATGTCAGTGCTAGTAGAAAAGAGGGAAAATGCACCCGAGACCAGCTGACCCTTCTTCCTAGAAGGCATTATGTGACACTCCAGCCAAGGGGGTCCAGTCAGGGCAGGGGGAAGTCCTAGGTTCCCTTTAGCATCCATCATGGACACCTGGCATGCTTTGGCTTCAGAAGCTTCCCATCCATCACCCCACAAAGTGACAGGTTAGATTCTTAGCCAATGGTTAAAATCCTTTTCCTATCAAACCTGCCCCAGCCCCTTCACTTATGCTGAGTAGAGGTGGGAGAGAGACAGCAACATAGGGTGGGACCCCTCCCCGGGTCAAGCTTGGGGGAACTCTGCACTGGGCTCTCCTGGCCTCCCCTCAAGCATTTCAAATGGATGAGGGGGCTGGAGGCTGTTGGTGTGATAATGGCCCTTTCCTCGTGCCCCAGTATTCAAGAGACTTTGGAACAGTTTGTTCTCTCGACTAGGCTGTGGGCCTCAGGGCTCTGGGGGTAGCATCTCAGGCAACTGAGCAAATCTCTCTAAGGTTCCCGCTTTCCTGCCATGTAGTTGGGCACCTGTGCCAAGGCCTGACCTGTGGGTTTATCGCCCCACCACCTAGTCCTTTTCTCTGTGGGGCTCTCAAAGCTCCCACAGGATACATGGGCTACTCATTGAGGCGGGAGTAGGCTAAGAATTCAGGGATTCTTGGTATCCTCAGCCCGCCACCCCTGACTCCTCCCTCCTCTACAAATGCCACCCCAGTCTCCAGGACCCCAGAATGTAAGAATGAATTGTCTGAGACATGTCCTTGTGTGATCTCATCCCCTCTCCCTTTCCTCCAGGGGGAAGCAGGACTAGATGGAGCAAAAGGAGAGAAAGGCGTCCAGGGAGAAAAAGGAGACCGTGGTCCCCTGGGACTACCCGTAAGTACCTTGGACCCAGCAAGACTGGTGGGTTTGACGGGCCAGGGGTGTGGGCTGGAACCGGGAGACAGCCACTGGAAAGCTAAGTTTCTAGAGCCTGAGCATGCAGAGCTCCACATGCTTTGGTTTTCCCACCTGGGCAAGACCGCAGGCTCTGATTCTCTTCCTCCTCTGGGCCCAGGCCCCACCTTGGTGCTGGGGAAAGGCAATGCTGAAGAAGACAGGCTCCCCCACCCCAAGGGGCACTGAGCTGGTAGGGCAGCTTCAGGCCCTGCTTGAGCCTGGTTCAGAAGCAATCAAAGCCTGCTGCCTTTATGGGAACCAAGCTTGGAGGGTTTGGAAGTAGTAGGACAAGGAGATAGTCTCCATTACAGTCATTTTCCCAGAGGGACCCCAAGAGAACTCCTGCTTTCCCCTCCTAAGCACTGGTCATGGCAGAAAGGCACAGACAAAGTCAGACTTTGTGGTCCCAGCAGGCCAAGGCCATTCATCTCCTGGGTTCCTGGAGATCTCTGATATCAGCCTGCCCAGAGCCAGAGGCCTCAGGTCAGAGGTGGGCAGCTGCTCGAAGGTGTTCACATGTCATGATATGGGGCTGGGCTGGTTAGGGCTGATGGCCTCTTCACTGCCTCACCGGTGTACAGGTGAGCGCATCCCACCACCCTCCCTGGAGCCGGGGCTCCATGCCCCCGAACCCTCCCCTGAGGCTGGCATTCTTCTGGCATTCTTCCAAGAGCTGTAAGGGATGTTAGCAATCCATCTCATCATTTCACTGATGATCCCAGAGAAGAAAGTGGGTCACTGGGGGTCACATACAAAGTTGGTGGCCAAGCCAGAGGCTGCTCTGAGGCCATGGCCTTGCAAAGCAACTCCTTCCAACCACTCAGGCTTCCTCTGTCCTGGGCTCAAGGCCAGTTCCCACCCCAGGTAGCCATAACGAGCAGAGAAACAATGGAAAGCCCAGTTACCCCCACTTGGCAGAGCTTGAAGGCCTGGTTAATACAATCACAGCAACCAAACAGCAAATGCAGGAGGTATAATTATACCCTCATGAATGCATTCGAGGTAGGAATATTTAAGAAGCCAATTTGCTTGACAGACTACAGAAAACTGATGACTTTAGCAGGCATTTTCCCATGTCTTACGCTGTGTCTGGAATGATTAAGTGCTCTTTACTATTAAAGAGCCTCCTGCCCCACTCAACCACACCTCTCCTTATCCACATTCACAGCCCCGACGCCCTTGATGAACACTGGAGAATTCAGTCAGGGGTTGAAATGCAAAAGGCACGGAGACCAAGCAAGTAATATTAATATAAATAAGGAAAGTGCCAGATGAAAGACAAAGTACCTACTCTATCATTAATTTTCTCACTTTTGATAAAGGCATGGGTACAAAGAAGTTTTTTGTTTTTTTTTTAGTTTAAGTAAACAACAAGCATATTCATACAAGCCAACTAACACAAACCTGAGGGAGACACTAGGGAATGGAGGGGATTGTGGTACACTAGAGACCGTTTATCCCTTTTTAAGGGGAACCGTCCCTTCTCAGCTCAGCTGACTGTTGCCTTGGAGGAAGGCGGAGCTGGTATTTCTGGATCTTCCTATTTTTCAAAGGAAGCTAAACATCTGGTGTTTTATGTGAAATCTTTCCATTTTCTAACATTAGATCAAAATTATTTGCAACACTGCAGACCATACAAAATATGTCAGTGGCCCACATATGCCCTGAAAGCCTCCAATTTGTGCCTTCTGCTCCAGGCCTACAAGACAACTGAGTTTTAATGCTGCATTTTTTTAAAGTACATGGATATGTAGCTACCATTCTGTTTCCAGGTTTCACCTGAATGTTTTATTCCACGTAGTAGCAGCCTGCTTCTCCAGGCATATCCTGGAGTGTTCCCCCATTTGCCCTGCAGAAGCAGTTCTCAATGCTGGCTGCACACTGGAATCCCCTGAGAGCTTTTCAAACTTACCATCACCCCGGGCTTCGCTCTTGGAGATTTTGAATTGGATCGGGCTGGGATGGGGTGGGACCCAGGCATGTTTTACTTAACATTGCCCCCAAGAGATTCTAATGTGCTGCCAGGGCTGAGAACCACAGCTCTCTAGCCCAGTGAGTCAAGGTCGGTCCCAGAATCGTGTGGTCCTAAATGTGAGAAGAGTCCCTGCAGAGTCCTTCTACCCAACACCTTTTCCATGAAGAAGCAGCTCGTTGCCTCCCTCTTCTAGGGACTTCCTTTTCATTTGAAATTCTGAGGCTGAGGCTCAGTTGGAAGCAGTTTTCAAGCACTCAGTCCTTACTGGGCCAGAGTATTGCCGCTGCCTTCTCCCTGACTTGTCACATTGAAATCATTAGAAAAGGGTCCCTGGGTTTTCCTGGGTGGGTTTCAGAGGCAGCTTCATAACCCAGGGTTGGAACAGGAGCGCCCCCCGCCCCCTGGCACCACCACCAACCATGTGTTTCACCGGACAAGAGCGAGCGAGGGTGCTGATAGCGGGTTGGTCTCATAGCTTCCCACCTGCTGCCCATTTGCTCCGGGAAATACATGGCCTTAGACCTCTGTCCCAGTCCGCTGCCTCCAAAGCCTTTGCCTACACAAGAGCCCTTGTGTGGGAGCATATGAATGGATCGAGTTTGGGTTGAGCGTCTCAGATTGTAAAGTGCCAGCGAAATGTCAAGTGTCATTTGTAATATCATCTAAGAGCCAACTCATTTCCCCAGGCTGAAGGATAAGCAGACCAACTCCTACCCAGATTTCACAACTGGGTGCTGTCACCCAGGGTTGAGACCCTCAGGGGCACCACAGCATGGCCTGATCCAAACAGGAATGCAAAGAGGATGGGAGAGCCGTCCTCACCTGGGGCCCCTCCCCAGTGAAACCTGTCCTGGGAAGGGTGCACAGCTCTGATTCCAAGACATCTCTCCAAGCATTCCTTTCTGTATCCCTTTCCCCGTCACACTGAAGGGAGAGGGGTTCCTGAGAGGGAAAAAAGGGAGAAAGGAGAGGCGGGAGTGGGAGGAGCAGGTGGCCATCCGCGCCGACCTCCACCCAGCCTGCTCAGCAGCCGGCCACTGCATTCAGTGTCTCCATGTTTTCGTTGGTTTCCATGTGAATACCATCCCCTGTCCTCCCAAGCTTATTTCTCCAGTTGTGTTTGATTACCAGCATTTATGTCTGTCCAGAGTCACTGCTTTACTCACCTCTTCCCTCCCCATTGTTCCCTTTTTCTCCCTCCCAATCCTCTCTTCCCCTTCTTTTGGTCAAACTGTGCCCTTCGTCCAGGGAGCTTCAGGTTTGGACGGCAGGCCTGGGCCACCGGTGAGTGTCACTTCTCCATCACCCCTCACCCCACCCCACTCCACACCTGGCCTGTGATCCCTTTTGTCTGTCCCACTGTGACCTCATTTTCCCAGTGAATCATACCTTGTCCCACCTCCGACACCAGAAAGGTGCCATCGATGCTCTGAAGGGCCTTTTCCGACCTCTTGACCAAATATGGCTGGCCTTCATCTGAATGCCCCAGTCCACAGAATACACCCAGGGACCTCAAACCTGCCAGGTGTGGGGTGGGAGGCCACTCCAGCAGCACCGCTCCTGATTCCAAAGGAATGCTGAGTCCAGCCTGGGTGCCCAGCCCTGGAGGTTTGAGCCATGGCCTCTCCCCACCAAACACACCAGTGTCTGTGTGTGCCCGTCATGCTGTGTTGTCTTCATGCTGTGAGCTCTGTCCATCTCCTGTCTTCCCACGAGGGCCTCCTAGTTTTGTGCAGCCACCAGTCTAGTATTTGTGGGGTAGGACAGCTTTGAAGGCTGAGGACAGAAGTAGCCTGTAGGAGCACAGAAGCCAGGCCCAGCTCTGTGTCTTATGCACATTCTGACCACTTTGCACTGCCTATGACACCACAGCTGCCCTGCAACCCAACAAGGTGGTTCATTACAGAGCAAGTGAGGCACACTTGGGTCCTCTCTTCCTCCATTCTTTCTGATTCCAGAAAACAGGCATCATTTACTCTTGACCAGAAAGCACCTGGCCCTTCTGCTTACGACTAACAACTGAAGGATCGGAGGAAACATCCCTCCTGTCCACCTTCGGGTCCCTCCCCTGAGCGCCCTCTGAGGTCAACCTTCGCAGGGTGTTGAGCTCACTCGCCCTCAAGTCTCGAGTCCCTGCTCGGGCACCATCACGAGAGCTCTGTGTACCCAGCCGCTTGCTTCCAGCCAGGGAGATCTTGCTCTGTCCTACAGAGGGCTTTCAAGGCCATGTCTGCCCATGGCCTGCATGCAGTTGTAGTTAGCTGGCTAGAGCCACCCTCAGGGGAGGCGAGACCTTGCCAGGGTTCGTGTGTGGAGCATAGGGGATGCGCTGAAGCACAGGCTCACAGGTCTTCCCAGGGGGCCAGGGGCACTTGTAACTAGCACCAAGAGAAGCCCAGAGCTTTTAGAGGTAGGGGGGTCAAGAGTGACCCCCGTGAGAGCCCCGTCTTACTGAATGCCTATTCTGTGCCCTCATACATAGGAGGTGCATAGCTTGCCTAAGATGACAGACTTCTTCAGAGCCTCCCACCTCCCTGCACTGATGGAGTTCACACCCTAAACCCTTACATGCGGAGAGCATGCCCCGGCTTCCAGGCGTTATTGTGGCTTTGCTCCTTCGCCACAGTCCCTCCGTCTCCATTCTTCCCCCACCTAGCACGCCTGTCTCAGGTGTGGGGCAGGGCTTGGGGATGATCTGTGGTTGCAATCAGAGAAACCAAGACTTTCCTCTCAATGGCTTCTCCCATTTACGTTAGACCGAGGGAAGAAGTACAAATTCACACACTCCATCCCTTTGGAACTGAGGCTTTATTTTCCTCATAAAATCAGTATCCTAACTTTAAGGGAAAATGTGGGGGAAAAATAAGCCTTCCCTGCCAATATTAACATTTACTGGGCACTTCCTACACGTCAGGCTCAGCACCAAATGCTTGCTATGCATTCATGCATGGAAACCTGGCACGGTCGAGGAGGCAGACACATGTGGTACAGACGGGGAAACTGACATTCGGCAAGGCTAAGGAGCTTCTCCAATACCCAGGAATTTGTAGGCCTCTGAGGCAAGGCCAGCCAGGTGACTCCATGGTGCTGCGCTGAACCGCTGGCCTGAGCTGACTCCTTGTTGTTTTTGAGACAGAGTCTCGCTCTGTTCCCCAGGCTGGAGCGCAGTGGCGCAATCTCAGCTCACTGCAACCTCCACCTCCAGGGTTCAAGCAATTCTCCTGCCTCAGCCTCCCAAGTAGCTGGGATTACAGGCACCCACCACCATGCCTGGCTAATTTTTGTATTTTTAGTAGAGTCGGGGTTTCGCTCTGTTGGCCAGACTGGTCTTGAACTCCTGACCTCAGGTGATCCGCCCATCTCAGCCTCCCAAAGTGCTGGGATTACAGGCATGAGCCACCGTGCCCGGCCTCCTTTTACTTTCTGCTGTGCCATTATGGATGCCTACAGCCTTCCTTCCTCCCTTGTGGTTGGAAAGGGGGCCCTGAGGTCGTCTTACTCCCCTCTTTGTCTCCTGTGAAGTAAGTCATGCCCCACCATTCGCAGATGCATTCAGAGCACCGGAAACTGCCCACAGCCCAACCCATTCCTCCTGTCCTCATCTGAGGCCAATAGGAGATGCTGAACTAAAGACTTGGTCTGGCCAGGCTGTGAATTGGGTACCTGGGAAGATGTTGGATGAGGCCAGAGCAAGCCCTGATGCTCCATGCCTAAGCCACGTGCTCCAATGACTCCAGCGCCCCCAGCCCCGGGCTGGCAGAGCTCATGACACACCCCCCTGCCAGGCCAGTGTTGGTGCAGACATTGAGGCATCCTAATTCACCCCCAATCCAGCCAGTTCCGCAGGCCTGCGAGTGGGGCGAGAAGGCCCCGGCCAGAGGCTGAGGCCAGGGCTGTGGGTCTGCGGTGGGTGGGTGGGTGGGGTGGGCGTTGGCTGAACCACCCTCTATCGTCTGCCCCTGTGTGTGCGTCCGCATCCGTCTCTGTGGCATGAAGACCCTCCCGCTGCATGTGGAGCTGCAACAGCAAAGAGGGTGCCAGCCCCCGGCCCCTGCCCCGGGATGGGTCCACTCCCTCCCAAGTGCTTCTGGGAGCAAAACTAAGCAACCATTCTCCCACCGTTTTCAGCCTTGGCAAGCTTGGTTGTGAAGCAAAAGGGTTTCAGTCCACGAATCTGGCTCTGAGGCATGGGGAGGTGCTCTCTCCCCAACAGCCCCTGAACCCAAAGAGGATCACAGCCCAGTCGAATGACTGCCCTGAACGAGCCTGGCCTCGCCAACCCTGAAAACTGGGCCTTGGACCTTGCTCATCTCCAGGCATCGGGTGGGGCACCCAGGGCTCCCCAGCATGTGGGGACCCTCACCTCTGCTTTCTTTCCCCTCCCCAGGGTACTCCAGGACCAATTGGAGTTCCAGGCCCAGCAGGACCAAAGGGCGAGAGGGTGAGTGTTAGTGAACCACAGGGGCCCAGGCGGCCAGGAGGGAGGGGCAGTGAGCCAGGGGCCCAGGCGGCCAGTAGGGAGGGGCAGGTCTGGGACCCAACACCAGGGGTCTCAGCCCTCATGCCTTCCTTCTTACATCTCTTCTTCTGTCATCCTCACAGCAGCCTGGGACAGGGGGGCTGGTTGTGTAGTTATGAGTCAATTAGACTTGGAGCGATAAAGGAGGTGGAGAGGCCGGGCATGTTGGCTCACACCGGTGATCCCAACACTCTGGGAGGCCAGGGTGGGAGGATCACTTGAGCTCAGGAGTCTGAAAGCAGCCTGGACAACATAGTGAGACCCTGACTCTATAAAATTTTTTTTTTAATTAGCCAGGCATGATGGTGCGCACCTCTAGTCCTAGCTACTTAGGAGGCTGAGGCAGGAGGATCAGTTGAGCCCAGGAAGTGGAGGCTGCAGTGAACCATTATTGTATTACTGCACTCCGGCCTAGGAGACAGAGCAAGGTCCTATCTCTATTTAAAAAAAAAGAAAAAGAAAAAGAAAAAAGAGGAAAAGAAAAAAAGGAATTGGAGAACTGCCTCCACTTTGGCTTCTAGCCACCTTGTGTCCATCTCAGGTTCAGTCTGGCAAGGCCCTGGGTGCCATTGTCACTGGACATGCCTCAACTTTGTAATGATTTAGAGAAACAGCATGGAACAGAGGGCCAGGTGGTGTTTAGATCATTCCTGGAGGACAGCAAGAAGTCAGGAGGCCAGAGCCATAGGCCAGGCTCCCATGGTCGCTGTCGAGGGACATTGGCCATGTCATAGGACTTGCAGTTCCAGGCCTGTCCTGCTGAAATGGGCATGCCCGAGGATGAGGGTGGAAGGCGTCGGCTAAGTGGAGGCAGGGTAGTTGTATGTCTTTCTATATCAGCTCTTCCCAGCCAGCCCCTGGGTTCTACACACTCAGGGCTCAGAGGTCCCTGCGTGGACATCCGTCGAGTTCTCTGCCTGCATGGGCAGTTCCCTGCACTCCCCATCTGCCCATCTTGCTGGCTGTGTCTCAGATGGTGAGGGCAGGAGCTTCTGCAGAGGGTGCAAGCTTCTCCGTGACCACTAGCTTGGGGAAATCAGGAGGCTGCTCTGAGGGGTGACCCTTGAGGCTGCAGAGAAGAAGCAAAGCTCTCTTTCTCTTCCCTTTCTCTTCCCCTGCCTTCCTGATCGGCTTTCTTCTCCCCTGCTTCTGCCTCAGGCCAGCCAGGCCCAGGACCCCACTGGTCATTCTGGGGGGCCTTAGGGGATAGGCTGTGCTGCAGGGAGAGTGAGGGGGGCTTCTGAGCCCCCTCCCCAAGGCAGTGTTCGCATCAGCAGCGCCCCACCTTTCCCACAGCCCTTGCTTCCTGGAGGGCTCTTGAGGGGACTGGAGAGGTTTCTTGTGTTTCATACCAAAGTAGAAAATGGCAAGAAAGATTGTTACCACGTCTGGGAGGATTCATGCATTTCTTTCTCCCGTTTCAGGGCAGCAAAGGAGACCCTGGGATGACAGGACCAACGGGAGCAGCTGGGCTTCCTGTGAGTCTCTTGGGATCAGAGGTTCCTCTCCTCCCACCCCTGCCCCCATTAGAAACACCCAGGGGCGGTTGGGCGCAGTGGCTCATGCCTGTAATCCTAGCTCTTTGGGGGCTGAGGCAGGCGGATCACAAGGTCAGGAGATAGAGATTATCCTGGCCAACATGGTGAAACCCCGTCTCTACTAAAAATACAAAAATTAGCCAGGTGTGGTGGTACACGCCTGTAATCCCAGCTACTCGGAAGGCTGAGGCAGGAGAATCGCTTGAACCAGGAGCTGGAGGTTGCAGTAAGCCAAGATCGCACCACTGCACTCCAGCCTGGGTGAACGACCAAGACTCCACCTCAAAAAAGCAAACACACAGACCAAAAAAAACAAACACCCAGGGCCTGGAGCAGCACAAATCCAGGGCCGAGGGAGAACTCTCATTTCCATGACAGAGGAAGCTGCCAAGAGGCAACTGGTGATGGGCTAGCATGCCCTGCTGGGCACTGTGCTGTGAGAGGACCAGGGCTCTGCCACGTGGACCCTGTAATGGGATGTGAGCCCCTCCCACTGTGTTAAGTGCAGCCTGGCCTCAGTAATGAGTGTGCCACGGCCCCTGCCCTCAGGAGGGGCAGAATCAAATCCAGACCCCTGTGATAGGAGAGGCTTCATGAGCGGAGCAGCTTCCCAGGGGAGCTGGGCCTTGCAGGGGACACCTGGCTTTCCATTGCAGCATGCTTTCCTACCACTGTGTTACAGAAGTTGGGTGTCTGCCTGCAAGAGCCCATACCTTAGTTTCCCATCCACTGGAGGCTGTGTGTGTTGGCCAGGTATGCACATCTGGGCCAGGCTTGCCTCATGCTAAATTCCCCTAGCTATAGAATGAAGAGCATTTTGCACCTTGAAAAGAGGGTCTAGCAAGAGCCTGGCAGGAATGCCTTGGGAACTTCCCTCTGCCAAGAGCATTCCTGGCCCCCCGCAAGTGCATCCTCAGAACTGACCCCTCACCTGAGGTAGTGACCTCGGGAGAACCCAGTCACAGTCCAGGACCTGGGCTGGAGAGGCGAGAAAACCAGAACTGTGTTCTCTCTTTTTTTTTGAGATGGAGTCTCACTCTGTCGCCAGGCTGGAGTGCAGTGGCATGATCTCGGTTCACTGCAAACTCTGCCTCCCAGGTTCAAGCGATTCTCCTGCCTCAGCCTCCAGAGTAGCTCAGACTACAGGTGCCCACCACCCCGCCCAGCTAATTTTTTTTGTATTTTTCGTAGAGACAGGCTTTCACCTTGTTGGTCAGAATGGTTTCAATCTCTTGACCTCATGATCCTCCTGCCTCAGCCTCCCAAAGTGCTGGGATTATAGGCGTGAGCCACCGCGCCCGGCCTGAAGTGTGTTCTTGGCTTTGCCCAGAACTCATCATTTGCCTCTAGGTCAAGTTTTCTGAGCGATTTGCTTCTCTGTCCCCTTTCTGTATAATGGGAATAATTAAACCTGTCTCCGGTGAGTGAGGCATCGGGAGTTTGATGAACCTGGAAGAAAGCACTGTACAGCCGGCCTGTGTGTCCTCATTAACATGCCTTTGTTCTCTGATCTCTTGCAGGGTTTACATGGACCACCCGGGGACAAGGGAAACCGAGTGAGTCTGAGCCCCCACACTCGCACTCTGGTTACTAATGTCTTCATGCTGGGGTGGAATGATCAATCGGTGATTCCTGACCAACATAGCAAACAGTTTTTCCTGATAAGTCATGCTAAATTGAAAGGCTTTACAAGCAGGGCCTTAACCCGTGGCATGTATGGAGCCCAGGGCCTGATCCTCACATGGAAGCACGTATTTTTCCACACAGCAAGGAGAGACTGAATCCCACGGCAGCCACAGCTTAGCATTGCTATCCAGCAACAAGAGCCATGTGTCCAGCTCTTTCTAGGTTGCCCTGATCGTGAGCCCCTATATGATCACTTTAGATCCATTGCTACCTTGTCCTCGCCTTCTGAAACTTGGTTTTGCCAGGCATTCCGGGCCACTGGTGAGAGAGAAAATAAATTCCAGCTCCAAGAACAAGCAGACAGCTGTTGGAAGCAGCCAACCCTTTTTAAAAATATTACAGCCACTATTTCTCTTGGAAAGAGTCGGCAGGGCTCTGAAAGGACATGTGCCTTCTCAGACTCTTGCTGTCCCTTTGGTTTCTGCCATCGTCGCCAGGACACACTTACCAAATGCCCATGGCACCCACAGCCACGTAATGGGCTATGGCACCTGCCACGACCTTCAGCATTTGGGCCCAGCAGGGAGAATTTCACTACATTTGACCAAGAGATGGCCTTTGGGTTCCCCTCTGGAGGGTCTCATTTGCTGCCGCATCGTGGGGCTTCCTGGAGTTGGGGGCACACCCCCTACAAGCCAAGTATGTCTTCTAGCAGGTCCTAAAATCCCAGGCGCTTAGAGGAGAAGGAACAGATGGAGAAACAAGGCCCAGACGATGATTATGTGTTCTGGGTTCCCATGGAGAGTTAGAGGCAGAGCACACGGTCTCCAGAACCCAGGTCTTTTGGCTGATCTTTGCACACTGACACCATGTTCATGCACAGAAAGTGCACAAATGCCTATGCTCATCTGACGAGTGAATTCCATTCTCTTCAATTCAAGATCTATTTACTGAGCACTCCCATTTTCCTAAGTGCTCTCCACTGGCAGCTGGTCAAAAGCAACTCAGTTTGTCCCTCATCTTCTATAAACAAGAGGGAGCAGCAACGCCACCCCTGCCCATGGCAAGACCAGGTCTGGAAACCACCAGAATAAACAGACCTGCTTCCAGATGCTCTAAGGCACGCTGTGAAGGACTTTCCTTAGTGTGACATCAAAGGATTTAGGCTTCTAAAATCTTTGATCATTCCACCTCTTCATTGGCGTCCTAACTTCCTTTCAAATGTCTTTCTGACGTGTTCTAGTTTTCTTTATTAAATTCAATTAGTATTTTCTAAACCTCCTTCTTCAGACTTTTTCAGTTGGCTGGAGACAGTGAGCCATCTGAAGGCTGCAAAATTGGCCCTTCGAGGGACGGTGACCATGTTGCTCTACAGGTGGAGGCAGGACAAGTACCCTTGTCACACACAGAGGGAGGGAGGGGGCTGGCGGCTCTGATGCTGCAGCAGCTGAGGTTATGGAGTCATCCGTGAAGGCCCCAGGAATCAGTGGGAAAGTATGTCTATTCCCCCTCCCCTTCCTGATGTGTGACACACTTTCCTCCATCCCCTTTACAAATTAGGAATGTGTCACTTAGTAAAAGTCAAGTTCAGAAAACAGTGAGGTGGCACGCACCTTTCTTTCGAGCACACCATGAAGAGCCAATTGACTTATTCCCAAAGAGCAGGTTTCCAACTCCAGGGCAGCTTGTTCTCTTCATTCCAGGGATTTGGCTCTCAGGATGCCCAAATGTCCTGAAAGAGTCCCCTCTCAGTCTTGCCTCCCCGTTCTGACCTTTTTTTCTTTTTCTTTGAGATGGAGTCTTGCTCTTTCACCAGGCTGGAGTGCAGTGGCGCGATCTCGGCTCACTGCAACCTCCGCCCCCCAGGTTCGAGCGATTTCCCTGCCTTAGCCTCCTGAGTAGCTGGGACTACAGGTGTGCACCACCACACCTGGCTAATTTTTTTTTTTTTTTTTTTTTTTTGGATTTTAGTAGAGACGGGGTTTCACCATGTTGGCCAGGCTGGTTTCAAACTCCTGACCTCAAGTGATCCGCCTGCCTCAGCCTCCCAAAGTGCTGGAATTACAGACATGAACCACCACGCATGGCCCTGAGATTTGTTTTATCTTACAGTGAACCAAGATACAACCTTAAAAGTATGCTTCTCCATGTCCCACCAAAGGATGGCCTCAGAACCTCTTTCCTGTTTATGGAAGGAAAGTCCTTGTCATGATGGGCAAAGGCCCAGAGCCCCAGACCAGGAGCTTTCTAAGGACACACAAGCCAGTGGAAAGAATATCCTGACCTTGTCACTAAGGGTGCTTCCCCTTTCCCCTAAGTAGCTCTGTGAATTTGGCCCAGGAGCCATCTTTAGGCTAAGAAATCAGTCAAAGGATAAAGGGTGGCATGAATCTGGCAATAAAATCATTCAGGAAAATTGGGTGTTACTGTGGAGCTGCCTGCAAACCAGCCAGCTGAAAAGGTCTGTGTGCATGCAGTGAGGCTGCTTCTGCAATCTGAGATGCCCAACTTTGGGGGGTGGGGGGGTGCATGCATGTTTCTGTGTGTGTGTGCGTGTGTGTGTGCGTGTGTGTGTGTGTGCATGTGTGTGTGTATGTCTCACTTCCTAAGTCCGTCTTGTCTCCTCACCTCTTCCTCCTCCACTATCTCTTTTGGCCTCTTCCTTTACTCCTTCACCCCCCAGATATGTTCATTCCATTATAATAATCCCACGTCCTTCATCCTTTCCCCTCCCCCTCACCAGCTTTCAGTTTATCTCCTCCAAAGTCCACTGTTAGACATTTACTTATGTTTTTAAGAAGCCTTTGCCCCTTGACTTTATTTGCCCCTTTATTCCTTACTAGCTAGGGTTCCCTCTTTGCAATGGGTCTCTTTTGTGTCACTGTCTGGGGGTGGCAGGCAGGGAGAATGCAGGTGACGTTACTACTCTAATAGCCTCAAAGGACACCAGATTTGGGGCAATTGTGCAGATTCTTAGAACACAATGTCCCATAGTGTCCGTTACCTGTTGTGAAAGTCTGGAACGCGCCAACCCTCTGTTACACCCGGGGTATCCTGGACCTGGGATCCCCCACTCTGGCAGATTTGCCGACTTTCTTCATTAGGAAATTGCTCATGACCCAGAGAATGAGGGGCCACCCTCCTGAGAGAGTTTGCCAGGGGGCTTCCACACCCAGATAGCTAGTGGTTTTGCTGGTCTACCATTTGGGGATGATTTGTGCCATGATGTTCTTGCTGGCAGACAAAACTTCAGGCCGATGGGAATATAACCAATATGTGCATACATATTTAAACACATGTCATTTTCTAAGTAACGATTTGCATTTTCAGAACATTCATTTAGAATAATGCACTGGCAATTGCAGACAACCTCCGAAATAGAGAAATTTGAATAATTTCTGAAGATCTGGAGAAACATCAAAAATATTATTTTGTTTGCTTGTTTGCTTGAGAAAGAGTCTCGCTCTGTCACCCAGGCTGGAGTGCAGTGGCACAATCTCGACTCACTGCAACCTCTGCCTCCCAGGTTCAAGCAATTCTCCTGCCTCAGCCTCCCAAGTAGCTGGGATTACAGGCTTGTGCCACCACACCTAGCTAATTTTTGTATTTTCAGTAGAGACAGGGTTTCGCCGTGTTGGCCAGGCTAGTCTCGAACTCCTGACCTCTAGTGATCTGCCTGCCTCGGCCTCTCAAAGTGCTGGGATTACAGACATGAGCCACCTCGCCCAGCCAAAAATATTCTTATCCTCTGCCTTCCTCTAATGAACATCTACCCTGCAGCCTTCCACTGCAGGAACACTGCACATGACAACCTCTGACCCCAACCTTTGGCTCCTATACTGGCTAAAAAGAAATCATAACCATTATTATCATTATGAAGCAGCTGTCATTTACTTTGCACATACTATATGCCATTATAAAGCATTTAATGTGCACAAAGACCTCACAACATTTTTTTTCAGACAGAGTCTTGCTCTGTTGCCCAGGCTGGAGTGTAGTGGTGCAATCATGGTTTACTGCTGCCTCGAACTCCTGTCCTTGGCTCAAGTGATCTTCCTGCCTCATACTCCTGAGTAACTAGGCCTACAGGGACATGCCACCACAACCAACTAATTTTTTTATTCTTTGCAAAAATGAGGTCTTGTTTTGTTGTCCAGGCTGGCCTCAAACTCCTGGCCTCAAGTGATCCTCCTGCCTTGGCCTCCCAAAGTGCTGGGATTACAGACATGAGCCACAATGCCCAGCCTCACAACAAATTTTTGAGGCAGGTATTACTGTACTCATTTTACAGGTAAAGAAACTAAGGCTCAAAGAAGTAGATTCACAAAGTCACACAGCTAACTGTCAGAACCAACTCTGACTTCAAGCCTTTGTTCTAATATGCTGCCCAGTCTTCAATGTCACCCTGGAGCGACACTGTTGAAGTCCCCAAGCGTTAGATAATCCCCCTTCCATAGAGGAGGGGAGGTCCCAGGAAGACTCCCTAGGGGCATACTGGGCCCCCTTTTTAGGAAACACACATATAAAAATGCAAATGCAAATTCATTACAGAGGTGATGCTTCCCTTTTAAAAAGAATTCCCCACAGCCCTTCTTTAAATAGACTCTGACACATACAATACAGGATTCAATTTAGAAAAATGATGTTTACTGTAGCTTTTCAGAAACAAATGAATTCCTTAAACCAACATATTCATATACAAATAACCGTCTGACTTCAGACCAGGATGAAGCAGACACACACATAGAACGGGAGAACCCAGCTGAGACCCAGGGGCCATCCGTGAGCTCTGGACACACACATACATATGTGCACATGGACACACATGCGTACAGGCACACACATGTGTTCATGTGCCCAAGCACATACCCAGACACACTCAAACGTGCGCACACACAAATATACACAAGCACATACCCGTATACTCATACATACGTATACACACACGTCCACAAGCACATACCCACACACACTCAAATGTGCACACAAACATATACACAAGCACATACCCGTATACTCATACATACATATACACACATGTGCACAAGCACATACCCAGACACACTCAAACATGCACGCGCACACACATATACACAAGCACATACCTGTATACTCATACATACATATACACACACGTGCACAAGCACATACCCACACATACTCAAACGTGCGTACACACACATATACACAAGCACATACCTGTCTACTCATACATACATACATATACACACACGTGCACAAGCACATACCCAGACACACTCAAACGTGCACACACACACATATATACAAGCACATACATATATACTCATACATACACACACGTGCACAAGCACATACCCACACACTCAAACGTGCGTGCACACACACATATACACAAGCACATACCCATATACTCATACATACATATACACACATGTGCACAAGCACATACCCACACACACTCAAACGTGCACACACATATACACAAGCACATACCCATATACTCATACATACATATACACACACATGCCCAAGTACATATGTGCATACACTCATACACGCTATGTTGACACACATCCCATGGCTGCAAGCAAAATCACCTTGCCTCCTAATAGAATGTCAAAGGGATAAACAATAATTGAGGGGAAAAAAAGTTGTCACCCCAAAGCCTTTCAAAAATAGACCCTCAGAGAGAAGGAAGTTGGTCCCTAGCCACTGTGTTCAGCACAGACCCACCCTGGGCTTAGTATTAGCAAAACTGGCCACACAAATCTTCCATCTGTGGTTCCCTCCACCCGCAGCTCTGAGCCCTCTGCCTGTCCTCCCTTCCCCTCCCACCCACCTTAGCCAAATTCTCAGGTTCCTGCCGGGTGGGGAGGAGGTGAGTATTCACTTCAAATCCTATGGGGGAGAATATCCTAATTTAAAGTCTCTTTTTCCCTTTTTAACTTTATTTATCTTTTTCTGTCTCTAACCTTAACACATGAATGATCCTAAAGTTTTGATGTGTTTTTTTTTCCCGGACTAAACCATTATTTACAGGGGGAGAGGGGGAAGAAAGGCTCTAGAGGGCCTAAAGGGGATAAGGGAGACCAAGGAGCGCCTGGATTAGATGCCCCCTGCCCGTTGGTATGTTTTTGTTTATCACTTGCATTGTTCTGGTTTTTGTCCTTGAGGTTTGCAAGTTGGAAACAAAGAAGGCAAATAAACTAAGATGAGAACCAAATGTCTACACTGATGCTACCAAAATCTGTTCATTTGACCAGTGAAATTCTGCCCACTGTTGGAGTTGCTTTATAACCACAGCTGCAAGTAATTCTGGCTAAATCCCTTGCCTTTGAATCCTTTTCCTTTGAAGATGCAGAGCAATTGATGTGTGGAAGTGAAGAAACCACTAGGAAAGGGATTTTCAGGGAAGGCCTCAGCTCTTAGCTCCAGGATGGCTTTGGAAGCCAGTGTAGCATTTGTGAGCCACGGATTTGCCTTCTTCGTTTCATGGCCATCTCTGTGGGCCAGTAGTTCAAGCTGTCTGAATCCTCACTTGGTCAGGATGCAGGACACCAGAGTTAGCGTCTCCTCAGGGCCACTGATGTCAAAACTGGGCAGAACAAAGCCAGATGAGGGGCTTCTAATGCACAAGCTACCAACACTCACCAGCCATCCAGCTAAAACCTTTAAAGCTGCAGACCAGAGTCGGTAGTCAGACACCCCACGGGAAGCCTTCTCAAAACAGCCAACAATTAATGATGAGGCACATCTGCTGGGTTTCTCAAGTGCCTTTCAATCCATTTGAAGGTTCTAAAAAATTATGATGCACTAAAGTTGAAGTTTGTCTGTGTTTACACTAAGTGAGTCTATAGAGAGAATGGGATCAATGGAGAGGGGGCAGGTTGTACGTGTGCAAAGCTGAACTCTCCAGAGCACAAAGAGAGCACAAAAGCTGGATTTGGGAGGTGGGGGATCTCCTGGGATTTAGCCGCTGTTTGTAGATGCCTCAAGGGTCCTGCATCCTGGCCAGGGTAGGACTGGGCCTCTCCACTCCATGGTTGGAGCGGGCCAGCCTAGACCTGAATAATCATCGTGGTTGGTTTTGTGAACAGGGACACCGAGGTTTTAAAGGAGAGAAAGGGGAGCCGGGGTTACCAGGGCTGGACGGACTGGATGCCCCATGCCCATTGGTATGGCATTGCCCTTGCTTGCCTGCATGGCCGATTTGGGCTTCCCCGCGTGTGTGATTCATACTGCGTGCCTCCTCAGCCACCCTCCACACTCCTCCTCCATCCCCCCCAGTATCCACTTCTCGCTTCTTCACTCTGTAAATGCCCAGGGTCACCCCGCCTTGGCTAGTACTCCGGGGTCTCCCAGCCATGCCACCCTTTTGCATGCAAAGTTTACCAGGATGTTTCCTGGCTTCCTGCTGCAGCTACTTCTAAAGCACATCCACCTGATGCGAGCCAGACCTCCCACCCTGAAGTTGCCTTTGCTGCCTCTGATACTCATCTCCAAGCTGATTCTAGAAACTGCCACCAGAGACCAGCTAGGAAAGTGGATTCTCTGGGACTGGTTCTCAGAACCATGACTTACCTCTTTTCCTTCAGGCAGTGCAGTTAGTTCAGAACGCATGGACTGAACACGTAGCAAAACATGTGAATGAGATGCCTGAGTCAGCCCTGTGTCCCCTGCCCCCTCCATCGCATGATTTGGGGGACAGAATGGCATGATTACAGCATAGATTGAGAAGCGCTAGAAGTGAGGTGGAGGAGGGGCCACCTGCCTGTTCTTCCAGGTTGGGTCGTGTGTCACTGCCCAGGTGACATCATCAGAACTAGGGGATGGTCCAGGATTAGGTTTTTGGATCCTAAAGGGTTTGTCCTTTTTGCTTAAATCTCCAAAGACATTACCAGACCCTTCCTTGTCCCTTTCTTTCATGGTCGGATGGCTTACTGAAGAGTCTGGGAGAGATGGAAAGGTCGAGAGTGCAGTTAAGGAGGAGGCAGGGAGACAGCTAAGGGCTCGTCTTCCAAGCACGTCCCAGGCGAAGTGGTAACAGTTTATTCCTGCCTGCCCGGTCCCTCTCTAGGCATGGACAGTCTAGGCCTCCATCCTCTTACTGCAAAAGAAGCTGAAGGGAACACTTCACTCCAAGGCTCAAGGGGTTACTGCTCTTCCCAAATTTCCCCAATAGGTTTGGAGTTCAAGAGCTATTCTATCATACCAGCAATAAGAGAATTTGGGGCCTCACATCCCCGCCCTGGGGTCACGCAGGAATTCTCTTTGAACAAAAGAGGAAAAGATATAAGAAATTATGCTGTGTGACCCTGACAGGGGGCCGTAGAGCCCCTTGAAGGGCAGTAGGGACTTTTTAGGAGGAGCATAAGCAACAGAAGGAGAGTGCAGAGCAAGCAGGCGGTAGCATGCTTCCTGTCCCTGCTGGTCCTGCCAAACCCCGCTCTTGCAGCCTGCACAGCCACCTTTCTCAATCGGGACCTTCCACCATCCACACAACAATGGGAATGCCGCTCTGGCCCACAGAGGCTCCCAGCACCGGCCAGGTCTTCCCTTGGCCACAATCCCCCCCCGCCCCCCGCAATCTGGGCACCTTTAGTTCTGCCAGCAGCTGCCTTGGCCTCTCTGTTTCTCACCATACATTACTTTTCATTCTCTGCCTGCCCTGCCCTCCATACCCCGCTGCCACCATCCACACACCAATGGGAATGCCGCTCTGGCCCGCAGAGGCTCCTCTCCCTCCCAGCATCCACGTGATGTGTGTCATACCGCACTGTGGCAGGCTGGGGAAGGGCACAGGGTCACCCTGAAACTGTGGAATGCACCACCTCCCCTTGCAATCCCCTCCCCAACCCAGAGGGGAAAATGAAGGTCACCCTGATTATACATCCCATATCAATGTGTCATTTTTCTATTAAGTTTACCGGGGAAGTGTCTTCCCCTTGTTGTTTCTCACTCTGCCTCCTCCTCTGTGTTATGATGGACTTAGGGGGCAGGGGTAGCTACTACTCATGACTTTCACTACAAGATAACCAGACTTCCTAGGCCCTCCATATTGGGACCAATCCCTGCCCAATGCCAGGTGATGAGAGGTTTCAGCCCCTGGCGTGGGTGGATGTCATTAGACAGGGACAGCAGAGGACTCATTCCACAAGCAGCCTCAGGACTGAGCACTTGCTCTGGTCTCCTGAAGCCCTGTGTCCATCTCCTTGTCTGCCCTGCCTGTCTAGCAGACTTGGGCTGAAAACTAGATCTTTGCCCTTGGCCCAGCCTCGCCTTCCCCACGTGGTCTCTAGATTTCTAGATTCCCCACAGGGTATGCCAGCAAGGAGAGGAGATGAGGGCCCAAGAAAACTCAGGAAGGTTTGTATCACCAAGGGCAGAACACGAACATCTTGAGGCTAAAGGGGCTGCATGGTTGCTACCAACAAAGGAGACTGACAGTGTGCAGTTGATTCCCATGTTGCTACTGCACTTCACCCCCAAATTCCCAGCAAGGTCTAAGGCTTCGCCAGGAACACTTGTCTTCTTGCCAAAGGCATCTCAGAGCCGTGCTGCAATACTCATGAGGTTGCCTGTCCCTTCATGCCCCTCACCCCCCCCAGGATTGATCATCAAAGAAGGACTGTCCACATGTCCTCCTCCCTCTGCTTAGGAAAAGAGACAAATAAGAGAATGAGAAGGCTGGGAAGGCCCTTAGAGGTCACTTCAAGCAACTGCCCTTGCCAAGGTTTTATGGAGGAGGAAACTGAGGCTCCCTTGTGCTGAGTGGCTTGCCTGTGAGCAGCCAGCACTCCACAGGGCCACAGCAGAGACTATTCCTTCATGACACACAAGGACATCTCTGCTTGCTCGTCCCACAGGAGAGGACAGCCCCTATGGGCCTTGCACTGTAGCTGCATGTGACCTTAGCCAATAGGAAAATAGACGGATTTGTTTCCACCTCCTTCTGGGGTTCTGACCTGGAGTAGAGCAAAGAAATAGACAAGAGTGGGTGGACCACATCCTGATCAGCTGCCAAAATGTGTGTGGCCCTTGTTACCCCGGTCCTGCCCGCTTGGTGGACCACTGCAGGGAGTCTGAGCCCTCTGCCTTCCTTTCTCCTTGCAGGGCGAAGATGGCTTGCCAGTCCAAGGCTGCTGGAACAAGGTAAGGCTTCCCATCGGTTTGCATTGGGGCTCCATTCTCAACAGTGCCATAAAGCTTCCACAATTTCCATTCTGCCTTGCTACAGATGAGGCAGCAAGACACAGGTCAAAAAGTCACTGTCTCAAAGGCAGGGTGCCCATTAAACATCCCATACACTGCATGCTGTTAAAGAACATTTAAAAATGCTTCTTAGAACATCAGCAAACCCTACGCGGGATGTCCATGCAGCCACACAGGTGACCTCTTTATGCTTTGTGTGTTCAATGTACATAGTGTCTTTCCCCCAAGGAAATTCCCCAAGGAGTTCCAGACCATCACTCATAGAGTTCCTCTGAGGTCGTTTATGCCACATGATGACATGTCTTAGATGTAGGACATCTCAGTTGCTTACACTCTGAATTCACATGCCACTGTGAGCTTCCCATTGGCTACGGTCACATGCAGCTACAGTGTAAGTTCATAGGGGTTGTGCTACTCACCACTTTACCACTCCCCTTGCATTTAAGCTGGCAGAGTTTCATGCCACAACACTGTGCCCTGCAGCCCAATCTCTCCTGGGCTCCCCGAGTTCCTACCGACAATGAGTTTTCATTGATTCACACTGGCCTTAGCATTTGCCATCATTAGAGCAGTCTGACGTCACAGGACTGTGCCCTTGCCTGTGATCACCCCATTCAACGATGGCTCCCCAGAGCACAGGGCTGCCCAGGCTGACAGGGGCCATCTGCTTGCTAACTAATCCAGAAGCCCCACCTTGGTCCCCAGCAACGGTGGCAGTCGCTATGCTGCCCCATACCGTCTCCCTCCACCCTGCCTCTCACTCCAAGTCTTCTCACCAACCCCCACCACCATTGTCTCAAGGTTCATCCTCATAAAGGGTTGGAGACTCCAACCTGTTCAAGAATCTGTGCTCAACGAATCCAGTGCTATTCCAGTGACAGCAGAGTCACACTTACAATGAGATGAACAAACTCCCCTGTACTAAGATGCCAGAATCTCATTAGTGCACTGGGTTGGGTAAAAGTGGTGAAATCAACAAGACCCCAGGCCAACGCTGACCACCTACTTGCCCGGATACCTGAAGCGCCCCCTAACCCAAGAAGGAAGAGCTCAACACGCAAGAGAGATGCCTCCCCAGAATCTGTCCCTGGAGCCTGGCCTCGTCCTCCTGCCAAGCTCCACCTAGACCTAGTTAAAGCACCACAAAAGCAGGTCAGAGGTGTCATAAGACCTCTGGACCCTTGCCCCCTAAAAAAAATTTCCTTTTTAAGGTTGCTGCCAATCGTTAGGAGATAGAAATGGTTGAGATTAGCAGGGGAAGAACAGCCACTACCAAGAGCTGCAATGTCTTGGAGAAGCAACCAGAGAGCTTCAAGACTACTCATTTACACTTTAAGTCCAATCTGGGACAAGGCAGGGGTTACAACAATCAGGCCTCCAAAGGCAGCAGAGAAAGAGAGTGCCCTCTAGTGACCACAAAGGGGATTCACAGAGAGGTGAACTTGGTTTCCTCCCTTCGGGAGCTAAGGTAGCCACCAGTTTCTTCCACCTAGGGGCTCAGGGTTCCCACAGTTCCCCTGTCCAGAAGTCCCACCCAACCTAGGACAAGATTTCCCTCCCTTCCCACAAAGGAAATAAACCTCTGCAGACCCACTGAAACTAACAGAACATTGTTTTTTGTTTTGCAGTGATGCCTCTAACCTTGGATTGGCCTGTGTGTGTGTTTGTACATAGAATATTTATTTTTATACAGTTTTCACTTTTTGAAAATGCCAGAAGGATGATGCATCTTACAGATTATTAAAAAAGAAAGAAAAACCTGCATATTTTGTACAGAAAATATCAACCTCTTCCCTTTTCCCTTTTGTTTACAAGATGTTTTGTATAAACCGGTGTCTCTAATACACTTTTTGTTTGTGAGTATGGTCGTAATGTCTGCATGATATTTGTGCACACTTATTAAGTATTGAAGCTTAATAAATTATTGTGTCCTGGTGCCAAAGGGGGCCAGCCAGAACTGAGGTGCTGGCTAGCTCATGTGTGAATTCACATAAATGTAGAGGTCCATGATATTTGCTAAGCTAGGTGTGTCGAAGAGTATTTTAAACCCTTATGCATTTTCATTATTAAAAAAAAAAATGAAACATGGCAATTCATGATCCTGATTAATCATTATATTAAATACATTCTCTCCTGTGAAAGCAGAAATTCCCAGAAGTAGGGGTTCTCAGAAGTATGGAGTAAGGTTTTGAAACGTGAAGTTCAACAAAGGGAGGCAGGGGGACTTTATTGAGCAATGTATGTTGTTACAGATCCCAAGTTTATCACAGTGCTTGCTGTGTGAGCATTTAGGTTCAGTTGTGCTAAGGGCCCCCAGAGTTTCAAAGGAGCCGTTTGCTCTTGCTGTTGGGTTATGGTAGGTTTTTGCTTGTTTGTTTTGCTTTGTTTTGCTTTGTTTTGTTTTGAGCGACAGTCCCTAGTACCAGCTATTGCTAATCATGGCTGTTGACTTGATATGAGTTTGTGGGTTCACTCACAACTAGCATTTGAAGGAGCTTTGCCTCATCTGACGTTCCACTCCAGCAAAGGGCATTCAGAAAACATGCCTGGATCGGGGCTTGGGCTGGGCCAATCTGAAGTTGTTTTTATTTTTTTCAGAAATAATGTTGTATTGCTTTCCATATTTAGTGCATTGCTTAGAAAAGGTCTCAGGAAACTAGTTTTAGTGACTAGTTAAGTCTTACCTACGGTGTAGCATACAGGTTTGTTGTTAACTGTTTGACAACATAAATTCATGCTTCTAAAAGCTTGAAAACAACAAATTCCTCCAGTAGTTTACATACATCCCCATCTGGTTTACATTTTGCATTTTCTTTATACATCCTTTCTTCCTAGACAACGCAAGGGGAAATTTAACCTCAGACTCTGTCCACATGCTGTCATACAAAACTCTAAATTAGTGGGCTTCACAGTCATTAGACAGCCCCTGCCATGTGTGGGGATGAGGTCACACTCACAAGCGCTCATGGTAATGAAATCACATGCAGCTCAGACCTAAAACATCTATACCGACACTCTTACTCTAAACGTCACTAGGTTAGCTTAAAACTTGGACAACTTCCTCCTCTAAGTCTTGGCCAAGGTCCTCATTTGAAAAGTGAAGCGGGTCTGGGCAACATAGTGAGACCCTCATCTCTACAAAAACATTTTTCAAAATTTAGCTGAGTGTGGTGGCACTTGCCTGTAGTCCCAGCTACTCCGGAGGCTGAGGTGGGAAGTTTGCTTGAGCCCAGGAGTCTGAGGCTGCAGTGAGCTATGATCGCACCACTGCACTCCAGCCTGGGCAACAGAGTGAGACCCTGCCTTAAAAGAAAAAAAAAAAGAAGAAGAAGAAGAAGAAGGAAAGAAAAAAGAAAAGTGAAGCCATGCAGTAGTGAACAAGAGTTGATCTCTGTGGACACAAGGAGGGCTCATGTGAACCCAGGGATGCTTCTTGCCCTGGGCCAGATTCTCATGGCCCTGTAGCCCAGGGACAACTTCTCCAGCAGCCACGGAGTACCTTTAGAGGCCACAGAAATATTTTAATTCTTAACCTTTTTAAATGTAGAAAAAAAAGTGAATATATAACAATGAATCCAGCCAGGATTGTTTTTTGTCTTTCTACCAACGTAATTGTAAAACATAATTTTTTATATTTTTTTAATGGAGGAAGACAAAACTGCCCAGGGCCCCCAAAAGTCATGATGCAGCCCAGCCCACATCCTCTGCCCCTTAGAATTCACAGTCACCCTCACTGCAGGTGTCCCCATCTCCAGGCCACACTCCTCCCCTCCCAGGCAAGGTCCCGAGCAATCAGGGTATGACCCCATTCTTCTAATCTCCTCCCTGATTCCCTTTCAGGCTCTGGCCAGGGAAATCACAGCTCACTGATGATCTCAGAATAGAGCAGAACATTCACTGGAACCTGGAAAGGGGAGATTCGGTGTTAGCTGAATATCCTGGGTAAATGGGCAAAGAAACCTCTTTTGTTACAGTCCTGAGGTTATTCATTTACTTATGACACTTCAGCTACTGCCACAAAGGATTCAAAATCACAAGAATCTATGTAATAAAATAGAAATGTGTGTAAAGAGAAGTTTAAAAGTCAGAGTCAAGGAAAACAAGTAGAGAGGAGACAGCGGTGGCTGGGAAGCCCAGGGGATGGAGAAGGTCCTGGCCATAACTGAGGCAGGGTCACACACATCACTTCAGGCTACCTAGTAGTCACAGGAAAAAAAAAAAAAAGGCTCGGCCTGGTTTCAGAGCCTACACTGCTCTGCCCAGTGGGTTGCAGCCTGCTGAGGTTTAGCCCTGTGTGTGTAAACACATTGTCCCCCCACACGGTTGTTGCTGCCATAGTACTCAGCCAGGACCCCACCCTATCACTGGTCTGCACCCCGGGCTCCTGACTTCAGGCCTCTGCCCCCAAGCCTCTCCACTTGAATCTTGGCTGTGTGTCAAATGCAGTACAGGGAGATGAGAAGTAAAAAGACACGTGGTCAAAGGGTTTGCACATAGCTGGGAGTCCATACTAACGCCCAGCAGACCAGGACAACCAGGCAAGAAGGAACAATCCAGTGATGGAATGGGAGATGCAGGTACGTTGCAGGAGGGACCAGGGAAAGGCCAGCCTTATGGACAGGGGCCACAGAGGGCTCACAGAGGAGAAAGACATGCTCTCTGTTTTGGGGGACGTGCGGCACCTCCTGGTGAAAACTGCCTGCCCAGGGAGCCAGAGGTGCGCCCAGCCCTGCCCACTGAGCATGTTGGTGAAAGTTCTTTGTAAATTGTAAGGCACTGGGTCTTAAGGCCGTTTGTGTCCCGTGGTTCCTCTCTCGTTCCAGTGCCTGTGGCTCTGTGCTCTGGCACAGCAGGACACATGCCCAGCATTGTCCACCTGGATACCTGCAAAGAATGAGCCAGTACCCCATGGGTGACAATGTGACCGGGTCATCTGGGCCCAAATGGTGCCTCTCCCCAAGGCTGAGATTTATGTAGTTGTGGTTATGTGGGCCAAGGGAAGCCACAGCTTGCTGAGGGAAGAGGCGGCTCCTTCCACACATGTCCACCCCGCTGCATCTCAGCCCCACCCAATGCTGGCCTCCCTTCCCCAGCCCTGCCTTCACCTGGCAGAATGGGATAGGATGGAGCTGGGGAGGGTTGCCATTAGCCCACAAGAGGAGGAGGGCACTGGCCAACAAGTTCAGAGACTCAGCTTCTAGTTCTTTCTCTACCATTACCTTGCTGTGTTGCCTTGGGCACCTTACTCCAGGTCTCAGTTTCCCCAAGCGTCAAGTGAAGAAGTTGGACATGGGTGACCTCCATAAAACTTTCCAGCTCCGACACCCTGAGGCCCTCTGGCCCCACAGACAGGTCACCTCCTGGGAGGATTGTGGAGGCTGGAGTACTCCGTGCCCCCCACCACCTAGGGTTATTTGGCTGTGACAGTATTATGCATGGCATTGGTTTTGCAAAACCGTGTGTGGCATGTGTGTGCTTTGTAACCCCGAATAACAAAACTCGGAGTAGGCCTGTGCCATCCAGGAGTAGGGTGAGTGGGGTCAGCTCGCCTTGGGGCAAGAACAGCTGTAGGGCTTGTTTCTCACATTGGTCTCAACACTGAGGATGTATCAGAGAGAAAGCAAAACAGCACTGGCCACCTGACACACGCGGGAATCCCCAAGGCCCCACAAACGTTCAGGGACACTGCACTGGCATGGGGAGGCCCACCCACCTCCCTCCTTTCAGGCCCTCTGTGTCCCTCCCGTGCACCACCCCACACACTCCCCCAGCATGTCTCTCCTCTTGCCCTGGACTTGGACACATTGTCAGCCAGCTTGAGACGTCGAGCACCCAAGACTCCACATCATTTCAAAAAAAAAGAGCAGGCTCCCTGTGAGTATTCAGAAAAGAGGACACCACACCAAGATGTGGAGCAGAGAAGGCAAGCAAGGGCAGGAGCAGCTGTTCACCTCTCAAAGGAGCAGAACTCCCAAGGGGTCGCTGAAGCAGGGTGCCCCTCACTGCGGTGAAGGAAGCAGGAGGATGGTGCAGGGAGGGGAGCCATGTCTTAGCCACTCAGGCAGAATTCGGTGCAGTTCATATGCAAAGTGACCTCTGTCTGCTAGAAAAGTTCATCTCTGAGAATAGCCAAGCACCTGTGGAAGGAGACTCAGAGAGAGGTAGAGAGCCACAGCCCCCTGCACTCCCTGCACCCCAGCGGGCCCACCAACTTTCCAAGGCCTGCCACTCGCCCTGAGCACGCACTCTGCTGTCCCTCCACACGCTTGCCCGAGCCAGACCCTTACCTGCAGATGCCATTGCTTCTTATCTGCCTCCTTTCAAGGCCCAGCTCAGATCCCATGACCCTGGAAAGACAGTTCTGGGCTCCAGAGTTGGTGGAGTCTCTCCTCCCTGCAACTGTCTGGAACTCAGTGTTCTTTTCTTCCTCCACTTTATGTGAGAGTGTGCAAAGGGGCTCTTCCATTTTTGATAGTGAACTCTTAAAGGGCAGGAACTTTCTTACTCCCAGGCTCAGGAGGGACCTAGCTCAGTGTTTCCCCTACAATCCAGCCATCGATGGGGGCTCATACATATCTACCACCTGCTGAGTTATCAGCCAGCTTTGTGAAGCAGCTGCTGTGTGCAGACACTGCTTCCTGCCAGGCTGGGAAGGAGAGGGAAGAGGCCCCTAGGACTGTAAGACCCAGCTCCTCCAGGAGTTTCACCAGAGCACACCAAAGAGCACACTCATCCACCCTCCAGGAGCTTCACCAGAACCACCAGGGGCACACCCATCAGGGACAAGTGTGCCAAGTGAGGGGTGCAGCCAGCTAGGGCAGGATTGCTGAGGACAGAAGCTCCTGTGATGGCCAGTGTGGACAGAATGAGCAGAGGACCGAGTCAGCCGGGAGGGGTGTTACAAAGCAGAGATGGAGGAGGTGGTCCTGCGTGCAGGCAGTCTCCACCCTGGGCTCAAGCTCCTTTCCTCGATAGAACCTTCCAGTGAGCTCGAGCCTGGGCCATGTTCGCTTCTCAGGTAGGGGAGGACAAGTGGGATGGTGATGGAAGGAAGAGGGTAGAGAGAGTACCTCCCAACTCTGAGGGGCTGGGAGTCTGGCAGCCAGTGGCTGGGGGCAGGGGATGTCCTGGTCAGGGAGGCACCCCCAGATGCGCCGATCACCAGAGAGCTTCCTTCTCAAATGCCCCTTCTCTATACCTCCTCAAGGGCCAGAGTCCTTGGTTAGTCGCCAAGAAGTGAAGCCAGCAAGCCCAGAGCCTTGGGGAAAGCGCCTTGCCTTGGAGGAGGGAGGTGGAGAAGCTGCCCCGGACGGAGGGTTGCCGGCCGAATCCTTCCAGGGGATACCTGGTTTGAGGGAATGATCAGAGTGTGTTGTGACCTCAGGAGAGCATGGATGGGCCTCTGTCCTCTCCTAGGGCTAGAGCTCAGCCAGGAAAGCCAAGGCCCCCGCATCCGCACACCTCCAGCTCTCGTGGCCTGCTGAGGTGTCTGCTGCAGCCCCAGCCAGGGCCCTCTGCTGTTGCTGCAATTTTGAGGGTTCTCAGACTCCTCTTGCTCATGGAGAATTGTGGTTCTGTGAGCAACCTCTCTGCAGAAGGGGATGTCAGCACCATCCTGCTCTGACTTGGAAAGCCTCCTCCCAAGGCAGGCTAGGCAGCTGTCACCTCTCCCACCTCTTCTCAACAGAGTTCCTTCAATTTCCTTCAGTGCTGCCACCATCAACCCTGTTACTTCCTGGGCTCTTTCCAGTGTCATAAGCGGACGGAATGAACCAAGCTGGAAAAGCAAGGAGTGTTTGTCTTAGAAAGGACGGAACCGCAACATAGCGAAGGAGAGAAGCCCGGGAGCGAGACCGGCTAGCCATGCTGGGCACCTGGGCTGGTCCTCAGAACCAGGAGCCTCACACATCTAGTCCGGTGCCCAGAGGTGCCCCAGCCAGTACTAAGCCGACACGGATGGAGGCAGCAGTCTATGTAGTTTCAGGAGGGTCTGAAGTAAGCCCTCTTCCTTTAGGAAAATTGCTGAAGGGACAGTGACCGGAAATTAACCACCTTACATCTCGCTTTGTCATGACACTCAAACCACCTTGCTGCCTGCTTCTTCGATGAACAGAATGACCATATTTTCTTGTTCTATCCAGGACATTTTGCAAGTAAGAAGGGCCCTGGTAGTCATTAGGCTGTGACAGCAGATGTCAACCTGGCAAAACAGCAGGTGGTCACAGTAACAATGACCCAATACCCACGTCATCCTCCAGCCCTTCCAGGCCAAGCTCTGGCAACAGCTCAGTCCCTCCTGGTGCCTTGTAGCTGCAGCCATTCACCAATGACCTCAGGTGTCCACAGGGCCAGATGGACATTGTGTGGAGAACAAAGGTGAACATGCCCCTGTTCTCACCTCCATGCACCTCAGGGAGTGGGATATGATCAGAACACAAATGACAACTCTCACCGAAGGCAGGACAGACAGGCCAGGGGAAGGCAGAAATGAAGGGCAGGGGACATTCAAAGGAAAGAAAGATCTTGAATAAACAAACATTTGGAGGGAAATTTTCCCCAAGACTATTTTAAGATGGAGAGGCTGGGTCGCCAGGGTTACCAGGCCATTCTGGTGATTTGACTTTAAATTTTGGGATTCTGACTTTAAATTCATAACAGCATCTTTCCTCTGCCCTGGTGGGTTAAAGAAAATACTTTAGAGCAAATTTAGTATTTTCTCCCATTCATAGTATCTGGCCCACAAGGCTTGTGGGTTAAAGTACACTCCTGATCTTCACTTGATAACCTCATCTCTCTCCTCCCTTGGTGCTTATTGTAAAGCAGGAACAGCAGCCTCATTACATGGGGAGGAGCAGTATGTCCGGGGCTGCAAACAAATTGCACAGGTCCATCGCGGCCCCATTAGGGTCAAGGGCACATGTGTATGACTGGATGCGGCAAAAGTCATAACTAATACACCCACATGGTGATCCAGATGTGATGTGAGGCTCAGTGGGTACTTAGAGATTTTTCACAGCCAGGTTAACCAGTTGCCCAACCCTCCTGCCCTTCCCAGGGCATGGCAGAAATAAAAGGCATCCCTATTTAAAACAACACACATGTGAATGGGTTTGAGGACTCTAGATGACTCACAGGATCCTGTACATTTGTATATAGTCAAATGGTCTTCATCTCCTGCCATCAAACCACCCCGCTCTAAACCTACGACAGTCGAGGAAGACAAACCCATCGTGACCACCTGCTAAGAAGACACAGCCCGGTCCAAGGGCTCACTGCAAGATCACAAATGCAGTGAAACTGCTTTTGCTAAGAGACATTTTTCTTGCGCTCCACTCATTCCAAAGACGAAGCATTTTATTGCAAAGTCTGCCAAAATAAATGTGCCTGCAACTCCCCCAGCCAGTGGGAAAGCACTCGGGTTGGGATGGGAGTAAGGAGATCGGGTGCTTGCTCCGGCCACAGCGCGTTAGCAGAGTGACCGTAGGCAAGTGCCTCCCATGCTCTGAGCCTCCAGTCCCTCATGTGTGACCTGGGGCAGGCACTACCTACCTCCCAGGTGATGTGAGGGCTATCTCCGTGGAAGCTCTTGGAACATGGTAAAGAGCCATGCAAAGGCTAGACAAGGTGATTGCTAGTGTTTGCTGTTCAGGAAAAAAAAAAAAAAAAAATCTTGCTTTTCATAGACAAACCTCAATTAAATGAAATCACTTGAGGAATGGTTCATTAAAATTTCTGGTACAATTAGGTTCAAAGAAAGAGGCCCTCCTTGGAGGCGTGAAGAAGGCCTGACTGACAAACATTGTGGACACTGAGTAATGAAGATGTGGAAATGGTGGCCACCTTGGGGAAAGACGTGAGGATGGATCTAGGAAGTTGCTTTTTCAAACTAAAGTCCATAAATGTTCATAAGGGATTTTTTCCCTTTCTCCTAGAAAAGTCAGCAACTTAAAACAAATTATTTTTGCTTTAAAATTCCAGTTCCCCATATTGCTGGTTAAATGAGGTTTTTTCTCTTCAGAGGGCTCCAGCCTGTGATGTTTCCTCCATCCTGGTCCTGCCCCCCACCTCCCTCCTCCTTTCTCCTGCCGCCCTGTGCCCTTGGAGACATGCTGGGCAGACTCCCCATGTGATCAATCTGACGTCTTAAGTTTAAACGTCATTACCTCAGTATATCAGTAGAAAAAGTTCTACTTCATTGTATCTTGTGGCAAAATTCAGTCCAGTTAATGGAGGATTTCGTATACTTTTAAAAGTAAGTCAGGCTGGGCGCAGTGGCTCATACCTGTAATCCCAGCACTTTGGGAGGCCAAGACGGGTGGATCACTTGAGGTCAGGAGTTTGAAACCAGCCTGGCCAACATGGTGAAACCCTGTCTCTACTAAAAGTACAAAAAATTAGCCAAGTGTGGTGGCATGCACCTGGAGTCCCAGCTACTCGGGAGGCTGAGGCAGGAGAATCGCTTGAACACAGGAGGCAGAGGTTGCAGTGAGCCAAGATTGCACCACTGCACTGTAGCCTGGGCAACAGAGTAAGACTCTGTCTCAAAAAAAAAAAAAAAAAAAATATATATATATATATATATATATATATATATATATGAAAGTAAGGCAGAACCTAATTTTCAGAATTGCATAATTATGGTCACAGCTGATCCAACTGGTTCCACAGATTAGGCACTAGGGAAAAAAGATTTTCCAGAGTAATCCCTAGATGATGAAAGCACAAACTCATTACTTTTTTTCTTGTGGTAGTTATTTTTGCTAAGGACCTGCCCATACTGCAGGCAGTGGGTCTTTTGTATGGAAGAAGAAAGCATTTATCTGCATATAGTTTGCTGAAGTTTTTTTTTTTTATCATTTCTGTTTCAATGTAAAGGCAAGGTATCTTCATTTTGCTAACTGCTGTACATTTCCTATGACTTTTAAAAAGTTGTTTCCCCTGAACTCTCCTTTGGGACCGAAGTGCCCGTGGTGAGGCCATCTGGCGCTAAACCCCCAATGTGAGGCCTTCCCAGTTTTTCACCTAAGGTTTCCCAACCACATACACGCCCAACCTGACCCCTGCCACAGCCCCCTGTCCACCCTCGTGTCTCTTATCAAAAAGAAGTTATTTCCCAACACCCAGGCACTTTCCTGGGCCAGCGGGTCCGTCACCGTCTCTGTGTGTGCCATGTTCACATCCTTAGGGAGCCCCTGGCTCGCATCTCCTGGTGGTACCAAGCAGACGGTGGGAGAGCTTCAGAGTCTTCTGCCTTCTTGCTGCTCTTTGGCACGTTACCAAATGGCCTCCAAAGCTCCAGAGCAAACTCGGACCCCTCACAGAATCTGACCCCAGCCCTTCAGCTCTGATGGTTCCTTGGCCATAGCTCTCCCTAGCACAGTCCCGTTTCCTTTCAGTGTCCCCTGATGATTCCTCACGCCTTTCTCTTGCATCTCCCCTTGTTCTCTGTTTTCTTTATTTTTCAATATTCTCTTATCAGCTCCTCACCCCTAGACCCCGTTGGCTCCCTCCCCTGTTCCTGTCTCCGTCTCTTTTTGTCTCCATTCCCATCCCCCTGCCCGTTCCCTCTGCCCCCAAGGCCTCCTGACACTTCTTTCAGCACCGCCCACTGATCACTACCATAGCTCACCTCTGCAAAACCACAACCAGGGAGAAAACATCGACAATGTTGTCAACCTGTGTGACAGTTTTGTTTTCCTGTCAAACACTCCTGGTGTTTTTCATTTAAATAGCTTCTTTGACAGATATATCTTAGTAGGTTCCCTTTCAGAGGAAAAATGCACATTTTTAAAATTTTTAGTTTTAGTTTATGTTTTAAGTCTGATAAAACACTGTTATTAGGTCCTACGGGTAAAGAAATGTTTGGGGTTTTTTTGTTTTTTGGCTTCATGGTCATAAGCAAAGTGTCTAGGGTTTCCTGTTGGTTTCAGGTCCGACATGTCACAGCAGGCTCCTCGGCACAGGCCTGTGACACACTCAGCTCAGGAGAGGGCAGCAGCCAACTACAGTGCAAAGGGATGGACTCCCCTTCCCGGTCTTTAAAATCAAAGGGGAAGACCAGGTGTCCTACTTTGTGCTTCTATCATTCAGTAACTTTTCTGTTGATTTCAGTAAGTCATACACACTTTTCCTTATGCTTATTGGATTTTGTTGATTTAAAGAGATGTTCTGGCTCAGGCTTGAGTTGATACCCACCCTTTCCCCACTAAACCCAGGCAGAAAGTTACAGTGAACAAAGAAGGGCTACAGTTCCCCATGCTGAGAAGACCAGCAAGTGCTTCCAGAAATGCTCTTTCCTTTCAGAGAGGGAATCCATTTGGCTTCCCTTCAGTGCATGGCTTGCTGGAATCTGGGATTAGATTCCCAATAAGCAATGAGACATCCAGAGAAACAGAGTGCCTGGTATTTATGGCAGAATATAGAAGAACTCATCTTTTCTTAAGCAATTCTTTAGTTTATGGTTTAGCCAAAAGTAAGCAAGCTGGTTCCATGGCCAACCAAGACTCTGAGAGAAGATACCCCACCAATATTTCCCATGAATGATCAGGAGTCTACAGAGTTTCCATCACCGAAGCCATTTGAGTTCAGTGTATACGCTCTGGAACGATCAGTGTAAAAATGTCAATCTCCAAGTGGTTCTGTTGCCAAAAGAGTTTATAGGTTGTGTTGAAGAGAAAATTGGCACCTGTGTTTTCTGTGGTGTTACTGCAGGATTCAAGTGGAATGGAGGGATGTCTCTGGGAATATGGTTGTGCAGGGATCATGTTAAAAGAGGTGTCACATGAGCCATCACCCAGCAGGGGTAGAGACAGAACAGAGCAATGTCCTACTATATTAATTGGCAAAAAAAAAAAAAAAAATGCTATTAACTGGCACACAAACTCACAGGAACTGGCTGCTTCTATACTGAGACACAGCCTCCAGGCCGCTTCTATACCGGGACACAGCCTCCAGTCTCCCTATCAAAACATTAACTTAATATCAACCGAAGAAGTCCTTCCCCACTTGGAGAGGAGCCCTCAAGGAAGTCTGGTTTCTCCAGCTGTTTTCTGAAATAGCCCCTTGTGTGGGTGTCCTTCCAGGTCCTGAGGTACTCACATAGGCTTCTTCAAATACGCGCGGTGTTGAACGTCAGTGCCCATAGCCCTCAGCCTGTCCACACCATGCTGCTGACCATAGGAGGGAGAAGCCCTCTGCGGAACCTGGTGACCCCAGAGTGGCACTCCACTGGGTGGTGGTAATCCCAGACCATGGTGGTCTCTGTGGGCCTCCCATGGCCCTGGCCTCACATGCAGCCTCTTGGTACTGACCAAAGGGACCCCTCCTGTGCAGAATACCTGTGCCTTCAACCACAGTTTTTCTCCAACAATCCAGAACTACTTCAGTCTGTTACGCCAGACTCCACCAAGCACAAAATCATCCCGTGGCCTCTTTGGTTGATAATCCAAAAAGGGGGCTCCAAGGAATTTTAATTAGTCTATAATTTTGGGAGCTTTCTTTATAACAAAGAGTACAGAATCTCATATCATATTTCAGCAATTTAGTAAAAATAGCATTTTGCTGGGAAAAGAATACTAAGGGAAGGTACCTGGTTCCCTTCTTCTTAATACTTCCTTTCTGCCCAACTGAACATTGCAAACTTCCACAGCAGCCCAGGATGATCTTGCCTGTTTATTAAAGCAATTGGATTTTATACATTTGATACTTTAGCTCTTTTGTTTAAATTTTTTTTCTTGTTATTTGGTGTACAATATTTAAATGTACAATAGTTTATCTCTGTAATTAGCTTAATTATAGAACAGAGTTTCTCTTCCTTCTCATAGTCTTCAGATAATTCAGAAATGTTTAAATCTTCGCACCCACTTTATATATGTTGTGCTGTTTCTAACTTCCTATATGTAAATATTTTTTGACACACTTTGGTGTTTCAAGTTCTGTCTCTACTTTTATTGTGATCATTATCACCATGATTCTGTTCTCATTCTTAATGTTGGATTTTTTTTTCTGGTACACTCTATTTTTTTAATCTCCTTGGATATTTTGAAAGTATTTTAGTTATTTGTGTATGTAGACATAGGAAAGTGCTTTGCTTAAATTAAGCTGTAAGCTCTCTGATGGACAGATATTGACCTTAAAATTTGGTCCTCTTAAATGCTACCGATACGGTTTTCTTCCAATTAACAGGTGCTATTTCAACAAAACTTGTTTCTCTGCTGAACTACTCTGTCCTTTCCACTTCTGACTTTCATTTTTAATTGCCTGTGATTCGGTTTGCCAATGCCTGAATATACCAAGCCAAAGGTAGATATTTCCCTTGACAGTGGCATCTTCTCTCCATTTTGCTAACTTCCAGGCTGAGAATGAATAGCAAGAAAAACAGCCCAAGTGGCCAGGGTTTGCTAAGAAGCTACTGAGCAGACAGCTTCACAAACGGCTCCTCAAGTGTTTTGGCAGTGGGGACAGACTGTCCAGCTAGCCCATAGCCACATCTGTTTGAAACTTCTTGCTTCCCACTTCTCCACCTCCAGGTAGACTTCAATCTGGAATTCTAGAAATATTTTTTGACCCAGGCCCTGCTCACCAGTGAGGCAGCACACACAGAGACAGGCAATGTGGTCTCAGTTCAGAAGAGACCTTTCTCCCTGACCTGAACACATCCATCCTGGGCAGTGTGACACCAGGGTGAGGTCCCTGCATGGGGAGACAGATGACCTAGTTTCTGGTTCCAGTTCTGTCACTGGTGCAATGACAGCCTTTCTGGTTCTTGGTCCTATAAATACAGGGCTAGACTTACAATGCAATGCAAATATTCTGTATGGAAAGACTTAGCCGAACAAATCAGCCTGTTCTTTGAAATGTAGCTTTGCTACTGCCCAGATGTGGAGGATTTTAGCAAATGAACACAACTGCTCTTTTAAGTAAGAGGTCCTACCCACTGGGAACCACAGGGGCCAATGACTTAAACCACAGTAATGTAATAGGTATCCTAAAGATCAAAGGTGAACCCAAAAGAGTGATGTAGGAATATCAATTACCAATTTCACTAAATAAAGGCTCTTTTGAAAAAGCCATCAAATGAAAAAGATGAAGCAGGAACTGGCTAAATTAGCAAAATGGTTAGACAACAGCCTGACACACTTCAACTTACAAGGAAAAAAAAGGACAGATAATTTTTTGCTGAAATTGTAGTCCTTGCTGTTTGTGTTGTCCTAGAGTTTTATATGCCATTTTGTACTTCTTCTCTATGATGTAAATACTTTTCATTGTAAAAAATGTAAATATTAACTATATTTTTTGTTTCTGTCTTTTCTAAAATGGAAGTTGATCCAACTAATAAATTACAAATCATCTATATCTTGTTTGTTGTTTGTTTTTTAGAAATTATATACCTTTACTGTCCTTCAGAAGGGAAAGAGTTTCATGATTAAAGAGAAACTTCATTCCTAACTAATGGAAGTAAGATGGTGCCATATAAGAGGAAAAGATGAAGGGTCAGGAGAGTGAGTTTTAGCTCTGACTTTTTCATTAAGAGATGTGGGGCCCTGACTAAGTCAGTTAACCTCTTAGAGCTTCATCTAAAACTGAAAACAGCTGCCATCGTTGTTTTAAAACTCAATAAGGTAATAGATGCAAAACGCTTTGGAAGTAAAAAGCTGTACTCAAAGGCATGGAATTACTAAGTCTTAACTGTCATTATGTCTATTGGTTGAGGGACGAAAATTTTATATATAGGAAATTTGTTTAATTATTTTATTTTGCTTGGATTCTGTTTTGGGACAAAACCAAACAGAAATTGAATGTCAAGTTAACTTCTCCTACTGGTACTTCTAAAGGTCCATGATTAATCATCATAATGATCTTATGACCTTTAAGAGCACTGGGGAAGAAATAAGTTTCAACACATTTTAACGAAATTCTTAAGTCTGAATATGTTCTTGGTTTGACCAAAATTTATTCATCAGTGCCTAACATTCCATGATGAAGGCTTTTCTGGAGGCAGAAATGTAATCAAATGATGTGGAATTGGCAATCCATCCAAAGGGGGAAGGAATCCCAAGGAATGTCCCAGGCAAACTCTACTTTGGATCCAAGGAACTCACATACACAAATACATCAAACGGAGAAGTGCCTTCTTTTCCTTTGTAAATGACACTGAACCAATTCAACTCAAAGGAAAGCCACAATAACTAGCAGTTTACTTCACGCTTCCACAGACCAAAAGGCTTAACCTTGGATTCTTGCCATGTCAGAGTAGAAAGAAGCCTTAAAGATCATCTGCACCCCTCACATCTTACAGATGAGACTGGGAATTTATGTGACTCATCCAGGGTCATTCGAAATCATGGGCCCTCCAGCTCACGAGAAAAACAGCTAGGGATAAAGAGACAATATAGCCCTTCTCAGCAGCTGTGTTTCCACCCCTTCCACCTGCAGCTCAGGATGAGGGACATGGAGGGCAGGTGGAGGGGAACTCGTGCTTTCATCTCTCAGCCACGTACAGGCCCTCCATCTTCCCCGAGACCCTCAGAAATACAGGCATTGCACTGTAGAGTTTGCGGATCTCAGCTGTGGATGAGGACAATTGTGTCATAAAAGTAAAAGTTTTCATCTCTCCTCCTTTTCTGAGAAGCAGGATGGGACTGGGAAGTCCCTGAAGAAGTGAGTTCCAGGTCTGAGTCTTCCATTAAGCATGATCATGAGCCCTTCCTTCTGTGAAACGCTAGCACTGAGCCTTTAAAAGCACCTTCTCCACTTTCTCTTCCCTGGCTTTTACTGTCTCACTGCCAGCCCTGAACTTCTATCAGATCCTTGATGCAGAATTGGTAAAACAGGAAGGTATCTTAGATACACAGTCCTGTGATTTCCAATTAATTAACCCAACAATTCAGAAAATGGCATTAGAAAGAATTTCAGCTGTGTTTTGTTTTAAATGATTGATGTTTAAAAGTTCTAGTTTAAAAGTCTCTAGAAAATTGATCTGGGTAACCAAATCTTGGAAAGACAGGAAAAACAAGTGGCTGAATCTTTCCACAAACAATTAGGATTTGGAAGGATTTTTGCTAAAAGATAATGTTCAGGAAAAGGTAAAACTATACTCTTACACTGATATAAAAATGAACACATGTTAAAGATTTTATTTGACTCACATGATGAGGGAACCAGACAGATGTTTTTACCGGTCCAAAGGAAAAATCAAACAAGCACAAATTATATGCAGTAAAGGAAGGTTGAGATGAACTGCAAATGGAAACAAAGTCAATTATCGCTATCAGACAGTATATAATTTATATAACTATCAGTTACCTACACGTTAGAAAGGGCTGTAAAATAGCTCAGACAATGAACAGTATAGAAGCTGATACCCCAGAAGGATAAGCTATAGATGTGGCATCATTTTCCATTAAAGCATAGAACTTTTTCCTACAATTGTAAAGCAATACTCTGCCGTATTTAATACCTAGACTTATTTCACAGACATTAAAACACATCATCCTTTTCAACTCATATATTAGGCTGGTAAATGTGTAATCAGAAAAACCCCTGGGCAGATATTGATGGAGCCCTGTATTTGAGTGTTAACCTTCTGACCTCTCAATTCTCTGAGCCCTTTTCCTCTGTCTATTCACTGTCTCTACCCCATACCCCACCCCCATTTAGCTTGGGGCTAAGAACTCTTGACATAAATACTAACTCTGCAGAGCTGATCAAAAGCAGATGTAGTGAAGGATGTTGACCCTGTATTTCATAGCACTCATCACTGGGTGAGTAATAAATCTCTATGTTTATATGACTAGAGTCTTTCCTCTGAATTAAAGACCCCTAATCCTTCATATTTGTGGCTGCTGACTGGGAAGAACATCTTTGCTACTGGCCTCTTAATTCAATGTGCCAACAGCTAAGATGCTCTTAGAATAATAAATTGCAGTCTCTCTTGTGACCTCATACAGCCCCACGCAGTCACCCTCCTGACCTCACAGAGGCCCATCCAATGATACTTCATGCATATCATCCACCCACTCTTTTTAACTGGGCTGGCAGAATCATAGTATCTTAGTCCTGGAGAGGTGAACTATGTCTCCCTCCCCACTTTTTCAGTATTAATTTAATTAATGTGGTCACTATACTCTTGCCATTGCTAAGGATACAGTGATTTCCTTAGCATTGCTGGATCATTTCACATTAAAATAATAGATCAGAATATTAATTCAAGATGTGGCTGTGACCCTAAGAAGTTATGTGGCTGTGGCACTAACAAGTTATGTGCCTTCATCAGCCCTTCATCTCCCAAGGCCTCTTCTTCTTCATAAAAGTGAAGACACTGAATTCTAAATCTTTTTTGATTCTATCCTGGTTTACAGTGATAGCTGGTGATATATTGTGGCCATTGGTGTCTTTAATATGTTGTGACTATAGTAGCTGTTGACAGCCTGTATGTGTGATTGGAAAACGGCAGTGTACCCTCTCAGAAGGAAGATTTTAATGTGGGAATTGGAGAGAGATTGGTTTCGATAACTCCAGTCACATAGAGATCTCTTTCCTAACTCATGCCTCATTTGAGAAAGCAGTAAATTCCCCCAAAAAAGCTGTTAAATGGCATCTCCAAGGATTCTGAGCTTGAACAGGCCTTCAGGAGTTTAGGTACTGGATATTCCAAAAGTAGATTGTTTATCTCCCTGGCTTTTGAAGAGTGAGGATGGGTTATGCTGACTTAAATACATTCTTGTTCAGCCCCTCTACCTCCTCATTCTCACTGGCAACAATGGATATAAAAATACAATGTAATGGAGAGAGATTCAGCAAAAACATTGGCCTGTACTTTTCAAAAATATCAGTGTCATGAAAGACAAAGAACAATGAGGAACTGATCCAGAATAACAAAGAGTAAAGATTAAAGAGACATGGAAAATACATTCAGGACCAGAAAAAAAAAGGGACAAAAAGTTCATTTAGGGCAACTGACATTTGAATATGGTGTGACGTTATATAAGTGAATATTCTCGTGCTGAGAAAATACACACTGAAATATATAAGTGAATATTCTTGTCCTTAGAAAATACACACCAAAGTATCTAGCTGTAAAGGAGAAAGATGTCTACAACTTGCTCTCAAATCATTCAGGAAAAAAAATTTTTTTAATAAAAAAAATAAAAAGATAAGCTGAAAAAACTGAAAAAGAAAATAAGAAAACAAATGTGGGAAATAAAACAAAGGGGACAAATCTGGATGAAGGATATACAGGAGTTCTTTACACTGCTATAACTATTTCTTGTGTTTGAAATTATTTCCAAAAAATGTATTTAAAAGAAGACACTGTAGAAATAATTTCAATGTTCTAAGACAAAATAAATTTGAACCTAAATTCTATATGCTATCAACTAAGTATTATAACAAAATAAAAACATGTTCAGACTGCAGGACTTAGCATATTTCTTTGGCCATAAACTCTCACTGAAATTAATGCTAGAAAATGTACTTGAGCAAATAAGAAGACATGGGATACAAGAAACTATTATATCCATAGAAATTGGTAAAATGTGCAGCTAAGCCTAAATAATTGTTGTTTTATTGATAGAATCCAGAAGAAACAAAAATCCCAAGTAGTTTCAGCAAGGAAAGTAGCAGAGACCTGGGGAAGGAGAAAGTAAAATTATACCTAGTTTATTCCTTATTCTGAATAAGAGGAAGAGAGAAATACTGATTAATTGTGGTCATACAGAGGAGATACCATGTGCTAAAATTTAAAGGTATTCAGGGTGACTTCAGCACAAATGGAGGAGTAAGGAGTTCTGAACATTCTCTCCTCCATAAAATCAACAAAAACAATGGCAAAAATTGTCAGAATCGACTTTTTCAGAACTCTAAAATTAATGAAAGGCTTACAGCAATCCAGGGAGCATTTATTCAAGAAAACTGGTTGAAACTTGGTAAGAACAGAGAGTTTTGTGGAGTTTTAACTTGCCTATTTCCATGCACCCTCCTCAGCTGAGCAGTAGCCTTGAAAATATGAAACCAGCAGCCTGGCAGCTAGACGCCCTTGGGTTGAGCAGGAAGTGGGGTGCAGGAGGGAAGGTGGTTATGTGGGAGGCAGAACCAGGTTGGAGCTCATTCAAGGCCTTGCTTCCAGAGAATTATCATTACTTAACCTGTCTGGTCATTCCCTGGAAGACCCCATTCACAAGACTGACCTTATTTGACCCGGATCAGGGTTAGCCCGGTGTAAACAGCCTCTTCTCCAGGAGAATTTGTCAGAAACAGACAGCAGTGACTATTTAACATTGTGGCTGCCTGGATGGTGGCTAACAGCTGGGACAAAGAATATTCCAACCAAAATGTTTAAAGGGAAAATCTGAGAAATGAGATATCCATGTGGATTTTTAAAACTCCAACATACTCACAGTAGTCTAGAAAAACATATGCATGTACAGGGCTGTGGGCATGCTCAGGAAAGATCTGAGAAAGCCCTAGCTATCACCTCTGGCTGACCTTGAGGCCCTACACAAACAGTAAGTGTTGTCATCCCTGGCTGAGTGTTAAAGGCATGCCTCAATATGCACACAGAGCCTCTTGGTACAGAATGAGAGACTTATTTGTTCTAGTCATTTGAGGAAACCTCTGTGTAATCATTAGCTGATGTCTAAGTTAACTGAGCAGAGACATCAGTGACCATACATGATGAATAAAGACATTCTAGAATTACCTAAAAAAAGTCACTATCAAAAGAAAACAGTAATAACAACAAACAGCAAGGACAGCAAGTCATGGAGTGGGGAGGGGGAAGAAAGAATCTGATTCCCAGAGATGACACCTAATATTATATGGTGTTCTGTTTCGATTAAAATTTTAAAATATGCAAAAAGAAAGCCTACATACAAGAAAAAAGCAGGTAATAGAAACTACCTTTGTGGAAGCCAGATGTTGGACTTACTAGACAAAGATATTAAAATCACTATTTTAGATATGTTCCAAAAAAAAAGTAATCCATGGGTAAAAACTAAAGGAAAATATGAGAATAATATCTCACTGTATAGACAATATGAATAAATTGATAGAAATTATAAAATGGAACAACTAGAAATTCTAAGATTAAGAAAATACAACTGGACCAGGTGCGGTGGCTCACACCTGTAATCCCAGCACTTTGGGAGGCCAAGGCAGGCAGATCACTTGAGGCTAGTTCACGACCAGCCTGGCCAACATGGTGAAACCCCATCTCTACTAAAAATACAAAAATTAGCTGACAGTGGTGGCAGGTGCCTGTTGTCCCAGCTACTTGGATGACTGAGGCAGGAGAATCACTTGAACCTGGGAGGCAGAGGTTGCAGTGAGCCAAGATCACACCACTGCACTCCAACCTGGGTGACAGAGCAAGACTCTGTCTCAAGGAAAAAAAAGAAATAAAATACAACTGAATTGAAAATTTCACTAAAGAGGTTAAACAGCACATATGAGCATACAGAAGACGGAATCAGCAAACTTGAAGATAATTCAACTGAGGTTATTCAGTCTAAGGAACAGAAAGAAAAGACAATGAATAAAACTAAACAAGCCTCAGGGACATATGGGAAATCAAGCATACCAACATATGCATACTGGGAATCTGAGAAGAAGGAAGAGAAACAGACAGAAAAAATATACAAAGAAATAATGGCCAAGACCAGTCTGGCCAACATGGTGAAACCCTGCTGAAAAATATAAAAATTAGCCAGGCATGATGGCAGGTGCATGTAATCCCAGGTACTTGGGAGGCTGAGACAGGAGAATTACTTGAACCTGGGAGGCAGAGGTCACAGTGAGCTGAGATTTTGCCATTGCACTCCAGCCTGGGTGACAGAGTGAGACTCTGTCACAAAAAAAAAAAAAAAAAAGAAAGAAAGCAGTCATGACAAAGAGGCAGATGTAAATAGTGTTTTATCAATTACATTAGATGTAGATGGATTAAACATGCCAGTCAAAACACAGAGATCATCAGAATGGATAAAAATATGATCTATCTGTATGTACTTTACAAGGGACATATTTTGAATTCAGAGACACAAATAGAACAAATGATAATCTAAAAAAAACTGGAGTGGGTATACTCATTACACAAAACAAACTTTAAGACAAAAATTGTTACTAGGGGCAAAGAAGGACATTTTAAAATAATAAAAGAGTCAATCCATCAAGAAGATATGGTAATTATATCACTGATGTCAACAAGATGGTTGGCTAGAGTTGCCTGGCACTTTTTCTCCCTGACAGAAAGGAACCAAAACAATGAATAAACAACTGGAGTGACTAAGGAAGTATGCTGGAGAGCACCTAAGGACAGGAAAATCCCATGGAACATGGAAGCCCAGGATAGCATCATAGACACAGGAGGGGCACGCCCTGCATCTGCAGCACTGTCTTCCCCACCAGGATTGGCTAGGAGTCAGGGGGTACTTTTTCTTACAGGGAGAAGGTAAGTTGGAAATCCCTAGTGGTCCTCATAGCCACTACAGACACCAGCAGTTCTTGCTAGAAAAGAGTCTCTCAGTCCTCACAGGCCCTGAATCCAGTTTGGGGAGTTCTGGAAGTTTCTGTGGCTGCATTGCCCTGGAGTAAGAGCCCAAGTTGTGCACTACCTATCCCTACAACCTGAGCTGCTATGACATGGTGCCATCTTCAAGCTGGACACACTGCTAGAGTGCATCCTGCCACAGGAGCTGGTGGCCACTACCTTTCTCCATCCATGAGACCCTGTTATCATTCCAACATGTTCACATATGTGACTGTGACACTATAACCCCAGCTGCATGGAGCCTAGAACCAATGGAATAATGGAGACTCTGGTGGTCAAACCCACAGAGCACTCCTTGCCACCCCAATCCCAGGGAACAGCTCAACCTATATAGTAGGAATGCCACTGATCAGGCAGCCAGCCTGTCACACCTACACAGAGTTGTGCTGCACAGCTGGCAAACCTGCTGTGCCTGGACACACCCATGCGAAGCCTGACAGCCAGCAAAGCAGCAGCCCAACCTCACAGAGACCAATCAGTCTGCCACACTAGCATGCACTCATGCCCAGCTGTAGAGCCAGTATAGCAGTGGTCCTACCTTCCCAGAGAGCCCACTGCATAGCTGGTTAGACTGCTATACCTATATGCACTCAGCTTGACAGCAAGTCTGGCAGCATGAAAAGCCCCCCTAGAAAGCCCACCATACAGTCTGCTGGCCCACTATGCCCAAACATGCCTGACCTAAAACCTGCCCAGACTCCCCACCCTCCAGCAAAACCATGCCACTGCCATCACAAACATCTGCAGTTTAGGCCACCGAGGCAATCAGAGACATTACTGGTGAGATTACAGCTGGAAAAAAAAAACCACACAGAGACCACAGTACTGAGTCTACCCAGAGCCAAAGCTAACACAATGCCCTATCAACACACTAGAACCCATCTACAAGAAAGCCTGTCCGTATAAAAGTCTAGAGAATTAGGAAAAGGAACTGTTCCACTAGATGCACAGATATCAACATAGGAACGCAAGAAACATAAAAAACCCAAAAGAACAATATAAGTTTCCAGTAACAGACCTTGAAGAAATGGATATTTACAATATACCCAAAAAGGAATTCAAAATAATGATCTTAAGGAATATCAGTAAGATACAATAGTATACAGACAACTCAATAAAATCAGGAAAGCAAATCATGATCTGTATAAGAAATTCAACAAAGGGAGGGTTATCATTTAAAAAAAAAAAAAAAAAAAAAAAAACAGAAATCTTGGACCTGAAGAACTCAACAAATGAAATAAAAAATACAATTGAGAGCTTAAACAACAGACTAGCTCAAGCAGAAAATAAGAATTTCTGAACTTGAAAAACAGGTCTGTTAAAACAACCCAGTAAGAGAGAGGGAAAAAAAAGAACTAATAAAAAGAATAAGAAAGCCTATGGGAGTTATAGGACACCATTAAGAATATAAATATTCACATTATAGAGGTGTCAGAAGGAGAAAAGATTAAGGCACAGAAAACCTATTTAGCAAAATAATAACTAAACACTTCCCAAATCTTGGAAGAAATATGGATATCCAAAGCCAGGAAGCTCAAAGACACCAGTTAGATTCAGCCCAAAAAGTCCTCTCCAAGGCACATTATAATCAAACTATCTAAAGTCACAGAGAGGGGCCTTTTCCTCTCAGAAGTCCCGCTCTCTCACTGGATAGAGAGTTGTTCTCCTTTCTCTTTCTTCTTTCTATTAAATCTCTACTCCTAAACTCCTCATGTATGTCTGTGTCCTAAATTTTCTTGGCATGAGAAGATGAGCCCTGGGTATTTACCGCAGATGACAAAGCTGCTTCATAATGGGGGATTATCCAGGATTCTAAGTTACAACATTCATCAAAATGGTGAGAAGAGGACAGAACTCCAACTCTGTCCTTTCATTTTAGGGCTCTAGGCCTCCATTTTAAACCAAATCAAATCAACAACGGGCATTCTTTAGCCATTTAAGAATATAATTAGCATGGTTGCCGTTCTTAAAGACTTGGATGTGAGGCTTGCTGGGGAGAACATGGAGAATCCCACAGTACCCACAAGTTGCTGGGCATATTGGCCATGTTTGAACCAGCTTCATTTTATGAAGGACATAGCCGTCACATGGGGCTGGAAGAGGTCCTGGAGCAACTGAGGATTTCTGGCTGGGTCTACTAGCTGGTGTTATCCAAAGGCTTCTGGACTGACCCCAGCCTCCGACCAACCAATGGTGTGTCAGCAACAGGATCTCCAACTTTCCTATCATAATTTCCTCCTTTCCTATAAGCAACCACCATGTCTCCTATCCTCCTTGTGTATGCAATGTGCAGGAAGTTTTACAGTTCAGGGAATTAATCTGTGGGCCCTACATAAATCAGACACTGCCCCTTCAAGCCTACCTATGAAATCCAGCGAATTCTGCCACTGGCCAGCCTTTTCTTCTTGGAAGCTCCTCTCTCTCAGTAGAGAGAAAGCTGTTCTCCTTTCTGTTTCTTCTGCCTATTAAACCTCTGCTTCCAAACTCAAAAAAAAAAAAAAAAAAAAAGTCACAAAGAGGAAATTCTGAAAGCTATGAGAGAAAAACATCTCATTAGACTATCAGCAGACTTCTCAGCAGAAACCTTGCAGGCCAGGAGAGAATGTTTCAAAGTGCTCAAATTTAAAAAAAACTGTCAGACAGGCACAGTGGCTCACACCTATAATCCCAGCACTTTGGAAGGCCGAGGCAGGCTGAGGGCAGGAATTTGAGACTAGCTTGGGCAACATAAAACCCTCATCTCTACAAAAAATACAAAAATTAGCCAAGTGTGGTGGTGCATACCTGTAGTCCCAGCTACTTGGGAGGCTGAGGTGGGAGAATCACTTGAACCTAGGAGGCAGAGGTTGCAGTGAGCCGAGATTGTGCCACTGCACTCCAGCCTGGTGACAGAGTGAGACCCTAAGAAAAAAAAAAAAAAAGAAAAGAAAAAGAAAAAAAAAGCCCACCAACCAAGCTTACCATATACAGCAAAACTATCCTTCTGAAATGAAGGAAAAACTAAGTATTTCCCAGACAAGCAAAAGCAGAGGGAATTCATAACAGGTAGACTGAACTTAAAAGAAATGCTTAAGAAAGTGCTACAACTGGAAACAAAGGATGATAATTACAATTATGAAAACACATGAAAATATAAAATTCACCAGTAGAGGTAAATTCATAATCAAACTCAGAATGTCCTAATGCTATAATGGTGCTATGAAAATCTTTCAATTCTCTGGTATGAAAGTTTGAATTCAAAATGGTCAAAAAGAACAACAACTACAACTAGTGACTAAAGAGCACACAATAGCTAAAGATATAAATTAAGGCAACACATGTAAGGGGAAGAGGGGATGTCTAGAGTATTTGTAAGCAACCAAAGTTAGGTTGTTATCAGCTTAAAATAGTCTATTATAACTATAAGACTCTTTATATTACCCCATGGTAACCACAAAGAAAGAAATTACAGCAGATAAAAAAAATGAGAAAGAAAAAAGAAACATAGCTCAACACCACAGGAAAAAAAACAACAAAGCACAGAGGTAAACAACAAGAAAGGAAGAAAAACGAAGGATCTAGAAAACAACTGGAAAACAATTAACAAAATGGTAAGAATAAGTCCTTACCAATCAAAAATAACCTTGAATTTAGACAATAGCTCACACCTGTGATCCTAACACTTTAGAAGGCTGAAGCAGGAGGACTGCTTGAGGTCAGGAGCTCAAGAGCAGCCTATGCAACATGGCAAGACACCATCTCAAAAAAAAAAAAAAAAAAAGAAGGAGGAGGAGGAAGAAGAAGTAGAAGGAGGAGGAGGAGAAAGAAAAGAAAGAAAGAGAAAGAAAGAAAGAAAGAAAGGAAGAAAGAAAGGAAGGAAGGAAGGAAGGAAGGAAGGAAGGAAGGAAGGAAGGAAGGAAGGAAGGAAGGAAGGAAGGAAGAATCCTTCTTAGCTTATTCTATGAGGTTAGTAGTATCCTAGTACCAAACCAAAGACATTACTGAAAAATATAACTGTAGATCAAAATCCCTTATGAATATAGATGTAAAACTCCTCAATATGATACTAGCAAATTTAATCCAGCAACATATTAAAAAAACGATATGACCAAATGAGATTTATCATAGAAATGCAAGATTGGATTAACATATGAAAATCAATTACATTTACAATAGCTTTAAAAATAATACAATCGGCTAGGCGCAGTGGCTCATGCCTGTAATCCCAGCACTTTGGGAGGCTGAGGTGGGCAGATCACCTGAGGTCAGGAGTTCAAGATCAGCCTGACCAACGTGGTGAAACCCTGTCTCTACTAAAAATACAAAATTAGCTGGGTGTGGTGGCGCATGTCTGTAATCCCAGCTACTCGGGAGGCTGAGGCAGGAGAATCACTTGAACCCAGGAGGCGGAGGCTGCAGTGAGCCGAAATCGCGCCATTGCACTCCTGCCTGGCAACAGAGCAAGACTACGACTCAAAAAAAAAAAAAAAAAGAAGAAGAATACAATCTTAGAAATAAATTAAACAAAAAGAGCAAGACTTATACACTGAAAACAGCAAAACATTATTGAAAAAAGTTAAAGAAGACTTAATAATGAAAAGACAGTTTGTGTTCACAGATTAGAATACTTAATCTTGTTATGATGGCATTATTCCCTAACTTGATTAGTATATTCAGTGCAATTCTTGTCTAAATCCCAGCTATAGAACTTGTAGAAATTGACAGGCTGATACTAAAATGCATATGGAAATACAAGGGACACAGAATAGCTAAAACAATATTGAAAAAAGGAACTTAAAGAACTCTCCTAAAAAACAAATAACTGAATTGAAAAATTGGTAAAGAATTTTAATAGACATTTCTCCAATGATGATATACTAATGGTCAATAAGCACATCAAAAGATGTTCAGCATCATTAATCATTATGAAAATGCAAATCCAAACCACAGTAAGATACCACTCCACACCCACTAGAATGCTATAATAAAAAATCTGGAAAAACATGACAGAACAAAAAAATGAAAATCAAGGACATGAAAACATCTGGAACCCTAATAAACTACTAATGAGAATATGAAAAAGTGCAGCCACTTTAAAAAACAGTTTAGCAGTTCCTCAAAAAGTTAAGCATATACTTTGGGAGACTAAGGCAGGAGGATCACTTGAGCCCAGCAGTCTGAGACCAGCCTGGGCAGCATGGTGAGACTACATCTCTACAGAAAAGTTTTTAAAAATTAGCTGAGCGTGGTTGTGCATGCCTGTAGTCTCACCTTCTCAGGAGGCTGAGGTGGGAGAACACTTGAGCACAGGAGGTCGAGGCTGCAATGAGTCCTGTTTACACCACTGCACTCTAGCCTAGGTGACAAAGTGAGACCTTGTCTCAAAAAAAAAAAAAAAAAAAGGGTAGGCATGGAGTTATCAGATGGCCCAGAAATTCCACCCCTGGGTATATGTGAAATGGAAATGAAAACATGTTCACACAAAAATTTGTACACTAATGTTCGCAGCAGCATTGCTCGTAGTAGTTAAAAAGTATAAACAGGCTGTGCGCCGTGGCTCACACCTATAATCCCAGCACTTTGGGAGGCTGAGGCAGGCAGATCACCTGAGGTCAGGAGTTTGAGACCAGCCTGGCCAGCATGGTGAAACCCCGTCTCCACTAAAAAATAAAAAATAAAAAAAAATTAGCCAGGTGTGGTGGTGGGCACCTGTAGTCCCAGCTACTCAGGAGGCTGAGGCAGAGAATCACTTGAACCCAGGAGGTGGAGGTTGCAGTGAGCTGAGATTGCGCCATTGCACTCCAGCCTGGGTGACAGAGTGAGACTCTGTCTCAAAAAAAAACAGTATAAACAATCCAGATGCCTATCAACTAATGAATGGATAAACAAAATACAGTATGTCCACACAGTAAAATATTATTCACCCCCCCCCAAAAAAAAAGGAATGAAGTCCTGATCCATGCTACAACATCAATTTTTTTTTTTTTTTTTTTTTTTGAGACAGGATCTTGCTAAATCACCCAGGCTGTAACTACAGCCTCAACCTCCCTAGCTCAGGTAATTCTCCCACCTCAGCCTCCAGAGTAGCTGGGACCACAGGTGTGAGCCACCACGCCTGGCTAATTTTGTTTAAATTTTTGCAGAGACAGATCTCACTATGTTGCCCAGGCTGGTCTTGAACCCCCAGGCTCAAGCGATTCTCCTGCCTTGGCCTCCCAAAGTGCTGAGATTACAGGTGTGAGTCACCACACTGTGCCATAACAGGATAGTTTTCATCTACTTCTCTCAGACTAAGTAAACAAAAAGAGATAACAATATAGATTAAAATTAGTCAATAAGTTTTATTGATTAGTTATAGGCATCACACTGCCAAAACAGAAGATTACTTTCTTTTAAAACCTTATTCAAACCATTATAAAAAGCAGAAATCGTGAAGGTTTCATTCACTCTGTCCAAAATGCAATCGATTTAAAAATGAATAACAAGGATATTTAAAGAATACACGTATTTTTATTCATGTGTACATTTTTAAGCACTATTTTTAGTAACTAGATAAAGAAGCAATCAAAACAAATTATAAATTTAAAATATGTAACACTAAGAACACACAAAATTTATACATGAAAACAAAATAGTACAGGAGAATTTAAAACATTAATGTATTAATAAAAAACAAGAAAGGATGAAAATAACCCAAAAGCTACAAAAAAGAATAACCAAAATATCCAATGAAAATAGAAGAAAAGAATTATTAAAGATAAAAACAGAAATTAATTTAATAATAGACAAATGAAAGAAAAAGAGTATTTAGGTTATTTAGTAATATCCAAATCTGGTTCTTTGTAATGACCGATAAAATAGACAAAACTCTGATAAGTTTATATAATAGAAAAAAAGAGAAAAACAAAACAAAAATAAGCAATATTAGAAATGAGAAAGTATATTACAAATTTGGTGGAGAATTTTTAATTTATGAGATATTATTATATATACTTTTTTTTCTTTTAGATGGAGTCTCATTCTTTTGCCCAGGCTGAAGTGAAGTAGCATGATCTCAGCTCACTGCAACCTCCACCCCGCCAGGTTCAAGCAATTCTCTTGCCTCGGCCTTCCAAGTAGCTGGGATTACAGGCACCCACCACAATGCCTGGTTCATTTTTGTATTTTTAATAGAGACAGGGTTTTGCCATGTTGGCCAGGCTGGTCTAGAACTCCTGACCTCAGGTGATCCACCCACCTCAGCCTCCCAAAGTGCTAGGATTACAGGCATGAGCCACTGCGCCCAGCTGAGATATTATTATATATAATTTTATACCAATAAATTCGATGATGAAATTGATAATGATTTTCAAGGAAAATAATTAGCACAATTAAGGGGTAGATAACCTGAATAAACAAACAACTGTAAGAAGTATCAAAGATTTATTAATAAAAACAACTCCAGGCTCAAATGGTTTTACAGGCAACTTCTACCAAATTTTCAAGAAACAGATAATTGCCATGGTACATCAACTATAAAAGTATATAAAAATAAATGAAAATTTTTTGAACTTAAACTATGAAGTTAACATAACCCTGTACTTGACTAGACAAGAACAGCCCCCAAATTAGGCTGTGGTTCCACTCTATCCATGAATATAGAAACAAAAAACCCTAATAATACATTGTGAAATGAAATTCAACAATGCATTTCATGATTAATCCATGAGAATCAAGTGAGGTTTATGCCAGGAATGCAAGGACTGTAGTAATAGATTAACGAGGAAAAAATGAAAATTGTAATAGATGAAGGAAAAGTATCTGATACATTTCAATACTCATAAATCAAAACTAATATAATCTTAACTAATTATGAATTTTAAAATGAAAGCTTAATTCAAGAATGAATATCCACAAGATTTTACACAAACATCCTTCTTAATGGTGAAGTATTAGAGGCAACATTGTATTAGAAGTCCTAGTCAATGGAATAACAAATTAAAAAATTAAAACTATAAATAGTGGAAAGAACAAGACAAACACCTTCAGTTGTAAATATTATGACACTTTTCTAGAAAAATCCCAAGAGCACAGATTAATGAATCATTAAAATTAATAAAAGGGTTTAGTACAGTAGCCAGACACAATATCATGAACAAAATTTAATACTTTTTCTATATCAGTAAAAACCAGTGGGAAAACATCGTATGGGGGGAAATTCCCTTCAGAAGGTTATCAAACCTAAAAGAAAGGAAGGAAGGGAGGGAAGGAAGGGAGGGAAGGAAGGAAGGAAGGAAGGAAGGAAGGAAGGAAGGAAGGAAGGAAGGAAGGAAGGAAGGAAGGCAGGCTAGCAATTAACCAAACAAGAAATATGGAAATCCAGCTTCTTCTGATAATGACCAAGTAAGCTCTAAATGAACCAACCCTTTCACAGGTAAAACAATAACCTTTGGACAAAATAAGAAAAAAACCAAATACTTGAGGGCACTGGGAAAAGACCAAAAGCAGGTAGACTTTGGAGCAGAGTTGACAGTTAAAATATAGGAACGACACTGGGTGAGTTTCACATTTTCATGGTTTCAATCCTGACAGCAGGCTTCAGTCTATGCCATTTAGGGTGACTAAAACATCAAAATTGCAGTCTTTCTGACTTGAAAACCTAGAAGACAGAGTTCAGGACAACTATAGCCACTATAAAATGAGGCAGTAATACCAGTAAAGAGAGAGTCACAGAGGTAGTGCCTTAACTTTCATGTATAAACTCTACTTAAATCCCTGCCTAACCCCTGGACCACACATACATGGACAGACTTCAGTAGCCAGCTAAGGCTAAAAGAACTAAACTGAAATTTAATCTGTCACCAAAGACACAAGGACACGATGCTTATAATTTGAGTCAAACCAAATACATTGCATGCTAAAACAATAACATCAAGGTTCTTTATAGGATTTTAACAAAATCTAGATCTCCATAGCATAATATTTATAATGCCCAACAGACAATAAAAAATTACTTGATACCCAAATAAACAGAAAATGTGGCTCATTCTCATGAAAAAAATTGATAAATACAAAACCCCAAGATGATCCAGATGTTTAAATTAGCAGAGAAGCATTTTAAAATGCTATTATAACTATGCTTAAGGGTATAAAGGAAAATGTGCTCACAATAAATGATAAGACAGAAAATCTCAGCAGATAGATAAAAACTACAGAAAAAATGGAAATACTAAAACTGAATAATACAATATCTGGAAAACAATTACAGCAAATTGAGGAAGATGGACAAAAGCAAAAATGAGGTTAAAAACAGACCAATAGAATTATACAATCTGAGGAGCACAGAGAAAAACATTTTTTAACGAACAGAGATTTAGTGATATGTGGGACTATATCAAAAGGTTTAACATCCATGTAATTGGAGTTGCACAAAAGAAGGAGAGAGAATGGAGCAGAAAAATGTTTTAAGAAATTATGACCAAAATTTTCTTAATATGATAAAATAAGTAAATTTATATATTCAAGAAGCTCAATGCATCCCAAAAAGAATTTAAAAATCCACACCTAGGAAAATCATAATCAACCTTCTGCAAACCAAAAAAAAAATAAAATTTTTAAAGTGACCAGCTACTAATGACACATATACACATTAAACAATTATTTGAATGACTACTGACATCATAAATCATAAAGGCCAAAAGATAATGCAACAGTATCTTTAAAATGTTTCAGAAAAACCTATCAACCAAGAATTCTATAATATTCATCATGTCAAGAATGAAAGCAAAAAACAGATATTTTCAGACAGAAGAAAACTAAGACTTGGACATGGTAGCTCACATCTGTAATCCCAGCACTTTGGGATGCCCAGGCAAAAGGATGGCTTGAGCCCAGGAGTTCAAGACCAGCCTAGGCAACACGGAGAGACCCTGTCTCTACAAAAAATTTAAAAAAAAAAAATAGCTGGGCATGGTGGCACACACCTGTGGCCCCAGCTGCTCAGCAGGCTGAGGTGAGAGGATGGCCTGAACCCAGAAGTTCAAGACTACAGTGAGGTGTGATTGCATCACTGCACTACTCCAGCCTGGCCAACAGAGCAAGAGCTTGTCTCAACAAAAAAAAAAAAAAAGAAAGAAAAGAAAAAGAAAGGAAAAGAACAAAAGAAAGAAAGAAACTAAGAACCAACAGAATCATATTATAAGAAACGCTAAAGGAAAAAAATGATTCCGAATGTAATGAAAATTTAGATCTTCAGGAATTAGTAACAAACATTGGAAATGGCAAATATATAGGTAAATATAACATAATATTTTTCTCTTACTTTCTTCAACTACAAAAAAAGTTTTAAAAAGTTTTAAAAATCATGACATGTGATCCATAACATATGTAAAGGCAACTACATAGCATACTGCTATGTAGTATGACAACTACATAGCATAATGGATGAGAAGGCATAATTGGAGCTATACAGTTGCAAGATTTTAGGGTTTACATAAAGTAGTACGATATTAACTCCCATTAGTTGTAGTAGTACAATACTCCAACTGTGAAGATTTGAAGATGTATGTTGTAAGCCCTAGAGGAACTATTTAAAAAGTAATACAAAGAGTAATATAAAAAGTAACACAAAGAGGAATAGCTAAAAAGTTAATAGATAAATTAAAATGGAAGTCCAAACAGTTTTAATACAATCCAAAAGGAAGCAAGAGAAATGGAAGAGCACAGAGGAGGCAAACACAAGTAAATGTAACCTGCCTGTGAAAAAAAACTCTAACTCTTTACTGAAGCCATGAAAGAAGACCTAGATAAATGGAGAGACATTACGTTTCTGAATGAATGGAATCAATACTGTAAAGCTGTCAATACTGTAAAACTCCCACAAATTAAGTTATAAATTTAATATAATTCAAAGCAAAATTTCTACAGAACTTGTTATGAAATTTGACAGAGTGATTGGAAATAATTTTCTGGCACAGAAAATAATATGCGAGAAGAGCAAAGAAATGTTTTTAAAAGAATAATGCAAGGGAGACTTGCCCTGCAAGGTATAAAAGCATCCTATGTCGATAGAGATATTTAAAATAGTGTGTTATACCAGAGAAATCTGAATGTAGGTAGGAACTTCAATAACATTAAGGAGTTACTCTTAATTTTCAGAGGTGATAATGGTATTACAGTTATATAGGAAAATGCCATAATTTTTAATTTCAGAGCTGTATATGGAGGTATTCAGGGGTCAAATGGCATGTCTGAGATGTGCTTTAAAACAGTACAGCAACCAGAGAGAGAGAAAAGGGATAGAGTATGCAATTGTAAGGAAATGTTGATAATTTCTGAAACTGAGATAGTGATATGTTGTATTTACGGTACTATTTTCTCTATTTTATGTATGCTTGAAATTTTTCATAAGTAACAATATCTAAGTAACAGACTATTGATGACTCAACCGACGATAAATAAGTAATGGACTAGAAGAGATATCCAGAAACAGGTCCATGTGTACATGTGAGTGGTTACTATATAAAATGTTGGCATTTTGAATCAGTGAAGAAGGATGAACTATTCAATATCTAGTGCTACAATAAATATCTATTTGTAAAAGTAAAATAAAATTAGCCCTTATTTCATATCTTTTCCAAAATTAACTCCAAAGGGATTAAGACAATTTTTTGAAAAAAATCTACTAGGGGTAAGAAAAAGATTATAATTCTAGAGCAGAATAGTTTTTTCTAAGAACATATAAAATGTAGATGTCATAAAGTATAAGATTTTCAGAGCTGGCTTCATTAAAATTTAAAATTTCACTTTCCATAGATCTCCAAGGGCATTTTTAAACTATGAATGCATAGTAAAAACTGCATAGTAAAACATGCATGCATGTTGTTGGAACATGTCATGAAGATCAAACAGTCATTGTGGTTGACCAATAACTTACAGTTTCAGTAAGTTAATTACACTAAGTATTATAGTTAAGAAGCACCAGTTTTTCTTCTAATACTATATTTGGAAAAATGGGGAGACAAAAATAGTACAAGATAGAGATGCTCAATCTGTAGCTTGTGGGGAAAAGATTCACAAATATACAGTAAGTAATCAGAGATGTAAGCAACCTATCAACCAGAATGTGACAATGTAAGGAACTTTGGAATAGGCAGAAAAGAGGACTTGGTGTCTCTAATAAAAAGCTATGCATTTTTAGTGCACACTCTTACAGGTAATCTAAATCTAACTCTATCATTTCCTTTGAGTTACTTTACAACTCTGTAAGTTGTAGATAACTGATATTAATGCAAAATAATTCTTGTTTAAACATGAAAGTAAATTACATTCAGTGAAGCTTCCATTGATTTTCCTCTTCCATTGTGCAGGAAGCCAGTTATTTTTCCATTTGCACTTTCATTTCAATATTTCTGAAATATAAATATGTCTGTTGGATTATCCTTTCAACTGCTTATAATATCTTACCATTTCCTTCATTTAAAAAATTAATCAACTACAAAATTGAACACATGCTCATTAAAAAAAAAAATTATAACTGTTCTCTCTGGAAAGACACCATAAAGTTGAAGACAAACAGAAAAAAAAAATTACAACTTTTTTTTTTTTTTTTGAGACGGAGTCTGGCTCTGCCGCCCAGGCTGGAGTGCAGTGGCCGGATCTCGGCTCACTGCAAGCTCTGCCTCCCGGGTTCATGCCATTCTCCTGCCTCAGCCTCCCGAGTAGCTGGGACTACAGGCACCCGCCACCTCGCCCAGCTAGTTTTTTATATTTTTTAGTAGAGACGGGGTTTCACTGTGTTAGCCAGGATGGTCTCGATCTCCTGACCTTGTGATCGCCCATCTCGGCCTCCCAAAGTGCTGGGATTACATTTTAACAATGAAGAAATTTCCAAAATATTTGAAGAATACCCATTAAAATATGGAAAAAGCAAAACCTAACTGAAAAACAAGCAAATGGTTTGAACAAGCAAGTCATGGAACAAAAAGTGTAAATGTCCAATACATTTTAAACAATGCATGTATAATTTAGTACAGAATGTAAACTGCTATAATAAAAAGACTTCGCACAGGGACTCAATAAAAATAGACATTTATTGAGCTGGGCATGGTGGCACACACCTGTAGTCCCAGCTATTTGGAAGACTGAGGCGGGAGAATAGCTTTAGGCCAGGAGTTTGAGGCCAGCCTGGACAACACAGCAAGACTCCTCTTAGGCAAAAAAAAAAGACATTTATTGCTCTCTCACGTAATAGATGGGCTCTATGCCACAAAACAGTCAGTTGGGCTGGTAGGGAAGCTTTGCCATTCTTACTATATGGCCTTCAACAATGCTCTGGTCAGCACTTTTCCAGCTGCTGGAAAGAGGAAAAGGGGAAGATGGAGGCAAGCCCATACATCACTTTGCTTTCATCCCATTGGCCTGAACTAAGTCACATGACCACAGCAAGCTGCAAAGACAGCTAAGAAATGTAGTCTTTAACCACTAAAAGGAAGAAGGTACATACTAGAGGACAATTAGAGATATCTACCATAATGCAAAGGAAAGTAAATTAAAACAATATAAAGGAATTTCCAGTCAGATTGTCAAACATGTTTAAGTTTTATAGTATGAAAATTGACAAGAATAAAAGGAAATAAATATCCCAATATACTATTAACAGAGGGTATAGTTCAAGACAGTTTGGCAACATTGCTCAAACTTAACACATCTATCATGTGAACCTGAAATTCTATTTAAAGAGACTTACCACATAGGAATCCTTACACTTGTTCTAAAAAAGAATGCACAGGCGTATTCATCGCAGCATTGTCTGTTATAGGAAAAAAAAAGAAATAAACTTAAATGTCCATCAATAGAGGAAATAATCTTAAATTCTGACATAATTCCTTCTACAGATTACTAAGTAGCTGTAAAAGAGAATAATGTAGTACTAACAGGAAACTAGCTCTAGGATATACCACAAACAGGAAGAGCAAGATACACAATAATATACAAATGATCCTATTCGTAGGACAATAAATAATAAGTAATAATAAATAAATACAAATGTAAAAAATAAATAAATAAATAATGTCCTACAAATATACTAGCATATATGAAACCGCATGGAAATAAAATGGGAATTATGCTCACCAAACAGCAGTAACTTATCCCTAGAGCGGGGAGATGAATGTGCTAGAAAGAAGGGGAACTTTACTGTTTCCTATCCACTTAACAATTTTCTTAATATTTTACAGTAAGAATGTTTTCATATATTCTTCCACTTTTTTAAAAAACAAAAGACAAGGAATGAAAAGAAACCAAATTGGGGAAGGAAGGAAACAAAAAAGTGAAAAGAAATAATACAATGGTAGTATGAATGGTGAAATTAAAACTGATTTTTCTCTCCAAATTTTCTGTGATAGTTTATTTGTTTTTGGAATAAAATTTTTTTTTTAATTTGTCTCTGAGCTAGACAGTAATCTGACTCAGCGCCTGGTATTCCTCCAAGTCACTTCCTGAAAAGTAGCTTCGCTCTTCTGAATAGAAACCAACAGACTTATGTACCTTTGGGGAAAAGGATGAGGACCTTCCCACTGCATTTTAGGATGGTTTCCACAAAGTGGCTAAGTAAATTTGCTCTTTCATCTTTTCAGAATATCATTTAATCTTAAAACCATGTGGTGATGATAAAGATGACGATGACAGACTTTGTAGCTACGTGAGGAAATGTTCTTGACAGTTTTAAGTAGAATAAAAAAAGCAAGAAACAAAACTGTAGACTCTAATTACACATGGACAAAGTTAACAAACGTAACTCAAAAAAAATGTAGCTCCCTGAATGTTTCTGAGGTAGAGCGATGGGATTATGAATTTTTTTTGGTCAATATATCCTTTAAGATTGCTCTAAGAATAGATAAAAATCAATGACGGAGTGGGGGAAACAGGCAGAAAATAAGCGGGAAGCAATTTCCCTGGAATACAGAGGTATTGTGTTACAATAAAAAAGACAAATGCTGATCAATGGTTCAGAATTTTTTTTGTTGTTTTTTGTTTGAGACAGGGTCTCTCTGTCATCCAGGCCGGAGTGAGGTGGCACGATCATGGCTTACTGCAGCCTCAAATTCCTGGACTCAAGCAATTTTCCTGTCTCAGCCCTGCAAATAGCTGGTACTTCAGGTGCGTAGTCACCACACGCAGCTATGTTTGTATTTTTTGTAGAAACGGGGTTTCACCATGTTGCTCAGGCTGGTCTCAAACTCCTGGCCTCAAGTGATCCACCCACTTCAGCTTCCCAAAGTGCTGGGATTACAGGTGTGAGCCACTGCGCCTGGCCTGAAATTGTGTTGTTTTTAATCATTGAAAATAACATCAATACAACAGGCAAACAATACCAAAAGTTATTCAAGAAAATAAATGGAATAATTTACATAAAGTAACCCACAAGGATTTGGAATACAGACAACCCTATTTTACAGGAAAACCTTTCTAAATCCCTACAACACACAGAGTAGGAAGCCATCAGCCACCACAAAGAGAATTAAATGCTACAGAGCATCTTTTAGGGCCAGGCTGGTTGCCACAGCTGAACATAAAATGTCTGTCTTCATAAAGTATTGTCCACTCCCACCACTTTGTTAAGAAGTCAGCTCTCAGCACTTTGAGATTCCCCAGAGGACAGAAATTATTTTGTTTTCTTACAAATATACTTGCTTAGAAACTCCTGAAATTCCCAGACATTTTTCTTAAGAATTAGAGATGCCAGCGATAATTTTCAGACTCTACAACCTCTGTTAAGGTTCTCAGCCAACTACTAAACAATACCATTTGCAATTTGCAGTCTTTTAAGCAGATTGCAAACCATGTGACTGTTTCTAATTCCAAGCCATCTTAAATTTCACTAGTAAAATTTCCAAACACTGTTTGAAATGTGTTGCTAACATTTACGCATATAACATCTACTGCATTTCCTCTAATTTAAAAACTATCAAAATAAGCTGCAAAATGTTGCCCAATATAACTTTTTTTTCCTGCTAAACACTCTCTGCTTGAAACTCACAGCTTCATTATCTTACTGGTCATCAGCCAGTTCTCCCCATTCCCTTACCATTCATTCAAAAACATCAATGTTAATTTCACATATGAATGTTCTCAAGATAACATGCATCTTTATAATATATCTTCTCCTTAACTTCCTGTGCTATCTTCCATGATAGCGAATGAAACACAGGTTTCAACAGGTAAGGAGTAGGAGATGGGACTCGACTCAGAAAGCAGGGCTGCAACACCAGACCAAACTGAGGACTAGCTAAAACAGACAAGGGACAGAAGCACCGCTCCATCAGACATATGTCAGTTTGCTATTGTTTATGGCAACACCCAGAAGTTACCACCCCTTTCAGTGGCAATGACTTGATGACACAGAAGTTATCACCCTTTTTCCAGAAATGTCTGCATAATCTGTCTCTTAATTTGCATATAATTAAAATGGGTATAAACGTGACTGCAGAGCTGCCTCTGAGCTGCTGCTCTGGGCACACTGCCTATGGGGTAGCTTTGCTCCATAAGGAGTGGTACCTCGGCTGCTGCCGCATACTGCTGTTTCAATAAACGCTGCTGTCTAACACCACCAGCTCACCCTTGAATTCTTTCCTGGGCAAAGCCAAGAACCCTCCCAGGCTAAGCACCAATTTTAGAGCTCACCTGCTCTATATCAGCTAGATGGCTATTCTCCTCCAACCCCAGCTCATCACACGTGGACCAGTAATAGAACTTAGGGGTGGCCAACATAGTGTAATCAAGGGTCACAGCCCAATAGAGTAAAAAACTGGGAGAGAAGAACAAGGTCAACATTCTGAAAGGGGAAAGTCTTGAGCCTAAGCCAGACCGAATAGTTAACAAAGTCAATCCCTTTGAGAATAAGAATTGAGAGGTGGATTCAAAGAGTAAGGCCAAAACTGAATTAACTGAATTAAAGCTCCAACAATGTCAGAACAAGTGAACAGTTACTAGAATCACTTTAATGGGGGCTTTGGAATTATCTTTATGAACCAACTGACACCTGGTGCATGACTTAAAAGCATACGCTTTAAAAGATGAATAGATCCAAACTTTAGTATGAAGTAGATCTTCCACAACTGATGACACCTGCTTCACAAACTTTACGAATTTTCTCTTTCACTTTTCAAAATTAATTAAACAAAGAACCACTTGCCCAATTAGAAGTAGTCCAACGTATCCCTCTTGAGGTATCCTCTCTCTACCTCCTCCACTTCCACTACCCAAGGACCTCTTGGAAGTTTACCCAGGTTAAAGTGCTGCAGGCTCTTTCTCATGCCAAGCTGAGAGAAGGCTACAACAGCTCCCATGGCACTGGCAAGGACTCAGGGAAATGGGCATTCTCATACACAGCTAAGGAAAGTTTGACATTCTACAGCATTTAAAAAAAGTTACCTCACAATAGCTTTTGACTTTCAGAATGCACATACATTTCACACAAGTCCAACTTATAGGACTCTACCTTATAAGAACTAAAAGAATTAGCCCATAAGAACATATGTACAAGAATGTGGCCAGGCACAGTGGCTCACACCTGAATCCCAGCACTTCGGGAGGCTGAGGCGGGTGGATCACTTGAGGTCAGGAGTTCAAGACTGGCCTGACCAACATGGTGAAACCCATCTCTACTAAAAATACAAATATTAGCTGGGCGTGGTGGTGGGCACCTGTAATCCCAGCTACTTGGGAGGTTGAGGCATGAGAATTGCTTGAACCCAGGAGGCAGAGGTTGCAGTGAGCCAAGGTTGCACCACTGCACTCCAGCCTGGGGAACAGAGCAAAACTCTGTCTCAAAAAAAAAAAGTTTAAGGAGATTTATTTCTTGCTGAGCACAGTGGCTCATGCCTGAATCCCAGCACCTTGGGAGGCTGAGGCAGGTGGATCACTTGAGGTCAGGAGTTCAAGACCTGCCTGACCAACATGGTGAAACCCATCTCTACTAAAAATACAAAAATTAGCTGGGTGTGGTGGTGGGCACCTGTAATCCCAGTAACTTGGGAGGTTGAGGCAGGAGAATTGCTTGAACTCAGGAGGCGGAGGTTGCACTAAGTCGAGATCAAGCCACTGCACTCAAACCTGGGTGACAGAGCGACTCCGTCTCAAAAAATAAAAAAATTTAAAAAGAGAGAGGTTTTTTTTACTGTAGAAACTGTACGAAGTGGACAAGCCACTATGAAAAAGAAAAGATTGGGCAATTTTTTTTAAGGAAACAATTTTTTGTTGTTGTTGTTTTGTTTTGTTTTTTGAGACAGAGTCTTGCTCAGTCGCCCAGGCTGGAGGGTAGTGGTGCGATCTCGACTCATTGCAAGCTCCGCCTCCCAGGTGCACACCATTCTCCTGCCTCAGCCTCTGGAGTACCTGGGACTACAGGCGCCCGCCACCACGCCCGGCTAAATTTTTTTGTATTTTTAATAGAGATGAGTTGTCACCGTGTTAGCCAGGATGGTCTCGATCTCCTGACCTCGTGATCCACCTGCCTTGGCCTCGCAAAGTGCTAGGATTACAGGCGTGAGCCACTGCGCCCGGCCTTAAGGAAACAATTTTAAACCTAGCAAAAGAAAAAGCTAGGTGTAGTGGTGTGCGTATAGTTCTGGCTACTCAGAAGGCTGAGATGGGAGGATTGCTTGAGCCCAGGAGGTCAGGGGTGCAGTGAGCTGTTATTGCACCAGTGCACTCCAGCCTGAGGAACAGAGCAAAATTCTGTCTAAAGAAAGAAAGATGGCCGGGCGCGGTGGCTCACACCTGTAATCCCAGCACTTTGGGAGGCCGAGGGGGGCGGATCACGAGGTCAGAAGATGGAGACCATCCTGGCTAACACGGTGAAACCCCGCCTCCACTGAAAATACAAAAAAATTAGCTGGGCGTGGTGGCGGGTGCCTGTGGTTCCAGCTACTCGGGAGGCTGAGGCAGGAGAATGGCATGAACCCAGGAGGCAGAGCTTGCAGTGAGCAGAGATTGCGCCACTGCACTCCAGCCTGGGCTATAGAGCGAGACTCCATCTCAAAAAAAAAAAAAAAGGAAGGAAGGAAGGAAGGAAGGAAGGGAGGGAGGAAAAACTTCTGGAAAATATTTAAATATTCATTAAAATTAAAACTCAGTGATGAAATAAGGAGGTTGGCTGGTTTTGTTCTACTGAGAACAGCTATAAAAGCTAGACTAAATATTTTTAACTTGTTTGAAGGCATTGGAGAGCTATCAAAATAGGATTTATAGAACAAAAGACCCAAAATAAAGGAAATCCCAGAAAGGGTACTATAACATGTTATAAGGGAAATCCTTATAACATAGGGAATCCCTTATGTTATAAGGGAAATACTTCCTCCCTTAAAGTATTTGCCAATTTGAAAACAATAACTGAGGAGCTGAACAATCTTTCAGTTCACTTACTGACTTCAAGTTGATTGGGAGCCTAAAAATTGGAGTTTAGGCCAACCAAGAAGAAAAGACATTTCAAATAAGACGCTGAAGGGTTATACCCTAAAAGAAAGAGTGAGCCAAAACAGACCAGCCCTTCTAAGGATTGAAGCCTACTGTATTAGTGTTCTCCAGAGAAGCAGAACTAAGGCTGGGCATGGTGGCTTACACTTATAATCTTAGCACTTTGGGAAGTCGAGGTGGGAGGGTTACTTGAGGCCAGGAGTTCGAGACCAACCTGGGCAACATGGTGAGACTCTGCCTCTACAAAAAAAAACTTTTTAAATTAGCGAGGCTTGAGGGTGTACATCTGTGGTCCCAGCTACTAGGGAGGCTGAGGCAGGCGGATCACTTGAGCCCAGGAGGTCAAGGCTGCAGTGAACTGTGTTCATACCACTACACTCCAGCCTGAGTATAAGATCAAGACCCTGTCTCAAAAAAAAAAATAAAATAAAATAACCACAGAACTAATAGGAGATAAATAGATAGATAAATAGATGGACAGATACATGGAGATTTATTATAGGAATTGGCTCGCATAATTATAGAGGCTGAAAATTCCCATAATCTGTCATCCACAAAACAAAGAACTAGGAGATCTAACGGCATAATTCAGGACAAGTCCAAAGGCCTGAGAAACAGGGAGGTCAATGGTGCAAGTTGCAGTTTGAATCTGGAAACATCCTCACAAACATACCTAGAAATAATGTTTTGCCAGTTACGTGGTCATCCCTTAGCCCAGTCAAGTTAACACATGCAATTAATCATCACAACTACCTTTATATCATATCAATCTCTAACTTTTTTATTTTTTAAATTAGTTAATTAATTAATTTATTTATTTTGAGGCAGAGCCTTACTCTGTTGCCCAGGCTGGAGTGCTGTGGTGCAATCTCCACTCACTGCAATCTCTGTCTTCCAGGTTCAAGCAATTCTCCTGCCTCAGCCTCCCCAATAGGTGGGATTACAGGTGCCTATCACCACACCTGGCTAATTTTTGTATTTTCAGTAGAGGCAGTGTTTCACCATGTTGGCCAGGCTGGTCTTGAACACCTGATCTGAAATGATCCACCCACCTCAGCCTCCCAAAATGCTAGGATTACAGAAGTGAGCCACGATGCCTGGCCTTCAATCTCTCACTGAACTAAGGTTATCTGCCACTAGTCTGCTTGCCAGAAGCAAAAGTAAATTCTCTTTGGAAAGAAATTAAATCATCTAGAGACACAATATATCTCTAAAATTTTTGTGTGTGATGTTTGGCATTTCATCAAAGATAACTAAGCAGATAAAAGTATAAATATTGACTAAAAATCAAGACAAAAGCAAAAACAACAGAAACAAACAAACAGGAAATTCAAATATTTTAGTTATTAGACACAAACTTTAACTCAAACTAGCGATTCCACTTCTAGATGGAAATGGCATAGTGAGGAGCTTCACAGACCTGCCCCACAGTGAAACCACCACAGAATTTTTTATAACTGGTGAAAATTATAAGAAAAAAACCAACCATTTAAATTATCTGGAAATGTTCTTAATGGAATACAGCAAGTAAAGAGATCTTTATTCAAGAAATTCTAGTAAATCATAGCAGAACTAGCAAGTCTGTGGCACTTCAGCCATGACCCACCCACTGTCCACCCTTCCCCCACAGCTCAGGGTAATGGAAGCTCCACTATGAGTGGGTGTGGCCTAGAAGACAGGCTTCCCCTTCCCTCAACTCCCACTCAAGGGCCACAGTATATACCTAGGGAAGGCAAGTGGACAACATTTCCCATCCCCACGGCTCCCTGTTGCAAAGGCTAAATTCTGAGCAAGTACAGCCGACAAGCTGGAGGCTCCCTTCCTTCATCCAGTCCTTAAAGGTAAAGCAGAGGTTCGACACCAGGAACAGCAGGCTGAGAACACCAGGCTCCAGATCATTCAGAGGGTTCATGCCAGGAAAGGCATCATTCAGAAGGTCCATGCCAGGAAAGGGAAGCCAAGAAGACCAGAGGCTACCACTGCCCTGGCCCAGTGCCCTACTCTTCAACCAAACTGTCACTGCAAGAGAAGTGGGCTACTGTCACTGCTTCCAGCTCCAAAATAGTGGCTCAGAGATTCTGCCCAGCAGACAAGGCAGATTATAAGAACAGAGAGCTCCAAAGCACTTTCCAAAGAACTGACTTTTTGGAATAGAATGTAGGGAAGTTCAACCTAAGGGCTCTCTCAAAAACAATGGAGGTTTTGGTAGCTAGCAATTAAGGAAAGGTTGGCAGCTCCATGAGAACAGCAAGCTAAACTATACTCCAGCTAATTTATCAGAAAATGTCATGAATGGAGACAGCTAAGAGTCCTCCTGAGATCAGAACAAACCTCAGAGATTGGCCTCAGAAACTACTCCTGCAAAGAAGTTTAATTTTTTTTTCTTTTTTGGAGGCAAAGTCTCGCTCTGTCGCCCAGGCTGGAGCCCAGTGGCACCATCTCAGCTCACTGTAACCTCCACCTTACAGGTTCAAGTGATTCTCCTGTCTCAACTTCCAAGTAGCTGGGATTATAGGCCCACGCTACCATGCCCGGCTAATTTCTATATTCTTAATAGAGACAGGGTTTCACCATGTTGGTCGGGCTGGTCTGAAACTACTGACCTCAAGTGATCTGCCCGCCTTGGCCTCCCAAAATGTTAGGATTACAGGCATGAGCCACCACACCCGGCCAAGGAGTTTAAATTTAATTGAATTAAACCGTGAAGCAATTTATGCCCTAGGACATTGTCAAAAACTAAATAGAGGAATTAGCTAACAGTGGAGTTCAACATCTGGGTGTGATACCAACAGAGACAGACAGTGGAATAAAGAAATGAGGAAAAGAGACAGAGCTAGCCCTACTAAAACTACATATTCCAAGGTGACCATGTGCATGGCTAAGCCTGCACCCTCTGAGGAGAGACGTCAAAGGCTTCAGCTGTGGGAAAACAGACTTTGCTAAAATAGTCCAGCCAAATGAGTAACAAATAACAAGAAAAATACAACAACAAACTCAAGAAGAAGGATCTGTATGCAGAATTACTACAAAATAAAATATAAAATGCCCAGCTTTTAACAAGAAATTACGAGACAGGCAAAGAAACTGGAAGTTGTGACCCATACCTGAGGGGAAAAATCAAGCAACAGAAACTGCCTGTGGGAGAGCCCCCAGGCTATACTTAACGCACAAAGACTGAAATGTAGCCATTATAAATATGTGTAGAGAACTAAAGAAAGCATGCTAAAGAAGTAAAGGAAAGCATCATGACAACGTCTCATCAAATAGAGAATACAAATGAAGAGATACAAAGTACAAAAAAGAACCAAAGGGAAATTTTTGAGTTGAAAAGTACAATCACTGAAATTTAAAATTCACAGAAAAGGCATAACAGTAGATTTCACCTAGCAGAATAAAGAATCAGAGAACATTAAGTAGATGAATAGAGCTTGTGCAATCTCAAGAACAGAGAAAACTTACGAAGAAAAATGAACAAAACCTCAAAGAATTTGGGACTCCTTTAATTGCATCAACATATGATAAATAAGAGTACCAAGAGAAGAGAGAGAAAATGGTATTAAAAAATTATTTTAAAAATGGCAAAAACTTCCCAAATTTGATGAAAGCCAGTATTCATCTATATTTCCAAGAAGTTCAAAGAACTCCAAATAGGATAAATGCACAGATCCACACCCAGACATCGCATAGCACAATTGACTATCATAAAATAATGCTGCTGTGGAAACTTGCGTACCAATTTTTGTGTGGATTCTATTTCATTTCTCTTAGGTATACCTAGTAGTGGAGTTACTAGGTATATGGTAACTTTATGTTTATCCTCTTGAGAAATTATCAGATTGTTTTCTAAAGTGATTGTACCACTTTACGTTCCAATCAGCAGTGTGTGAAGGTTCCAATTTTCCCTTATCTCATGAGCTCTTGTATTAATAATTATCCATTTTTTAAACTATAGCCATTCTAGTGGTATGAAACAGAGTCTCATTGTGGCTTTCATTTGCATTTCCCTGATGGCTAATGATGTTGAGCATCTTGTCATGCACTTACTGGCATTTGTATATGTTTTTTGAAAAAATGTGTATTGAGATCCTTTGACCTCCTTTTAATTTGTTTATGTGTCTTTTTTTAAATCATTGAGTTGTAAGAGTTCTTCATATATTCTAGATAAAAGTCTCTGATTAGACATACAATTTGCAAATATTTTCTTTCACTCTCTGGTTGGTCTTTTTCACTTTCTTGATGGTATCCTTTGAAGCATAAAAGTATTTAAATTTACAAAAAAGACAGCAAATTCAAATTCATATGCAAATTCAAAGAATCTAGAATAGCCAAAATTATCTTTAAAAAGAAAAACAAAGTTGGAAAACTCACATTTCCCAATTTCAAAACTTACTACAGTAATTAAGATACTTTGGTACTAGCACAAGGATCAGACTATAGATCAGTGAAATAGAATTGAGAGTCCAAAAATAAAACTTCACACCAATTGATTTTAGACAACGGTGCAAAGACAGTTCAAGGGGGAAAGAACGATCTTCAAAAACCAGTGCTCCAACAACCACATATCCACATGCAAAAGAATAAATGTGGACTCCTCCCACACACCATACACACACACAAAAAATGCAAAATCGACCATAAAACTACATGTGAGAACTAAAGCTATAAAATCTTATAAGAAAATATAGGGGAAAGTATTCATGACCTTCATTTAGGCAAAGCCTTCTTAGATATAACATTAAAAGCACAAGCAACAAAAGAAGAATAAATTGAATTTTATCACAATTTAAAACTTTCATGCTTCAAAGGATACCAAACTCTGTGCTTCAAAAGATACCATCAAGAAAGTGAAAAAGACAGCTGGAAATGGTGACTCACACCTGTAATCTCAGCACTTGGGAAGCCAAGGCAGGCAGATCACTTGAGGTCAGGAGTTTGAGACCAGCCTGGCCAACATGGTGAAACCCCATCTTTACTAAAAATACAAAAATTAGCTGGGTGTGATCTGGGATTACACGTCTGTAATCCCAGTTACTTGGGAGGCTGAGGCAGGAGAATTCCTTGAACCCAGGAGGTGGAGGTTGCAGTGAACCAAGATCGTACCACTGCACTCTAGCCTGGGCAACAGAGTAAGACAGGAAGGAAGGGAAGGGAAGGGGCGGGGAGGGGAGGGGAGAGGAAGGAAGGAGAGAAAGAGAGGAAGGAAGGAAGGAAGGAAGGAAGGAAGGAAGGAAGGAAGGAAGGAAGGAAGGAAGGAAGGAAGGAAGGAAGGAAGGAGAAGGGAAGGGAAGGGAAGGGAGGAAAGGAAGGAAAGGAAGGGAGAAAGAGAGAAAGAGAGAGAAAGAAAAGAGAGAGAGAGACAGAGAGAGAGGAAGGGAAGGAAGGAAGGAAGGAAGGAAGGAAGGAAGGAAGGAAGGAAGGACGGACGGAAGGAAGGAAGACAAACCAGAGAGTAAAAGAAAATATTTGCAAATTGTATGTCTAATCAGAGACTTTTATCTAGTATATATGAAGAACTCTTACACCTCAATGATTAAAAAAAGACATATAAACCAAATAGAAGGTAGTGAAAGGATCTCAATACACATTTTTACAAAACAGGCATGCAAATGCTAGTAAGCGCATGACAAGATGCTCAACATCATTAGCCATCAGGGAAACACAAATCAAAGCCACAATGATACTCTGTTTCATACCACTAGAATGGCTCTAATTTAAAAGATCGATAATTACAAGGGTTGGCATGATGAGGAGAAATTGGAACCTTCATATCCTGCTGATTGGAATGTAAAGTAGTGCCACCAGTTTAGAAAACAGTCAGATAGTTTCTCAAAAGGATAAAGCTACCATATACCTAGTAATTCCACTCCTAGGTATACACCCAAGAGAGATGAAATATACATTCCCACAAAAATGTGTACACAAATGTTCATAGCAGCATTATTTATAACAGCCCAAAAGTGAGGGAGTGGGGGGAAAAATGTCCATCAACTGATGAATGGATAAATAAAATGTGGTATATGTTTACAATGGAATATTATTCCGTCAAGTAAAGGAATGTAGTGCTGATACATGCCATAACATGGATGAGTTTTTAAAACATTATGCTAAGTGACAGAAGCCAGACACAGAAGGCCACATATTGTGTGATTCTATTTACATGAAATGTCCACATTAGGCAAATCCATAGAGACAGAAAGCAGATTAGTGGTTGCCAGGGGCTAGGGGGCAATAGGGAGTATGGGGTTTCTCTGTGGGGTGACAGAAATGGTCTGGATTTAAATAGTTGTAATGATTGCACAAATTTGTGAATATACTAATAACCACAGAATTATACACTTTTAAATGGTTAACATGGTGAATTTTGTTATGTGAATTTTATCTCCATTAAAAAAAATGTGGACAATATTTACCTCAAAATTAGGTGACAGGGTGAGTGCACACATTGCCAAAACTCACCCAACATAACACTTAAGATTTGTGCATTTTGTTGTTTGTAGATTATACCTCAATTGGAAAAAAAAAAGTTGGGTGTTAAGCTAGCCCCACAACATCAACATACACTTGGGGACAAAACTTTAGTAGCCACAAGACCTGCACTAGCGTTGGTGCAGAGAAGAGCAAAGAAAAACAATGGGACACATAATAAACCTGAAAACAGAAGACTCCCAAAATATCCAGTAGGCATTGGTTGGAAAGTATATGGGTCAATTTTAGTTTAGCACCTGAAAGACAGTGCTTTAGGCAATCCAATGGCTAGTGAGTGCAAGAGGTCCCCAGTAAGATCTGAAGGACCAGAGGCAGTCAACTCTTCATGAATTCTCAAAATTGACCTGCCTGGCCTCCCTCTAAGGACAGGGTCCTACCTAGGAGGACAATAGAGGTGAAGAAAAGAGAAGATGCACCTGCAAATAGAGGAGATGAACAGAGCCACAAAATCTCAGCAAGGACATTACTCTATATATATATATGTGTATTTTTTTTTTTTTTTTGGGGGACAGAGTCTCGCTCTGTCACCCAAGCTGGAGTGCAGTGGCTGGATCTCAGTTTACTGCAAGCTCTGCCTCCCGGGTTTACGCCATTCTCCTGCCTCAGTCTCCCGAGTAGCTGGGACTATAGGTGCCCGCCACCTCGCCCAGCTAGTTTTTTGTATTTTTTAGTAGAGACAGGGTTTCATCGTGTTAGCCAGGATGGTCTCGATCTCCTGACCTCGTGATCTGCCCGTCTTGGCCTCCCAAAGTGCTGGGATTACAGGCGTGAGCCACCGTGCCCGGCATCACTATATTTTTTAACACTTCACAAAACAACAGAAGAGGGAGCTCTAGCAAGTTAGCAAAGCCACTCTCCATCATACCTCCTTCCAAAAGTTTAGGAAATTAATTTTGCATGAAATTGAATAACAGAAAAGCATGCACATCAAAGTCTATATAAAGTTATTATAAGAAAAAAGATCAGGAACAAAATAACATTCCTACAGATCATGAAAATAAGCCACTAAAATAGGTCCCAAAATTGATCAATATGTAATCTTCCATTTCAAAATGAGCTAAGTGGCATTTTTAAATGATGTAACACATGCAATAACATAAGTAAGAACTACAGCAACTCAGAAATGCAATGACAGCTCATCACTCAAAACCACATACTGGTGACAGGTGTTTGGACAACTGTTTGGCTGAGTCTGCTGCAAAGCCGTGTGGTCCGTAAGGCCGCTGGGAGTTTTTCTTTGTTCTCCTGTTATTTGTTCCCAATGGCAGACCCAGGTTGTTGGACAGAGGGACCTGAGCTGAGCAGCAGGTATTATCTCACTCATCTTTACAGAGAGCAGCGGCGGGGTCCAAGGTGAGGGTGGGTTGCAGGGCTGACTGTAGTTCCAAAGCAGGCTGGGATCTTCTGAAAAATGACAGCGTCTTAAGTTTACAGAGCTGCCTCTAGCAAAAGGTTTGTGTGAGCCAGTGTATGCTGGGCTTTTTGTTGTTTTTTAGATAAGAAACAGAAGAAAATCATCCCAGATTCTGTCATTCCCTGGAAAGAGAAGGGAAATTCCAACTTTCTCAGAGGCTCTTTGGGGTCACTAGCCAACCACCCACAGGTAGGAGTTAACACCTGCCATCACTGGTGGTTTCAAAGACCTGGCTTGGAGAACATGCAGTGAGAAGTGCAGTGGGATGTGCCCATGCAGAGTCCCCTTGGTGTCACCATGGGCACGTCACAGCCCGTCAGGCTCTGGATCTGCACCGTGTCTAGCGTAGAGAAGTAACTTCTTGTTGTCATTCATTACTACCTTAAAGAACTGGAGGAATCATCTAGGAAATGGTTCCATGTTTGTGCCCAGCAAACAGTGCCCAGGTGCCATCTGGGAAGGGGAAGCTTTACTGAAAGATGTCTTACTGCTTATTCTGGAGTTTTCAGCAACTCCCCTTCTTGCCTCCACCCCCCAGACCTTACTTTTTACCAGTTTGTCTTTTTTTCTTCTTCTTTATCCCAAAGATTTTAACCTCCAGTCCCATCTTGAAGGGCGGCCCACTTGATGGAATTCTCTAGCACTCATCTGCCCCTGTTCACTCATCTGCTTTTCATTCTTTTCTCCCTGCAAGCACCTGATCACTATCCTGTGATGACTTCTTTCTACTCCCACCCTGCCTCCATGGTCAAGCTATTCCTGGATCAGTGTGGGTCTGCTAAAGCCATACACATTCATCTCTGCCTATATACTTTAGACACACAGTCAGACCCCCACTCACACTTAATTTGGGTGCACATTATCTGTCAATAGAAAAAAAAAAAAAAGAGTTTTCTCATTTTGAAATTTAACAGAACAGTCCTGGATACTACTATAAAGTCAAGATGTACCCTTTGAGTGAACCTGCTGTCAGAAGGACAGTACTTCCTGTTTAAGAAAAAACAAAAACAAAAAGATTTTTTAAAATGAAGTGACACAATTCAGCGAAGAATTCAAATTTTAAAATACATTATTCAAGAATAAATATTATAAGGAACACAAAAGCAAGTAATCACAATGTATAATGCCTTGAGAGAAAATTAGAAAATCCTTTGAAATAAAAAGAAGTTTGCCCCATCTAGCACATAAGGACTTTAGGAGTCATCACTCTGTCCTAACAAGTTAAAACTTAATAAAACAACAATCAGCAACTCTTCTCAGATTTGTTAGAAAATTAAATTCGCAGAGCAAATCAGTAGTCATAGACAGGAGGATACAGAGAATCAGCTTACAGGAGCAGAAACTCATCAAAAGAAATCTGTGCAGGAACAAATACCAGGCTAGAAAAACCTGAACTGTAGTTGATGAATTCCTGGAGGCTCTGTGTGGACAAGTCTGGGAGTTAAAGCTCCAGGAGGACTGACTTGCAAGGGGGATGCCTACACTTTACCTCCAGGAGTTCCTCCAAGTTCCCACAGTGAACATCAGAGAAAAATCTCCTTGGGCTTCCAGCAGGGAGAGGGAAAAGTAACGGTAAGAGGGAGAGGAAAAGTAAAGTAATGGTGGAATTTTGAAATACTCCAGAACATTCTGTTCTTCTTAACAAGGCCTGCCCTCAAGAGAAACTATTTTACCAAAGCCTAACCCTACTAGGATTTTATTAGAGCCTAACAAGCCTGAGGGAAGGCAAATACCCAAATCCAGGCCCCTGTAGCCATCTTGTCCCACCTAAAGGGGTAAAAAAAAAACCTGAGACTTGGCTGAGCATGGTGGTTCACGCTTGTAATTCCAGCACTTTGGGAGGCCGAGGCGGGTGGATCACAAGGTCAGGAGATTGAGACCATCCCGGCTAACATGGTGAAACCCCATCTCTACTAAAAATACAAAAGCAAAATTAGCCAGGCGTGGTGGCGGGCACCTGTAGTCCCAGCTACTCGGGAGGCTGAGGCGGGAGAATGGCGTGAACCCAGGAGGCAGAGCTTGCAGTGAGCTGAGATCACACCACTGCACTCCAGCCTGGGCAACAGAGCGAGACTCTATCTCAAAAAAAAAAACCCTGAGACTTAATCACAGGACTATACAACACTTCCCCTCCCCAACACCTTACCACCACACCACTGAAGGCCTATTTACCTCAGTTCCTTTTACCCAACACATTATGTCTGACTTTCAACAAAAAATAACAAGGCATACTAAAAGAATACCTACACAGTTCGAAGAAACTAAACACCAGAATCAAACCCAGGAGTGTCAAGAATGTTGGAATTATCAGACTATTAATTAAAATATCTATGATTAATATGTTAAAGGAGCTAATGGCAAAAGTAGACAACATGCAAGAACAGATGCGTAATGTAAGCAGAGATATAGAACTTCTAAGAAACAGGAAAAAAGAAATGCTAGCAATCAAAAACAGAAATGAAGAGTGCCTTTGATGGGTTCATTAGTAGACCGGAAAAGAAATTCTCTGCACCTGAGAATATATCAATAGAAGCTTTCACAACTGAAAAGCAAAGAGATAAAAGACTGGGAGAAAAATGGAACAGAGTTTACAAGAACTGTGGGACAACTACAAAGCGTATAACACGCAGAACAGGAATTCTAGAAGGAGAAGAAAATGAGAAAGGAACAGAAAAAAATATTTAAAACAATAATTATTGAGAATTTCCCTCAAATTAATTTCAGACACCAAACCACAAATCCAGGAAGTTCAGAAAACACCAAGAAGAAAAAATGCCTCCAAAAATGACATGTAGGTATATTATATTCAAACTGCAGGAAGAAGTTGGGAGGGTTGCAGGGGGAACACTTTAGCTATAAAGAAGCAAATATAAGAATTGTATTCAACTTTGCAAAACCATGCAGCCAAAAAGAGAGTAGAATAGTAGAGTGAAATATTTAAAGAGTTGAGGAAATGAAAGCCAACAGCCTAGAATTCTGTATTCTACAAAAATTATCTTTAAAAAGTGAAGGAGAAATACTTTCTTAGATGAACAAAATTGAATGAATTTGTTAGCAGTAGAACTGCCTTGTGAGAAATGTTAAAAAAAAAGTTCTTCAAAGAAAATAAAAATGATGTAGGTGAGAAACTCAGATGTTTCTCACAGAAAGGAAGAGCATTAGAGAATAGATAAGTGTGAAGGTAAAATTAAAAACTTTTTTATTAATTTATTTAACATGTAACAGTTTGTTCAATATAGTAATAGTAACAATGTGTTTGATGATTATAGCTTATGTATAAGTGAAATGGATAACAGCAATAATACAGGAGGAGAAAATAAGAATACTCAGTTATTATAAAATACTTGCAGTATCCATGAAATGGTATAGAGTTATTTAAAAGTGAACTTGGCTTGGTTGTAACCGTTTATGACAAACTCTAGGACAACCACTGAAAAAGTTTTTTTAAAAAGTATAATTGATATGCTGAGAAAGAAAAATATGGAATCATATAAAATGCTCTATTAAAACCACAAAAGGCAAGAACAGAATAGAAAACAAAAATAAGGACAAAGAACAAAGGCAACAAATAGCACACAGTAACAAATATGGTAGATATGAGCCCAACTATATCAATAATCACATTAAATTTTAATGGTCTAAATATACCAATTAAAAGACAAAAATTGAGTGGATCAAAAAACAAGACACAACTATATGTTGTCTACAAGAAACCCACTTTAAATATAAAGATACATATTGATTAAAAGTAAAGGCATATATGGGTTTGGCAATGATTTCTTTGATATGGCACCCAGAGCACATGCAAAAAAGGCAAAAATAGATAAATGGTGCTACATCCAGCTTGAAAATACCACATTTCAAAGGATACAATCTAGAGAATGGGAGAAAATATCTGTAAATTATATATGGATGAGAAGTTGATACTTACAATGTATAAAGAGCCACTACTCAACAACAACAACAACAAAAAGAACTGATCTTAAAACGGTCAAATGATGTGAATAGGCATTTCTCCAAAACCGATATTCAAATGTCCAAGAAGCATATTAAAAAGATCATCTTTTTACATGCTATTCAAATGTTCATCTTCTTATATGCTTCTTGGACATTTGAATATCATCTTTGTAAATTATTACAGTAATGAAAACCACAGCCACAATGAGATGCCACCTCATATTCATTAGGATGGCTACTTTTAAAAAAGAAACAGGAAATAATCAGTGTTCATGAGGATGTGGAAAAACTGGAACCCTTGTGCACTGTTGGTGGGAATGTAAATGGTACAGCCACTACTGAAAACAGTGTAATGGGTCCTCAAAAAATTAGAAATAGAATTGCCATATGATCCACTTATGGGATTATCCAAATCCAAAAGAATTAAAAGCAAGATTTTGAAGAGATATTTATGCATCCATGTTCATAGCAGCATTATTTATAGCAGCCAAGAGGTGGAAGCAATTAAAATGTCCATCAATGGGTGAATGGATAAATAAATACACTGTACACTTAAAAGTGGCTAAGGTGGTAAATTTTATGTTGTGTGGATATTTTAATACATTTATTTATTTATTTATTTTAAGACAGGGTCTCACTATGTCGCCCAGGCCGGTCTCAAACTTCTGAGCTCAAGCCTCCAAGTAGCTGAGATTATAGGTATGCACCACCATGCTGGGAAATGTGTATTCTTTATCAAAGTTAAAAACATTTTTTTAAAGTAAAGGAATGGAGACAGATTTACAATGCTAACATTAACAAAAGAAAGCTGAAATAATTATATTTTCAGACAGAGCAGACTTCAGAGCAAGAAAAATGATCAAAGATAAAGAGGGACATTACATCATGATAAAGGGGTCAATTCTCCAAGAATACATAACAATTCTTAATGCATAAGAGCCTAATGACACAATATCAAAGTATATAAGACAAAAACTGATAGAACTGCAAGAAGAAATAGATGAATCCACTACTACAGTTAGAGAGTTTAACACCCCTTTACCAGTAATGAACAGATCCAGCAGGCAGAAAATCATAAAGACATAGTTGAACTCAACAACACCATTGATAAAATGGATATAATTGACATCTATAGAATACTTTATTCAACAATGCCAGAATATGCATTATTCTCAAGCTCACGTGGAACATTCACTTAGACCCACATTCTGAACCATAAAATACACCTTAACAAATTTAAAGGAATAAAAATCATACAGTGTATCCTCCCAGACCACATGTAATTAAACTGAACTAGAAATCAATAACAGAAATATTTGTACGTTAAACAACACTTTTTTTTGTTTTGTTTTTTGTTTTTTCTTTGCCAGGGTCTCATTCTGTTACCCAGGCTGGAGTGTGGTGGTGCAATCACAGTTCACTGCAACCTTAACCTGCGGGGCTCAAGCAATCCTCCCACCTCACCCTCCTGAGTAGTGAGACCACAGATGTGTGCCACCACATCCAACTAATATATTTTTTTTTTTTTTAGAAATGTAGTCTCCATATGTTGCCCAAGCTGGTCTTGAACTTCTGGACTCAAGTGATCCTCCCATCTTGGCCTTCCAAAGTGCTGGGATTATAGGTGTGAGCCATTGTGCCCAACAAACAACACATTTCTAAATAACACATGGGTCAAAGAAGAAATCTCAAGAGAAATTTAAAAATATTTTGAACTAAATGAAAATACAATGTATCAAAATTTGTGTGATGCAGCAAAAGTAGTGTATAAAGAGAAATGTATAGCATTTGATGCATATATTAGAAAAAAATATCTAAAATCAATAATCTAAGCTTACATCTTAGGAAACTAAACAAAGAAGAGCAAATTAAATCCATTGTAGGCAGAAGAAAAGAAATAATAAAAATTAGAGCAAAAATAAATGAAATTGAAAACAGGAAATCAATAGAGAAAAATCAATAAAACCTGGTTCTCTGAAATGGTCAATAAAATTGATAAACCTCTAAGAAAAATAGACATAAGACATAAATTACTAATAAAGGCTGGTTCTCTGAAATGGTCAATAAAATTAATAAACCTCTAAGAAAAATAGAGATAAGACATGAATTACTAATATCAGAAATGAAGGCTGCGACATCACTACAGAGCCCAGGGACATTAAAAGATAATAAAGGAATGCTATGAAAATAATCTATGCCTACAAATGCTAACCTAGATGAAATAGACCAATAATTCCCTGAAAGACATAATCTGCCAAAACTCACACGAAAAGAAATAGACAATTTGAATAGGGCTATATCTATTACAGAAATTGAAAGCTAAGCAGGGTGGCTCATGTCTGTAATCCCAGCACATTGGGAGGCTTAGGTGGGAGGACTGTTTGAGCCTATGAGTTTGAGACCATCTTGGGCAACATGGCAAAATCTTATCTTTACAAAAAAAATTATTTTAATTAACTGGATATATTGGTATGCATCTGTGGTCCCAGCTACTCAGGAGGCTGAGGCAAGAAGGTCAGTTGAGCCTGAGAGGTGATGCTGCAGTGAGCAATGCTCATGCCACTGCACTCCAGGCAATAAGACAAGAAAAGGAAATGAAAGATATAAAGATTGGGAATGGCTAAATAAAAGCTTTGTGGTTAACAAATGGCATGGTTGTCTATGTAGAAAATCCAAAAGAATTGACCCAAAAAAATTATTGGAACTAATAAGTGGTTAGAGAGAGATTGCAGGATACAAGGCTAAATTTTAAAAGTCAATTGTTTTCTTACATATCATCAATGAATAAGTAGAATTTGACATTAAAAACACAATACCATTTACACTAGCGACATCCCAAAATAAATACTTAGGTATAACTCTCATAAAGTAAGTATAAGATCTATATGAGAAAAACTACAAAATTGTGATAAGAGAAATCAAAGAAAAACTAAATAAACTAAGATATATTCCATGTTAATGGATAGAAAGACTCAATATTGTCAAGATGTCAGTTTTTCCAAATTTGATCTTTAGGTTCAACGAATCCTAATCAAAATTCCAGCAAGTTATTTTGTGGATTTTGACAAACTGATTCTAAAGTTTACATGGAGAAGCAAAAGACCCAGAATAGCCAACACAATGTTGAAAGCAAAGAATAGAGTTGAAGAACTGACACTACCAAAGTTCAAGACTTATTATAAATCCACAGTAATCAGGACAGTGTGATATTGGCAAAAGAATAGATACATAGATCAGGCTGGGTGTGGTGGCTCACACCTGTAATCCCAACACTTTGGGAGGCCAAGACAGGTGGATCATCCGAGGTCGGGAGTTCAAGACCAGCCTACCCACCATGAAGTGAAACCCCCGCCTCTACTAAAAATAGAAAATTAGCTGGGTGTGGTGGTGCATGCCTGTAATCCCAGCTACATGGGAGGCTGAAGCAGGAGAATTGCTTGAACCCAGGAGGCGGAGGTTTCAGTGACCTGAGATCGTGCCATTGCACTCCAGCCTGGGCAACAAGAGTGAAACTCAGTCTCAAAAAAAAAAAAAAAAAAAAAAGAATAGATACATAGATCAATGGAAAGGAATGGAATATAGAGCCCAGAAATTGACCCACACAAATATAGTCAACTGATCTTTGACAAAGAAACAAAGGCAATACGATGGAGAAAAGATTGTCTTCTTAACAAATGGTGCTGGAACAACTGGACATCCAAGTGCAAAAAGCAAAAAAAAAAGGAATCTAGACACAGACTTCACATTCTTCAAAAACGTTAACTCAAAATGGGTCACACACCTAAATGTAAAATGCAAAACTATAAAATGCTTACAAGATAAATTGGAAAAATCTAGATGACCTTGAGTTTCATCATAATTTTTAGATACAATACCAAAGCCCCAATCTGTGAAGGAAATAACTAATAATCTGTACTTTATTAAAATTAAAATCTTCTGCTTTGCAAGACACTGTTGAGAGAATGAGAAGACAGGCCACAGACTGGGGAGAAAACATTTGCAAAAGACATGTCTGATAAATAATTGTTATCCAAAATTTACAAAAAACTTTTAAAACATGACAATAATTTATAATAACATCAAAAAGAATAAAATACTTAGGAATTAACTTAAACAAGAAAGTGAAAGTCTTGTACAATAAAAACTATAAAACATTGCTGAAAAAATATATACATATACGTGTGTGTGTGTGTATACATGTATATATATATATATATATATATTTTTTTTTTTTTGAGACAGAGTCTCACTCTTTCACCCAGGCTGGAGTGCAGTGGCGCTATCTCGGCTCACTGCAAGCTCTGTCTCCCGGGTTCACGCCATTCTCCTGCCTCAGCCTCCCGTGTAACTGGGCCTACAGGTGCCTGCCACCGCACCCGGCTAATTTTTTGTATCTGTAGTAGAGATGGGGTTTCACCATGTTAGCCACGAAGGTCTCAATCTCCTGACCTCATGATCCACCTGCCTCAACCTCCCAAATTGCTGGGATTACAGGCGTGAGCTACCGTGCCCGGCCTGAAAAATATTTTTAAAACATAAATAAGTGGAAATGCATTCTATATTCTTGGGTTGGAAGACTCAATATTGTCAAGATGTCAATGCTGCCCAAAGTGATCTATAGATTCAATGTAATCAAAATTCCAGGCTGGATGTGGTGGCTCATGCCTGTAATCCCAGCACTTTGGGAGGCCAAGATGAGCAGATCACTTGAGGTCTGGAGTTCAAGACCAGCCTGGCCAACATGGCAAAACCCTGTCTCTACTAAAAATACAAAAATTAGCCAGCCATGGTGGCACAAGCCTGTAATCCCAGCTACTCAGAAGACTGAGGCAGAAGAATCACTTGAACCCAGGAGGCAGAGGTTGCAGTGAGCTGAGATTGTGCCACTGCACTTCAGCCTGAGTGACAGAACAAGACTCCATCTTAAATAAATAAATAAATAAATAAATAAGTGATTTGGTTTTTGTGGAAATAGAAAAACTCACCCTAAAATGTGTATAGAATATTAAGGGCCCCCAAATAGCCAAAACAAGAACAAAGTTAGAAAACTCACACTTTCTGCTTTCAAAACTTACTAACAAGCTACAGTAATCAAAATAATGTGGTATTAACATAAAAACAGATATACATATACACACACATACATATATATATATATAGAGAGAGAGAGAGAGAAAGAGAGAGAAAATAGAATAGAGAACCCAGAAATAAACCCTCATGTATATGGTCAAATGATTTTTGACAAGGATGTCAAGACCTTTCAATTGGGAAGACAACAATCTTTTAAACAAATAGTTCGAGAAAACTGGGTATCCACTTGCAAAAGAATGAAGTTTAACATTTACTTAACAGCATATAAAAAATTAACTCAAGATGAATCTAAGATCTCAACATAACACATAAAACTACAAAACTCTTAGGGAAAAAACACAGGGCAAAACCTCATGACATCAGGTTTGGCAGTGATTTCTTGGATATGACACCAAAGGCATTAGCAACAAAAGGAAAAATAGACAAATTAGATTTTATAAAAATATTTTAATGTTATGCATCTAAACACACTATCAAAAAAGTAAGAAGGCAACCCACAAAGTGGGAGATAATATTTGCAAACCATATATCTGATAAAGGATTAACATCCAGAATATCTAGAGAACTCCTAAAACTTAACAACAAAAAACAAACACCCCAATTCACAAATGGACAAATGAGTTGAATAGACATTTCTCCAAAGAAAGTATAGAATGGCTAATAACCACATGGAAAGATGTTCAACATCATGAATCATTAAGGAAAGGCAAATCCAAACTACAACAATATACTACCTCATACCCATTAGGAGGGCTACTATTTAGAAAACCTGAAAATAATAAGTGTTAGTGAAACTGGAACCCTTGTGGACTATTGATGGAAATGTAAATGTATATGGTACAGCCACTGTAGAAAACGGTACGGCAGTTCCTCAAAAAATTAAAAATAGAATTACCATATGATCTAGCAATTCCACTCCTGGGTATATACCTGAAAGAACTAAAGTCACAAAAAGACTAATATCCTATGATTCCACTTATATGAGATATCCAGAGTGGCCAAATTCATAGAGACAGAAAGTAGAACAGTGGTTGCCAGAAACCGAGGAGTGCAGGGAATAGGGAGTTATTGTTTAATAGATACAGAGTTTTAGTTTTGCAAGATGGAAAAACTCTAGAATGGATGGTGCTAGTGGTTGCACAACAATATGAATATATTTAATACCACTGAACTATGCACTTAAAATTTTTCAGATGGCAAATTTTATCTTCTGTGTATTTTAACACAATTTTAAAATTGAGAAAAATTCAACAATAAGAAAATGAACAACTGGGCAAGGCATGGTGGTTCATGCCTGTAATTCCAGCTCTTTGGGAAGCTGAGGTGAAAGGATTGCTTGAGCCCAGGAGTTCAAAACCAGCCTAGGCAACATAGCAAGACCTCATCTCGGAAAGGAAAGGACTGGGGAGGGGAGGGGAGGGGAAGGGAGGGGGAGAGAAGGAAGAAAGGAGAGAGAGAGAGAGAGAGAGAGGGAGAGAGAGAGAGAAACTCAATTAAAAATTAGCAAAAGACCTGAAGATGCCTCTCACCAAAGAAGACATACAGATGGCAAATAAGCATATGAAAAGATGCTCCATATCATATGTCACTAGAGAATTGCAAATTTAAATAACAATGAGATACCACTACACATCTATTGGAATGGCAAAAAAAAAAAAACACAACACAACACAACACCAAATGCTGGAGAGGACATGGAGCAACAGGAATATTCATTGCTGTTTGGAACACAAAATGGTACAGCTATTTTGGAAGACAGTGTGGCAGTTTCTTACAAAACTAAACATACTCTTACCATACAATCCAGCAACCACACTCCTTGGTTACTTACTCAGATCAGTTTAAAACATATGTCTACACAAAAACCGACACACCAATGTTTATAGCAGCTTTGCGCATAATTGTCAAAACTGGGAAGCAACCAAGATGTCTTTCAGTAGATGAATGGATAAATAAACTGTGGCACATCCTTACAAAGGAATATTATTCAGCAATACAAATAAATGAACTATCAAGCCATGAAAAGACATGAAAGAATCTTAAATGTATCTTATTAACTGAATGAAGCCAATCTGAAATGGCTACATAGTGTATGATTCCAACTATATGACATTCTGGAAAAGACAGCACTATGAAGACAGTAAAATGATCAGTGGTCACCAGGAGTTAGAGGGGAGGAAGGAAGGGAAGGATGAATAGGCATAGCACAAATTTTGGGGACAGTGAAATGTTCTGCATAAGGCTATAAGAGTGGACATATGTAATTATACATTTGTTAGAACCCATAAATGGACAACATCAAGAGTGAACTCTAAACTATGGACTACAGGTGATAACAAAGTGTGGGTGTAGCTTCATCAAGTCTAACCAATGTACCACTCTGGTGCTGATGCTCCTAGTGAGGGAGGATACATGGGGTAAGAAGGGGCATATGTGGGAACTCTCTCTACTTCCCTCTCCATTTTTCTGTGACCCTAACACTGCTCTAAAAAAAGTTAAGTTTGAAAATGGCAGATAAGAGGCAGGACTAACTTGCAGCACCCACTCGGACGGACAAAGCAGCATGTGGAGACTCACATCATGAACTTTTGCTCCAAGAACTACTGCAGGAATGTACCAGGAAAGCTGAGAGAATCCACAGACCCTTTGAAGGAAGCAGCTTGAGACTGCAGGCTCCATGAGACAGCCAATAAACTGTGAGTGCCAAAGTGTGAGAGGGTGACTGTCTGCCCCCAAACACATACCCTCACTAGGAAACCTGAAGGCCCAGATCATAAGAGAAGGATTTGACCTTACCTGGAGCTGAGACAAATGCAGAGAGCCACACAAAATATAGGGGTAGAGAACGCAGCAGCAAGAGCCCTGTGGGCACTCTCAGTCCTCAGGGAAGCCATTTCTGTCTTTATCTTGCAGGAGTCCTTGGGGAGGGCTGCCAGTGGAACTGAGGAAAGACCACAGGGAAAAGGAAACTTCCAGTTGAATTTTATAACAATTTCTACTGAACGTGAAGTTTCCTGGACAGAATCCGGGTAAGGGGTCAAATGGGGAGTGCAGATACAAGCACAGAAGCTGTGGCAGGCAGGGAGGCATAAAACCCAAAAGCCCTGCTTGTGTTCTCAGCAGGGAGGCTTGTAGCCTGGACAAGTTCTCAGCCCTGCTCGTCTGCTGCCTGGAAATAAACTTGATGTTGTTGGGGGAGCATGCTGACAATGAGACCAGCCTTTTCAGTTGCATAGGAGCTGGGTAACACCTGTCACTGTTGGCTTTCCCCCACTTCCCTGGTGACCTGTATGACACAGCAGAGGCAGCCATAATCCCCCTGGGAACATAACTCCATTGGCCTGAGACCCACACCCTCATCCCCCACAGCAGTCACAGCAAGCCCTACCCAACAAGAGTCTGAGCTCAGATACAACTAACCCTGCCCCCACCTGATGGTCTTTCTCTACCTGCCCTGGTAGCAGAAGCCAAAGGACATAATCTCTTGGGAACTCTATGGCCCTGCCCATCACCTGAGAAACCCAAATGCTTATCCAGGCAACCCTAGGGCAAATTTGTATCCTTTCTATAGTACCACAGCTGATGCTGTCTTGAAAGCACCACCTCCTGGCTAGAGATCAACCAACACAAAACCAGCACACCAAACAAAAACGCAACCAAGGACCCTCACACAGTCCGCTTCACTCCCCTGCTACCTCCACTAGAGGAGGTGCCGGTATCCACAGCTGAGAGACCTGAAGACGTATCACAGGACTCTTTGCAGACACTCCCCAGTACCAGCCTGGAGCCCAGCAGCACTCCAGCCTGGGCAACAAGAGCGAAACTCCATCTCAAAAAAAAAAAATCAACAAAGAAACAATGGACTTAAATTATACCCTAAAACAAATGTACTTAACAGTTATTTACAGAACATTCTACCCAACTACTGCAGAATATACATACTATTCACCAGCACATGAAACATTCTCTAAGATAGACCATGTGATGGGCCACAAAACAAGTCTCAATAAATTTAAGAAAATCAAAATTATATCAAGTACTCTCTCAGACCACAGAGGAATAAAATTGGAAATCAACTCCAAAAGGAACCCTCAAAACCATGCAAACACATGAAAATTAAATAACCTGCTCCTGAATGATCATTGGGTCAACAATGAAATCAGGATGGAAATTTAAAAATTATTTGGACTGAACAATAATAGTGACACAACCTATCAAAACCTCTGAAATACAGCGAAAGCAGTGCTAAAAGGAAAGTTCATAGCATTGCATGCCTACATCAAAAAGTCTGAAAGAGCACAAATAGACAATCTAAGGTCACACCTCAAAGAACTAGAGAAACAAGAATAAACCAAACCCAAGCCCAGCAGAATAAAATAAATAGCAAAGATCAGAGCAGAACCAAATGAAATTGAAACAAAATAAACAATACAAAAGATAAATAAAACAAAAAGTTGGTTCTTTGAAAAGATATATAAAATTGATAGACCATTAGCAAGATTAGCCAAGAAAAGAAGAAAGAATAATCAAGTAAACTCAATTAGAAATTAAACAAGAGGCCAGGCATGGTGGCTTACACCTGTAATCCCAGCACTTTGGGAGGCCAAGGCGGGCGGATCACGAGGTCAGGAGATTGAGACCATCCCGGCTCACATGATGAAACCCCATCTCAACTAAAAATACAAAAATTAGCCAGGTGTGGTGGCAGGCACCTGTAGTCTCAGCTACTTGGGAGGCTGAGGCAGGAGAATGGCGTGAACCCAGGAGGCGGAGCTTCCAGTGAGCCAAGATTGTGCCACTGCACTCCAGCCTGGGTAACAGAGTGAGACTCTGTCTCAAAAAAAAAAAAAAAAGAGAAATGAAACAGGAGATATTACAACCCACACCACAGAAATACAAAAGATCATTCAAGGTTACTATGAAAACCTTTACACACGCAAACTAGAAAATCTAGAGGAGATTGATAAATTCCTGGAGATATATAATCATCCTAGATTAAACCAGGAAAGAATAGAAACTCTGAACAGACCAATAACAAGCAGCAAGATTGAAATGGTAATTTCAAAAATTGCCAACAAAAGAGTCCAGGATCAGATAGATTTACAGATGAATTCTATCAGATATTCAAGGAAGAATTGGTACTATTGACACTATTCCAAAAGACAAAGAAAGAGGGCATCCTCCCTAAATCATTCTATGAAGCCAGTATCACCCTAATATGAAAACCAGGAAAGGACATAACAACAACAAAAAACTACAGACCAATATCCCTGATGAACACAGATGCAAAAATCCTCAACAAAATACTAGCTAACTAAATACAACAGCATATCAAAAAGATTATCCACCATGATCAAGTGGGTTTAATACCAGGGATGCAGGGATGGTTTTACATATGCAAGCTGATAAATGTAATACACCATATAAACAGAATTAAAAGCAAAAGTCACATGAATCATCTCCATAGACACAGAAAAAGCTTTTGACAAAATCCAACATATCCTTTATGACTAAAATTCTCAGCAAAATTGACATAGAAGGGACATACTTGAAGGTAGTAAAACCCATCTATGACAAACCCACAGCCAACATTATACTGAATGGGGAAATCCTAGCCAGAGCAATCTGGAAATCCTAGCCAGAGCAATCAGAAAGAGAAAGAAATAAAGGGCATCCAAATCAGTAAAGAGGAAGTCAAACTGTTGCTGTTCATTGATGATATCATTACACATCTAGAAAACCCTAAAGACTCATTCAAAAAGCTCCTAGAACTGATAAATGAATTCAGTAAAGTGTCAAGATACAAAATTACTGTACGCAAATCAATAGCACTGCTATACACCAACAGCAATCAAGCGGAGAATCAAATCAAGGACTCAAAAAATAAAATACTTAGGAATATACCTAGTCAAGGAGGTGAAAGACATCTACAAAGAAAACTACAAAACACTACTGAAAGAAATTGTAGATGACACAAACAAATGGAAACACATCCCACGCTCATGCATGGGTAGAATCAATATTGTGAAAATGACCATACTACCTACTGAATCTACAAATTCAATGCAATTATTATTAAAATACCACCATCATTCTTCACAGAATTAGAAGAAATGATCCTAAAATTCATATGGAACCAAAAAAGAGCCCACATAGGCAAAGCAAGACTTGGCAAAAAGAACAAATCAGGAGGCATCACAATACCCAACTTCAAACTATATTATAAGGCCATAGTCACCAAAACAGCATAGTACTGGTATAAAAATAGGCACATAGACCAACAGAACATCACAGAGAACCCAGGAATAAAGCCAAATACTTACAACCAACTGATATTTGACAAAGCAAACAAAAACATAAAATGGGTAAAGGACACCCTATTCAACAAATGGTGCTGGGATAATTGGCAAGACACATTTAGAAGAATAAAACTGGATCTCATCTCTCACCTTACACAAAATCATCACGATGGTGCAAAGACTTAAATCTAAGACATGAAACCATAAAAATTCTAGAAGATAACATTGAAAAAAACCCTTCCAGATATTGACTTAGGCAAAGATTTCATGACCAAGAACCCAAAAGCAAACACAACAAAAAGAAAGGTAAATAGATGGAACTTAATTAAGCAAAAAACTTCACACAGCAAAAGAAATAATCAGCAGGGTAAACAGACAACCCACATTGTGGGAGAAAATCTTCACAATCTATACATCTGACAAAGGGCTAAATTTTTACATCTGACAAAGGACAGATGTAGATTCAGAATCTACAAGGAACTCAAACAAATCAGCAAGAAAAAAAAGAAGCTCATCAAAAAGTGGGCTAAGGATATGAACAGACAATCCTCAAAAGAAGATATACAAATGGCCAAAAAACATGAAAAAAATGCTCAATATCACTAACGATCAGGGAAGTGCAAATCAAAACCACAATGAAATACCACCTTACTCCTGCAATAATGGCCATAATCAAAAAATAATAGATGTTGGCATGGATGTGGTAAAAAGGGAACACAAGGGTGGGAATGTAAACTAGTACAACCACTGTGGAAAACAGTGTGGAGATTTCTTAAAGAACTAAAAGTAGATCTACCATTTAATCCAGCAATCCCACCCAGAGAAAAAGAAGTCATTAGACGAAAAAGGTACTTGCACACACGTTTGTAGCAGCACAATTTGCAATTGCAAAAATATGGAACTAGCCCAAATGTCCATCAATCAATGAGTGGACAAAGAAAATGTTTATGTGTGTGTGTGTGTACACACACAACATGGAATATTACTCAGCCATGAGAAGGAATGAATTAATGGCATTTGCAGCAATCTGGATGGAAATGGAGACCATTATTCTAAGTGAAGTAACTCAGGAATGGAAAACCAAGCGTCGTATGTTCTCACTTGTAAGTGGGAGCTAAGCTATGAGGACTCAAAGGCATAAGAATGATACAAAGGACTTTGGGTTCTTGTGGGGAAGGGTGGGAGGAGGGTGAAGGATAAACACAAATGACTACGCACTGGGTACAGCATACACTGCTCAGGTGATGAGTGCACCAAAATCTCAGATCAAAATCTCAGAAATCACCACTAAAGAACTTATTCATGTAATCAAACACCACTTGTCCCCGAAAAATCTATTGAAATTTAAAAATAATAATAAAATTGTTAAATAAAGTCTATTTTAAAAAGAAATTTTCAAGTGATTTAAATGATGAGAGAGAAACTAACAAATATTGAAGAGAGCCAAAGAAGATTCAAAATATGGGTAACAGGAGTCTCCAAAGAAGAAAACTAAAACAAGAGAACAAAACAAATGCCAAAATACTGTAATTTAAGAAAACTTTCTTCAAATTAAAAATAAAACCTCTGAAACTATATTTTAAAAGAACACATCATGTTGGGTGCAAAAATATAGTTAGATAAAATGAACAAGATCTAGCTGTTGATAGTACAACAGGGTGACTATAGTCAATAATAATTTATTGTATATTTAAAAATAACTACAAGAGTGGAATTGAAATGTTCCTAACACAAAGAAACAATAAATGCTAAGGTAATGGATACCCCAACTACTCTGATGTGATTACTACACAATGCATGCCTGTATCAGAACATCGTGTGTGCCCCATGAACATATACACCTATTATGCACCCATTTTATTAAAAAAAATTTTTTTTTCTTTGAGATGGAGTTTCACTCTTATTGCCCAGGCTGGAGTGCAATGGCACAATCTCGACTCACCGCAATCTCCACCTCCCAGGTTCAAGCAATTCTCCTGCCTCAGCCTCCCAAGTAGCTAGGATTACAGGCATGCACCACCACACCCAGCTAATTTTGTATTTTTAGTAGAGACAGGGTTTCTCCATGTTGGTCAGGCTGGTCTCGAACTCCCAACCTCAGGTGATCTGCCTGCCTCAGCCTACCAAAGTGCTGGGATTACAGGCATGAGCCACTGCGCCTGGACTTAAAAAATTTAAAAAAAAAAAAAAATTAACACACCATGCAGGCCAGGCATGGTGGCTGACACATGTAATCCCAGCACTTTGGGAGGCTGAGGTGGGAGGATCACTTGAGTCCAGGAGTTGAAGACCAGCCCGGGCAACATGGTGAAACCCCGTCTCTACAAAAAAATATAAAAATTAGCCACACGTAGTGGTGCTTGCCTGTGGTTCCAGCTACTCAGGAGGCTGAGGCAGGAGGATTGCTTGAGCCTGGATGCAGAGGTTGCAGGGAGCCAAGACAGTGCCACTGTACTTTAGCCTGGGCAACACAGCAAGACCCTGTCTCAAAGACAAAAACAAAAATACCCAAAAAACAAAACAAAACAAAAAAACCACCATATACCTGAGAATATTGACCCAGAATGACCAATATCACAAAATATTCAAATACAACTACTAGACTTTAAAGAAAAAAAGAAAAATCCTTTGACATCTAATCAAACAGTGAATGAGTTATAAGAGAAAGAAAATTAGATTATCCTGAAGCATTTCTATACCAGTGTTTCTCCAGAAGCAAATGGAGCACATATTTAAGACACTCAAAGAAAGAAAATGGAAGCCAAGGATTTTATATGCAGCAAAACTGACATTCAAGTGCAAAGGGCATAAACTGTTATCAACATATGCAAACAAAACGTAGGCAATATTGGTCCCATGAACTCTTTTTGAGAAACATACTACAGAATGAGCTTCAGCCATGCAAAATGACTAAAGAAACATTTAACATAATGACTGGTGATGAGTAATAAACGTGCAGTTACAGTATTAGTTATATAACTAATACTAAATGAGAGCTAAAAGGGGAAGATTATAGTATGCAACGGCTGATGTTCAAACAATGTAAATAATTATTCTTAAAGAGGGGTAGAATGAGGATACAATATGCAACAATTTTTTTTTGTTTGTTTTGTTTTTTGTTTTTTGTTTTTTGTTTTGAGACAGAGTCTCACTCTGTTGCCCAGGTAAAGTGCAATGGAGTGGTCTCAGCTCACTGCAACCTCCTCCTCCCAGGTACAAACGATTCTCCTGCCTCAGCCTCCCGAGTAGCTGGGACTACAGGTGTGCGCCATCATGCCCAGCTAATTTTTTTGTATTTTTAGTAGATATAGGGTTTCACTATGTTGGACAGGCTCGTCTCTAACTCCTGACCTTGTGATCTGCTTGGCCTCCCAAAGTGCTAGGATTACAGGCATGAGCCACCGTGCCCAGCTGCAAAAACGTATTTTAACTGCTCTCAGTAATAACATTGGTGGAAGTGGTATTACTATTATTCTGAGGTTATTTTGTGTAAACATGGGATTAAGTAAATGATTATGGCATATTCTAACTCTTTCATATCTTGTGTCCTTGAGAAACAAGATTCTTGGTATAAAAGAAAGGCGGTAAAAATGTGATATAGAAGAGATTGAATTTTATAACTCTGTGGTTATGAATTAGATGTATCAATCTGAACTCAGAAGATACAGTCATGCACTACATAACAATGTTTTGGTCAACAACAGACCACGTGTATGACGATTGTCCCAGGAGATTATAATGGAGTTTTCATATCATATTTCTACTGTAACTTTTCCTATGTTTGGATACACAGAAACTTACCACTCTGGTACAACTGCCTACAGTACTCAGTACAGTATCATGCTGTATAGTTTGTAGCTCAGGAGTATTAGGACATATCACACAACCTAGACATGTGTCCATTTCACATAGCCTGGGTATGTGATATGTCCAAACCTAGGCTGTACCATCGAGGTTTGTGTAAGTACACTCTGTGATGTTCACACAGTGACGAAATAGCCTAACAACTTACTTCTCAGAATGTATCCCCATTGTTTAAGTGATGAGTAACTGTATTTTATCTCTTTTTTGGTTTGGATTTTGTTTCTTTATTTGTTTGTTTGTTTGTTTGTTTGTTTTTTGAGATGGAGTCTTGCCTTGTAGCCCAGGCTGGAGTACAGTGGCGTGATCTCGGCTCACTGCAAGCTCCACCTCCCAGGTCCCAGCGATTCTCCCACCTCAGCCTCCTGAGTAGCTGGGATTACAAGTGTGCACCACCATGTCTGGCTAAGTTTTCATATTTTTAGTAGAGACAGGGTTTCACTGTGTTGCCCAGGCTGATCTTGAACTCCTGAGCTCAGGCAATCCACCCACCTTGGCCTCTCAAATGTATTTTATCTTTTAAAAGAAAAAAATGTACACATACATATAATATCTTAGCTCTGTTCACTAAAGGAGCCTGAAGATGATGACCAGCCTAATAGCATTGATTATCCCTAGCACCCAGATTGGTTGAAATACTATTTTCCACTAAATAAAACTAAAACTTCTTGGGGAAATTGTTGATTCCTGATTTGGGGCAGAAAATGTGTGGGAGATGGGCCTGGAGCATTATCTTATACTGGAAAAGAGGGAGTTACCAAGCTACTAAGGTGTAAAAAGGACTCAGTGCCAACTTGAAGAGGCTCCCATCAGCCAGAGATGGGAAAATTTGAGCTTCTAAAGGATAATAATTGCAATTGATTAAAACCCATCAATCAGTGAGTTAATAATGATATTTAAAATGATTTTTTAAAAACTAATGGGTAACCTTGAGAGAATGATATGAAACCAATTCATTATCTTAAATGAAGCATTTATTCTGCCTTCCTGTATAAAACATACCATGGGTAATCAAATACTAATGAGGATATGTGTCTCTTTATAAAGGTACTCTAATAAATGAAAAAATTAAAGAATTCAAATACCACCATTTTTCCATCCCTGATGAATTAATAAGTGTAGGCATGTAGAATTAATGGCTGCTACTATTACAAAAAGAGAGACAATCAGAAATTATGTGCCTCCTAATGAAAGAGTACAGCAGCCCTGTAGTCCTGCCAAAGGTATTGAACCCAAGTCTGATCAAACCTCTGGATTCAGCTACTCATTTGCAAGAAATACAAAAGACTACAACAATGTGTTGAACTGCACCGCAAATGTGCATCAGCAAATTCCAGACAGTGGGAAACTATAGATCAAATGGTACAGGTCTTCAATAGATAAAATGAAAGAAAAAGAAAGGGATGGAGAAGGATTCTGTATATTAAGAGATTTAAAAGATATATAATAACTTTTAGGAGGCAAGACTAAACTATAGCATCTAGAAATGTACACTGAGGTGATAAAACTACAAAGTAACATAAGGAAGTGATCACTGTAAAAAGTCAGGATAAGGACTTCTGCTTCTGATTAGGACTCAATACAGGAACCAGATTACCTTCCTGCCCAAAAGAACTAAAATACTAAACCAAATACGTGGAAGGAAACAAATCCTGTTTTCAGACATTGGATATCTGGCTTCAAATAATAGTGATCCCTGAGAGAGGGGTAAAATTGCCCCAGCTTACTCCCTGGAGAGAATATTCAGGCCAGAATACAGAGATGGGGGACCCTCCAGTCTCCCTGAGTTGAGAAGGCAATGCTGGGAGTTCATGGAAGTCATGTGGCTAGGGTCCACCGAGCAAAGTACTGGTGAGGAGAGAGGTGCCCAGAGAGAGCTCCAGACATGTGCATGCGGCACCCCTTGAGTATTCATCAGCACATGTGTGTAAGGCAACTACCCAAAGCTTGGAAAAGAACCACTTAAAACAAGTAAGATAAACATTTCTGGAGCTTGCATAGAACCAGAAAAAGTCCATAGTCTCATCTACCAGAGTGGACAGCCTCAAAATTCATGAGGCATTGTGTAGTGAGGCAAAATCAGTCCTAGAACAAAAGTTGCTCTGATCCCAGCTAACAAAACTTAAAACCAAGCATCAAAATAATTAAACTGTTTCCATAATGAGCAGAGAAATTACACAAAAAAGATAGAATTAGTAGATAAGGATGTAAAACAGTTATAATTATAGTCCATATATTCAATGAAGCGGAAGGAAGATTGAGCATACAGAGATATGGAAGGTAGATTTTTTTATAAAGATCCAAATGAATTTCTAGAGATAAAAACTACAACATAAGAGATTTTAAAAACACATTGGACCAAATGAACAGCATATTACTGTAAAAGAGTAATGAACTTGAGGATATAGCAACTGAAATTATACAAAATGAAACACACAGGAAAAAAAGACTGAAAAAAATAAGTGAAGCATCACTGAGCAGTGAGATAACTTCCAGCAGCCTAAAAATGGAGTCCCCAAAGGACAGAAAACACAAGGAAGTAGGGCCAAAAAAATTTTTTAAAGAAATAATGGCTGAAAATTTTTCAAGTTTGGTTAAAATTACTGAACCCACAGATCCAAGAAGCTCAATGAACCCAAAGCACAAGAACCTTTACCAAGGCATATCATAGTCAAATTGCTTAACACTGGTGAAAAAGATAGTCTTATAAACAGAAGAGGAACAAAGACAAGAATACAACTGACTTCTTGATAATAAATATACCTTGAAAATAATACATCCCAGAATACAATGAAACAACAATTTTTAAGTACTAGAGGAGGAAAAAAAGCTGTCATCCTATAATTTTATACCCAGCAAAAATATCTCAAAAAACAAAAGTGAAATAAAGACTTTTTCAGGCATAGAAAACTGAAAGAATTTACTAGCTGTAGACCTGCACTTCAGGAAATGTTAAAGTCCTTCTGGAACAAAGACAAATATAACAGACAGAAATCTGATCAATACAAAGAAATGAAGAGCACCAGAAACAGTTAATATGTGGGTAAATATAAAAGTGGTTTTTAAAAAATCTCTTTAAGAGATAATTGACAGTTTAAAGAAAAAAAAATAACAATGTATGATGGGGCCTATAACATATGTGTAGAAGTTATAAATGATAAAACGTTAACCTATGATAAAAGCCAAAGCAGTGACTACTCATGTGGGAATCCAGGTGGTTTGAGCTGTTGATAGGGCAGATTCGGGAATTCCCGGAATGATTGACAAGGTTCTATTTCTTTATGTGGGTATTGGTTACAAATGTGTTCACCTTGTGATAACTCACGTTAAGTTATACATTAGTGTTGTTTCATAACACAAAAGCTTTAAGAGCAATTGAAAGTGAATCATTTCATTTTTCTGAACTACATAGATGTGTAGAAGAAAATACAGAAAGGATATGAAATAAGATTAACAGTAGTTATTACACAGGTATTGAGATTGAGGGTGAGAACTACTTTTCTATTTTTTCCAAAATGGCTATATAAATATTATTTACTTTTGTAATGAGGAAAAATAAGTAAAAACAAATATTCCCAATGGAAATACTTTCATTGTATAGGTTTCCTTGGGAACAAAATTCATAAATTTGCAATCACTTCACTACCTTGGCTTCTTTGCTTTCATTTTTACATCAGTCCTGCCCATCCCTATCTGCATTGCTCTGTGGTATGTGCTAGCAACCAGAATTAAGGAACTGGTAGGCATTTTTAAAATTTTGTGTACAGTCTAGGCACAGTAGCTCATGCCTCTAATTCCAGCACTTTAGGAAGCCAAGGTGGGAGAATCACTTGAAGCCAGAACTTTGAGACCAGCCTGGGCAACAAAGTGAGACCCCATCTCTACAAAAAATAAAATTATCAGCTGCACGCAGTGGCTCACGTCCGTAATCCTAGCACTCTGGGAGGCAGATCACTTGAAAGCAGGAGTTCGAGACCAGCCTGGCTAACATGGTAAAACCCCATCTCTACTAAAAAATAACAAAAAAAATTAGCTGGGCGTGGTGGCACACATCTGTAATCCCAGCTACTTGGGAGGCTGAGGCAGGAAAATTGCTTGAACCCAGGAGATGAAGATTGCAGTGAGCCAAAATTGCGCCACTGCACTCCAGCCTGGGTGACAGAGCGAGACTCCATCTCAAAAAATAAAAATATAAATATAAATATATTAGCCAGATGCCGTAATGCACACCTGTAGTCTCAGCTACTCAGGAGGCTGAGGCAGAAACATAGCCTGATCCCAGAAGCTCAAGGCTGCAGTGAGCTATGATTTCACCACTGCACTCCAGCCTGGGAAACAGAGCAAGACCTTATCTCTAAAAAAAATAAAATAATTAAATAATTAATTTTTATGTACAGAATCAAAATAAAAACAGCTACAATTACATTTTTAAAGAACTTCTTGTTCTAGCTGATAATAATGTTTGGCTGTGAGACGAGAGGTGAGGAACAGTTATCTCGAAGCCAGAGTTTGCAATCTGCTACCCTGGAGATTTCTTTGGGAGACTTTGCATGGTTCAGAGGATCTTGTGATTGTTTTGTAAGCAAGGAGGTGCTGCATTTACAAATGCTGTAGAAACAGCCCTGTGTTTTTAATATTCTAAACAGAAATACAGAGTGCCTCTAAATTTCATCTGACAGAAACCTTATGCTTATATTAGCTGTATCCAAAAATAAGAACAAGCCTAAATGAAGACTGCCACAAACCTTTAGCATCAGCAAAAGGCTGTATCTCAAGGGAGAGAATATCAGCACAAAGAAAATACCAGGTTTAACTAGAAGGACCTAATAAAGACATATCCTACTGCACAGTTCATTGCTCAGAGAGCAAGCAGGGAAGTGAAAAATATACCATGAATATCCATTGTTTGTGAATGGCTAGGGTTGGGTCAAGTAAGGCTAGCCATATAGAATATCAGCCCTATTATAGTTCCCAAGAAAACACCGCACACATTCTAAAGATTAGCAAAGGGACTACAGCACACTAAAAAGGGAGGGGGGATGAGAATGCCTCGTTTGATTATTGATTTAATTTACAAATGTGAAAAGGAGTGTAGTGTGGTACATGGGATGTCATGTATTCTAAGTATATATAATGCAGGGTCTGTTTCATGGTAACAGAATTCAAAAATTAGGATTTTATCTAACCTTTGAGCAATATAAGAAAATTTCAGGCCTGGCGCAGTGGCTCACACCTGTAATGCCAGCACTTTGGGAGGCTGAGGCGGGAGGATCTCTTGAAGCCAGGAGTTTGAGACTATCCTGGGCAACAAAGCAAAACCCTATCTCTAAAGATAAAGAAAGAAATGATAAATTAAAAAAATAAAATTGAAACTAGTTCCACAAGAGGCATTGGGGGCTATTAATTTAATTGAATCATTCATAGATATTACCATTTTAAGGGTATATTGGTATGAGCTAAAGGTTATCTGGACACTGTTTGGAAAACAGAAACATGTACATGTGACAGTTACTCTAAGGGTTTATTCTAAAAAGAAAAAATCTGATGGGTGAACATTTGCTTCCTTGGGTTATGTGCTATAATGTCCCCAACATAATTTTCCTGAAAAATGACTATATGGGTTACCAAAACAAACATATACATCACTGCAACACTTTGTCGTAACATGTGCAGTGCTTTAAGCCAACTCAAAGATGTATAATGTAGAATTGGAATCATTTCCTAGACAGAGGACCACTAGCAATAACCTTTAATAGCCCAGGGTCTCCAGGGGCACATTTAAGGCAGGATTCCTAGAGGCTGCATTTCGGCAGCCACTGTGGAATGAAATAAACACTTTGGAGCAGAGCAGGAAGTCCCGCTGTTCAGCACTAGCTGGTTTCAAGCCAATGGTTCCTAATCTCAATGAGCAGCAGCTGTCATAGCCATTCTGCAGGGATGTCTTTTTGAAAGTTCTTAAAGACCTTAATTGTGACCTTCCCCTCTGGCTCTAAGTAAGGTTCTTCTTGCTCACCTGTCATATAATTGGGAGCACTCAATTTCATGATCAGCAACACAAAATGAAGTGGAGAATACTCTTATTAAATAAGCTGGAAGAAAGGGACAATCAGAGAGACAGGCGGCATGATGTACTAGAAGAGAAGTGGTCCTCCTGGCAAAACCTGACGCAAGGGACAGGCTGCTGCGACCTTGTACAGATAACTCATCAGTAAATCTACTTAACGTGCCTCTTTGGAGAGTATTGTCTTAGTTCTTTTGAGTGGCTATAACAAAATGCACTCATCCCTTGATACCTGTGGGGGACTAGTTCCAGAACCTCCTGTGGATACCAAAACTCGATGATGCTCAAATCCCTGTTAAAAAATGGTGTAGTATTTGCATATAACCTATGTACGTCCTTTCATATAATTTAAATCATAGGTAGATTACTTATAAAATGTAATACAATGTAAATGCTAGGTAAATGATCATCATGCTGTGTTGTTTAAGGAATAATGACGAGAATAGTCTGTACCTTTTTCCAAATAATTTTTCCAAATATTTTTGATCCATGGTTACTTGAATCCACAAATGCAGAATCCACAGGTATGGGGGGATGACTGCACCTTAGACTAGGTAATTTATAAATAGAAATGTATTGTCCACAGTTCTGGAGGCTGGGCCACCTAAGATCAAGGTGCCAGCAGCTTCAGTGTCTGGTGAGGGCTTGCTCATCAGAGATGACACCTTCTTGCTGCATTCTCACAAGGCAGAAGAGAAGACAAGCTTCCTCCAGCCTCTCATAAGGGCACTAATCCCATTCATGAGGTCTCCGTCCTCATGATCTAATCACCTCCTAAAGACCCCACCTCTTGTAGTACTATTGCATTGGAGGTTAGGTTTCAACATATGAATTCTTGGGGATACAAATATTCAGACCACAAGAAGTATCGTTTTATGAAAATAAGCATGTGTAAATAAGGCATTTGGACTGTGTTAACTTCTCAACATAAAGCACAATTGCAAAAATTCTTAGTTGAATCACTTTGGAGTCTATTCAAGACAATTTCTCATATTAAGGCCTCAGCCTGCCATTCCAAAGATACCTTCCTGTGAACCTGCTCTCAAGCACTGAATGAACTGCTAGGCTGGCACACCAGCCGCACCCCCACCTGGCCAACTTCCAGCCTGTGCCTCTAATCATGCCTTCTCCCATCTCCACCTACTGAAATCCCATGCAGCCTTCCACATTCAGCTCAAATGCCATCTTCTTCATGAAATTTTCTATCAAAGGGGCTGAGAGACAGAAGAGGGAGAGGGATGAGAGCCAGGGAGAGATTTGCTGCCACTTGATGGCTTTAGCTTTGCAAAGGCAGCAAGAAACACAGTGGTCTGAGTCTGAAAACCAACATGGTGAGATTTCCCAACAGTGGCACAGGCACTAAAAAGGCAGCTCAGCCAGTGAGGTGTTAAAATACAGGCAGGGTGACCATCTGTCCAGGCTATCACAGACAGAATTTTCACGCTGGGTGGGGGTTACAAGGGATGACCCTACATCCCTTCCATGCTTCTAAGTTGTGTCATGGCCATGGGTTCAAAACAGTAAGTTTCAAGTTACAGGCAAATTTTGTTGAAGGTCCAGTTTATGATTCTCTAATCTTACCTGCCCACTTTCCTGATAAATTTATTTAAAAAGAAATACAGCCTTCAGCCTAGCTACTTTGGAGGCTGAGGTGGGAGGATCACTTGAGCCCAGAAGTTCAAGGCTGCAGTGAGCCATGATTGCACCACTATACTCCATCATGGGGCAATAGAACAAGACTGTCTCTTAAAAAAAAAAAAAAAAAGTGTTTAAGTAATATAAGCCATTTTATAAAAGGTGGTGAGAAAGCAACATAGCAGCATAAGAGCAAAGGCTTTAAAGTCAGCCTGCACATGGATATGAATCCTTGTTTTAGACAAGTTATATAACCACTGCCGGTCTCACTTTCCTCACCTGTAAAGTGGGCTTAAGAACAGAACATCATAAGGGGTTGATGTAAGGAGTATATGAGTTAATACACATAAAGCAGTTAGTGTAGTATATAGCATATAGCAAGCATGCAATAACAGTTCATTACTATCAATATCACTACCATTATTAAAGTGCTTTGCAGGTCCTGACACATGGAAAATATATAACAAATAACAACTACCAAGATTTTTAAAGTTATTTTTTTTATAGAGATGGGGTTTCCCTATGTTGCCCAGGCTTATCTTGAACTCCTGAGCTCAAGTGATCTGTTCACCTCAGCTTCCCAAAGTCCTGGGATTACAGGCATGAGCCACTGCCCCCAGCCCATCAATATTATTATAATACATGTAAGTTTATATATTAAATGCCATTCATTTTAAGTAAGATAAATACATAATCATTCATTTTAAAGATTAATCTTAGATTCATTGTAAGGCAAATATTTAAAGACATCATTACAAAAGTAGAATTTGGTATACAGGCCCCCTCTGGTTAAGGGATAATAGTGGTTAGTTATTACCATTTTATAGATGATAAAACTCAAAGATTCTATTAATTGCCCAAGGTCACACAGTGGAGAAACTAAAACTAGAACTGAGTCTTTAGTTTCTAAGTTCCTTCTTCCTTCCATGAACCATGCAAATAAAAATAAAATAAATTGGAAGTATGGTAGCATGCCAAGAGTTAATCTATTCATCCAGCTGAGAGACGTGTTTCTTCCTTCTCTGTTTAACATTTCTGAGGCTTTTATCTCCTTTATGTGAAAAAGACAAGAAATCTTTATTCTACATGTAATGAGGGATCTCCTCCCATAAAACATGGCAGATTAAACACATGTAATGGATTAGTCAGGATGCAGATTCTACTGATAATGAATGAAATAAAATGGAGTTGTACTTCTCTTCCATATTACAAGAAGTATTAGAAGGCCTAGATGGCCAGGCACAGTGGTCCACACTTGTAATCCCAGCACTTTGGGAGGCCAAGGTGGGAGAATTGCTTGAGGCCAGGAGGTCTAGGCCAGCCTGGACAACACAGCAAGACCCTCTCTTAAAAAAAAAAAAAAAAGGCCAAGGCTAATAGGGTACCCTTCAATGTTGGAAACTCATATTCCTTCCCTTCTGGTGCTCAGCCTTTCCAGGATGCCACTCTCTTCTGCATGGTTGAGGCTAGTTCACTGCTATAGCCATGTTCCTTCCAGGCAACAAGAAAAGACATGCCTCTTGCCTTTAAGAGCATGATTTAGGGCCAGGTGCAGTGGCTCAGGCATGTAATCCCATCACTTTGGAAGGCCAAGGCAGGGAGATTGCTTAAACCCGGGAGACCGAGGTTGCAGTGAGCTGAGATCTCACCACTGTATTCCAGCCTTGGTGACAGAATGAGACTCTGTCAAAAAAAAAAAAAAAAAAAAAACCTAATACAAACAATATTTCACTGTAGCAAGCTGAAAGGATATGCTGCCAGGAATGAAGGAAAGAAAGATGTCAGCTGTTTGGGGTAGGGGATGCGGGTGGCTCCTCAGATCTCCAGGTCCTCACAGGACACATGCTCAAAGTGGTGAAGACCTTCTACTTGCCTACAGTGACATCCTGCAGGAAGCCTAAAGAGGCATTTTCAAAGTCTCTGCTGCTTCCAGTCTGGTCATCCTGAAACTTCAACATCATTACTATACATGATTGCAAAATCACCTTGCATAAGTTGCAGAATCTAACATCTAGGTCAAGGTACAACTTCATACCATACCACACCTCCATCTTGCTTCACGGTTCACAGTTATATTGAAAATGACAGGCATCACCCATGCACAGCTGTATGGCAGCATTGTAGCAATGTTACTAGGCACAGTTATCTCCAGCATTACATGGCCTGGGAGGTTGTGAACAGGATCTGCCAAAAAGCACAAAAATAGTTAAGCCAAAGTGGGTAAAAGGCAATTATTATTTTCAGGAAAAACAAATATTGGACAAGATAGGGAGTATAGTATACTATATGGCTCTGCTATAATAACTATATGATCATAATCATATTAATTTAACCAAAAACTGTGATATAACTGTATCAAGGGGATAGGAAAAAAGGAAGTGGGAAGAAAAGAAGGAGTGTAAGAGAACTAGATTCTCATTTCACAGTAATAAATCACTAGGAATAGTGACTCAAACTGGTAAGTCAAGAAACAGTGTTACATTCCTTTTTCTTTTTCTCTCCCTTCTTTCTTCCCTTCCTTCTTTCCTTCCTTTATTTCTTTCTAGATGTATGTAGATAAATATCAGAAGAAACAGCTAAGAATTTACAGTGCTTACCTTTGGAGATGAGCCGTGGAACAGGAAAAAAGAAGCAAAATTATGTGGGCTCCATGCTTGCACAGCCTGCAGAACCATGAGCCAGTTAAATCTTGTTTGTTTGTTTGTTTGTTTGTTTGTTTTTAGTTTTTAAATTTTACTTTAAGTTCTGGGATACATGTGCAGAATGTGCAGGTTTGTTACATAGGTATACATGTGCCATGGCAGTTTGCTGCACCTGTCAACCCATCATCTAGGTTTTAAGCTCCACATGCATTAGGTATTTGTCCTAATGCTCTCCCTCCCCTCGCCCCCCATCCCCAAACGGGCCCTGGTGTGGGATGTTCCCCTCCCTGTGTTATCATTGTTTAACTCCCACTTATGAGTGAGAACATGTGGTGTTTGGTTTTCTGTCCCTGTGTTAGTTTGCCAAGAATGATGGCTTCCAGTGTCATCCATGTCACTGCAAAGGACATGAACTCATTCTTTTCGATGACTACATAGTATTCCATGGTGTATATGTGCCACATTTTCTTTATCCAGTCTATCATTGATGGGTATTTGGGTTGGTTCTAAGTCTTTGCTATTGTAAATAGTGCAATCTCTTTTCTTTATAAATTACCCAGCCTCAAGTATTTCTTAATAGCAATGCAAGAATGCAACAGAGACATAAGAGAAAAGGCCCCTTGCACTGTCCACCTTTGTACCATGTTCAAATATTACTTATGTTTTTAAATATTTGAAAAGCAAAAATAAATAAAAAGCAAATAAAGTAAAACATCTGAGGAAGAAACCTGGTTTAGCTGATCTTAAGAATGCTTCAGAAAACTTAAGAAAGACGTTAACTTAAGAAAGATGTTTGGAGACAAATTCACTTAAGAAAGATGTTAAGAAAGATGTTTGGAGATAACTACTGACTCTTGTTAACCACTTTTCATGGACAATTTCAAGGGGATTTATCTACCTATCACCAAGCTCTGAGTTATCAGGTAGATGGCAAGCTTCCAGAGAGAAGAAGGCATGGGTTTTTGTACCTCTCCTGTGATCTAGCCAAGCCTCTGGAAGAGAATATGTACTTGAGAAATATTAGGTCCCATTCAAAAATAAATATTCCAAAATAAGTAAATATTTAATACAGTAAACTGATCTTTGACAAAGGTGCCAAGAATGCACAATGGGGAAAGGACAGCCTCTTCAATAAATGGCGAAGGAAAAACTGGATATCCACATGCAAAAGAATGAAATTGAGCTTCTGTCTTACACTACTCACAAAAAATAATTTGAAATAGATTAAAGACTTCTATGTAAGACCTGAAACTATAAATATGTAGAATAAAACCTAGGAGAAAGCTCCTTGATATTGGTCTAGGAAATGATTTTTTTGGATATGACCTCAAAAGCAGAGGCAACAAAATAAATAAATAAATAAGCAAATGGGATGGCATCAAACTAAAAATCTTCTTCACAGCAAAGGAACAATCAAAAAATGAAAAGGTAACTTATGAAATGGTGAAAATATTTGCAAACCATATGTCCTATTAGGATTTAATATCCAAAATATATCAGGAACTCAATAGCAAAAAAAAAAAACAAAAACCTCATTTAAAAATGGGCAAATGACCTGAACAGACATTGTTCCAAAGAAAGATAAATGGCCAACAGGTACACATGCACATGAAAGGTGCTTAGCATCACTATTCATCAGGGAAATGCAGATCAAAACCACAAAGAGATATCACCTCACATCTGTTAGGTTAGCTGTTATCAAAAAGACAAGATTAAAAGCATTGACAAGGATGTGGAGAAACAAGATCATTGTACGCTACTGGTGAAAATGAAATTTGATAGGGCCAGTATAGAAAACAGTATGGAGGTTCCTCAAAATATTGAAAATAGAACCATCTTATGATCCAGCAACCCATCTTCTGGGTATATATCCTTCTGGGTATATATCCTAAACAGTAGCTTCAGATATATCTGCACTCCTATGGTCATTGCACCATTATTCACTATAGCCAGGACATGGAAACAACTTAAATGTCCGTTGATGAATTAATGGATAAAGAAATTGTGTGTGTGTGTGTGCATGTGTATATATGTATATATTAGATTGGTGCAAAAGTAATTGCAGTTTTTGCCATTATATACAGTCATTAAAAAGAAGGAAAGAAGGAAATCCTGCCATTGGTGACAACACGGATGGACCTTGAGAGCATTATGCTAATAAGTGAAACAAGTCAGACAAAGAAAGAGAAATGTATAAGCTCACTTATATGTGGAATCTAAAATAGTCAAACTCGGCCGGGTGCGGTGACTCATCTGTAATCCCAGCACTTTGGGAGGCTGAGGCGGGAGGATCACTTGAGGTCAGGAGTTCAAAACCAGCCTGGCCAGCATGATGAAACCCCTTCTCTACCAAAAATACAAAAAAAAAATTAGCTGGGCATGATGGTGCATGCCTGTAGTCTCAGCTACCTGGGAGGCTGAGGCAGGAGAACGGTTTGAACCTGGGAGGCAGAGGTTGAAGTAAACCGAGATCGCACCACTGCACTCCAGCCTGGGCAACAGCAAGACTCTGTCTCAAAAAAAAAAAAAAAAAGTCAAACTCAAAGAAACAGAGTTGAATGGTGGTTGCCAGGGCCTGGGAATTGAGGGAAATGAAAAGATGTTGGCCAAAGAGTGCAAACTTTCAGTTATAAGGAACACATTCTGGGGATCTAACGTACAACATGGTGACTAGAGTTAATAATACCGTATTGTATACCTGAAGTTTGCTAAGAAAGTAGGTCTTAAATGTCCTCAACGCACACACACAAAGCTAACTATGTCAGGTAATTGATGTGTTAATGATTGTGACAATAATTTCATAATACATATGCATATGAAAGCATCACATTGTATCCCTTAAATACATACGGTTGTCCCTCAGTAACCACAGGGGATTGGTTCTAGAAACTCCTGCAGATACCAAATCCAAGGATGCTGAAGTCCCTTATGTAAAATGGTTCGTATCTGCATGTAACCTATGCCCATTATCTCTAGATTACTTATAATACCTAATACAATGCAAATCCTATGTAAATAGTTGTAATACTGTATTGTTTAAGGAATAATGATAAGGAAAAAAGTCCCTACAAGTTCAGCACAGATGCAACTATTACAGGCCTAACTACATTTTCAAACCGTGGTTGGTTGAATCTATGGATGCAAAACCCATAGAAATAGAGGTTCAACTGCAGCCATCCCATTACTGGGCATATACCCAAAGGATTATAAATCATGCTGCTATAAAGACACATGCACACGTATGTTTATTGTGACACTATTCACAACAGCAAAGACTTGGAACCAACCCAAATATCCATCAATGACAGATTAGATTAAGAAATTGTGGCACATGTACACCACGGAATACTATGCAGCCATAAAAACGATGAGTTCACGTCCTTCATGGGGACATGGATGAAGCTAGAAACAATCGTTCTGAGCAAACTATTGCAAGGACAGAAAACCAAACACCGCATGTTCTCACTTATAGGTGGGAATTGAACGATGAGAACACGTGGACAAAGGGTGGGGAACATCACACACCGGGGCCTGTCGTGGGGTTGGGGGAGGGATAGCATTAGGAGATATACCTCATGTAAATGACCAGTTAACAGGTGCAGCACACCAACATGGCACATGTATACATATGTAAAAAACCTGCATGTTGTGTACATGTACCCTAGAATTTAAAGTATTAAAAAAAAAAAAAAAAGAAAGAAATAGAGGGTCAACTGTACGAATTTATCTGTCAATTATACCTCAGTAAAGCTGGGGGTGGGAGTCCAGGAATAAATAGATAAACAGATAAATAGTTTGAGTATCTTCTTTGTGGCAGGGGTCAGGGGCTGGGGAGAGGTGGAGATAGGACAGAGAGCTTTCCCTTCTTTTCCATTTCAATTTCTCCTAGCCTAGAATCTTCTTTTATTTTAGTATTAATAGAAAGTTCTAATTTTTAATGAGGGCCATCCGTGGTGCCTAGAGATAAAGTAGCCATGGTCATTCAAGAGTGATTTGTCTCCTTGTCCTCCAGAAAACAATCAAAGGCTTGAGATCAACCCCATGGGCCTATATCTACCCAATCAAAACAGTGAGTTATCACAGAACCACAGCTCTATGAATGCTTTACCTGGATTTTTTTTTTTTCCAGAAGGAACATGTTTCTCATGCAGCAATCTTAATAAATGCAAGTGGGCTCCATTTCTTGGCTTTGAGGTAATGAAAAATTAATTACCATACTTTACAAGTAATAGTTTCCACTCACAGCACCCCTTTAGAAGTAAATATATCATAAATAGTTACTATTATACCAATGGCTGGTGGATTGGGCAGCCTGTCGTCCATAAATCTTTTTTCAACAGACATGTTATTTCTTCTGGGGGAACAAACAGATTTGTTTTAGATCAGAGAGTCAACTGACAGATGGCCTTTGTAAAAACACACCATTTGTATAAATAAATTATAGTTTCACGATGGTATTCTGCATTTGTGGATTTGGAAAATCAATGCCCCCATTCTCCAGACTGGGCCTAAACTGTAAAGAGCAATTTTGTTTAGGTGCGAGGTCACATTGCACAGATCTGCCAACACAGATGCTAAAGTCCAAACTCTCTGGATGCTTGCTGCCACTTCTCATCACAATTGTCACAAAGAACTCTGCCTGGAGGTAACAGGATGATCTCCCAGAGAGCTCCGTAATGGATCAGAGCAAGTTACCAACTGGCACACTCCCCTTAGCTCTGGGCTCTGTTTCTATTAAACGTAATGACACCACGTGCCTTATTTTCCTAACCACAACTTTGCATAATTGGGGCTGACAGTGTATTTGTCTTAAAAACCTGAAACACTTCATTTTCTTTTATAATACAGTTCGTCAGTTAAATGCTAAACATTCAGTAGATTCCTTTAAAATCCAAACCAGCCCTGACTCTGAGCACACTGAAATCTCAGTCATTACTCATCTTACAAGGTATACACATGTAACATATGCATCAAATATTTCTTGATTCATATATAAATGTATATATCTAAATACGCATCTATACACACACATACCTACTCATGCAAATCCCCTTTCCCAGAACCAAAGGGTCAGAATTTAGTATCAAAAAAGACACAGTTTGTTACTGTTTTTAAGAACCAGGACTAGTAAAATGTTTCTTTTGTTAGGAGACCAAGACATTCATTTTAGCCAGAAATTCTAAGTACAGTCTTTGTTGGCCTAATGATTGCCTGTGTGTCCTTTTTTTAAGGACATTATTCCCCCTCCACCCATGATTAAGATCCTAAAGTCATCAGTCATGATCAAGGAAATAAAAGTTTAACATCAATCATGTTCACTATTCAAAATATAACAACAGGAAAGACTTTGTAAGTTTCCAGCTTAAAAAAAAAAAAATTGTGTGTCAAATTGCCTAGTATTTTCCTAGCTATAAGGTACTTCTGGAAGCTGTGTTTATTCTTTCACATGGGGGATACTGTTAGCCTGGTGCTTTGTCTGCATTCATAACCTCAAGCTCCCACGTTGCTATTTAGAGTTATACCAGTTGGTGCCTTGATAAAATTAATACAGTGTCTAGAGTTCCTAACTTACATCCAAAGAAGTGCATAAACCAGTGATTTCCATCTGTTTCTATGACACTCCCAGGGAATCTCAGGTTACTTCAAAGGAGATCAGAAATTCCCAAATAAAATTAATTTAGATCCACAAATCTTATATATATAGTTAACATATGCCAGATATAAATATATATCTACATGCACATAGTACTTCGGGAAGAGGCAATGTCAGGAAATTACTAAGGTAATTGCATACTAAGATCCTAGAAGGGTAAAATGATCACAAATTATAATATGTATCGTAAACTAGATTAGAACTAATCATGGAAAATAAAAGTCCACTCAATTTACACAAAATCACAAATTTGGATCATGAAAAAGAAAAAGGGTTTGGGGGGTAAATCAACAAAGTTATTTTTGAAGTAGATGATTTTGTGGATGAATTACTAGCAACCCAATAGGACACAAATCTGGTTGGACGACTGATTCATTTGATTCTCTTTTTTATCTCTAAATTATGTTACATGCCTGTCTGTAAATGGAGAAGCTCTTCATCCTGCATCTCAATAAAAGTATTAAAGACATCTCTGCTGTAATGGAGTCAACTCACAATCAATACCTGTATTCATAATATTATGCACACAGACAGGTCAAGGGTTAAGAAAATGTTTTCAGTGCAACTGTAATCAACTGACCCTCCTGTAATTAGGCTGTTTGCTGACTCCTTGGGGACATTTATTGGGAGGGGTCCAAGGACCCCTCTCAGACTCAAATCATGTGACCGAGTGCAAAATTCCTTTGCTTAAAACACGCACTTCTCCACCTTTAATCACACTCCACGCGGTGATTAACAGCGTGGATCTGCCACTTCCTAACTCTATAACTGTAGGAAAGTTTCTCATCCACTCCCTGCCTCAGTTTGTCTGTAAAAAGGAGAAAACAGTGCTTGCCTCATACAAGTGTTGAAAGGATGAAATAAGTTAGTAAGGATAAAGTGCTTAGTACGGTGCACACAGTAAACATTCAATAAGTGTAAGCTCTTATCATTCTTTATTATTCAACTTGTCAGAGGTTCCCCGAGCTAGAGGCCACTGCAGAACTCTAGATCACTCATCAATTTATGATCATGTTGACTTTTTAAAATGTATTTTAATTTTATATAATATTACATGATACTATCTCAGTGTTAATTTTTTATGTGTTAAATGCTCAGTATTCAACATACATAATTCAACTAGACCTGCAGATTAAGTGGCATATTTGTTGCCTATACATCCTGAAAAGTTTGGAATTGGTGGAAATTGCATTGACTGGGTATCTGGACATGCACTGGAGGATCTCCCACTAACATCCTGTGAGGCCGTGGCTGAGTCATTTCACCCATCCAAATACCAGATTTCTTCCTATAACAAAGGTTTGGACTAGGTGAACTCTAAGAATGCTTTTATCCTAAGAACCAGAGTATTATGAAGCTGACATCCTCCTTGGTTTTCTGAGTTGCGACAGCATCATCTGTCTGAAGAAACCAACCAGTATGAAATGGGAGAATCCTAACCAGTAAATTTCCTAGATCCAGCCTCTCTCAGGATAGCACGTAACAAAATGCTAGGATGAACTATTATATAAAATTCACATAAAAATGACCACATATGCCACTTTTATTGGGAAATTACAGGCTGAATGTGAATCTAATATCTACTGATGAATTATTCAACTATATTTCAGTCAGCCTGGCTGACTGGATGACAGAGTATGAGTATTTTTCAAGCACTCATAGAAAACTCCTGAACTCTCTTGAATGTTGGCCTGAAGGTTATTTCTGGTGAAGAATGGACACCTGAATGTATAAGAAGAGACACCCTTTCTCTAGGAATCGGAAAGGACATCATTATGGGATGCCCCAGGGGTTCATGTGAAACCCTTTAAATATACATCTTGGGGAAAGAAGACTTTATCCTGACTGGATAGCCTAACCTGGAAAATACCTTCCAAGACAGAGAACAGTGAGGTCATACACAGAGAGCGTGAAAGGCTTAGGAAAAGAGTAAAGGAAGCCCCAAGAAATGGAAACTGTTGAGTCCAGGGGAGTTTGAGAAGCCATAGGAGACTGAAATAGAGATTTATTCATATGTTGATGATATATGCATGATTTGGAGGAAGTCAGAGAGAAAGATGACTGATTTCTCAGCAAACACACTTTAAAATGCACATGTTCTAAACCTAACTTGCTATCTATAAATGCCAGCCATAGCCATGATTAACTAGTAGAGACGCAGAGGGTGGTAGGCATGGGTTCTTCCCACTCAGACACTGGGAGGCTTTCAGTCACTCCAAAATCCCCACTGCCTAAATAGTTACAAGTTTGTAGCAGCAAATATACACAATATTACCAAATGTAACAGCTTTAAAAATCATCCATTTGGCCAAGGCTGGAGAATTCTGTTTGCACCGGTTTCTCTTTTTGGAAGAGATCAAAATGTTGCCTCTCACAGTCCTCTGACTGAAGGAGAAATCAGAGGAAACCTGGATGGTCCACAGCAAGTTAGCGTTTCCCACTGAAATAAACACATTCCTTTGACTCCCCTCCAGCCATGGAGCCCTGGCCAACATCTCACAATACAAAGCCGAGACTGACTTCCAGTAGGAACACAGCAACTGCTAATCCCCATTATCACACCCGACAGTGTCCACCACACCCCCATAAAGATGCATTTTCTAGTAACTAATAAAAACTGGTCCTGAAGACAATAGCCTCGCGCTCATCCAAATACCCGTTGGGATATTACAAATTAACACCTTGTAAAGCAACCCAATTAAAAAGTATGCCCATACACACAGTCTCATCCACCAAAACATACATCTGCCTTTCCAAATATTATGCAACGCTGGATTCTAAATCGGTCTTAATTTCTAAAAAGCCTACAGGCACGGATATAAATTCTCAGTTCTTATGGCTGTGGCCGCCCTATGCACTCTTCCCAGTGGTGGACACAAACGTTAATGTACTTATTATTACTTAAGGACACAAAAATAAAGAAGGTGGCATTTTTCTCTTTCCCCTTCTAAGGTTTTCCCCAGAGCTGCCAGATGAACGCCCACGCCACCTTCTCCCACCAAAGGTGGATCCGGCTAACAGGAGACTGGATCGTGACCATAGCGCGTCTGTGCCCAGCTCTGGGGAAAGCCTCATTTTAGCGAGTGGCCCTCGGCTAGTCCCGCAGATCGGCCAAGTACGCGGAGGCCGCGCGGTTTCACCATTAATGTTGCTGAAGGACAATAGCTCATCAAGCCCCACCGAAAGCCCCGGACCCGTCGCGGAGCCTGGGCTGGCGGGGGATGAGGCTGAGCGACTCCTCCTAGAGGTGGTTATGTGGAGAAGGAGCAATCCCTTCTCCCTCCTCCTCCTCCCCCCGCTACTATCCGCGGCCCAGAGAACTGCCGCTTGCCGCCATTGACACGCACAGATAGAACCCAAAGAAAGGCAAAGAGTCCTGCCCGGCACCGGCGCCGCGCGGGCCGAACCTGCGCCCAGGGAGGGGCGCGCAGAGGGCACCGGGCGCCCTGAGCAGGCGGCGCAGCACCAGGTGAGCCCGCCATGGCGATGGCATTATTGTTTAGGGTGCTCCGGGGTCTGGAAACAAAACGCGCCGCCGGGGCAGTGCAGGGGCCGGAGAGAACCACCTCTGCCTCTCCCCCGAGCCCCTGCGGGCGCACCCCCGATAGCCAACCCACCCCCTGCAAAAACAAATTCTTAAATCCAGCCGCCCAACTTGCTTCCTTGGGCGATAAAGAGGGGGCTACTAAAGAAGTGGTCAAATTCCTGCGGCCAGCGAGGGGCCGGGGGCGTCGAGGGTAATGAGAGAAGGAGGAGGGATGCGGGGTTCAGCAGCGGGCCCCAGGCGAGGCTGGACCCGGAGGAAGCGGAGGGCTCCTGGGAATGCGGAGTTTCAGGCGCAGAAGCGGGAGGAGGGTGGCGCCTGGCCGCCGAGGGGCACGGGGCGATGGGTGGGGGACTGCGCAGGGCCCGAGGGAGCCCGGAGAGGGCCGCTCGGGGTCCTCTGAGGGTGCCCGGGCAGGGCGCCGGCGGCTCCAGGCTGACAATGGAGGGGGCGCGGAGCAGCCGGGCGGAGGGAAGGGACCCGAGTCCGGGGGCGGGCCGCGCCGGGTAAGGTCAGGCCGGGGACGCCAGGCGGCGGGGCGAGGGCTGGGGGTTGCTGTGCGGACGCCCGGGCGCCGCGGGCGGGCGTGCGCCCCGGGGCCGGCGCGGAAGAGGGCGCGGGGCCGGGCACTCCCCTTCGGTTCCCTTTCCGGGGCGCCCGGTGCCTACGCGCGCTGCGCTTTCACCGGGAAATGGCGGCCCCGCCGTGGCTCGCCTGGGCAGTCTGCCTCCCGCTTTGCGCGGGAAAAAATAATAATAATAAAAATAACGAAAAAGGGAATAAAAGTAAACTGGCTGCGGCGCAGGAAAGGGCTCTGCCGGGCACCGGACGCCGTGCGTATCACTCGCGGGGCGCGGCGGTTGGGGACCAGCCCTGCCTCCCCCGGCTCCCAGCCTGCCGCCCCGGCGCACTTCAGCCCCAAACCGGCCAGCCCCCCGATCGCCTGTGGGTGTCCTCCCCCGCCTTTCCTCGGGGGGGCGCCCTCAGTTCTTGCCCTCTTTGTTCCTTACAACAATGGCCAAAGGGGCATTGGTTCCCCAAGGGCCAAACGAGCGTCCTCCAGGAGTTTACCGTCGCGTGCAATGGACCACCGTGGGCCTGACTGAGGCCTGGTCCTTGCCAGGGTTTTTTGACAACGGCCCTGGATAAGTGAAGGGATGAAAGGGGCGAGAAGAAATGGGCTGAGAAACCGAAGTGCGGGGCCCTGAGTGTTTGAGGGGACGCGATGGGAACCGCGGCTCTGTTGCCCTGATTTTAAGGGCAGTTCCCCTATCACAGCAGCGCTGGGACTGAGGTGTCCGTCCAGCTTCTGTCCACCTCAGAGGAATTCAAAACAAGGGCCCAGTTCTAAGCCCCACAGATCCCAGGATCCCCTAGGGACGATCCATGCACCACGGCAAATGGTTTCCTCACTTTGCCCATTTGTGTTTGTTTTGAAATCCGATTGTCCCCTCACTGGGCTTCACAGTTGCTACTGAAACGGTTCAATAGGTGAGAGAAAAAGAAAACATTAAGAGGGAGAACGTGTCTTCGTGTGTGTTGTTCTGAACCACACACTAAGCTACACATAATTCTCAATCCGTTTTAAAATACTTCTTATTTTCAGACTAAATGTTCAGAGCTCCAAGATTTGGAAGCATGCTGGTGATTTTTAGAATTGTTTTAGCCTAACATTACATATAAATAAACAGAGGCACTGCCCGGTGGATAAGTTTATCTCCCATCGCATAATTCACATCTTCATAACCCCTCTTTCCTGTAGCCAAATTTCCTTTTAAAACATGCCCAGTTCTCCTCTCCTCTGATTTTTCCTACCCTACCACAGTTACACCTCACCTGGATCCATTAATTGTCAGACTTTACACATTATTAGTGGTTTCCTCTATATCAAAACTCCATAAAAGAATTTACCTCCTTGAATCCAGAATGTCCTGAGGATTCTGACCCTACTCCCTTCACCGTTCCATCTTCTGTCTGGTTCCCAGGATTTTTAAGGCGCCTCTGGTCTGCCGTTTCTCAGTGGGTAGGACACCCTGCTAGCTATTGTCTGAGACAACCACATCTGTTTTCACTGCCTCCTGCCAGCAGAACAGGAGGTGAGTCCCGTCTCAGGCAACTTTAAATGAAAGGTATCTGTAACTTGTTACCAGCGAGGGATGTGCAAAAATTCAGCCAACTTTCCTAAGAGTGTTTTTCAACCTTAAGAAATAACCTCCAAGTTAGATGCAGTCTTGGTAAATGGAAAGTATATTGCACAGAGATTAACAAAGAACTTGTGGTTAGAGATCATTCAACAAACACTTATTGAGCACCAGTTCTTTTGCTGTTTGTTTTGTTGTTTTGAGATAGGGGGTCTCGCTACATTGCTCAGACTGGTCTCGAAATCCTGGGTTCAAGGGGTCCTCCTGTCTCAGCCTTCATGAGTATACACCAATTCTTAAACACCTCTAGATAGGGAAAGAATGAAATAAAATATAAGGAAGTCATTGGGCCCTTCTCTCATAAAGCTTACAACCCCCAGCCCAGGAGATAAAATATACATGCCGGTAAAACAAGGTAAAAAGTGATTTTGGCAAGCTAATGGGAAAACAGGTACTTTCATATACTGCTGACGTGTGTAAATTGATATAACCAATTGGGAGAGCAGTTTGGCACTATAAAATTAATAATGTGCACATTCTGTGACCCACCATTCCATTTCTCAGTATGTCACCCAAAGAAGCAGGCAGCCACGAGCTCAGCATGTATAAGGCTGTTCATTGCAATTTTGGTCGTTCTGAAGTAGAAAACAGCCTAACAGCCATCAACAGGGAATGGCTAAATAAACTCTGGTGCATCTGTCTTCTGGAATATTATGCAGCAGTTCAAAAGAATGAAGCAGATCTATATATACTGAGACAGGAAAGATCACCAAGATATACTATTAATGAAAAAAGCAAATTGCAGAACAGTACATATTATATGGTACTATTGATATAAAAACAAAATAAAATTATAAATTTCTGTAAGTAAAAATGCATACAAAATGGACAGAAAAAGTGTAGAAGATGCCCACTAAGAGAGACAAGAACTAGAGGAATTGTCAAGAAGGGCTTTAGCCGTATCATTATTAATACCCATCCATAGCCTTGTTATAATATTTGAAGTTCTGTGTTTTTTTGTTTGTTTTGTTTTGTTTTGTTGAGATGAAGTCTCGCTCTGTTGCCCAGGCTGGAGTGCATTGGCACAATCTCAGCTCACTGCAACCTCCATCTCCCAGGCTCAAGCAATCCTCCTGCCTCAGCCTCCCTAGTAGCTGATACTACAAGCTTGTGCCACCACGTCTGGCTTATTTTTTGTATTTTAGTAGAAATGGAGTTTCACCATGTTGCCAGGGTGGTCTCAAACTGCTGAGCTCAGGCAATCCGCCCACCTCAGCCTCCCAAAGTGCTGGGATTACAGGCGTGTGCCACTGTGCCCGGCCAAGTTGTGTAATTTGAATTAATGTATGCCTTGCTTGGATAACTAAATACAAGTAATAATTTTAAAGTGATTGATAATACGTAATTGATAATACATAACGATATACACAAAAAAACTACAACAATTTGTAAAGGGAAAAGAGGGTTTTGGACTTGAAGGGAGGGTGTTGGGCTAGGCTTTGTAGAGAACGTGGCAGGATTTGGATGCAGAAGGGTAAGGGAGCAAGGCAGGTGGAAGGAAGCTGGATGCAGATGCTGTGTTCCAGCTAGTCCTCGTTCTTCAACATGATTATGAGATTCCCTTGCAAGGCTGAGAGTCCTGGCCTGGTCTACCCTGCCAAGGTTCAGGTTGAAGGGTGAACTAAAAGAACCCTCACAATTTTTTTCATTGCAATTTAAGTCTGTGACTGTCTTAAATTCTATATATAGAAGAAAGAGAAAAACGAACCAGTAGAGAAGTATATGAGTTCCAATATGGTATTGGAAGATCATGTTTTTAAAAGGAATGTAGTGAAATCTTGAAGATAGAATTTTTTTCCCCAATATACACTGGGATGTATATTGGGAATTAGGTTGGAGCGAAAGATAAGTGTTTGGGAGGATAATTCATTTCCCCCAAAAAATCACAAAAGAGACCTTTTGAAACAAAATATTTAAGGCTGGTTTCGTTTATTCATATACTTGTTAAAGGAATATTTATTGAATATCAACTGTGACCTAACACTATGCTAGGTGGCATCTGGGGGTAAAACATGCAACAGCGTGTCGGAACAATAGCCCAGTTGCAGCAGTTGGGATAAGGGAGCTGGTTCTAGTCTGGTCTCACAGGCCATGGACAAGTCGTTCAATGAGCACGTTCCCTTCCAAGCCATTCCTTTCATTGTAGCTACATTTGGGGGGTGGGGGGGTGGGAGAATGCTAAATGATTGATCACTCAAGTCCCTTTCAGTCTTAGATTATGATTTTGTGAAATCCTTTGATTTCCAACATTGCAATGACTATGAATTACCAGGCAGATGGAATTTGGAGACTACAGGATTAGACCGAGGGGATCTGACAGTGCCCAGCCTTGGGAAAAGCAAAACTATTTGCTGTCATGAGGGTTCTCAGCAGATGATGTGGCTCTCAGGGTTTTCCTAGAGTTAAACTTTCATTATTACCCCTTTACACACACACAACCTCAATCACCGTAATAATTGTAGCAGTTGGTTTTGAAATAGAAGGACAAAGAGGCAGAAATATGCCCAAGAAAATGTCAGACTGCATTTCATGAAAATAGTTCTCTATAATGATTTCTTCTGTGGAAATAAATCACAGTAGTTAATGTTTATTAAATGTCTGCTACCTGCCAGGTACTCTTCAAGCACCCTACATGTATTAACTCATTTAATTCTGACAGCAGCCCTGTAAGTAGGTACTGTTACTACACCCATCTCAGGAAAAAGAAATGGGGGGTGGTGATGAAGAACATGCCCAAAGTCACCACACAAGGGACTCCAAGCCAGGCAGCCTGACCCCAAAGCCCTAAATCCTTATGCCCATGTGGTAAGAGTAAGGAGCTGCTAGCTTTCCAATGATTCTCAGATGATGCTCAGCTTAACATTTGTGTAGGCAAATTTTTATTTTCAAAACTTATTTGTCTCACTACTTTATCCGACTATGACAAATGAAAGAAAGAATATGAGACTGAGCCACAGAACTCTGTGCTTTAAACTGTCTTGTCACAAAGTATTAAATAAGATAAATTTGGTGGTTTCTCTGAAGCCCTTACTGTTCATTTATCCATCTCACCATCCATCATACTTTGCCCGATTTATTTGACTGGCATTGCCAATTTGGACTTGGAATGGAGTAAGTAATTCAAGTCAAAAATCTTATGCTTTGATAGAAATGTGTGTGGTAATATGCATAGACCACCAGTGTACAGACATTTACTCCAACTGACTCTGAGATGTCAGAAGGGTTAGATACACTGACCACGTTTTTTCACTCAAAGTTACAACACATGATCTGGCCAAAGATTTAGGGGTTGTTTCTGGATATGAAAGGCGGTCCTGATGATAAGAGTTTAGATGCCTAAATTTGGGATATTTCTATGACAACAGGATAAAAGCAGAACAAGATAAAATCAAACTTACCCTGGAACCCAGGCCCCGTGCTGTCTGGGCTGGCACTGCCAATGATATATATATACACACAGAATTTTGTAACTTGTATTTTGTGCTCCTGCCTTCGCTGCTCAATAAGACCATTAAAATTAAACAGTGGTGGTGGAGCACAAAGAGGCAAACCCCAATAGCTTATACAATATGCAACATAAATGTTTAGGTCAGGTGGTAATTCACTGGGTTGCTCATCCGAGTGGTAAACTTCCAAATTGAGCTTTCTTGCAGAATTTCAGTGAAGTGGTCATTGACTTAAGTCCCCTGCCAACAACCCTATCACCACTAAACTGAATTTTCACCTCAGCTGTTCCCTAGTAAACAATGTAGATTGTTGTTTTGGGGTGAGGAAAAAGCAGTCCTAGATATAAAATCAAGCAGATTTTTTCAGGTCCGGTTTTTCTTTTCTGTGGTTATCCTGGGTGAAGAAATAGCGACTTCAAAGGAAAGACGCTGTGAATGTGACTTACTTATCCTGGCTGCTCCATCGCTGTGAATGTAAGTGACAGGTGGGGCTCAGAGCGAGTCTATTTTGAGCATCTTACAGGTTGGAGAGGACCTCAGAAGTGAGCTGGTGCAAGGGCTCTCAGGTGGGGCTCCACGGAGCCCAGTGCCCCTTGGAGGCCCAAGGCAGGAAAGGTGGGGACCAAGCGTTGAAGTTCCCAGGCACTTGCCCACTCCACCCAGGACAGCTCCCCTTATATCTTTTTTATATAGTAAAGCCTAATTTCTAGTTTTGCTTTTTTTTTTTTTTTTTTTGAGACAGAGTCTCACTGTTGTCACCCAGACTGGAGTGCAGTGGCGTGGTCTTGGCTCACTGCAACCTCTGCCTCCTGGGTTCATGATTTTCCCACCTCAGCATCCTAAGTAGCTGGGATTACAGACATGTGCCACCACGCCACCTGGCTAACTCTTGTATATTTAGTAGAGACAGGGTTTCACCATGTTGGCCAGGCTGGTCTCGAACTCCTGACCTCAAGTGATCCTCCCGCCTTGGCCTCCCAAAGTGCTGGGATTACAGGCGTGAGTCACCGCGCCTGGCCTCCTACAAATTTTTGTTAAAGCAAAAGGGGAGCCCTGAAAGGCCTACCGATTTGCCTACAGGCCACAGCTAGGCACAGCCGAACTAGAGGCTCCCTCCCCGTGGTCCACTGCGCCTTCCATTCTACCACCTTGATGCCCCCTTGAGCATTGGCAGGTCTCACCTGCAGAGGGGATGGTGTGGTGTGGCCAGTGGCAGGTCTCACCTGCAGAGAGGATGGTGTGGTGTGGCCAGTGGCAGGTTACCCCCACAGAGAGGATCATGTGGTGTGGCCAGTGGCAGGTTACCCCCACAGAGGGGATGGTGTGGTGTGGCCAGTGGTAGCCCTTAGCTGAAGCAGCTGATACACCATGCTGGGGCCCAGGAGCTACAGGGTACCCATACATACATAACCAGGGAGCAACACTGCCTGTCAACAGCACAGAACACAGAACTGCAGCAAAAGAGCCAAGCCACTTTTCCCCACAGTGCAGCCACTGCCTGAGGACTGACAGCGAGGCCAGGTGTGGTGGTTCACGACGGTAATCCCAGCAGTTTGGGAGGCTGAGGCGGGCAGAGCACTTGAAGTCAGGAGTTGGAGACCAGCCTGGCCAACCTGGTGAAACCCCATCTCTACTAAAAATACAAAAATTAGTGGGGCACAGTGGTGGGTGCCTGTAAACCCAGCTACTTGGGAGGCTGAGGCAGGAGACTCGCTTGAACCAGGGAGGCAGAGGTTGCAGTGAACCGAGATCGCACCACTACACTCCAGCCTGGGTGACAGAGCCAGACTCTCCAAAAAAAAAAGAAAGAAAGAAAGAAAGAAAAAAGGACAGACAGCAAGAAAAACTGGGTAGGGAGGTGCAGGCAGAGGAAGGGATGGAGGAAGAGGGGTTCCAGAGCAGTCTGTTGTTCTAGTTTTGAGAGCAGACAACTGGCCCCACTGATGTACTCAGTTGCTCAGCAAACATGGATGTCTCTGGGAGCCCCTGGTGGATTAGGCACACCTGCTGTCTGTTACTGGAACATTCACCCTAGCCCCTAAGAGCACTCCTGCACACGCCCGCTCCCATCAGGGATGCTCATCTTGGCCCAGATAAAGCCAGTGCCCTGCTCAGAGAAGTAAAGAAGGCGCTGCTTATAACAATAAACTGCATTAATTTGGATCTGTTAGATTTGCGGAAAACAAGATAGTTTGCCCACTGTTATACTTGATAAAGAACTTATTTAAATTAAAAGAAAATATTGGTCAAGCTGGTCTCAGTGGCTCATGCCTGTAATCTCAGCACTTTGGGAGACTAAGGTGGGAATACTATTTGAACTTAGGATGTCAAGGCTGCAGTGAGCTATGATTGGGCCAGTGCACTCCAGCCTGGATGACAGAGACTCTGTCAAAAAAAAAAAAGAAAGGAAGAAAGGAAAAAGAAAATATTGGTTTAAAGAAACCAGACTACTTTGTCTTTTTATGAAGGCCATCAGCATGTTAAATAAAGTTTATTCTTTCTCCCTGAAAGCAATTTATTCAATAAGAGCACGTGCTAAGGATTTTTCTTTCTTTCCCCTCCTCCCTTCCGAGATCCCAGTATAATTTTAAATATTGTTTATGGGAATCCCACTCTTCCTATTTGTCAAGCCTCAAAGAACAAAAAGACAAGAAGAGACCAGGCTGGACCCAGTGAGGGTGTTTTTGTTTTGTTTTCTGTGAATGAATAGATTCAGGAAGGCAAACTGGTTCGTTTTCTGGTTGACTTTCTTTAGGAATGCATTGCTAACTCAGATTCAAAGAAAACTAAAATTATTTTTACTCATTTCTCACCCAAGTACTACAGGTGGCCAAACATATTTTTATTAGAAAATAGCATAAGGCTAATAATAAAGAAACAAACTACGTTATAGATCAACAACTGCTGCTTTTCTCTTTTTTAAAACAACCATAGCTCAGGTTCAACAGAGACAACAAAACATGTTAAAATGTCTTAGTAGCCTGCAGTAGCAACAGAAATCCTAAATCAACCCCTTAAACCCTCCAACCTCTTGTCCCCAGCTCCTCTATAGTGACTACACATGTTCTGCCTCTGAATGACAAAGAATGTGCCGGCAGTTGAACTTCCCGCTCCATGACGTGACTTGAAATACTTTTTGAAAAGGGAATGATTTGTTATCCAATAGTATAATTTAAATAAATTGGATTAATGCTTGGTTCTAACATTCATGGTTGGTTAATTTGGTTAATTTGATCTGCATGTCATTTTGATGAAATTGCATTTGATAGAACCCTTTATGTTATAAATTGTTAATGTGCTTTAACATATATGACGATAAAATTATTGACTATTCTCATTCACTTAAAGGTGGCCTTGAAAGAAAATGGTTTGGAAAGTATTATACTATAATGATTTGCCTTTGGAGTTCATAAATGGAAGTGTAATAGAGCCAGTGATTTAGCTTGTGTTACTGAAAATGGTTTTTACAGCTACAAAATAATGCTAACAAACTATTATTATTTTAATACAGTACTTAGGGTAACATACCAAAATACAGTCAAAATCTATTAGATTTTTTTCATATCCTTTAAAATATATTTCAGTGTATAGTTAATATATTTATATTGAATCCCCTCCTTTCCTACCTAGTTTTGTTTTATTTCATCTCAATTTATTCTCCCAAAGGATTATTCTGAACTGACAAAGATGCTTCATTACAGTGTCTCCATCACTTTTCATAAATATTTACAATATAAAATATTCTGAAGCACAATACCACAGATTAGGGAAATATCATAGGGGATAAAAATGAATAAATTGAATAAATTTCAGCAATTTTAAAACAGTACACGAGTCCATTAGGGATGACACTGTGAATTTCTTGTTCATGAAAACAATGTTTAAAGGTTTTTTAAAATTTCAATTCCATCATTAAAAAGCTCTAAGATCTCTTATTTCTAGATTTAAAATAATGTATGATGAAAGCATTTTGATTTGCATACTTCTGAAGAGAATGATCTCAAAAGAGTGCTTTAAAATAAGCTGACTTAGGTGATTCATCGGTGCGACCGAACCCCACCTTTGACACCCTGGCCTGTAATTATAGCTCCCAATCCTCACATTACTGACTGCTCTCTCTTTTTCAAAGCCTCCTTGCAGAAGCTTGACTATAGAAAAAAATGGTCATTTAAGTCAAGATGGTGGTGTATGTTCTCACCCATAGTGGGAGCTAAACTATGAGGGTACAAAGGCATCAGAATGACATAATAGACTTTGGGGACTCAGGGGAAAGGTGGGAAGGGGGTGAAGGATAAAAGACTACGAATTGGGTTCAGTGCACCAAAATCTCACAAATTACCACTGAAGAACTTACTCATGTAACCAAATACCAATAAAAAAATTAACAAAAGCAAAATAAACAAACAAACAAATAAATAATAAATAAATCAGGACTCTGGAGGTGTCTAATGGCCCACCTTGCTGGTTGGTAGAGGGTTTGTTGCAGCCCTCCACAGTTTACAAAATAAAAATAAAAATGTGGAGAAGCTGAGGTGTAAAATATGGCTCACTGTTTATCGGCTCCTTATACTTGAAAAAGAAAGTATTTGAATAAAAAGAAAATATTGGTCTAAACAAACCAGACTATTTTGTCTTTTGATGAAGGCCATCAGGGTGTTAAATAAAGTTCCCTGTTTCTCACCAAAAGCAACTCATTCAATAAGGGCACGTGCTGAGGGGTTTCCTTTCTTTCCTCTCCTCCCGTCTGGGATCACAGTATAATTTTAAATATTGTTTATAGGAACTTCATATGCTGCAGTTGTGCAAATACAGACACACTAAGTTGAATTCTATTCTATTAAGGAGTCTTTATCGTCTCTTGATGCAAAATTTTATATTCTTCAATTATCTCAAGACCGGTTAGTTTTCAGTGACTCACCTGGTGATGAAGGTGATCTTAATTTTTTAACATGACATTATTACTCAATTATAAAACAGTTGAGCTGCTTCTCCTCAGCAGCATACTCATTTCAGGCTGATCCACAAATGAGTTTTGTTAAAATGTTAAAGTAAAATAACATTCTCGGTTTCCAGTTCAAAATGATGGACTGAGCACATGTACTTTCCTTCAAACCCCTCCTCTCCAGAGCCACAGAAATAATGGTAAAGAAGTACAAATAAAATAAACAATAACAAAGGGGTAGGGGCTGGTGGTGTTAGTTAACAGCAGGTGGGGGATTTCAAGAAATTTCCAGAAGACTGAAAGTGCATAAGAACATATGCACGTCACAGGGGAAGCCACAACTGAGAGTAAAAGCAAGAGGGAACTGCAGCGAAGGTGGGGAGGGTGAGAAGTGGGGACTCATTGAAGGTCTGTTTCCAGGACAGCTCCGTGAATTGTCCTTTCTCGCTCCTTTACTACTAGAAGAGTTTCCAGCAGTTTGGTATTTAGCCCTTAAGCTAACAATCTGAGAGTTCTTCTCTAAAGCAATCAAACAACTACAAGAGGCTGGGCATGGTGGCTCATGCCTGTAATCCCAGTATTTTGGGAGGCCGAGGCAGGCAGATCACCTGAGGTCAGGAGTTGAAGACCAGACTGTCGCACATGGTGAAACCCTGTCTCTTCTAAAAATACAAAAATTAGCCAGGCGTGGTGGCAGGCTCCTGTAATCCCAGCTATTCAGGAGGCTAAGGCAGGGAGAATTGCTTGAATCCGAGGGACAGAGGTTGCAATGAGCCAAGATTGTGCCACTGTACCCCAGCCTGGGTGACAGAACAAGACTCCATCTCAAAAAAAAAAAAAAAAAAAAATTACAAAACTACAAGGCACACGTAGAATTTCTAGGATAAATATCACACCACAAAATAAAGCTCCCCACTCATTCTGGCATTTGGGGGTCCTCAGTTCCTAACTGGACACCCTAAAGCCATGCCTGCTAATGCGGTTTGTCTGTGTCCTCATCCACATCTCAACTTGAATTGTATCTCCCAGAATTCCCACATGCTGTGGGAGGGACCCAGGGGGAAGTAATTGAATCATGGGGGCCGGACTTTCCTATGCTATTCTCCTGATAGTGAATAAGTCTCACGAGATCTGATGGGTTTATCAGGGGTTTCTGCTTTTGCTTTCTCCTCATTTTTCTCTTGCCGCTGCCATGTAAGAAGTGCCTTTTGCCTCCCGCCATGATTCTGAGGCCTCCGCAGCCATGTGGAACTGTGAGTCTAATGAAACCTCTTTTTGTCCCCAGTTTTGTGTGTGTATTTATCAGCAGTGTGAAAATGAACTAATACAACTAACTAGTTCCTAACTGGACACCCTAAAGCCATGCCTACTAATTGGCATGCCCTGCACACACACCCAGAGGTCCCAAACAGGAAGCGTGCTCACCAAACAATGGTTGAAGAATTGAAGAAAGCTCTTCTATCTGCCTGTAATCATCAACCTTGTCCTTCATTCTTTTTTTTTTTTTTTTTTTTTTTGAGACAGAGTCTCACTTTCTCACCCAGGCTGGAGCGCTTGAAAAAGGATCGTTGCAGTGGCAGGACCTTGGCTCCCTGCAACCTCCACCTCCCAGGTTCAAGTGATTCTTGATTCTCCTGCCTCAGCCTCCTGAGTAGCTGGGATTACAGGCATGCACCACAACGCCCAGCCAATTTTTATATTTTTAATAGAGGCAGGGCTTTGCCATGTTGGCCAGCTGGTCTCGAACTCCTGACCTCAAGTTATCTGCCCACCTCGGCCTCCCAAAGTGCTGGGATTACAGGCATAAGCCACCACGCCCGGCCTTGTCCTTCATTCTTAAATGCAAATGCATAACCAAAGATCACCAGACATTTAAGAAAAGCCTACATGAAAGTAAAAGATGAAAATCAATCAATCAATCAATATAACAACTGCCTGATAAAATAATTTAGAGGACAGAAGATAAATTTAACACATTCTAATTAGTTTCAGAGAGATTTGAAGACATGGTACAAACATAAAAGTACAGGATGCTGTAAAAAAGGAATAATCTGAGAACAAAAAGAGCTCTTGGAAATTAAAAATATGATTACCAAAATTAGATAAAGACTGAAGAAAAAATAGAAGAAAAAAGATAAGAGACTTGGACTATTAATCCAGGAGATCCAATACCTGGTTTACAGGAATCTCAGTAAGAGACAAAGAAAGGGGGTATAGAGAGAAATAAAGAAATTGGCAGTGGGTTGAGTGGAGAGAGATAATCAGAGACATAATGGAAAAAAAATTCCATGTTATAAAAGTCTTAAGTTTTCAGGTTGAACCAAGTTATTGACAAACGCTGAGCAGGATGAAGGCGGCTTGGCAATGACTTCAAAATATTGAAGCAAAATGATTTTGACACTAAAAATGATAATACTCTACTAAATGATAACCTAAAGATCATTCAAGTAAGATAGTTCTGTTTCTGAAAGAAAGCAAAGTTTAGGCCAGATGTGGTGGCTTATGCCTTTAATGCCAGCACTTTGGGAGGCTGAGGCAGGAGGATCACTTGAGGCCAAGAGTTCACAGGCGGGAGGAGCACTTGAGGCCAGGAGTTCAAGACTAGCCTGGGCAACATAGTGAGACCCCATCTCTACAGAAAAATTAGCTGGGTGTGGTGCACACCTATAGTCCTAGCTATTCAGGAGGCTGAGGTAGAGGATTGCTTGAGCCCAGGAGGTCAAAGCTGCCGTGAGCCGTGATTATACCACTGTACTCCAGCTTGGGTGACAGAGCAAGACTCTGTCTCAGAAAAAGAAAAAAAGAAAGAAAACAAAGTTTACTTCCCTGTCCTGTTTCTGAAGAGTTACATCAGGTGGATACCAACAAAACAAGGGAGAAAACCAAGAAAGAGGAAGTGATAGGGCCAAGGATGAACAGAGAAGATAGGTCCCAGAAAGACCAGTCCCAGGAGGACCGCTGGCTAAAACAACTCCCATTCCAAACTAGAGCTGGAGGTCAGAGGGCTTTGAGAATAACCCCTCTGCAAACAGTTCTCTAGGAAGAACAGAGTCTCTACAAAGAACAATATGATTGAGAAGCTGAGTGATTTTGAGGACATGGTAAAGAAACATCTTTTGTCAACACAGAAAAATATGGTCCACGTTCCTATTTGTGGATTCTGTATTTGTGAATTTGCCTACATGCTAAAATGTATTTGGAGCCCCCAAATCAATACTTGCGGCACTTTCATGGTCATTCTAGGACATGCACGTGCACAGAGCAGCAAAACATCTTAGTCGCCACAAGCATACCTTCCCAGCAGAGGTTGCACCACGTGACTGCCTTCTTGTTTCAGCTCACACTGCAACCAAGTGCCCTTTCCATGCCCTATTTAGTGCCATGTTTTTCGCATGTTTGTGCTTTTTGTTGGTGATTTTGCTGTTTAGAATGGCCCCCAGGTGTGGTGCTGAAATGATGTCTAGCATTCCTAAGTGCAAGAAGGCCATCATGTGCAAGCTTCCTTCTGGCACGTGTTACAGTGCTGTTGGCCGGGAGCTCGATGTTAATGAGTCAACAGTATCTATTAAACAAGGTGTCTTAGAACACAAATACACATAAAACAAGGTTAAGTATTGATTAGTTGATGAAATGTTGTGACCAGAGGCTTGTAGGAGCCTAACCCTGTATTTCCCCTAAGAGCAATTTTTCAGTTTTCGCTAATTCTGTGTTTCTGACTACTTTATAGAACATAACTACCCCACATATTGAGAATCAACTATAGTTAATAACTTCAGAGTTAGAGAGGAAGCTATACAAGAAAGACGTGGCCCAAATGTGAAGCCCCAGAAAACGTGGAATGCTTTTGAACATCAGGTTTTCAGAAAAAAAAAAAAATCATCTTGACATGAGGACTCAAGGATTCCAATGCTGGACCACAAAGAAGAAACTATGTTGGTAGCATCACACTTGATTCTGCAGAGAATATTTACAAATGTGATAAGCACTATACTCAGTTCTGCGGGGAACAATATTTAGAAAGTCTTAACCATGCAAATGGAGTTTAACTTTCAAAATAAATCTAGAGTCAAAATGTGAATGATTTTATTGTGATTATAGAATAAAATATATATGTTATGAACTAGGATGATAGCAAGTATAGAAGACAGAAGTAGAGCTTAGGGAGGTGATGTAGAGAGGAGAGGACCAGGGAAAGATTAGGGTGCTCACTTCCTCGTCTCATATGATGATGACATGAGAGATAATCCCCAAAGTTGATGAAGTCAGAAATAGAGATTGGAGTATACAGTATTACTTCAAGTTTCCAAGGCAATCAGTGGAGGAAATAAAACTGAAAAAATAACTGTCAACAATTGAAAAGGGAGGAGGAAGGTGGGTTAAGGTCTCATCCTTCTTCGGCACAGATAGAGACTGTCTAAAAATGAAAATAGATCAAGAAGTGGAGTTATAAGCATGAGAGTTTTGGAGGTAGCCACCAGAACTGAAATTAACCCTTGTTGCCTGTACTTGTCTCTCTAAATGAGATCAATGCGTGAGAAACTGTTGCTCTTCATTTTATACATTTTGGTTCCCTTTTGCTTTTTCTTTTTTCTTTTTTTTTTTTTTTACTATGTGCAAATATTCCTTAGATTTAAAGATAAACTCAAAACATTTAAATAATTTCTTTAACTTTCTTATTTTCCTTGCTTCAGGGTAACCTTGAGCAAGTCACAAGTATAGGTTTAAGCTTGTTGGTGGTGGGCCCTCACATAGAAATTCCCTCACTTTCTCAGAGTTCTTAGTGTCTCCAGCGTGTTCTTGATACCACTAGGGCAGAGGAAATGCCTGTCTGTTCCATTTATGAAGTGTTTAGGCCCAGACAACTTAATAAGTATTCATGTTCTAACATTGTACTAGCCATTTGGGAAAATAATACACATGAATTAAAAGGAAAAAGTATTTTTATTCTGTTCTTAAATAACCACAATGAACTACAAATATGATGCGTACAGCTGTTGGGCACTGCACAGATACCCAGACCTTGGAGTCAGATTGGACACTACCACCCTCATTTTCTGTTCTGTATTGACTTTCACCCAACACTTACTTTTAATCACAGCAACAGCCAAAAACTCAGCTTTGAAAGAAAAAAAATGGGCATCACCAAAAGGAACATAGTGCACCCTACTGTTGAAACTGAACCATCGGGAGCTGGTAGTGGTGGGGTCCCACAGAGGCCAACTATGGCTGTATTCAAGGGAAAGCTGAAACCTTCCTGCAGTGCTTCTGCACAGTTTGGGAACCATGGCTCCAACATCTATTTGAAACTTCATTTGAGTCTGTCAGGCAACTTCACTGGAAAATATTGGAGGACAAGGGTCATGTAAATTTAACAACATCTAATATAGTTTCTTGTTCAATAATAAATGCTCCATAAATACTGTCTTACATTGAATCTATGATGGTATCGATTGCAAGATGCATACTGACTTCTAGAGACAGTAAAATGTTAAAAAATAAAAGTGCATCATAAAATCAGTGAAATACGGTAGTTATTTGAATAGTCTGGTGTGAGTTTATTGCCCGTGTCTGAGTCAATGCTGCAATTTCATATTTACCCGGTGTTATATATAAAATCTAACCTGTCGGTGTTGTTATGGGCTTAAAAGCCAAACCTAAAAATAAATCCTGAAACAACAGCATCTGAATATGCCCTCTTCCCCAGCACACACAAGACCAACGATGTGCCTCCAGTTGCTGTGCTCCTGGGGTTGGGGGGAACAAGCCAGGAGCCCCACATTCTCGCTCTTCTTCTCTGAGTCTGGAGTTTTACCTCCCTGTTTCTCACCGTTAACATGCTTGAAATGCTCTGATCCTCTCTACGAGTAATTATAAGACTGTTTACCTTGGTCTTTCTGCTATGAAAGGACAGGTACATTGCAGATCCAGGGTTTGTCTGGTTTCCTCTATATCCCACATGTGTCTGGGAAGATGGGGCCATCTGAACAGAGCCGCGTGGCCTCCAGGGATTGCCCACACGGTGTCTCTGAGCACACCAAGAGCTGCATCCAGCCATATTCGCTCTCCAAATGTGTAAACTTAGTATATCATAGTCCTTAAGTTTTGCCTAATCAGAGCGAAATTGTCTTATAGCAGAAAATTTGTTTCCTTCAGGCTAATACTTAAATGTAAACATTAAGTATTCTCCTGAAGGAAACAAATTTTCATCTTGCAGTGGTTCTTTGTAGACAGTAGGCCTACACTGAGACTCCAATTCCCAGGATGTGGATAAAAACCCATTCAAGTTTTTGACTCCTGACTTCCCAAGACGGAATAGAGTTAGAGGAAAGGGTGGCCTGGGAAAGAAGGAAGTTCAGGGTTATAATTTATCATAACTCCAGGCATAATCCAGCACAGGCTTTGGGGAGAGGTGGTCTTTAGAAAGCAGGGTCTTCTCTGGAGTGGCCCCAGAGGCTCAGCACTTCCTGCCGTCAGTGGGCTCTGATAGATGTAACATGTCAGCTCCATCAGCCCCTCCTTGCATCCCCTGGGGATTCCTGGATGTGCTCTAATTCTTTCCGTGTGCAGGGGCCTCACAGCCCTGAGTCCCCAGGAGGGCCTGGGAGATAGGTGCCTGGCTGCTTAAATTCTGCACAAGACCTAAAAAGATGGGTTTGGCAGGCATGGAGAACTCTCCAGTCCTGCTTAAAATACATGCGTAAGTCAATCCGTCTCACACTTAGAATTCAGATGGAGCTGCATCCCCTACCCAGGGAGATTTCCTCTAAGGCCCTCACCTAGAGGGAAGTCTGGAAGCCACAGAGAGAAAACCTTGTTGTAAAGTACCTTGTTCGGGATGATTCTTACATTTAGGGACTTTTTTACAATGTGCAGGTGGTATGTTTCTCTACTTGTTCCTACTTTGATTTTCCTTACGTGGCTATTTTATCTTCGTGAGTGTTGGGTTTTGTTTGTTTTTGAGATGGAGTTTCACTGTTTTTGCCCAGACAGGAGTGCAGTGGTGCAGTCTCGGCTCACTGCAAACTCCACCTCCCGGGTTCAAGTGATTCTTTTGCCTCAGCCTCCAGAGTAGCTGGGATTACAGGCGCCCGCCACCACGCCCAGCTAATATTTTGTATTTTTAGTGGAGTCAGGGTTTCATCATGTTGGCCAGGCTCAAACTCCTGACCTGAGGTGATCCACCCACCTTGGCCTCCCAAAGTTTAGGGATTACAGGCGTGAGCCACCACACTTGGCCTCTTCATGAGTGTTTTAGGCATCTATGCCCTGAAGTCACTTGCTTTTTTTCTACTCCTAGTCCTAAGTTCCAATTTTTAGGGCAATTTGTGACTTCTCTTGACAGCTAATAGAGGGAAAGTCCCTAGATAGCTTTATCCTGCACACCTAGTCATTCTCTGGCTGTTTTGTTTGAGGAAAGTGTGTGTGTGTGTGTGCGTGTGTGTGTCTGTGTGCGCATGTGCGTGTCTGTGTGTGTGCACGTGCACGGGGGTGTCCCTGCCCTTGTGATGTTTGTACGTCATGCAGCATTCTCTGGTGGAAGCATGGTAGGGAGAGATTAAGACCAGCCAGCACACACCATATTCACAGAGCACATCCACCCTGAGATGGGCTTTTCAGGTGGTTTTCTTGACAACCAGACTTACTAATCATCCTCCAATCCCACTTACCATTAACTGAGAAAAGCACATAATTGGCTTAGGAGAGTCACTAATGCACCTTCATGAGCCTGTGTAGGCTCTTAAGTCCTTAGAACCTACTGCTTACAGAGCCTAAGCTTCTCTACCAAAATCGTTGAAAACTGCCTTTCAGAAAAATCAGGATGTTTAAGAGCAGAACAACTGTAAGGATGTTAGCCATCTCCCCTGTTTTACAGATGAGGCCACTGCGGTCCAAACAAATAACTTATGAAGCTCAAATAACTACAGTCATGCATCACTTAACGAAAGGGGTACATTCTGAGAAATGCATCGTTAGGTGATTTTGTCATTGTGCAAACAGCATAGAGTGGACTTCACAAACCTAGATGGTATAGCCTCCTGCACACCTGGCCTATAATCATATGATCTGTTGCTTCTGGGCTACAAACCTGCTCAACATGTTACCATACTGAATACTGCAGGCAATGGTAACACAATGGTAAGTTTTTGTGTCTAAACTTAGAAAAGGGACAGTAAAATACAGTATAAAACGTAAACAGTAGTACACATGTATAGGGCATTTGCCATGAATAGAGCTTGCAGGACTAGCTCTATACTTGCAGAAGTACTCTGGGTGAGTCAGTGAGTGAGTGAGAGATGAGTGAATGTGAAGGCCCGGGACATTATTGTCCACTAGTGTAGACTTTATACCGTACATGTAAGCTATACTACATTTAAAAGACAATATTTTCCTTAATAATAAATTAGCCTTATCCAATAATAAATTATCCAATAATAAATTAACCTTAGCTTACTGTAATTTTTTTACTCGATAAACTTTTTAACCTTTTTAAACTTTTGACTTGTAATAACACTTAGCTTAAAACATAAATACATTGTACAGCTACACATATTTTCCTTCTTTATAGTCTTTATAAGCATTTTTCTATTAAAAAATTTTTTTAACTTTTTAAACTTTTGTTAAAAAAAAAAATAAGACACATACACATTAGCCTAGGCCTACATAGAGTCAGGGTCATCAATAACACTGTCTTCCAGCTTCATGTCTTGTCCACTGGAAAATCTTTAGGGACAATAACACGCATGGAGCTGTCATCTCCTGTAATAATAATGCCTCCTTCTGGAATACCTCCTGAAGGACCTGTTTGAGGCTGGTTTACAGTTAACCTTGTTTTTAATAAGTAGAAGGAGTACAGCAACATAGTCATTTGTTGTCAAGTATTATATACTATACATAATTATAGGTGCTAGACTTTTACATGACTGGCAGCACAGTAGGTTTGTTTACATCAGTGTCACCACAAACACACGAGTAAGGCATTGTGCTATGCCGTTAGGATGTCACTAGGTTGGCCGGGTGCTGTGGCTCACACTTGTAATCCCACCACTTTGGGAGGCTGAGGAGGATGGATCACTTGAGGTCAGGAGTTCGAGACCAGCCTGGCCAACATGGTGAAACCTCGTCTCTACTAAAAATACAAAAATTAGCCAGGCGTGGTGGTGCACGCTGATAGTTCCAGCTACTTGGGAGGCTGAGGCAGGAGAATCGCTTGAACCCGAGAGACAGAAGTTGCAATGAGCCGAGATCATACCACTGCACTCCAGCCTGGTGACAGAGCAAGATTCCTTCTCAAACAACAACAACAAAAAAGATGTCACTAGGTCATAGAATTTTTCAGCTCCATTATGATCTTATGGGACCACCGTCATATGTGCAGTCATTGTGGGGTGCATGACTGTAGTTATGTAGAAGTGGCATTATGCCCAGGACTTCCTGTTCCCCAGTCCTGGGCTCTTTCCACTATAGCAAGAGGACCTCCATTTAGAGCCCCACAACTCAGCTAGCAATGCTGTCTGTTTCCCCTCTTTCGTGCTACAGTGCTAACAGCAGGCCCTCCATACGTTTACCTAACCCATAGTTGCTTGCTTCCTCAAAGAGAAAACCCCTACAGGTGGATTTATGACAGTGAACAGCCACAGACAGCAGCAGCACAGCAAATGTGGGAGATCTTGTTTCTTCCAGATGAAGAAACAGCAACGTGATAAAACAACATGACAACATTGTCTGATCCCTGGGCCTTGTGGTCAGAGAGATAATAGTCTAAGGCACTTCTCTCATCCTTGCTTGTACCTAACTGATGAATAGCTACATCCTTTGGTGGCAAAACGACATATAAAATATAAAATAGGGTAGTAGTAAATACATATGAGCATTTTAAATAATGTATATGAAGTATATACTAAAATGCCCCAAACTTGAATCATTCACCTCAGGGACAGGTGAGTGTTGAGAAAGGGGTTTGTTGCTAATTTCAGAGCTTTAGTATAGTCTCCTTGGTCGTAATGGAGTTATCAGATGCTTTAGAAAATTGAAATCTGTTCACTCTTTCACCTAGATTAAGTAAATCCCGGTTTTGTATCTATTTCATATTAGCCAAGCATTCATTTAGTACCTTCTTCTGTCATACATTTAGCAACTTCCTTGGACCCTCCTTTCCTTTGCCATCTTGCCTGTTGGTATGATGACCTAACCAGGATCAATGGATAGAACCAACTTAAATTTGTTCCTGACTTTCTCATTTTTCATCTCCAGAGGAAACAGCCCCTGAGAACGCCATTGACCTTGGGGAAGAGAGCTTTGATATATTAACATATTTCCTAGAAAATGTCATTTTCCTTTTCTCTGCTGCTGACCGTTTGTCCCTTGTAATTTGCTTTTACTTACTGAAAATTATATTCCATTTGTCGGTTACAATACTCTGTCAACCAGCAGATCGAGCCCACCCAAGATCTACTACAATTTTCTAGATTGCAGGTGGGCTTACAAATACTCCGTCCAGGAATATGTAATTATTTTATCTTCACACAAAAGATAGCTTCCTTAAGCAACAGTGAATATTTGTCTCTTAATTCCTTGTGCTGAATTCACCTCTTTGTGCTGACTGTGAAGTTTCTCCCCAAAATCAACCTGGATTCCCCATTCCAAGGAACAGAAGCTCAGGCTGCATTATGGCTTTTCATTTGCTATGTTTGCATACCACACATATTCAGTAAAACTGCCTCTTCTGGCCTGTTTCCATTTCTAAGAGTGCTACATTATTGCATGATTTAGAAAAGTGTCTGAGAAATATGCATCAGCTCTCAGTTATGTCTGTCAAACCTGGCTGATATGGTTTGGCTGTGTCCCCACCCAAATCTCATCTTGAATTATAGCTCCCATAATTCCCACGTGTTGTGGGAGGGACCTGGTGGGAGATGATTGAATCATGGCATGGTTTCCCCTGTACATTCTTGTGGTAGTGAATAAGTCTCACAAGATCTGATGGTTTTATAAGGGGTTTCCCCCTCACTTGGCTCTCATTCTGTCTCGTCTGCTGCCATATAAGACATGCCTTTCACCTTCCACTATGATTGTGAGGCTTCCCCAGCCACGTGGAAGTGTGAGTCCATTAAACCTCTTTTTGTTTATAAATTACCCAGTCTCGGGTATGTCTTTATTAGCAGTGTGAGAACAGACTAACACACTAACCATTATAATGGGCAAAGTCATATAAGCCAAGAGGTATTGTATTAGTTTTCTTATTGTTGCTGGAACAAATTACCCCAAACTTAGTGACTTAAAACAATGCAAATTTATTCTCTTATAGTTCAGGGGTCAGAAGTCCAAAATTAGTCTTACTGGGCTAAAGTCAAGGTGTCAGCAGGACTAATTCCTTCTGGTGGCTTTGAGGGGAAAATCCTTTTCCTTCTGTTCTCACATCTCTTACTGCCCACTCTGACCCCCTGCCTCCATTTTCTAAGGAGGCTGGCAGTTACATTAGCCCCACCCAGATAATCCAAGATAACCTCCCCATCTCAAGACCCTTAGCTTAATCCCATCTGCAAAGTCTCTGTCATATAAGGTAACAGTCAGAGATTCTGGGGATGAGGAAATGGACATCTTTGGGAATCATTGTTCAGCTGACCACAGGATTGAGACCTCCCTATTCAGTGACAGTTTTCTGTGGCCTTTCCTCTTGAGGTCGGGCTGCCTTGGTGGGGGACGGATGTTTGTGGGTGAGCTTGCCCATGCCCTTCAGAGACCCCATGCCTGACTCCATGCCTCCTGCACCTGCAGTGGCATCCAGGTTTCAGCTGCCTCCCTGGGGCAGTCAGAGGTGTCACAGTGGTACCCAAGGGCCATGCCACTGTGCCCAAGATGTTTGCCAACTACCCTTCCTCAACTCTGTCTTCTTTCCCTTTTTCCTTTTCAGCATTGTGTTAGTGCCGGGAGGCCACTGTGTCAGCAAGCTGAGAGGGAAACTGAGGCAAGATGTCGGGCCGGAGCGGGAAGAAGAAAATGTCCAAGCTGTCCCGTTCAGCCAGGGCAGGTGTCATCTTTCCAGTGGGGAGGCTGATGCGTTATCTGAAGAAAGGGACGTTCAAGTACCGAATCAGCGTGGGCGCCCCTGTCTACATGGCGGCAGTCATTGAGTACCTGGCAGGTAATAAGGACACGCAAAGGAGACTGCCTGCTCCCAGGTCCCCACCCTCCCCTGGGTCCCCCTCTCAGGCTGGGGAGGGATGCTCCAAATTGCCTTATGGCTGGCTCAAGGCTACTGCGGGTGGTGACAGGGTTGCAACTGGCCTGCTTGGCTAAAATCAACTTCTGCAGACTTTAGGGGAGGGAAAAGTGCATAGGAAGGACAGGTGATCAGCATGGAAGGCAGAGAACCCACAATCAAGTAAGTGGCCCTCCTAGACCAGTCCTGCAAAAGATGCGTCTTACTTTAAGCAAATGCAATATATAAATATCTAAGCTCCTGAAGAAAATAAACTGCAGGGAGAATGGGGGAGTTGATATTCATTTTGTAAAAGGGAGTCTTTTTACATCAAATTGCTCATTAAACATCAGTTTTCCTGGTATATTTAAACTAGGACTCAGTGTCCATAAATAACATTTATCTGATCATCAAAAGCATCTTTCGGGTGCTGCCATGAAGCCGATGTAATGTTCTAATTTTGTTCTCCTTCACTGAGGTGATTCTCATCTAATAGGGGTGCACAGAAAATAGTTTCCCAGATTTGTTGTTAAAGTTAATTTTTTTACTGAAAGATGAGATTTTGCTGTGTGTGTTCTTTATCTTAGTAACTTTCTCTTTAGCTTTTTTGTTGTTGTTCTCATATGTCATAGTTAAACAGAAACCAAACTTTACAATATCGGGGTGCTTTTCAGAAATATTTACAAATAAAATATATAAATATATATATACAATAAGTGTGATTTAGTCCCTTGTTGGGTAATAGCCATGAGCAACAATGTCTCTGACTTTGCCCAAGGTTAACAAATTCCCTAGACACCAAGGTTAAGTTCCTTGGGAATTCTGCCAGGTTAAAAAGCAAACCTCCCCAAACAGTCTGACACTGGGGAGGCAAGCCTCACTGCATGAAATCCTCTGGGCTGTGGCAGGGCTGGTCCTCTCTTCTGTCCCCAGGTTCCTCTTTTCTGCTGGTTTTTCCTTTCTAGATGCTCAGTCCTGCCCTGCCCTCTTAGTCCCCATCGCTCACCAACCAACATTGATTGGTGAAAGGTTTTCCTTGATCCATGCATGGAAATGTCCTCCCCCTAGAGCTTCCACCAGGCAGACCTTTGCATCATGAGTCTTCCTCTTATGAAATGAAAGCCTTGCTCCTGAGCTAAAAATCCTTCCCTCCTTTAGGAGGCTGGGGAAAGCTGGAGGACTCTGAAAAGCAGTGCTTTTCAAAATGGGATCACCCAGGGATCTTGTTGACAAGGGCAGGGTGGGCCCTGAGACGCCATTCCTCAAGCTCCCAGGTGATACTGATGCTGCTGGTCCAGGGACCACATGTTGAATAGCAAGATTGTAGCCAGTCTTTTATCTTCAAGCCAAAAGATGTAGGGAATGCTTGTTTAAAATGCAAGTTCCCACCAGGCATGGTAGCTCACACCTATAATCCCAGCACTTTGGGAAGCTGAGGCGGGTGGGTCCCCTGAGGTCAGGAGTTCGAGACCAGCCTGGCCAATATGGTGATACCCCATCTCTACTAAAAATACAAAAATTAGCCAGGCATGGTGGCAGCTTCTGGGGTTACAGGCCTGTAATCCCAGCTACTTGGGAGGCTGAGGCAGGAGAATCGCTTGAACCCAGGAGTTAGAGGTTGCAGTGAGCTGGGATCACACCATTGCACTCCAGCCTGGGCGACAGAGAGAGACTCCATCTCAAAAAATAAAATAAAATAAAATAAAATGCAAGCTCCTGGATACACTCTCAAAGGGTCTGATTCACTGGATCTGGAGTGAGGTCAAGGAATCTGATAGGAAAACCTCCGAGCTGAGGGAGGGAGAGAGCAGACTCTGAGAAGGGTTTATGAAGCTTTAAAACCTGTTAGGTGTGTCACCCACTGAGACTGGAAGACACTGAGTAACTCAAAGATCCCACAGCTTTCAGATGGGGAACTAGGACTCCCCCAGGGCCCTCGACCTCGAGCCACGCAGTTTTGCTGTGCTACACTGCCCCAATGTTTGTGTGATGAAAATAGGCAAAAGTCTAATCCAGTGCATATACAAAATCTGGCCTTTGGAATCCCTGGCATCTCTGTTAGTCTTTGGTTCAGATGTGTGAGATAAACGAAGCTTACCTCTCCCTGTTCGTTCATCCATTCAAAGAGCGTTTGTTGAGCCTCTCCACGCCAGCGCATGCAGTGAGTCCTTAGGCAGAGTTCCTGCAATAGAATTGGGCCATTTATACGGCGAGTTGAATGTGGAGAGGATGAACACCTGCGAGGGTGCCATTGCCAAAGTCCTCCTGCCCCAGCCAGTCCCAGTGTCCAGACCATCCTGGGCCACATAGAGGAGGAGAAGGTGACATTGATCTCCTGAGGCCCAGGCCTGTCCTCTGTGTCCTTTCCCTCCCTTCTTTGTGCCTTTTCTCTCCTCCAAAGGCAGGCAGGCACGGAGAGAGTGCAGGCTCAGATGTAGGTTCCAATCGGGATGACTCATCCACCAGCTCTGTTACCCTAACTTCTCTGAGCTCCAGGTGTTTCCAGAACTAGCTCATTTAACCTCATTCAATGAGCTAATACGTGTAAAACACCTGGCGTATAGGATGCACTCAATAAATGGTAATTCTTCTCCTCCCCCCTCTATTAAGAGCTGATAAAATCATTCAGGACAAAGTATAAATGACTAATTCCATTAAGGTGGTATATTTTCAGGCTGAATTTACATTTTAATGAGACAAGGCGTTGTAATCCAAAGGAATGAATCATATTAGTGGAATTGCAAGCTACTGTTGAGTAAGTGACATGGGGAATTTTTGTCTGTTTTTTGGTTTATTTGTTTGGTTTTTAAAGAGGTATCCATTGATTCTGTTTAGGGAAGGGGAGTAAAAATGTAGAAGCCTCCTGTCACCCTTGAAATGACTTCCACATTCGTGAAACAAATCTAGACTGAGTGCCTCGTTTGAATCAGGTCTTGAAGATACAGCAGAAAACCAGCTAACTTGGTCCTGCCCATTGCTGGACTTAGAGCCCAGTGAGGAGGACAAGAAGGAAATGCCTCACAATAAGATCAGGTGCTGTCAGGCAGGGAATGAGAGGAACTTTGGGAAGTGCGGGTTGGGGGAAGGGCCGCCTAATCTAATGTAAGCATTGTTAAGACCAAAACCAGGTTGTCAACCCTGCATTTCTTGTATCGATTGATTTCAAATCCTGATGCCTGGGTCCCACCCCCAAGAGATGCTGGAGTATTTTCTGTGCATCAGGATTCTTAAAAGTTCCCCCAAATGATTCTGATGAGCAGCCAGGTGGGGAAGGGAGTCAGCCAGATTCAGATGGGGGGTGGTGAACTAGGGGAAGATAGTAAGGGAGGTTGAGAATAATGGAGAAGATTCCAAGTTTAAAAGAGTGTGTGGCCCTTTCTAATGTGCCTGCAGCAGAGCTTGGGAATGGGAGGAGTGAGAGATGAAATGGGGGCAGGGCAGCAGGCGCTAGACTGTGATGGCCCTTGAAGGCCACTTTGAGGGTTCACGCGCGCGCGCGCGCGCACACACACACACACACACACACACACACACAGCAGAGGAGGCATCGAAGGGAGGTGGCAGCGTCTGTGGGGCATCACTCTGGCTTTAGGAGAACAGTTGTCAAGGAGCAAGATCAGATTCCAGGAGACCAGTGGAGTTGTTTTAGTGTCACTTTGTAAAGAACTGACAGTGGCCAGGACCAAGGGTACAGTGGGGATGGTGAGAAGAAATGAAAAATCTGGGAGCTCTCTGGAGGGTGGAGTCAGCTCCACTCCATAATGGATTGGATCCGCAGGGAGGGGCATCAAGGATGACATGAATCTTGCAGGCGTGGACTAGCTACTTTCTCTCAGGCCACACTCCCATGGGGTGAGAAGTAGAATGAGGTGTGGACTTGGAGACAAGAGGAGCAGGGAATGGGTAAAAGAAGTCTGGCCAGCCGGGCGTGGTGGTTCACACCTGTAATCCCAGCACTTTGGGAGACCAAGGTGGGCAGATCACCTAAGGTCGGGAGTTCGAGACCAGCCTGAACATAGAGAAGCCTTATCTCTACTAAAAATACAAAATTAGCCAGGCATGGTGGCGCATGCCTGTAACCCCAGCTACTGGTGAGACTGAGGCAGGAGAATCACTTGAACCCAGAAGGCAGAGGTTGTGGTGAGCCAAGATCGTGCCATTACACTCCAGCCTGGGCAACAAGAGCAAAACTCCATCTCAAAAAAAAAAAAAAGTCTGGCCAAGAGGAAGGAGGAGAGAGAGCAAAGCAGCTAGTGGATGGAGAATGGTGCCTGTAGCTGAAGTAGGGAGCAATGGATGAGAACCAGGCGGCAGCAGGAGGGGCTCAGTTTGGGACCTGTTGAGCTTTGGTGTCTATAAGATGTCCAAGAGGGCTGGGCAGAGTGGCTTATGCCTGTAATCCCAACACTTTGGGAGGCCAAAGTGGGAGGACCGCTTGAGTCCAGGAGTTCCAGACCAGCTTGAGCAAGATGGTGGGCAAGATTTCTCTACAAGAAATTTAAAAATTAACCAGGTGTGTGCCGGGCGCAGTGGCTCACACCTGTAATCCCAGCACTTTGGGAGGTCAAGGCGAGTGGATTACCTGACATCAGAAGTTCGAGACTAGCCTGACCAACATGATGACACCCCATCTCTACTAAAAATACAAAAATAAGCCGGGCATGGTGGTGCATGCCTGTAATCCCAGCTATTTGGGAAGCTGAGGCAGAAGAATCACTTTAACCCAGAAGGTGGAGGTTGCAGGGTGTGGTGGTATGTTCTGAATAGTCCCAGTTGCTAGGGAAGCTGAGGTGGGAGGATTCTTTGAGCTCAGGAATTCGAGGCAGCAGTGAGCTATGACTGCACCACTGCACTCCTCAGCCTGGGCGACCACGCAAGGCCTTGTCTCTCAAAAAATAAAAATAAAAATAAAAAAGATGTCCAGAAGAGCAGAGTGGATAGAAATGCTGGATCCAGCCAGGCCTGAACCTAGATTCTGGTTCTGCCACGTATCAGCTATGAACCCTCAGGCTCATTGCTTTACCACTCATGATGTTATTGTGAGGATTACATAAAATAATGCATGAAAAGTGGTTAGCACCGCTCAGCACACGTGAGCAACTCCATCCATGTGGCTGTTACTGTTACTGAGTGAAGACCCCCTGGTGTGTCGGCAGCTCAGGAGGGAGCTGTGGGCAGGAGGTTCACATCGGTGTGTTAAGGCAGTGGAAGTGAGCGAGGTCACCCAGAGAGAGCACAGGACCCAGCATGAGCGACACCAGTGTGCACAGTGGGCCAGGGAGAGGGGGAAAGGATGGCAAAGGAGGCTGAGGAAAGCCAGAGGGTAAGGAGGAAAGATGTGAGCATGTGATGCATTAGAGGCCAAGGGAAGGGAGGGAAGGCCAGGAGCCCCTAAGGGTCACGCTGATAAAAACCAGACAAGGACAACAGATCTAGCCACCTCAGGGTCATGATGACCTTGGCAAGGACAGCGTGGGAGGTCAGAACCAAACCACAGTGAGTTGAGAAGTGGGAGGTGTGGACTGGGAGACAAAGGGGATGGGGAGCTCTTCACACTCAAAGTAGTTATTAGAGCTGCCACCAGATCTTATGAATGAATGAAATGTAAAATGGCACAGCCTATAGTAAAAATAATTTAATTGTACATTTTTAAATAGCTAAAAGAGTATAATTGGATGGTTTGTGATACTAAGGATAAATGCTTGAGAAGGAAACACCATTTTCCATGATGTAATTATTACACATTTAATGCCTGTATCAAAATATCTTTGTACCCCATACATATATACACCTACTATGTACTCACAAAGATTAAAAATAAAAATCTGGGTGAGGTGGCGGGCACCTGTGGTCCCAGCTACTCGGGAAGCTGAGGCAGGAGAATGGCGTGGACCTGGGAGGCAGAGGTTGTGGACAGCCAAGATTGCACCATTGCACTCCAGCCTGGGCAACAGAGCAAGACTCTGTCTCAAAAAATAAAATAAAATAAAATAAATAAATAAATTTTAAAAATCAAAATAAAAATTTATTTTTAAAAAAGGGTGCAGCCACTGTGGATAACAGTTTGATGGTTCCTAAAAAAGTTAAACGTAGAATTACCAATACAACCAAACAATGCCACTCCTAGCTGTATACCCAAGAGAACTGAAAGCAGGGACTTGGCCAGGCACAGTGGCTCACGCCTGTAATCCCAGCACTTTGGGAGGCTGAGGCAGCCGGATCACCTGAGGTCGGGAGTTTGAGACCAGCCTGACCAACATGGAGAAACCCCGTCTCTACTGAAAATACAAAATTAGCCGGGCGTGGTGACGCATGCCTGTAATCCAGCTGCTGGGGAGGCTGAGCAGGAGAATCGCTTGAACCCGGGAGGTGGAGGTTGCGGTGAGCCAAGATTGCACCACTGCACTCCAGCCTGGGCAACAAGAGTGAAACTCCTTCTCAAAAAAAAAAAAAGAAAAGAAAGAAAGCAGGACACAAACAAATATTTGTGCAACCATGTTCTTAGCAGCATTTTTCACAACAGCCGAAAGGTGGAAGCAACCAAGTGTCGACCAGCAGATGAATGGATAAGCAGAATGTGGTATATTCATATAATGGGCTGTTATTCAGTCACAGTATTTCAAAAAGGAATAAAATTCCGATACATGGTACAACCTGGATGAACCTTGAAAACATTATGCATATGAAGGATGGCAGACACAAAAGGGCAATATTGTATGGTTCCATTTATATGAGATACCTAGAGGAGGTGATACCTAGAAGAAGTGAATTCATAGAGACAGAAAGTAGAATAGAGGTTACCAGGGGCTGGGGAGAGGGAGGGAGAAATGATGAGTTATTGTTTAATGGGTGCCGAGTTTCCATTTGGGATGATGAAAACATTCTGGAAATGGATAGCTATGACTGTGCAACATTGTGAATATGCTTAATGCCATTGAATTGTATCCTTTAAAATGGTTACATGGTAGATGTATGTTATGTATGTTTTCCTTTTTTTTTTTTTTAATCAAACACCTTGTTCTGAGAAGAGTTGTTGGGCCTCACCAGACTACCAAAGGGATTCCCAGCACCAACAAGGTGTAGCCCCCCTGCAGGAGGGGGAGAGCTGGAAACACAGAGACAAGGAGCCCAGTGGGGAAGGAGGGCCCCGGGGTCTCCAGAGCTGGCTGGAGGCCTTGGTCTCAGGTGGGGAGGCACCTCCTCCAGCTCCCAGAAGGAAAAGGGCTGCTGGGAACTGATGCAGACACTGCAGTGTGCCCCTAGAGACAGTGCCCCCTAGAGACAGTGCCCCCAGACACCTTCTTCCCATACCCAGGCACAGCCTCTCTAAGTGACCCTCATTACACAACTCTTAAGTGGCGGTATTCCACTCTTTTCTCCCTGCCAGATCTCTGTGGCAAGCAGTGCTCTTCACCCTCACATCAACTGGATTCTCCTGCTGATGTCGTGGGGGCCAGCGAGCCACCATCAGTGGGCTTCCCCTGGCCAGTCTACCACTCCTGTCAGATTTATGTCTGTGGTTTCTGAAGGCCTTCTGTCCCACACACTGCCTCTGGAAGGCAACCTGGGGCCACAGGCATGGCCAGGAAGAGAAGGCTGGGGACAACACAGTCAAAAAAGGAGGGCACAAATTCTCAGCAACACTGGGAGAGAGACAGCAGCATGCCTCGCCTGATTCTATGGACTGACTGTCTGGCTAGCCCCAGGTTCACAGGTGATCATGATGCTAGAGCCACAGTGTCTCTAGCCCCCACCTGCTGAAGGAGGGTGCACAGTCCCGCAAAGAATGCATGCTCAACTGCTCATCTAGAACGCCCCATTGACCTGAACATGCTTGCCTCCCAGAATGGTTATCACGTTCCTACTTCAGTTTCTTCATCTGTGGAATTGTGATAATGTTGGCCCAGTTCACACCTCCAATGTAAGTGAGGAAAAACGGACTGAAAAAACAAGCCCCAAATTCTGCAATAGCATTTTGTCTGTGCTGACAGTAGATATAATGTAAATACAAGATGTTGAGGAGGAATTGTTTATAATCATTTTGATGATGAGAAAATGTTCTGTAATATAATACATTTTCAACTGACCAGAACGAGTAGGTCTTAAAATTGGGTTGAATCTCAGGATACCCCATGAAATCATTGTGTAACATAGACACTTGTCATTTACATGTCATTTCCAGATAATTGGGTCTCACCACTTAACATCAAAAATTTTCTTGCCTAATGATTCTCATTTATTACGTTTGTGTTTGTAAAAGATTACTTTGACCACCAGCACATGTGGTCATGCAAGTTGTACATGGCACAAGAGCACACATTTAAGGCAATATCATTCAAATCCTAGACTACAAAGATTTTTGTATTTATTATGAGAATTTCCAGCAGATGGTAGTAAAGAGTTTTGTTCTAACAAAATCCAGAAAGTAAAGCATCTTGCTGGGCATGGTGGCTCACCTCTGTAATCCCAGCTACTCGAGAGGCTCCGGCAAGAGAATCACTTGAGCCCAGAAGGTTAAAGCTGCAGTGAGCCTTGATAGCACCACTGCACTCCAGCCGGGGCAACAGAGCAAGACCCTGTCTCTAAATATAAAAAGTGTCTTGAGGCAGGAATGTCTTTTCTTTTTTTAGAGGCAGGGTAGGTCTTTGTTGCCCAGGCTGGAGTGCAGTGGCATGATCACAGCTCACTACAGCCTAGACCTCCTGAGTTCAAGCAATCCTCCCGCCTCAGCCCCCTAAGTAGCTGGGACTACAGGTGCATACCACCAAGCCCGCCTAAGTTTTGTATTTTTTGTAAAGACGGGGTTTCGCCTTGTTGCCCAGGCTGGTCTTGAACTCCTGAGCTCAAGCGATCTGCCCGCCTCTGCCTCCCAAAGTCCTGGGACCACACCCAGCTAGGAGCATCTTTTTGTAATTTGCACAAGGGTACCTCTCGGGTCACCAGTGGCCATGCTGGCATGGATCTGGAGAACAACAAAACTATGGATGGGGAAACCATCTAGACACCCAATACAATTATCTGGGTTAGAAGAGAAGGGAGCTTTAACTCAGGCAATGGCAACAAGAAGGCCAAAAGTGTGTGAGATTGATGAGGCTGGATGACCCCATGTGGTGACTGGAAGGAGATGGGGAGTGGGAGAGGGAAGAATAGGGAATGGCTCCCAGGTCTCTGGTAGGAGCCATGTGTGGATGGAGCTGCCAGTTCTAAGGGTGATGAGAAATGCAGGTTTGGGGAAATGATTTTGATTTGGGGATGTGATGTTTGCTTTACCTGTGAAGCCCCCGGGTGAGGCCATCTGGGTGATTATCATGGCAGGGCTGGAGGTGCAGATTCAGTAGTACAGGCAGGTGGGTAGAAGCTGGAGCCCTGAGTCCGAAGGGATTTTTCCCAGAAGATTGCATGGCCCTAGCACAGCAGAAGGCACAGACAGAACCCCAGGGACACCGCCAATCAGTGGGCAAGTGGACAAGGAACAAAGGGCCTGGTAAGGAGACAGAGTCTTGGTCACTCCACCTCACCTGTCCCAACCCTATAATTAATGTGCTATTTCCCATCTTCTGTGGGCTGGAATATCCACTGTTGGTTTAAATTGTATACAAAATGAAAGGACACAGACTCTTCCAAAATAATGTGTATGAGCTTTACAGTATCCATTTTGGCTAAAAAAATTATTTTTACTACTAGAGACTCAGCTGTATTCCAGATGGTTACTATTGCTAGAAGTGTGACTTCTGAGAAGTGAGGGGTTTGCCATAGAAGTCCCCACCACTTAACAGAATTATGATCTTCCCACAACATTTGTAGTAGAGTAAATTAGTGCTGTATAAATCCAGTTTTCCTATTGATTGCCAATATAAGGATTTGGCAGGATTAATAAAATCCCTAAGATCAATAAAGTCACTTAAGAATGTAGCAAACTTTTATAGTTCATGGGACTATATTTGCCATAATAACATTTGAAACTATGAATGATGATTAATGTTTTTCTTGTTTCACTTGCTTTGAATTTTTTTTTTTTTTTTTTAGGCAGGGTCTCCTCTGTCACTCAGGCTGGAGTGCAGTGGCACTATCACAGCTCACTGCAGCCTTGAACTCCTGAGCTCAAGTGATCCTCCCACCCCAGCCTCCCAAAGTGCTGGGGTTATAGGCATGAGCCCTGTGCCCGGCTAATGATTAATGTTATTACAAACATTTAAATGGTGAAGTCCATGTGTTAAGGATGTCCGGATGTTTTTAAATGGTGAAGTCCATGTGTCAAGGATGTCCGGACTAAACATCTGAAAGAGATAAGAACTATTTGATGTAGATTTTCTGTGATGTGTTATCTTTTTCTAAGTTAAAAAAAAAAAAGTCCTACCACTGCTTTTGCACTAGAATGCATAATCAAGGTTTTCTTTCTTATAAATTATTTCAAAAGGGTTTGTTTAAGAGCTCCGTTGCATGGTCCCCAAGCATCGTCTGCATTCCCTGAATTGTGCTGCATGCTGAGTCTCTGCCTTCAGTCTCATCCTATGCTGCATTTTATTCCTGCAGATTTTTTTGTCTGTGAATGTCTGTGCATCTGTCTGTCAAGCTGAAAATAACCTGACCTTCAGGGCTTCCTGAAGACTCCAAATAACGTAGTGCTTCCCATAAGCCCTGCCTCTTATGCTGACAGTTAATTTGATGAACTTGGGGAGGGTGCTTAATTTCTCCCTCTAAATGCAGGTAACAGGAGGCAGGAAAGTAACGATCCAGGATGCTAAATTCAATTCAGTTGCTCAGAAGCTTAAAATTGGGAGGCTCATTAACCCCCAAACCCATCTAGAAAAACGGATGAGTGGAGTGCTTCTTCCTCCCATGTGTACCCCAGAAATGAGAGTCCCTTGAGATGAGCACTTCCCTTCACTGTACACAATGGGGAGCTGCACATTTTAACCTAGAGCCAGAAGGCCAGCCTGCCGGGAACAGCGGCGCACGCCTGGAAATCCCAACACTTTGTGAAGCTGAAGTGGAAGGACCACTTGAGCCCAAGAGTTTGAGACCAGCCTGGACAACAAAGTAAAACCCTGCGTCTACAAAAAAAAATTAAAAATTAGCCTGGCACGGTGGCACAAGCCTGTGGTCCCAGCACTAAGGAGGCTGATGGGGGAGGATCACTTGAGTCTGGGAGGTTAAGGCTGCAGTGAGCCATGATCACATTGCTGCACTCCAGCCTGGGTGACAGAGGGGAGATCCTGTCTCAAAAAATAAAGTCTATTTGAAAGCTTTATAATTCCATTTTCTTTTCTTTCTTTCTTTCTTTTTTTTTTTTTTAAACAGAATCTCACTATGTCACCCAGGCTGCCGTGTGGTAGCCCAGTCTCGGCTCACTGCAGGCTCCACCTTCCAGGTTCAAGTGATTCTCCTGCCTCAGCCTCCCAAGTAGCTGGGATCATAGGCACATACCACCACGCCTGGCTAATTTTTGTATTTTTAGTAGAGACAGGGTTTCACCATGTTGGCCAGTCTGGTCTCGAACTCCTGACCTCAAGGGATCCACCCGCCTCTGCCTCCGAAATTGCGGGGATTGCAGGCATCAGCCACCATGCCTGGCAACTTCATTTCCTTTTAATGGGCATTCTTTTGAAGAGAAAGCAAGGATTGGGAAACAGCCTGAAAGCAGCAAGCCTGATTATCTAATACAGCATTAATTTCATTTTTCCAATATAATCCGTCGGTTCACAGCACTACTCACACATATGCCTGCCTGCACACTCACACACACACAATACATTCACGCACACTCACACACATGTCTGCCTGCACACTCACACACACACAATACATTCACGCACACTTATACATATGCCTGCCTGCACACTCACACACACACAATACATTCACGCACACGCACACGTATGCCTGCCTGCACACTCACACAGACACAATACATTCACGCACACGCACACACGTACACTTTCCCCCCTCATCATCAGTGAGACTAACACATTTGCACATGTGCCTCTAGGTTAATACGGCATAGGGAAGGAATTTTTCTTTAAAGCCTCATTCATACTTTTGAAGGCAAATTTGATTTAGCGGAACATCCTTCTAAAATTGAAGAAGAAAGAAAAGTAACAAAACAAAACAGAAGAGGAAGGGGGAAAGCATATAGATAGTAGAAACCAATTCTACAGATTTCTTTTTTTACCCCAAAGTTTTAATAGTATGTGAAATAGCTTTAGGAAAATTTCTTCTTATCAATTTTTTCACATTTGCCAAGTGGCATGTTTGTTAAAGTCAGCCATGCTAAAGTTTTGGGGAGTATGTGGAAGACCCCCTGGGCTCAACATGCTTTCCTACACAGGTCTCGTGGCATTCCCTTTAGGAATTCACTTTTCGGGTTAACCATTTCCTCATCCCACAGTATAAGTCAGTCCTTCAGTCCACTTTTCTTTTAGGACAGGAAAGACCTAGGGCATTGAGCAAAGAGGAAAAGGAGAGTCAACCAGGCGCAGTGGCTCACGCCTGTAATCCCAGCACTTTGGGAGGCCAAGGCGGGTGGATCACCTGAGGTCAGGAGTTCAAGCTCAGCCTGACCAACGTGGTGAAACCCCGTCTCTACTAAAAATACAAAAATTAGCCAGGCGTGGTGGTGCGCGCCTATAATCCCAGCTACTCAGGAGGCTGATTCAGGAGAATCGCTTGAACCCAGGAGGTGGAGGTTGCAATGAGCCAAGATCACGCCACTGCACTCCAGCCTGGGCGATAGAACAACTCAACAAAAAAGAAAAAAAAAAAAAAAGGAGAGTCTAAGAGAAGTCCAAGTGGGTACCCAGAACAGACTTTACCTACATCACTATTCTCTCTATCAGAGATGGCCCTGCTCCCCACAGACTGAGAGGAATTTATGTTGTATAGTAGGATTCTGTATTGGTCAGGATTCACTTCTGTAGACAGTGGCTTCAACAAGAGAGTTTATTTCACTCTCATACAAAGGAAGTCTAGAACAGAGAGTCTAGATTGGTAGAGACTCAATTTCCTTCTATGCTCTTGCTCTAGCATGCACAACTTCCTCTTCTTGGTCAAAGATGGCTGCTCACATTCCAGCCATTGTGTCCTCAGCCCACCATTAGAAAGGAGAGAAGGGCACAGCCCCTTCCTTGATGGACACTTCCCGGAAGGACCAGACAACACAACAGCTTGCCTTCTTTGGCCAAATATTGGCCACAGAACCACACTTATCAAGGGGAATATAGTCTTCCTGCAGTTATGGGCTTGGCAAAAAAAATCAGAAGTCCTGTACCAAGGAAGACGACGAAAAGGGAGAACTGATGCTGAGGGATAACCACGAGGCTTTGCCACAGGATCGGATGACATCTTGCTAAAATAGCTTACTTCTCTGTGACCTTATTTTTTCTTTTTTAAAATGTTTTAATTAAAATTTTTTTTTTTTAGAGACAGGGTCTCACTGTGTGCCCAGGCGGAGGTGCAGTGGCACAATCATAGCCCTCTGCAGCCTTGAACTCCTGGCTGGGCTCAAGCGATCCTCCTGCCTTGGCCTCCTGAGTAGCTGGGACTAACCTGAGTTCTCTTATGCTTCCTGGATTTCTTTCCAGGCCAAGACATAGAAATCACAAATGAATAAATGTGATCAAACTTGAAGGCCATTTCTAAAGAAAAGCTTTAGCTTGGACCCCATTCTGTGATTGCCTGTTAATACCTCCTTGTAATTTCAGCGGAAATTCTAGAATTGGCTGGGAATGCCGCGAGGGACAACAAGAAGGCCCGGATAGCCCCCAGACACATCTTGCTGGCAGTTGCCAATGACGAGGAGCTCAACCAGGTATGTCTGAAGCATTGAGGGAAGCCGCAGAATGGGTTTGCCAAACATGCTAATGTGTGGGCCTGGGTGGTGGCCATGAGTCACTCCCGCTGCAGTTCCCAATTACCTTTATACAAAAAAAACTCAGGCCATATAAAAGAACAAATTCTGCTAGCTCTATCATTCAGATTCAAAATAAAATTGCTTCTGGCATAGATCTCATTGTATATTCTAGGTCTTATCAGACCTTTCTTTCCTCTTTAAAGACAAGTTCTGTGTTGCTGAGGAAGGTGTGGCACAAATGTAATTCTCTTCACTTTCTTCACCCAAACTTAGCTGACAATTTTTTCTGATGAAGGCAGAAGACTTTATATTTTAGAACTGACCCTTTATATTCTGAAACTGACCCCAAAGTCAAGTGAATAGCCCCTCTTCACCCACAGTAGATGTAAGGTGGTAGTAAATAGTATAAGAATTTTTATTTGTTTCTTTTCATTTATCTTTATTTTCTAATCTCATTCTTCTCAAAATATAGTGAAGAAGCCTTTTTTATGGCCAATCCGTCATGGACTGATAATTTCCAAAAATGCAATAAAAATTATTAGAAAAATTAAAAAGCAAACTACAAGCCATAATTTTTTGTTATCAGATTCAACAGATACACAATAACTGTCAGTTTGCTATGAAAGTTTCTAGATGCTTACTATACTTCTCTTGTCACTGATGGGTAACTGCCAGTTCATGGGTGAGCCATGGTCGCAGACCACGTTTGGGGTAGTGTTGGTTTCGAATCTGCAGAATATATTAGTGGAGTAGTACATGTCTGTTCTTTACTGATAAATTAACTTATATTGATTGGGAGGAGCATGGCCAGACGTACTTTACTGATGGAATGTATGTGCAAGCGTGTGGAGACGACTGGTTCGTCATTAACTGAGTCTAGTCTTTGCAATGACCTTTGAACCTCATTTTCTCAAGCTGCGCTCCCCACATGGGAAGCTCTTTATCCTCTGTTGTGTCTGGAATTCCAGAGCCCTGGGCAACATCCCTGGTTTCAACTTCTATATCCCTTCTATTTTGCTTTGCTTTGTTTTGCTTTCTGTACAACATCACAGGATGCCTTGTTTAACCTACAGAGAAATGCTCTACAACTGAAAGTGGGAAAAGCCAATTAAGTGGTGTATTATGCAGTTTCTTTAGGAGAGCGGAGGCCACATTTAACAGTTAGAACTGTATTAAATCCAGGCCAGGCGCAGTGGCCTACGCCTGTAATCCCAGCACCTTGGGAGGCTGAGGCAGGTGGATCACCTGAGGTTAGGAGTTCAAGACCAGCCTGGCCAACATGGTGAACCCCTGTCTCTACTAAAAACACAAAAATTAGCTGGGGGTGGTGGCAGGTGCCTCCAATCCCGGCTGCTCAGGAGGCTGAGGCAGGAGAATTGCTTGAACCTGGAGGCGGAGTCTGCAGTGAGCCAAGATCTCGCCACTGAACTCTAGCCTGGGTTATAGAGTAAGATTCTATCTCAAAAAAAAAAAAAAAGAACTGTATGAAATTGAGAACTAGCTGACTGTTTGCTACATGAGTGCATGCGTTTCTCTCTTCAGCTGCTAAAAGGAGTGACCATCGCCAGTGGAGGCGTCCTGCCCAGAATTCACCCCGAACTGCTGGCCAAAAAGCGAGGGACCAAAGGCAAGTCGGAAACGATCCTCTCCCCGCCCCCAGAGAAAAGAGGCAGAAAGGCCACGTCAGGCAAGAAGGGGGGGAAGAAATCCAAGGCTGCCAAACCACGGACGTCCAAAAAGGTGAGCTGAGGCTGCATGTCCTGAGCCAGGCACTCCCACTGCAATGGTCTGAATGTCTGTGTTCCCCCACAATTCATATGTTGAAACCTAACCCCAGGGGCATAGGATTAAGCGGTGAGGCCTTTGAGAGGTAACTAGATCATGAGGGCGGAGTCCTCATGAATGGGAACAGTCCTCTTATAAAAGAGGCCTGAGGGAGGCAGAGGGACCCTTCTGCCATGTGAGGACACAGCTAGAAAGCGTCATCTACCAGGAAGCGAGCCCTTGCCAGACACGGAATCTGCCTGCTCCAAGGACTTCCTGCCTCCAGAACTATGAGAAACAAGTTTCTGGGCCAGTCACAGTGGCTCATGCCTGTAATCCCAACACTTTGGGAGGCCAAGGCAGGAGGATGGCTTGAGCCCAGGAGTTAGAGGCTGCAGTGAGCCATGATGGTGCCACTGCACACGAGCCTTTGTGACAGTGCAAGACCCTGTCTCGGAAACAAAAAAAAAAAGAGAGGTTTCTGATGTTCGTGAGCCAGCCAGTCTATGGCATTTTGTTAGAGCAACCCAAACAGACACTAAGACACCACAAGTTTAAAGATGGAACAATGACGGCGTAGCAGGCACCTCTGAAGGACCAAGGACTCTTGCAGCTTGGTGCCGGAAGAAAATGACAAGAACGTACAGGTAAAAGAGGAAAGGGCCTTTGAGGTTAGAGCTGAAATCATCAAACAGGGTCTTCTCTAGGTTTCCAAACCCTAAGCAGGGATGGTTTTCAGATCCCTTTTACTACCCCCAGCAAAATCTGAAGTGAGAGACGGTAGCCGGGAAGCTGCGTTGTAGGTCTCTGCAGAGCTCTGTATTGCCTTCCAGACAGCCTCTAGTCTCCTGCAGGCGTTCCTTGAGTTCCACCAGTGGAATTTCAGGTGTTTGGGATAGCTTGATAATGCTAGGTAGCTTAGCTCAGAGATGCCACTGATAGAATAATGTTTTCCTATGTTGCCCAGTACAGTGACCACTGGTCACACGTAGCTTTTTTTTTTTTTTTTTTTAAGAGACAAGGGTCTCACTCTGTCACCCAGGCTGGAGCGCAGGAATGCAGTGGCGAGATCATAGCTCACTGTAGCCTCAAACTCCTGGGCTCAAGTGACCCTCCTGCCTCAGCCTCCGAAAGCATTGGAATTGTAAGTGTGAGCTAAAGCACCCAGCCAAGGCTATTTAGATTTGAATGAAAACTAAATCAAATTTAAAATTCAGCTCCTTGATTGTACGAGCCACATTTCAAGCACTCAGCAACATCATTGAGGATCAAAACAGAATATTTCCATGATCACAGAAAGTTCTATTGGACAGCCCTGCTATAGAAGTTGTGGGCGTTTCATTCCACACTGCCTCTGTGCCCCGATAAATCCTGGGGAGAAAGAAGGCTAAGCAATGGGCTATCAACGGCCCCACCCGGCTCCAGTGCTTGTTGTCGTGAGCTGCAGGCATTGAAATGAGCAAGGACAATGCACTGGTGGTGCACAGGGGTAGGTGAGGACTGTAGGTACGAGTGAGCCCTTCAACACACTTCCTGTTTTCCTATTTTGGGGTACCCTTTTCTTATATTGCTGACTTTTGCTTCCCTCCTTCAAGAAACAGCAGAACACATCACCTAACTGCTTCTTTTCATATTCAACTTGGTGGCAGCGATGAGAAGAGCTTAATAAAGGCACCTCAGGCTTTTTCTGGATTGGTTCTCATCTGGCCTTCTGATTTTTACCAACAGTCCAAACCAAAGGACAGCGACAAAGAAGGAACTTCAAATTCCACCTCTGAAGACGGGCCAGGGGATGGATTCACCATTCTGTCTTCTAAGAGCCTTGTTCTGGGACAGAAGGTAACAAAGAGAATTGCATTGTGCTATATTAAAACACTACTGTATTTTTATAACCTACTGTTTACAAACAACGCCTCCCTTGCTCCCCAATAATGATTTTCACTGCAGTCTTGAATTATTCATTTTTAAACTAAAGAGCTGTGGCACTGTCGGCATTGTGAGAGTGAGAATTGTTCTTTTTTGCTGAGAATTGTTATTGCTAACATTGGTCAGACGGGTAAGCATGGAGGCTCTTTCTGGTCAGTAGATAGGATGGCATTACTGGTTTTGCTGGGAATTCCGCACACCCCAGTTATTTCTACATCTGCCAAAAAAAAAATCCATAGCTAACTTTCTAAAACAGCTTCTGAGAGGCCCATCTTACATGGTTCAATGTAATTTATCAAAGAAAGAAAATAGAAATATATGTTTCCCGAATATCCTTGGTATTAGAAATGAATTATTTGCCAATAATTCAGTCTGCCTGCCTTCCTAGGCTTTAGAAAGAAAACAAACAGGGCTATACATTTGAACAGTCTTCAGCAACACAACAGCAGCCCAGCCAGACATGCAAATAATTCATTCCTACAAGTGTAAAGTTTACTGAGCAGACAATTTATCTACCAAGTCAACTGGGGCTGAAATAAGACACCCAAGGTAAGAGTCAGTTAATCATATCTCGGGTAGCTGAATGTTTCCATCCTGACAACACAGTAAGCCTCCATTCAAAGAATTGGGAAGAGCATGTTCTAAGAAGAGCATCGGTGTGGCTGGTTGCTAATTCATCACTGATTAAAGCAGGGAAACAAAGAGGTGGAATTTACGTCCCCTCTCTGGCCTGTTCACTGTTACATGACGATTAGCTTTCTCTCATGTAGCTAAGGGAATATAAAGGTCTCGCTCACGTGGGCCAATAGAGAATGCCCTCCATTCCACTCTACTGTGAACACATAGGGTAGCATTTCCCAACGGTAGCCCCAAGACTGTGGTCTCCAAAGGGCAAGGGAGCCAGACACCCCCAGGTCAGGATCCCAGAGCCCATTACTTCTCTCCAGCAAGGTTACTGACTTCAGAGCCCTGCCCCACTAATTTTGTGCTCCTTTAGGGAGAATGCAGGATGCTGAGGGGAAAAGAGAGAGCAAGCCCTGGGCTTCCTTGCAGGAGCTGCTCAGAGGATGCATCAGTGAAAACCAGGGCCGCCAGGGTTGGGAACCAAAGGCATGAGCTGTAAGAGAAAGAAAGAAAGGAGAGGGGAGGTCCTGTTCCTGTTCCAGGGAAGAGGAAATGGATTCGTTGCATGCTGCAAGCCCTAGAGTGAAGAGCAAATCTGCCGAGCTCAAGGGGCTTATTGCAAACCAGACACCTGGGAAACTGGAGGTTGTCACTCTCTATGCAGCCCCTATGTTGACATTGGGTATGAATAATTAAAGAGAATTCATGAATGCAAGTAAAATATGAGGACTTTTCAACAGGATTTTATCTTTTCCACATTCTCCACCTTTTCTTCCTAATGCAGCTGTCCTTAACCCAGAGTGACATCAGCCATATTGGCTCCATGAGAGTGGAGGGCATTGTCCACCCAACCACAGCCGAAATTGACCTCAAAGAAGATATAGGTAAGGTCCTGAGACTTCAGTAGAAGTGCCGTAGAATAGGCCACTGTTCAGGCAAGTTCTTGTGAAGCTGGTCATTGCCAACTGGCTATCCCATTGCTGGGGTCCCATGTCAAACTCTGTCTTTATGTGTAGTTGAACAGCTTCACTAGAGAGAAGCTAACTTTTAATTCTGCATATATTTTTGAAATTTTTATTGGGGTATTGTGTAAAAGCAAATCGTTAGCGTAGAGCTTGATGAATTTTTCTCAAAGTGAACCCCACTGTGCAACTAGCACCAAGATCCTGAAGCAGACCCTTACCAGCACCCAAGAAGTCTCCCTCGGTCCCACTCCCAGTCAGTATGTCCTCCGAGGGTAACCTTTCTTCTCAAAGCAGAGATGGGTTTCATCTGTCTTGAATTTTGTAAAAAAATCTTGTCCTCTTTTGCTCAACTTAGTATTGTGAAATCTATCCATGTTGTTATGATTGTATTCATTCATTTTCCTTGCTCATAGTATTACACTCTATAAATATATGACAGTTTATTGATCTATCCCACCACTGATGACATTTGGGGTCGTTTCCAGTTTGGGCTATAGTGAATAGTGCTACTGTAAATATTGTTGTACATGTTTACATATATCGTAAGCTTAAATATTGAGAGTGCTATTGATAAAAGGGAAATGGACATCTAGAAAAAATTAGGTTGTCCATTAAGCTATGAGCACTGAGTTATTTTGCCTGTGGTTTGCCACCTGTCCCACGAGTGGCAGAGGGAGCTATTACTAGCCAGGGTGGAGGAGCTTGGGAGGGTAAGCTGTTACGGGTGCTGGAAGTAACAGCATGCTAACAGTCCCCGTCCCATCCATTTTTACCAAGCAGAACTGCCTTAAATTCTCCATGGAAAGGGTAAAGTAAGCAAAGAAGGGGCTTTGTCCCTAGGGTACAGGGCTTGCCTGTGAGGGAGGCAATTTGAGGTAGATGCTAGTAGTTCAGCCCTGGGTGGTAGCACCTGGGGCCCCTGGCAGCTGGACTCACTCAGGGCTTCCTCCTGGCATCAGAGGCAACTTGCTGTGCTGAAAAGGAGACAGGACAGCTCTGGGAAAAGTCAGCATTACAGAGAAACAAGTCTCCTTCCACGCTCCATGGAAGGACGCCCTCTAGTGGCCTTCATCTGGAGCTTTTTTAATAGGTGTCCTGCCTCTCACTAACACATTGCAGTGTTCATACTTTACACATTTCTATAGTAATGAAATTTTTATGTAAGAAAAACAATATGCTTCTTTTTTTTAATTGGCATGGTGGCAGAGTATAAAGAGCACTGGTCTGAGAGCAAAAATCCACGCTCAGATTCCAGCAGTGGATTCTAAGGCCAACCTCTTCAGGGTCTTGTGAGGAGAAATGGGCTAAAGGCAGCCAAGTGGTTAAGAGGGCAGGTTCCAGGTCAGCCTGCCTGGACTGTCCCAGCTTTTCTGAATTGCTTCCTTGCTGTGTGACCTTTGGCAGGCTTCTAAACCTCCCTGAACCTCTGTTTCCTCCTCTGTAAGGGAGGATAGCAATAGTACCTGTCCCATAGGGCTGATGGGGCCTGGCACAGTGCTGGGCTCCTAGGCACTTAGTAATTGACAGTTGTTTTGTTGCTGCTATGTTAGGAGGAGTCCCTCCCATTATGATTCCATTCTCCACCACCGTCACCCAAACTAATCATCCCAACAGACAAGGCCCTGCCTTAATCTTTTCAAAACATTATGTTATTATGGGAAAAGTCAAGCATAAACAAAAATAACAGAAAATTATAATGAAACCTTACTCAATCAGATGCAGTAATCACCACCCATGGCCACCTTTGTTTCAACTCTTACCCCCTCCACATACTTGCCGAAGTCATTTTATCTGTGAATATTTCACAATGACTTCTAACAGATAGGGGCTGTTTACTAACAACACAGCCACAATACCATTATTGTACCTTTAAAAAGATAGCAGTATCAACAAATTACCAGTGTTCCAATTCCAGTTACATCATAAATGTCAAGTTTCTTAAACATTTGTTTAAGCCAGGCACAGCGGCACACTCCTGTAGTCCCAGCTACTTGGGAAGCTGAGGCAGGAGGATTGCTTGAGCCCAGGAATTTGAGACCAGCCTGGACAATATAGTGGGATCCCCATCTCTTATAAAAAAGGGGGGCCTGAGTATGGTGGCTCATACCTGTAATCCCAGCACTTTGGGAGGCTGAGGTGGGCGGACCACTTGAGCTCAGAAGTTCTAGACCAACCTGGGCACATGGCGAAACCCCATCTCTACAAAAAAATACAAAAATTAGCCGGGCGTGGTGGCACATGCCTGTGCTGCCAGCTAAGGTGGGAGGCTGAGGCGGGAGGATCACTTAAGCCCAGGAGTTCTAGGCTGCAGTGAACGGTGATCACGCCACTGCACTCCAGTCTGAGCCACAGAGTACACAGAGTGAGACCCAGTCTCGAAAGAGAGAGAAAGAAAAAGAGAAAGAGAGAGAGGGAGAGAGACAGAGAGAGAGAGAAAGGAAGGAAGGGAAGGGAGAGAAGGAAGCAGGGAGAGAAGGACAGGGAGAGAAAGGAAGAAAGGAAAGAAAGAAAATTTGTTTATTTGATTTTGGATCCAAATCAGTCCACGCACTGCAGTTGGTTGATAAGTCTCTTATACCTTAGGTTCCTCCTTCATCTCTTTCTTTCTTATTTCTTTGCAATTCGTTTGTTGAGGAAGCTGGGCCATTTGTCCTATGGGGTTTCATGCAGTCCGGATTTTGTGGATTACATCCTCCTGGCATCATGAAACATGTTTCTTTGCTTTTTTATAACTTGGTGGTTGGATCTAGAGGTTTCATGAGGTATAGGTTCGAAAACTTTGCCAAGACTCCTTGGTGAGTGGCGAGCGCGCGTGCCTGGAGGCGTGTCATGCCTGGTTGTCTGTCTTGGTGTGATGCTGGGGCCACTGATGCCTCTTCTCTAGATTCCGTCATTTGTTAGGAGTTGCAAAGCTGTGGTATTCTCATTCTAGCATTGCTCCTTTCCTTCTTGGGAATGCTTCTGTAGAGAGAAAAATACCTCTCTCTTAAAAGTCTTCAGTGAGGAGGGTGGATTCCCCTTGCCTTCTGCACATTCCCATTTGGCCCTTGACCTGAATGCAGAGGGCACCAGTGTAGACCTAGTCCTCTGCTTCTCAACATGAACTGGCTACCAGCCTCGGTTACCCGGCCTTCTCCAGGCTTCTGGACCCAATAGATCAACAGTGCCCAGGAATCGGGAGGCCAGAAAGGAGCCTCAGAGGTGCTGGGTATAATGCACAATCACCATTTCTCAGTTGCATCATGGAAACCCAAGCACATTAATGAAGAAATCCCCTCTGCACGCCCTCCCCAGTGGACAGTGACCACTGGAATAGACACTTGTCCTAAACGATCTGCACAATGTACTATGGCTCTCCACATATACTTGAGGCTCGAGTGTGGAGTGGGGAAGCATCACCACCCAGGCCTGGGGAAGACTCTGAACTGAATGATAGTAATAGTGATGATTCATAAAGAGAGAGCTGAGACTTTGCCCCAGACATCCAGATCACCAAGTTCATTCGAAGATGAAAACACCTGAAAAATACTCTGCTGCCAAAGCCGTCATCCTCCCAGCCTGGAAAAAACACCCATGCTGTCTCAGAGACATGAGAGCTGGATGCGCTGGTACACACACAGACGGGGTTCCTGCGGCTGGTACACACCAGACGGGGTTCCTGCGGCTGGTACACACACAGACGGGGTTCCTGCGGCTGGTACACACACAGACGGGGTTCCTGCGGCTGGTACACCTGTGAGACGGGGTTCCTGCGGCTGGTACACACACAGACGGGGTTCCTGCGGCTGGTACACACACAGACGGGGTTCCTGCGGCTGGTACACAGACGGGGTTCCTGCGGCTGGGTACCCACACCTGAACAGGGGTTCCTGCGGCTGGGTACATGCCACCAGACAGGGAGTTCCTGCGGGGTCAGAGGTGGCAGCCTGTCATCTCCCATGGGGTTCCACTTGGCCTGTGTAGAAGTAAGAGCTGAGGTAGGAAAAAAAACAAAGAGTAGGGCATTCCCCTAACATCAAAGGCTCAGGGCATCTCCTGGCAGGAAAGTCCTTAGAGATTAGCCTCTCCACGTGTCTCCATTGAAAACTGAGCACCGGGTTGGGGGAACAACATGCCTGGCTGCCCTGGGCCTGTGTCTGTCCTTTGACTCAAGCACTTACAGTATGTTGATGGCACTGTGATGGGACCGGGACTTCAGAGCTCTCCACATGGGTACTAAACCTGTAGGACACAACACTAGAATCTCAGTTTTTTGTTGTTGTTTTGTTTTTAAATCATCTACAGGACTCAGGCCATGAGACCGCTTTATGGCCAAATCACCCCTTAAAAGATCCTTGATAAAAGCTTGCCAATCTTAAGTCTGCTACACTGATGCCCCGAGACCCCTGCCTCCCCTGACCACTGGCAAACCAGGATAACAATTGGGAAGTTCAATTCCTAGTTTCTAACTGTACTTTTTTTTTTTTTCCTGGCCTACTACAAATATGTCAAACAGTGTAATTAGATTGAAAGAACAACCACAGTGGCTTCCCATTGCTCTCCTTTGCAGGTAAAGCCTTGGAAAAGGCTGGGGGAAAAGAGTTCTTGGAAACTGTAAAGGAGCTTCGCAAATCCCAAGGCCCTTTGGAAGTCGCCGAAGGTAAGTGTGGAACTAGGCTCCTGTCACCAGCATGGCCTCACCCTCCTCTCTGAGTCTCCAGCCTCACGTGCCTGATGCCTGTTCAGCTTATGAGACAAAGTATGCCATAACTAATCAGAAAGCTATTTTAGCATCTCAGGTAATCTGAGCAGGCCTATGGGGATCCTTTCAGATGTCCTGGGAACTCCAATATGTCTGAATAATTCAAGTCAATTTGCATCAGATCCCCCAAAATGGTCTAGAGCCATTGGGTGAACTTCGCGTGTGTGTGATAAAATACACATACCATAGGACTTAACAAAAATTGGAACTATGTTTTTTTCTTTTTCTTTTTCTTTTTTTTTTTGAGAAAGAGTCTCACTCTGTCACCCAGGCTGGAGTGCAGTGGCATCATCTCAGCTCACTGCAACCTCCGCCTCCCAAGTTCAAACGATTCTTGTCCCTCAGCCTCCCAAGTTGCTGGAATTACAGGCGCATGCGACCATGCCTGGCTAGCGTTTGCATTTTTAGTAGAGATGAGGTTTTGCCATGTTGGACAGGCTGGTCTCAAAGTCCTAACCTCAAGTGATCCACCCACCTTGGCCTCCCAAAGTGCTGGGATTACAGACATGAGCCACCGCACCCAGCCACTGGAACTATTTTAAAGTGTATAATTCAGTAGCATTAAGTATTTTTACAGTGTGTGCAGCCATCACCACTACCTAGTCCAGAGCTTTGATGTCACCTCACACAGAAACCCTGTTGGGGTGATCGGACCCAACACCAGGTCGTGGGGGTGATGAAGTCCAGCGGAGTCAAAGGAATGAGAAAAGACAGTTTGAGGCAGAAAGTGGGTCCAAGGGCTGTCGCTAGTGTATGGAGGCTGCGAAGGCCCTGAGCGCTGGAAGCCCAGGCTATTTATTGGTGATCAAACAAAGAAACAGGTGGTGAGGATGCGGGGGTCGAAAGGCAAGCGCATGATCTACAGCTGTGACAATTTAGCATTTCCTTTGAAGCATCTGGAACATACTCTGCTACTTGAGATAATGGAGAGCAGGTTCTTTTAACTCAAGATACAATCGATCCTGGGAGAGCAAGGAACAAGGAGTCAGCAAGTCTAGACACATTCTAGAGCCATGAGCCCTGGATTCTGTCGAAGCCACGAGGGGTTTTATGCCTGGGCTCAGATTATGGTGCGTCGGGGTAGCCTTCCGCCCTTTGGCACAGAGCTCAGTGTTCCAGCCACAGGGGGTTTTAGAATCTGGACCCCGGACGTGTTCCAAGACTCTTTCACATTATGTCAGACATGCAAGCCCTGCCTCAGCTTCTCCCAACACTCAGCTTTTCTCCCAACAAACCCCCTAACCATTAAGCAGTCTTGCCCAGTGCCGCCTCAGGCCCTGGCAAGCACTAATCTACTTTCTGTATCTATGGATTTGCCTATTCTGGACATTTCATATAAAGGGGATCATGTAATATATGACTTTTCTGTCTGGCTTCTCTCATTTAACATTTTTTTCAAAGTTCATCCATACTGTAGTAGTACTTATATTATATTATAGTAGTACAAAGTCAGTACTTATATTCTTTTTCATGGCTGAATAATATTCCATTTTGTTTAACCACTCATTTGCTGTTGGACATTTGGGCTGTTTCCACCTTTGATGATTGTGGATAGAGCTGCAGTGAACATCTGTGCACACGGTTTTGTTTGAACGTCTCTTGTCCAGGCGATTAGGCAAGTTTTTGACAGGTGGATCCAACCTCAGATCGGTGTTCCCATCCACACGACTCCCAATCAGTTCACTCCTTGTACCCTCAGTCAGTGCCAAGTGCTGCAGGGCTTCAGCGGAAAATAAAACCCACCGCTGCCCTCAGATGCATCACTGGGCCACGGAGCAGGAGCCACAACCTCAGCGTAGGGGAGTGTGGGAGGACGGCAATGAGGCTGTGAGAGCCCTTGGGGGTGGGACATGGAGGGCAATAGGAGCACTGCATGTGAGGAGATGCGGTCTTGCATGAGCAGGGAGTCTTGGGTCAGCACGTGGGAGGAGAGAAACAGCAGTCAAGATGAGGCTGGGTCTGTGGGCTGTGCGAAGGGGTCTGGACCTGACCCTACATGGACACGAGGGCACTTGGAAGTTTAAGCAGGGGGCTGTCCAGATTAGACTTGATTGTTATAAAAGTAGGGCCTGGACACGGTGGTTCATGCCTGTAATCCCAGCACTTTGGGAGGCTGAGGCAGGCGGATCACGAGGTCAGGAGTTCAAGACCAGCCTGACCAACATGGTGAAACCCTGTCTCTACTAAAAATACAAAAATTTGTCAGGCGTGGTGGCACATGCCTGTAATCCCAGCTAGTCAGAGGCTGAGGCAGGAGAATCACTTGAACCTGGGAAATGGAGGTTGCAGTAAGCCAAGATCATGCCATTGCACTCCAGCCTGGGCAACAGAGCAAGACTCTATCTCAAAAAAAAAAGAAAAGAAAAGAAAAGAAAAAAAGTAACGGGGTCTTCTAGTCCAGAAAGAACAAGAGCCCACACTTTAAATCTCCACCCACCACTCCCCACAGGCATAGCAGTAATAGATGCAGTGTCTCTTTAAAAACTGTAAGACAGAGCCACACTCAAATATAAGATAAGCGTCCATGTAGACAGAGGCAGGAGGGCTGCAGCAGCACCTCCAGGAGGCCGCCGCCCCAGGCCTGGGCTCCAAGTCTGTAAGATGCAGTGTCGCTTCATGTATAAAGAGGGCCAGAGCCAGGCTCACTCCTCAAAGCAAGGGGCTGCATGAGACTCTCGCGGCCTTTACAGGAAGCCAAAGCTCTAGCCACCATGCAGGGCTACAACTTGTATAAAAATCTGTCTTTCTAGGTAGGGTAGCAGAAGGGAGAAGAGAGCCCTCACCCAAGCCCAGGGCCACACTGCCCTCTGACTCAATGTTTGGCTCCACCACATCCCCAATATAACCATGAGACCAAGCTCCAACTCAGTTATCTAAGATGGTGTCTGGACTGGGGGCTTGGGTGTGGGGAAGGTTCACCAGAAACTGCCTGATAGGGTGCAAAGGAGAGGAAAAATAGCTGCTCTACACAGAATGAGAGGCTCCAACACACTTCTTTTTTAAATTATTTTTTAAATAGAGATGGGGTCTTGCTGTGTTGCCCAGGCTGATCTCGAACTGCTGGGCTCAAGTGATCCTCCTGCCTCAGCCTCCCAAAATGCTAGGATTACAGGCGGGAGCCACTGTGCCCAGCACCAACACACTTCTAAACAGAGTTCCAAAGGCAGAAATAGAAAGTAGAGAAGCAGTATTTAAGGAGATCATAGCTGAGAATTTTCTAGGATGAAGCATGAGCCCTTAAGCTGAAAATATCAAGCAAAATACATGAAAATAAATCCAAAACGTGGAGTGTTGTGGTAAAGCCTCAGAAACTGAAAAATCAAAAGAAACCTTCAAAGTCACCCAAGACGAGAGGCAGATCATTTGTGAAGAAATAATGGTTCTTCTAGTGACAGCAGACTTCTCATCAGCAAGAAAAGATGTTTGGAAACAGGAAAGAAATAGCTTCAAAGCACTGAAGGGGGGAAAAAAAACTGTCAACCAAGAATTCCACATTTTGCTACGTTATCATTCAAGTATAAGGACAAAAGATGTACAATTTCAGACGTGTAGAAGTTGAGAGGCAGCAATCCAGACACTAGCTAGAAAGAATACAAAAGTCTGCACCGAGGAAATAGACATGAACCTGGAAGGAAGGAGAGCGCTGCAGGACACAATTTTCAGCTAAGACATTGGTGCAAATATGTTAGGTGTAAGAAGCCATGGCCTGGGGCCAGTGAGTGGTAGCACCTTGGTAAAAATGGAGAAGGGGAGACGGTTCACCACTGTCTAACAGCACATTGCATTTCATTTAAAAACACCATCAGTTGTATGATATATTTTTATTGTATGTACCACTAAAAAAAATTAAATTTCCAAAATAAGGTGTCTAATAGGAGGCCCCACATAAAGCTGGGGCACATTGACTATAACAGCAAGCAAGCAAGACATGAACCCACCATGCAGAAAGGAGCAGCAAATATATAGTGGGGGAGAAAAAAGCCTCACTAAAGAATTTAGCCAGGCATGGTGGCTCACACCTGTAATCGAAGCACTTTGAGAGGCAGAGGTGGGTGGATCACCTGAGGTCGGGAGTTTGAGACCAGCCTGACCAACATGGAGAAACCCTGTCTCTAGTAACAATACAAAAATTAGCCAGGCGTGGTGATGGGTGCCTGTAATCTCAGCCACTTGGGAGGCTGAGGCAGGAGAATCGCTTGAACCCGCAGGAGGTTGCAGTGAGCCGTGATCATGCTATTGCACTCCAGCCTGGGCAACAAAAGTGAAACTCTGTCTTTAAAAAAAAGAAAAAGAATTTGAACCACAAGCCAGTGCTCCTGAAGATTTGCAGCCAGATCCAGTGCAGCTCAAAACCTCAGGCAGAGAAGAGAGTGAGACATAGCCTTAGTTGGGTAGTGTCCCCAGGTGACATAGAAGGAAATGTAATTTCTTTCTGGAAGAACTCAGCTCCAGGCTGACAGCAATTCTAAGATGCTTTCTGATTTCAACAATATTAAAATGTTTAAACAAAAAAAAAGTGCATCCTAACATGGTTAAAACAGACCAACTGCAGTGCAGGCCCACCCTGTGGCAGGGGGTGGGGAAGGGTGGATCAAGAAAATATTTCAGGAGCAGAGCCAGTGAGAGGCAGTGATGCTGCATGTTCAGGGAGGCAGAAGCTGGAGCTAAGGGTAGGTCCAGGGTTTCCAGGCTGACAAGCTGATGAAAAGTCGGGCCTTTCATTCTTTTGTTGAATATTTGAGCACCTGCCTGCCAGTGACTGTGGTAGGAGCCAGGCAGCAGCAAGGAATACAAAAGTGCTTCAGTGAAGACATCATCTGGGGCAGAACCAGTTCACATTAAGCATCTACAGTGTGTGCTGTCGGGCACGGGCATCAGGATGTGGATGTGAATATAGGCCCTGAACACTCCTGAACTTTACAACCAGGCAGGGACCCCAGGGTAGCACAGTATATCACAGCACAGCTGGCTGCTGAATTGCATGGCAGAGGCCCAGAGAGAATGGGTGAGGGAGTCAGCGACAAAGGAGGATAGCCAAGTGTGGAGACACAGGTGTAGCCAGACCCATGTGTGCAGGGGACTGAGCCCACTGGGCATCCAGAAAGAGCAAGAAATGGATAGACTCCAAGGGGAGAGGGGCAGACCATGAAGGGAGCCTGGGAGGACTGCAGTAAGGTCAGCCTGGCAATCAGGAGCAGTTGCAGATTCTGAGTTTAAATGTGGAGTTTAAGGACCTTGACTCCAGCAACCATATGAAGAATGGTTTGGCAGAAGGAGGGCTAGGGCCCAAAGATCATCGAGAAAGCTGTATTGGATGAGGGTGGAGGTGGAGTGGGGGTGAAAATGAAGCACATGGGCCTGGAATGAGACAAGGCAGAGGAAACTGATGGTGTCTGCAGTGACAGAGAGGGAAAATGGGGAATCGGGTTTCAGGAGTGAATGGCCATTTTACTGGGCACATGTTAGCCCTGGGGCCCCAGAAAGGTCATGAGGTACAGGTCCCTGTTGAAAGCTAAGGAGGAAAATGGCTGGCAGATGGCTGTGTAGGAGCTGGGGCTGCAGCAGAAAGAAGAGCACTGGGTCCAGACAGGCAGGAAGAGGAGAGGCCATTGTGGGAAACTGAGGCACTGTTAAAAGAAAACCCATAGTGTCATGGAAACCAGGCATCAGCAGTAGCAGCCTCTCAGCAGAACAAGGGGCCACCCTAGAGTCCCCTTTTGCTGTGGTGACTCCAAGAACTGTGATGGCTCACCTGGGAGAAGGTTCTAGAAGCTCCCAGCAGCAGCACTGCCACCCTCAGAATGCAGGTCTTCACCAGGCGACATCACATTAGGTAAGAGAATGCCGCTAGTCATTATGTGGATAGGTGCTTATACCAAATACCGGGGTCACAACCCTTGCAATAACTTGACCCTCATCCTTGACACCTCTGGAGAACATTACAAAGCATTACGGCTATAAGCCGTGTTATTCATCGCCAGTTGCCATGAACATTCTTTGTTCTGGACTGAAGTGTCATCGTGCACTACCCTGAAAGTCATTTTTTACTTGACTGGATGTTTGACATTCCAATAGGAACATATTCCTTTTATTTAAATACGACTTTTGGCTGGGTGCAATATAATCCTAGCACTTTGGGAGGCCGAGGCGGGTGGATCACTTGAGGTCACGAGTTCAAGACCAACCTGGCCAACATGGTGAAACTCCCCATCTCTACTAAATACAAAAAATTGGCCAAGCGTGGTGGCGGGTGCCTGTAATCCCAGCTACTCAGGAAGCTGAGGCAGGAGAATCCAATCGCTTGAACCCAAGAGGCAGAGGTTGCAGTGAGCCGTGATTGAGCCACTGCACTCCAGCCTGGGCGACAGGGGGAGACCCTGTCTCAAAAAAAAAGACTTTACATTAGAGAAATAATACCATTCTGCTAGTAACGTGATTATACTTTTTAAATATATGAAATAAATCAGCCATGACTATAACAAGCGAAACTCCATCCGGCATACAATAGCATCCAGGTGCTCGGGAAAATCGCACCATGTAGACAAGGCCCATCCCCAGGGTCCTTGGTTCTCAGCACAGCAGCCTCCAGTTTTGGGGGCATCATTGTTCAGGCCGAAAAGGGACACTCTGCTTCTGGTGCACAAATATACATGGTCATAGAGTCAGCACGTGTGGCGGGCCCCTACCCAGAGCCTCGGTGTATTGTGTGGCCTGGGTCCTGCACTCAGGCTTTCACATATGATGACACTGAGCCCCCTCTGGGCACTGGAAGGCAAGGAGCCTACAGCCTCCCCTGATGGGCGAGGGGGTCCCTTGGATTTGGCTTCCACCCACGCGAGGAAGTGCAGTCAGCACTTCCCTGACACTGTGGACATTGCCAGGAAATACTTATCATAAACTAGGTGAGCATCATAGATTTCCAGTCAGTCTTTCACCTCAACCCCACACACAGCTCTGGAATACGGCGGACACACGTTTCTGTTACAAGTGCTGCCCCTAGTGGCCACGGACGTTTGCTATGCCGATTCCTGGGTTCCTGGAGGGGCACAGGGCGCCGGTGGGCGGCTTGGGGGCCTGCGTGGCTCATGGCTGAAGCTGCAGCTGCCTCAGGCAGATCCGAGGGAACTGCTCCCCTGGGGAGTCCCACAGTGACTTCTCTCGAGCTTAGCAGCCATGGGGCTGTATCAACTCTGTCACCAATGGGAGCCATGTTTAGGGGAGTAAACAGTAAAACAAAGGAGTATGACTGAAATTATGAGACAAGGCTGGCCTAATTCAATTTCACAGCCCGCTTTTGAAACCCCACTCTCTGCAGGGCATGTGGAGATCATCAAATGGCAATACCTGTCCAAGGAACTGTACAATCAAGTTCAGTGGTTCTCAACTCATAGAAGGTCCTAAAATCATGTAAGCATAGGCCCTGCACCAGACCTACTGAGTTAGGACCTCTGGGGGTGGGGCCCAGGCATGGCTATTTTTTAAAAGCCACAGTAGGCCAGGTGTGGTGGCTCACACCTGTAATCCCAGCACTTTGGGTGCCTGAGGCAGGAGGATCACTTGAGCACTGGAGTTCAAGACTAGTCTGGGCAACATAGCAGAACCTCATCTCTACAAAAAAATTTTAAAAATTAGCACATGCCTGTAATCCCAGCTACTTGAGAGGCTGAGGCACTAGAATCACTTGAACCCAGGAGGTGGAGCTTGCAGTGAGCTGAGATTGCACCACTGCACTCCAGCCTGGGCAACAGAAAAAGACTGTCTCAAAAAAACTAAAAATTAAAAAAAAAAAAGCCACTGTATTCATTTCCTGTGGCTACTGTAACAAATTACCACTAAGTTTGTGGCTTCAAACAACACAAATTTATCTTCTTACAGTACTAGAGGCTAGAAGTCCACAATGAGTTTTAAGAGGCTAAGATCCAGGTGTTGGCAGGGCTGGTTCCTTCTGGAGGCTCAGGGAACGATCCCTTCCTTGCCTTTTCCAGCTTCTAAGCTGCAACATTCCTTGGCTCCGGGGGCATCGCTCCATTCTCTGGCTCCTTCATCACACGGCCTCCTCCTGCCTTTGACCTTCTTACCTCCCTCTTGTCAGGCCCAGGCTCACCAGAGAGTCCAGGATCATCTCCCCATCTCAAGAGCCTTAACTTAATCACATCGGCAAAGTCCCTTTTGTCATGTACAGAAACACCCACAGGTTCCAGGGAGTAGGATGTGGATGTTTTGGGATGCCATTACTTTACCTACCACAGCCATCAGAGAGGATCTGACGTGTCCCTTTAACTAGGAACATTGTGAGGATGTAGCCCAACCCAGGGACTACTTGGCAGACCATATGAAAATGACGCGTCAGAGAAGCATTAAATGCTTCTACCCAAAGCTTGTGCTAACTGTGCAAAGCCATCCAACCCAGCTCTCTGTTAAACACAGTCTGCGTCAGGAGCACAGGATGCTGGCCGGCCAGCGTCTCTATCACTGCCTTATCTCCAGATCTAACAGATACCTGATGAGGTTAGGCTATAACCTAGGAAACCTCAGGAAATAACCCGCGGCATTTTCTCTCCTATGTCCCAGCTGCCGTCAGCCAATCCAGTGGACTCGCAGCCAAATTTGTCATCCACTGTCACATCCCTCAGTGGGGCTCCGACAAATGTGAAGAACAGCTTGAAGAGACCATCAAAAACTGCCTGTCAGCGGCGGAGGACAAGAAGCTAAAGTCCGTCGCGTTCCCGCCTTTCCCCAGCGGCAGGTAAGATGCAGTTCCCCTGAGTTGATTCTTCCGGCCTTTTCCCTGGAAATCAACTGCTCCTCCACTTACATCTGATCTGGGTGTTACCGAGGGCTGCCAGCACAGCCAAGTATGCTGACCAGGTGATGGGGCAAGAAACCCAGTTTTCATCCTTCAGAACCCACAGGGAAGCGGGCCCACTGGCTCGTAGGCAGTAGGTCTTTCCCGGCTAGGGCCAGCCCCACTGCCTCCTTGATGTTAAAGCCCCAGGAGGAAGGCAGCCCAGGGCGGGATCGGCAGGCACAGGCCGGCTGGTGTGTTATTTTTTGAGAGCCTTCCAGGTTCAAAGTCCATATTCCCACCAGCTGTCAATGTCCAGGACACACATGATGAGAAAACACGAGGCTCAAAGGCCTTGCTACTCAAAGTGTGGTCCATAGACAGGCAGCAGTGACCGATGTCAGAATGCAGAATCTCAGGCCGCCCATCTCCGACCTCTGTCTCCAGAATCCGCAGGGAATTCCGTTGCTGCTCTGGGAGACTGCAGAGCCAGGAGTTCGAGGCTTTGACAAATACACCCAGAGAAGTGAAAATCTGTCCCCGAGTGATTGCTGAAAAGGAGGTTGGGCGATGACTAGATTGTCACAGATCCCAGCTGGGCATTGTTTCAGATACATAATGAGGATATCTGCTCTCACACACAACATATCCTCTCCCTTCATGCCCCTAGCCAATCTATTGCTTTAATTTTGAACACCCTCTCATCTTGAGAGCTGCCCTTTATAATATAGCTATGGTTTATAGCTGTGTCCTGGGAAGCCCAAGAGGAAAATCATGAGACCTAGGTTCCTGCTGTAATCATGTCTCAACCTAGGCAAGCAGCATCGAGTCTCAGCAGTCCAGGCCCAGAGATGCTGTGAGATGCATTCTCTCATCGGTGAGACCATGCAGTGCTGTTCTGTGCTGGAATACATGCGAATGGGAAGAATCACTATTAACAGGCCCCTCCTGGACCTGCTCCAGGGGTCTCTGTCGCTGACCCCTAATGACCACTCTGGCTGTGCCCCTGGAACCTGGTGCTGTGGCCCAGTCTGGTGGATGGCACTATCAGTAGCTCCCTGGAACCTGGGGCCTTTAACAAACTTTCATCAACCCTGCCATGCCCAGAGTCACAATGCTGAAATTACATGGACCTGTGCCTATGAAATAATACGTGCATAAAAAAGGACTTATGAAGACAGGTTTGGAGCATATATTTTTGCCCTTTACTAAGCAATCGGGTTAGCATACAAACCAGTTTGGAGGGAGCTAATAAAACTTCTGTTTGCTTTTTTGAAGACCAGGTATTTTTAATGCTGAATGGCTAGCATTTTTAAAGCCAAGCTTGACTTGGTCAGATGACATAGACTCAGATACAGGGAGCCGGCATGGTGGCTCACGCCTGTAAATCCAAAAGCTTTGGGAGGCTGAGGCAGGAGCATCACTTGAGGCCAGGAGGTCGAGACCAGCCTGGGCAACATAACAAGACCCGTCTCTACAAAAAATTAAAAACAAACAACAACAATTTTTTATAGGCACATGCCTATAGTCCCAGCTACTTAGGAGGCTGAGGCAGGAGGCAGATTGCTTGCGCTCAGAGGTTCGAAGCTGCAGTGAGCTATGATCACACCACTGCACTCTAGCCTGAGTGATGGAGCAAGACTTTGACTCTGGAACAAAAACTAATTTTAAAAAATTATAATAAAAAATAAAACACAGGGCACTCTTCACTTGGCCAACCCTATGACCTTGACTAAAATCACTATGCTTGGCCGGGCACCGTGGCTCACACCTGTAATCCCAGCACTTTGGGAGGCCAAGGCAGGCCTCCTACATTCCTGAATTCCCAAACTCAGGAACTCAAGGTCAGGAATTCAAGGCCAGCCTGGCCAACATGGTGAAACCCCATCTCTGCTGAAAATACAAAAATTAGCCAGGCATGGTGGTGCGCACTACTCAGCTGCTCGGGAGGCTGAGGCAGGAGAATCACTTGAACCCAGGAGGTGGAGGTTGCACTCCAGCCTGGGCGACAGAGAGACTCCATCTCAAAACTAATTAATTAAATTAAATTAAATCATTGTGCCTCTCCAAGTCAGTGTGACACCTATAAAGTGGGGGCAACGTGCCCCACCTGCCACCCCCAGGCTGTCCCTTTGGCTAGGGTCAAAGGAGATCATGCACGGACTAGCCCCGCGCACAGCGAGGCCCCACCCAGTAAAAATAAAGGTACTTCATGCTCCCATGGCTCTCAGGGACCAAAATGACACCAGCTCTTCTTTTGCTTTGGCACAGAAACTGCTTTCCCAAACAGACCGCGGCCCAGGTGACCCTCAAAGCCATCTCAGCCCACTTTGATGACTCGAGCGCATCCTCGCTGAAGAACGTGTATTTCCTGCTCTTCGACAGCGAGAGCATCGGCATCTACGTGCAGGAGATGGCCAAGCTCGACACCAAGTAGCCGCTGCACTTTCCAGCAGGGATCAGAGGACCACCCGAGTCCCAAGAGTGGGTTTTGCTTTTTAAAAGGAGAGAGGAGGGGTGACGGCGGGGGAGTAGAGGGCGGCCAGGCAGGTCCTGCCGGCGCAGGAAGCCCTCTGCCCTTCACACTGTCCTCCAAAAGAGCCTCCATCTGTAAGGAAGCAGGTCTCCGCGCGGGGTTTCTTTCCATGTGTTTTCCTCCTGTTGTTTTAGAACTTTTCTAAAAAAACAGACCTCGTTTTAGATTTATAGCATCGACTTTTACACACACTCATACAAGAAAAAATCCTTTCAAAATTCTTAAATCTTCTGTTCCTCCTTTTTCTAAGGGAAGAGGGCAAAAAGCGACCTGGGCTCTGTTGGTATGCGTGTTCCGTGGCGGAGAGGAGAAAATGGGAGACATCTCACTGGTGCTTTTCTCTTTTATTTTAGTGCCCCCCGCCCCCACCCCTGTAATACCTGTAACTACTCCTAAAAAGGTTTTGCTGCAGGCTTTTTTTTTTTGTTTCATTTTGTTTTTTAAAGAAAAAGAAAATGAAAGGAAAAAAATAAAAGATCCAGTGTCTTTCTTACAACATATTCTTTTATTGCAACATTTTCCTCAGTTTGGAAAACGGTGTCCCCACACGTAGGTCCTTCTAGAATATTATAAGTCAACAGAACAAGGCCTGTCACTCACACACTGGGATTCCCACCTCACTGGGCCCCAGGTCAGATAGCACCAGGGCCTGTGTTTCTCGGGCCGAAGGTCCTGCCTCCAGAAAGGTGGGCTTCCCTTCGTGGTCCATGAAGACAGATCCTTGGATGAAGCCGCCAGGGGAACAGCCATCCTCCAAGAGAGGCACACGACTCACTTAGGCCTGGGCAACAGCCCCAACGGGATGGCCTGAGAACCCCAGAGAGGCTGGTGTCCCAAGGACTCTGCCCAAGTACCCAGGGGCCACCATCAAAAGGGTGCAGGGAGGGGCAGGGTGGGGAGGTGGGGCCTGAATTTCTTCAGATGAACTCATCAACCACTTCTGCTATGCAGCTTGAACCCAGGCGGTCCAAGAGGGGCTCTTCCAGATTGGAAGCTCTCTCTCAAATAGAGGAGTCATTTATACACCATACATAGTCGGTGGCAGACATTAGTGCCCAGCTGGGCCTCGGGACAAGTGACCCTGGGGTTGGCCAGGAAACCAGAAGCACAAAACCACAAAGTCCCTCGGGGGGCCGTCTCCCCATCCCCAGCATCAGCTGGAGTTTTGTCACTTACAAATCTGCCCGTGAGTGACCTAGAAATATGCTGGGGGTCACCCGCAGAAACCCCCTCTGCTCGCTAATGGGTAAGCAGATGGCACCCCGCAGAGAGTCACATTATCTGCCCTTCCTTAAATACCTCCAGTGGCTGGCAGGCCAGGCTACAGTCTCAACCCCTGCTAGCCATGTAAAAATGCACTCTGTCAGGGTGGGGTAACCAGAAGGGAAATTTTATCTAGCTCTTCTTAAATGTAGCCTACGGTATGGAGTTAGGATCTAAAACTGGAAATGTGCTGGCCGCAGTGGCTCATGCCTGGAATCCCAGCACTTCGGGAGGTCAAGATGAATGGATCATCTGAGGTCAGGTGTTCGAGACCAGCCTGGCCAACAAGGTGAAACCCCCGTCTCTACTTAAAAAAAAAAAAAAAATTAGCCAGGCATGTTGGCACACTCCTGTAGTCCCAGCTACTCGGGAGGCTAAGGCAAGAGAATCACGTGAACCCGGGAGATGTAGGTTGCAGCGAGCCGAGATCGTGCCACTGCACTCCAGCCTGGATGACAGGGCGAGACTCTGTCTCAAAAATAAATAAAGTGGAAATGTAGGAAGGCCATGAGGCTTAAGGAGTACAGGGATTATGCACCAGTTAGAGGATTGAAAACAGGGCTCCTGTGAAGTCTCTGGTTGTTGCAGAATGTATGGGCTCCCCAACCATGAGATGGCAGAAATTTGGGGTGCAGGGCGTCTCTCCACCTCAGGTCCCTTCTTTGTTCTCAATGTGCAGCTCTCCTTCCTGCGCTCACAGACAGACACTAGCCACCAGAGCCCAGCTCTCTGCCCTCCTCTGAGAGCTCTAAATGACACAGGTCATGACCACAAACACACGCACAGGCAATGCACATCCCAGAGAAGCCAGGTGCAGAGGCAGGGCTGGCTGTGGCCTCCCCAGCACCATGCAGCCAGCACGCATGAGCCGCTCAGCCAGTACCGTGGCAAGCACACCTTCGAAACCCAAAAAGAATCCTCTAAGGGGGTATTTGTTTAATGCCTCCCTCTCTCCCATTTTTGTTTTATACAAGTTGCATTTCTGGCCACCACATCATTGGCATCTTATTCCAGAAGAACAGCATTCGTTCTAGCACTTGCCAGGTGGGTGCCATGCGCCAAGCAGTCCGTACGCCCACCTGCTGCGGTAGCTCCTCTCCCGCCCGGCCTTTCCATCAGGGTGGAGACTGCCTCATGGTTTTCCAGCTTGTGGAGACAAACAGGTCCCGGCTCTTGGTCAGCCGAACCATGAGCCGGCCCACATAAAAGCCACTGATTTGGCCCACGCCGTCATTTCTCCCCATGGACAGGAGGAACGTCAGTGCACCTGCAAGCAGAGACACAGAAACAACCAGAACCTCACTGAACCTCCTGGGGCTGCAACTCCCAGAGTGCTGATCCTTCCCAGAGTGCTGATCCTTCCCAGAGTGCTGATCCTTCCCAGAGTGCTGATCCTTCCCAAGGCCTTCGGACTCAGGGCCGGAAAATGTGAGATCCCTTTAGGAAGGTGGGTGAGGCCCTGATTTTTTTTTTTTGGACAGGGTTTCGCTCTTGTTGCTCAGGCTGTAGTGCAATGGTGCAATCTTTGCTCACCGCAACCTCCCCCTCCCTTGTTCTAGCGATTCTCCTGCCTCAGCCTCCCGAGTAGCTGGGATTACAGGCGCGCACCACCACGCCTGGCTAATTTTGTATTTTTAGTAGAGATAGGTGACTGACCTCAGGTGATCTGTCCGCCTCGGCCTCCCAAAGTGCTGGGTTTACAGGTGTAAACCTGCTGCGCCCGGCCTATTTTTAAAGAGCTCTAGGGGGATGTTTCCATCACCAGCTTGGAGAGTTTGTTCTAGTGGCCAGGTATCTGATAGCCGAAAAAAGCTTCCCCACGTTTAACCCCAAACTCTCTTAAAACTGCAAAGCGCACGGGGCCTCTCTTACCTGGCTTGTAGGCCTGGAGAGGCCGCTGCTTCACGGAGTTGACGATGTTGGCCACGGCGATGTTGGCGTGGAGGCCAGCAAGATAGGCCATCTTGGGCGTCCTCACGTCGGCACAGTCACCAATGGCATAGACGTTGCTGTGGCCCTCCACCTGGAGGTGCTCATTCACTCTCAGAGCACCACTGCTGGCCAGTCTGCTCTCTGCCAGAAGAAATGACACCGAAACCAAGACACTGAGCTGCTGTGTTAAGTGGCCACCATGAGGAGGTGAGGGCGAGCTCTAGACGCTGGTCAGACCACCCTCCTGAGGCATGACCAGCCCCTGGAGGTGCCCGCTCTAGAGGCCACCCTCCCACCTAACTTACTCCCCCCTGAAGTCTCCACCTCACAACTCTTCCTGCAGAGGCAAGGTTGCCGATGCCAGGGTGGAAATGGGTCAAAATACCAACAGGCCTCCTTTTAGAAACGTACATAACTCTCTACAAGTTACAGTGATTAGCTGAGTCTTGAATTTACTTTTGAACGTGAGATTTTAAAAATAAATGCAGGCCAGGCGTGGTGGCTCACGCCTGTAATCCCAACTCTTTGGGAGGCTGGGGCGAGCAGATCACTTGAGGCCAGGAGCTCAAGACCAGTCTGGCCAACATGGTGAAACCCATCTCTACCAAAAATAGAAAAATTAGCCGGGCTTAGTGGCATACAGCTGTAATCCCAGATACTGGGGAGGCTGAGGCACGAGAGTCGCTAGAACCCAGGAGGTGGGGGTTACCCAGGAGGTGGGGGTTGCAGTGAGCCAAGATCACGCCACTGCACTCCAGCCTGGATGACAGAGCAAGAATCTGTCTCAAAAAAATAAAAATAAAAAACAAAACTGGAGCATTAAAAATAAACGCAGAGCTTTAATATATGACAAACTGCTTTTTTAAAGGGACTTTTAAAAACTTGTATTTGAAAATACAACATTAGGACAATTAGGTATTAAATTCTGGGATCTCTGTCCATTATAAGCCCTCAATCCCACCGCTACACACAGCCTGGACTGGCTTCCTTTTCCTGGGACTGGATCATTACTTCCTGCTGGACAAAAGGCAGGAGCTCCTTGTCAGGAAAGGGCATTCGGGAGTAAATGACAGGGACTTGAGGACACAAAGCAACCAGCAGGCCTGGCCACTGAGTTTCCTGCTCACAAATGAAGGCTTGAACACACATCAGTCCACCTCTGCCACCTCCAGCCAGCTAAATACCCAAATACCGAGCTTTAAGAAACCAGGCCATGTTACCAACCCCACTCCCCAGTCAATCCAAGCTCAAGAGTCCATATGTTTGGATCTGGGTTTGGGGGCAGCAGCACGCCTCAGGAGAGAGGAAGGCCTGACCCTGAATTTCTTCTGTCACCAGGTAAGGAAGAAAGAAAGAAAACACCAACCTTTCTCATCTCTTTGACGCCTGTTCCCATCTCTTACCACTAGGGGGCGGCCCTAATTTCAGAAGATTCTGGTCACCTTGGCCACCTGGAACCCAGCCATCGTCACAGCTGAGGAGAGCTCAGCAAGGGTGGACCCTCACTGAATTTAAAGTCTGAGCTGTTGGGAAGAAAGGGGGAAGGCAGCAAGGTGTGGACTCCTGGGGGCAAGCACTGCAGGGCATTCAGAGAGTGCTGAAGAGCAAGGAGGCACGGGGGAAGCCCGGCCAGGCACCTGCTCACCAAACGCGTTGCGGTAGGCGGAGTTGTTGATCTTGATGCCAGTGCAGAGAATCACCAGGTTGGTGGCCACCTCTGTGCCTTTGTCCGTCTGCACTTTGATGTACTCTCGATACTCATTGAGAGGCAGCTCCTCCAGATTGCTCACCCGCTCACCTAGAAGGGGGTTCATGACCAGGAGGCTGGTGAAAGGGGGGACCCCATCAAGCCTGGGCCCCAAGCCAAGGCTGATCCTGGGGAGGGCCTGGACCTCTGGGGCCCAACTGGGCAATGGCTGTACCCCGTCTTCGCACCATGCCCCTCCCTCAGTCCACTCTATGGCCCACAAAGCTGATCTGGACATCTGGCCCCAAGGGGTCCAGCTGGAGAAAAGTTCCAAGAAGCCCCTGGAGGACTTCCTGAAGGGAAGCGAGGCTGTTTCCCAAGAAGTTCTCAGAAAAGCGGAAGACCTCAGACACGCCTCTCTAAATGCCAGCCACGCCATCCTAACCAGGCAGGACAAGCGCTCCAAGTGCACCACGACAAAGGGGAAAGCCAGAGAAAGAGAAGCCAGCTCACTTCACTCACTGCCTAAAGTGACAGTGACCAAAAGGAGGCTGAGGCAGCCACGCGAGCCCTTCACAGGGCAGATGCCTCACCCTCCCAAAAAAAGAAGAGGCTGGGGCCTCGTGCAGTGAAGTGTAGGGGCCACAGCACTGGAAGAGAACCCCTCTGTCCAGCATATGCTGGGTGGGTCTTGTGCCCTGCTCTACAAGAAGGCCACACTCCTCACAACTCTCAAAACATAAACCGATAAACCTATTCCCTCGACCACAGAGACATCATATTCAGGGCAAATCCTTCAGATGCACTTAAGAAAAATTCAGCAGACAGGCATCCCACCATCTGCACTGCATCCAAAGCAATAACCAGGACATGGAAATCCCGTAAGTACCAGGCCCTCTTCCCTGCCCAGGGACGGGCACAACTTCCAGCTGGACAAGGCTCAGATGGGCTTTGATGCTCACGACAGCTTCTGAGCGCTTCATGCTCCACCCCAGGACACAGTGGAAAAGAGAGAGCCTGGGGTGGACTATAGCCGCCCTCCTGTTGGAGGCAGTGACCAAGCCTCCAAGCCACATCTCACCAGGCCGGGGCGGGGCGGGGCAGGGAGGGAGGTGAGGGTGCACGTACTCAGCAGCAGCTGCACGCCCTTCCGGAGGAGGATCTCCTTCACTTCCTGCCGGACGGAGGGCAGGAGCTCCTTGTCAGCCAGGGCCACTTGGGAGTGAATGAGAGTGACCTGCGGACAAAACGACCACAGGGCCTGAGAAGGAGCCCCTGAGTCTTCAAACACAAACATTGCACGAATGTCCACCTCCACTCGTACCTCCAGGTTACAGATGAGGAAACTGAAGCCCCAGAGAAGTAATCTGTCCAGTGCCAGAACCAATTAGTGGTGAGCTGGGCTTAAGCCCACATGTTCTAGACTAGGACTCTTTCAGTACCCACCCAGGCCAGAGGACTACCAATATGGCAACACATCACAACTTACACCTCACCTAGGGCCACCTGGAAAATTATCTTCAAGCATCCTTGGGCACTTATAATTATACAAGCCATGGACATTCCAATAGTCAATCAGGCTGATGTCAACATTAAAGCTGGTTTAAAATTAGCGCTTCCAGGCACGTCTACTTGCTGTCTGGGACAACACAGGGAGGTGTCCCGGGCACCTCATGTTGTAATCATGTTCAAAGCCTGGGTTGAAATCCCATCTCTGATACTCGCTTGGTCACCTCCCAAAGGCTCCCTAACATGGGCACAAACAGCCCCACTCATAGGAATTGTGTAATGATGAGCAAAAATACATATATAAAGCATGTAACTCAGAACATATTAAGTCCTTAATAAAGGGTGGCTGCTACTACCCACATGTTCTACTAACCCTAAACATTTTACTGAGTTACTTGAACTTTTTTACTACTTCAGACTGGTCTGACCCCTGTGAAATAAGAAGAAATGAAGGCCGGGCGCCGTGGCTCACGCCTGTAATCCCAGCACTTTGGGAGGCCAAGGTGGGCAGATCACGAGGTCAGGAGATAGAGACCATCCTGGCTAACATGGTGAAACCCCATCTCTACTTTTAAAAAAAAAAAAATTAGCCAGGCGTGGTGGCGGGCACCTGTAGTCCCAGCTACTGGGGAGGCTGAGGCAGGAGAATGGCATGAACCCAGGAGGCAGAGCTTGCAGTGAGCCGAGATCGCGCCAGTGCACTCCAGTCTGGTTGACAGAGCTAGACTCCGTCTCAAAATAAAAAGAAACAAAGAAGAAAGGTATGTATTGGTCTCTGCCCCCAGTTCCTGATGCAGAGCTCTTAAAACCCTTGTAAACTGGGGTACTAAGAGAGAATCATTTGTTCTAATATTTGGTCCTCGATGCCAGTTCTTGATACAGAGCTCCTGAGATCTTTGTAATGTCCTGAGTGATGGGAGGGTCTGACACAGAGCTCCCAACTCCTTGGATGTTCCTGGGTGATGGGAGCATCTTTTGTTCTAATGAAGCCACTCCTGATGGGCTCCTGGATGATCGCTGGTCACCAGAGACCAAGCCAGCTTAGAAGTCTGGAACTTTCAGCTCCAGGGACGAGAGAGGGGCTGGAGATTGAGGTCATAATCACCCTTGCCTACCTGATGAAGCCTCCATAAAAATCCCTGAAGTACAGGGTCCAGAGAGCTTCTAGGTTGGTGAACATGTCCACATGCCAGGAGAGTGGTGTACCCCAACTCCATGGGGACAGAAGCCCCTGTGCTCAGGACCCTTCTAGACTATGCCTTATGTGCCTCTTCATCTAAATGTTCATTTTTATCCTTTAAAACATCCTTCGTCATCAATCAGCAACAGCAAGTAAACTGTCTCCCTGGCTTCCATCAGCTGCTCTAGCAAATTATTTAACCCAAGGAGAGAGTCATGAGAATCTCTGTCTTGTAGCCAAGTGGGACAGAACGTGGGTAAGTTGGGGACTTGCAACTGATGTCTGAAGTTGGGGCAGGATCGTGGGACTGAGCCCTTGACCTGTGGGGTCTGCACTAACGCCAGGTAGTGTCAGAATTGAATTGAACTGTAGGACACCCAGCTGTTGTCAAAGAATTGGTCAGTGGGGGAAAAAAACCCACAGATCTCATCCCAGAAGTGTGCAGTGAGTAGAGAGAAAAACAGTTTGGTTTTTCCCTATAGAACCCTCATAAATCAAAATGAATGAATTGTAACTATATCAATCACTCATCATAATTTCCAACAATTTGTCAGAGAACAGCCATATAATTAAAGTATCCTCTATGGATTTTTCTTTTCAAAACCAATCTGCCTTTCCCTGAGGAAAAAAGATCCATTCACAGGCCCCACGTGGCTCTCAGAAGCCCATCTGGCTTCAACTGCCAGCCAGCTCTCGCCTAGAGGACCTGTAATGACGATTATCACTCAGCCCTTGCCAAGCCTGGACAGGGTGCCAGGATTTCCTCTTTCTCACTAGGTTGCCAGGTAGGATCTCTGTCTGTTGAGCATGAGAAAGCAACAGGGCAGGCTGATGTCCCCTCCCTGTTCCCACCCATGGGTGGAAGGCAGTGCTGTACAGTCATTCCCCAGTGTGGGCAGAGCGGGGCTGTGCTGCAGGCTCCCCACCACCGTGGGGCTGCTCAGAGCAGGGGCTACCGTATCAGGCAGAGACCAAAGCAACAACTGAAGGTGTCTTTGTCCAAGCTGGTTGTCAGCAAGAGGCAATCAAATATACATTTATATCACAAAGGCCTGAATTCTGAAGGTGACACAGAAGTTTGGCTTTTGCAAGGTATCGCCCCTGGGCTTGATCCTCCAGGTTGGAGCAGAGGGCAGGATCTTTCCTTGAGAGAAGACACACCCTGAGCAGCTCTGTAAAGTCAGGTGCTGCAGGATCCCAGCTCTGCAGGAAAAATCCACTAGAGAATCGCACCTTGGCAGAAATACACTCTCAGTTGATGTGAATAGAGCTCCAGACTTCTCTGCCCTGAGAGAATTCCTGATGTTCCTAAGATAATGCAGAGAAAAGCCAACCACTTAGAGTTCCAAGGCAAGGCAGCCCGGCCCACCTCTTTCTCAGGATATTCTGTTTTAATCTCTGCTGCCATCTCCACTCCAGCCGAGCCTCCTCCCACCACCACGATGAACCGTGAGCGCTGGACCTGGAGAAGAGGACGCGTGAAACAGGGACATATGAAACACACCTACGCATCCACCCCTGTCTGCTGGTTCAGCCTGTGGTGTGGCTCCCTGGGCCAAAGGAGGGCAGAGAACCCTTTCCACATTTTGGGTCCAAATGTGCTTCCTCCCACCCACCTCGCAGAATTGCTGTGGAAACTGCCTGAGATGGTGGATCTAAGCCTGCTCTACACAACACAGCCTTGTGAAAACAGGAGCGGAGGGCACCCATGAAAAGCCCCAGGAGAGGCAAGTAAGAGACATACCAAGGGCAACATGAGCAGGTCTGGGGTGCCCACATCCTGGCTCTAGCAGCAAGTTCAAGGTCTCTTCCCAGGAAAGTCTCTTCCTAGTGACTCTCCAACTCTATGGCTACAGCCAGCAGCTCTGAACACCCCCATGGCCTCCCAGCTGCAGGCTTAGGCATCCCCACAGCTGTCCTCCCATCTGCCCGCCCTGCCCCATGCCTTCAGTGCATAGCTCACCTGCCTCACCATGTCCTCATAGGCCTGGATAGCGGCCTGCTGGCTGGAAACCTCATTAAACTTGCCCGGGAAGGGCCCAGTGCTGCCCGTGGCCAGGATAAGATGAGAGAAGGGCAGGGCCTGAGACAGACCAAAACAAAAGATGAGGGTAGGGCAGGGCAGGGCAGGCCTAGGCCTCTGCATCCTACTCCTGGCCTGCCAGCTGGGACAAACCAGGCAGAGGCCCCTCTAGGCACCCGAGGCAGCCCCCATGGGACCGAGTGAAACCACCACACTGGTTAGCCGAAGGGATGGCACTAGAACCTGGGGAAAGACCTAAGGAAGCAGAGTTTACCTCCTGCATGGAGAACTCAGGGGCAACGGGAGCCACCCAGCATGGCAGTGGAAGGGGCAGCCCAGTGGCAGGAGGCAGGGTTGCAGGATCGGACACTGCCCGAGGGAGTTAGCGCAGAACCTCCCGGATGTTTAGAAGAACCCTCCTCCTGCCTCCGCCAGGAAGAAAAGGAAAGGAAAGAAAGACTGATCAGTAGTGGGATCACACCTGTGAACAGCCACTGCACTGAACAACATAGCGAGACCCCAGCTTAATTTAATTTTTAAATTAAAAATAAATAATAAAATAAAAAATAATTTAATTTTTTTAAATTAAAAATAAAAAAAAATTTTAGGCTGGGTGCGGTGGCTCACGTCTGTAATCCCAGCACTTTGGAAGGTCAAGGCAGGCAGATCACCTGAGGTCAGGAGTTTGAGACCAACCTGATCAACATAGCAAAATCTTGTCTCTACTAAAAATACAAAAATTAGCTGGGCATGGTGCCACGCGCCTATAATCCCAACTCCTCAGGCAGCTGGGGCGGGAGGATCGCTTGAACCCAGGAGGCAGAGACTGCAGTGAGCCAAGACCATGCCATTGCACTCCAGCCTGGGCAACAAGAGCGAAACTCTGTTTCAAAAACAATTTAAAAAATTTTTTTAATTAAAAAAAATTTTAAACAAAGAAAAGGAAATCTTGTTTGGAGCCTAAATATATAAAATTGACAAAAACAGAGCTGCTCCAATGGGAGGGGCTGGAGGGCCTGGACTCCACTCAGCCCCCACTTTCCCCTGAACCTCCGCGATGCCCTCATGGAATCTTTCAGGGTTCTAAAATGCATGGCCAGAGACTGCAGGACGAGGAGACACTCAGTAATCTCTCCAACCAGGAAACTATCTGGCCCCATTAATTCAAGAAGAGCTGGGTCACACTAAATCACATACTCATCAAGGAAAGGAATTGTGTTTCCTTTTGTCGATGCCCCCTTAGCTTCAAACACCAAGTGGGGGTGGGCTGGACGTGACACTTATCCTGAGCTGGTGGCAGCTTGTCGATGGAGCTCAAGTCATGGCAGGTGTGTGCCAGGCTCCATGATGCACATGTGAGGTGGGGGAACACACAGATGAGTGAAGGGAAATCTCTGCCCCAGTGACATCCCGATCCAGGAGATGTGGGACCATGTGTGCCTAACTTTTTGTTCTAGACAGAGCCGAGGGCTGGCCAAGCCTGGGAGTTGTCTGGGACACTGGCTTTTAGAGCACGGGCTCTGGGCTAAAATTGCATGGGTTCAAATCCTGGGTCAGTCTCTTACCAGCTGTGGGATCTTAAGCAAGCCATTTAACCCTTTAGCTTCTCTGTAAAATGAGGTTATACCACCTTCCCCATAGAGGCACAGAAAACATTCATGAGATTTACGTAAAGGCTACAAACAGGGCCTGGCATGCAGGAATTACAAAAGAAATATCTGCCACCATATTCTTGTGGTTGCTGTGGTCAAGCCTCTGTTTATGAGGAATCCGCTATCTGCCCAGCACCAGGCAGGGCTTGGGGCTCACACACAGCATTCTCTTTTCTTTTTTTCTTTTTTTTTTTTTTTTGAGATGGAGTCTCACTGTCACCCAGGCTGGAGTGCAGTGGTGCAATCTCAGCTTACTGCAACTTCCGCCTCTCGAATTCAAGCAATTCTCCTGCCTCAGCCTCCTGAGTGGCTGAGATTACATGCGCCCACCACCACGCCCAGCTAATTTTTGTATTTTCAGTAGAGACAGCGTTTTGCCATGTTGGGCAGTCTGGTCTCAAACTCCTGACCTCAGGTGATCCACCCGCCTTGGCCTCCCAAGGGGCTGAGATTACAGGTATGAGCCACTGCCCCCAGCCTAGCTCTCTCTTAACCCTGGAGGATCCCGCCCAGGCCCTGCCGTGGGCCCTTGAGCCAGCTGGCAGCGGGGCTGGCCCTTACTCACCTCACCGCCCTGCAGCAGCACCGTCTGGTTCTTCAGGTCTATCCCCACCACCAGCCCCTGCCGGAAGTTGTCCTTGAAAGTCACCGAGTAAGAAATGAATGTCTTTTTGGCGAACCCTGGGGAAGGGACACAGAAGAGGTCATAGGGCAGAGCTAGGCTGCCCACAGGAAGCCAGAGTGACTCAGAACCTTTCACAAGCTGCAAACCAACAGGGGGGCCCTTGACCAAAGGGTCAGGCCATACGTATGCCTAGGGTACCCCTATCTCCTAAAACGCCAGTGTGGGCCTCAGACCCTCAGAAAAGCTCAAGCTTTTACTTCTAGGGTCTCATTATGGTGGCTACTTAAGACCAAAGACCTTGAGTTTCTCCAGAACTTGTCTGATAGTGGAATGCAGGCACTTTGCCCTAAATGGAGAAAACCACCCCCAGCCCTAAAATCAAGCCCCAGAGTGGAGACAAGACCACCCTCACAGAGACAACCCCAGATGGGAGCACGTTACCTGTCTCCACGGAGGCTCGGAGGGCGGCCACATTGTGGTGGAAAGAGTCCTTCATGTCCACCAGCATGAAGGGGATGTTCAGGGCCTGCAGCTGGCTGGCCGCCGCGATCCCACCAAAGCCCCCACCCACAATCACCACGTGCAGGGCTCCCGATTCCACCGACACCTGGGACCCCATCTCGAACCAGGCACTGCTGGGAAGGAAGAGGAGAGCCCATCAGTGTCAGGGTGGCTGGGAGGGCTGGGAGGTCCCACAGTGAGAGAGGCCTCAATCATGAATTGACCTTTTTAGATGAAGTAAATCTTTGATTAATGAAACTCCAACTTTATAAAATTTGAATTAAATTCAGAAGGAACAAGGGGGTATCCCACTTCCAGCCCATCCCCCAAATACCGAGTTCCCTTCTCCAGAGGCATCCACTGTTACGCAGCAAGTTTGGACGACTCCTTCCAGAGATAGAGATATGCACCTATAATCACGATTATTTTTTGCACCCATTAAATAAAGTGTTCTGCACGTTTGTTTTTCACTTGATATAGTTCATCGAAGACTTTTGGGAGAGATTGCAGTGGGGCAGGACGAAAAAAAAGACTTTTGAAGAGGGGAATAATGTTCACTCAACAACATATATGAATTGAACTCCTGCTTTTTGACACGCTCTGTGTTGTGTATCCTGTGGTCAAACAGGCAGATACGGTCCCTGCCCTTATGAGGGTAGACCTTACAAAGTCAAATAACCAGGTGGGCAGTGTCAATGATGTGGGAAGCTGGGAAGAGGTGCAATAACAAGAAACAGTGGGCACACCTGTGGGGAACTGGCAAGCATAGGCCACATCTAAAGGAACAACAAAAAACATTCTTTAAGCACTGCATCAAACAAACACTGCAACCAGATTCGGCCCAGCTCACAGGTCACCAACTTAAGGTCCAGGTTTAAGGAGGTCAATTAGCAGGTTACGACAAGAATCCTGCAAAATTCTGCTGCTAGGGTTTGAATATGTCTCCCAAAAAGGAACAGTGTTGAGAGGTGGGGCCTAATTAGAGGTGTTTGGGTCATGAGGTCTCCACCCTCATGAATGGATTAATACCAATTATAAAAGGGCCTCTGAGGCTGCAAGTTCAAGCTCTTGCTCTCTGTCACTCTCTCTTTTGCCTTCCACCATGGGATGACTCAGCATGAAGGCCCTCACCAGACACTGGGCCCTTGATCTTAGACTTCCCAGCCTCCAGAACCATAAGCCAATATATTTCTGTTTATTATAATTACCTAGTCTGTGATATTCTGCTGTAGCAGCAGAAAACAGACTAAGACAAATGTGGTGTGAATTAAGACTGTGATCATGGAGTAGGAAGGAGGGGCCACAGCTGTGTGCTACAATGCCTGGCTAATTTTTTAATTACTTGTAGAGATGGGGCTGGGTATAGCAGCTCATGCCTGTAATCCCAGCACTTTGGGAGGTTGAGGCAGCAGGGTCTTTTGAGCCCAGGAGTTCCAGACCAGCCTGGGTAACATAGACAGACTCTGTCTCTACAAAAAAAAAAAAAAAAAGCCAGGCGTGGTGATGTGCACCTGTAGTCCCAGCTAACTGGGAGGCTGAAGTGGGAGGGTCACTTGAGCTGGGGAGGTCAAGGCTACAGTGAGCCATAACTGTGCCACTGTACTCCAGCCTGGGTCACAGAGTGAGACCCTATCTCAAAAAAATAAAACAATAAAAATAATAAATATTGGTAGAGATGGGGTCTCCCTTTGTTGCCCAGGCTGGTCTCAAACTCCTGGGCTCAAGTGATCCTCCCACCTCAACCTCCCAAAGTGCTGGGATTACAGGCATGAGCCACCACACCCAATCCCCATTTCTTTTTATGACCTCAAGATGGTATATAAGCTTCTGTACTTCTTTTGGGGGTTGGGTCTTCCTTCTGAAGGCTCCTGTGTATACACATTAAATAAATTTGTATGCCTTCTATCCAACTCAACAGCCTCGGCCCCTACAGCAGCAAAGTTGCCTGGGCTCCCCAAGCCAGCCTGGAAGGCTGGTAAACAGGGTCACCTGGTGCATCCCAGAGTCTGCCCCAGACAGAGGAGGGCTCAGGGACTGGCCTGGGGCTGCACCAGAGGCCTTGTCTCCAGCCCAGCAGAACCCCAAAGAAGGATGCTTGCAGTGTGGGCCTCAGGCAGGCAGAGGGCTGCTGGTGTGGGAGGAGCCGCGCAGCCCACTGAGGGGCACTCTTGACTGCAGCTGAGACCCTGAGAGGTCACAGGCAATCAACCGTCCTCCTGGCTGTGCTGAGCCCTAAAGAGAGGCAGAAATAAGCCAGGCTGCTGGGGGGAGATGCTGAGAAAAAGAAACCAAGCTCACACTATACAGAAAGCAGCCAGAGAGGCTCAACAGCTGCTGTGGGCTTCAGGAAGGGGGACTGGAGGGGGTGTCAGCGAAGGAGGATATAGACTCTGAGGTCATCCTTGAAGGATAGACATCAAGCCACTGAACAGCCTCATAAGGAAGTGTGTTCCAGCTCATCTGGGACCCTCAGGCCGCTGGAAGGCTACTGCACTGCCCTGACCGTCTGTGCGGGCCTGGGGCACAACCCCTTCCCTCTCTGGGCCTCAATTTACCCCCTATAATGGGAAGGGACTATTAAGTCCCAACCAGTTATAATATTCCGAGATGTCCTCGTACACACTGGTTTCCAAGACATGGTGGTGGTTCCCCAAGACGGTCCCCAAATCATCCCACACTTACGGGGCAGCTTTTGGTTAGAACTCCGGGCACTGTTCCCACTGGTGTTCAAATGTCCACTGCCTAACTTCTCCCCTGGGGGAGGACGGTATAGCGGAGGGAGGGCACTGACACAACGGATTGGAGGGGATTTAAAGTTGTTTCTCAAGGGTCAAATGGTCCCCAAAGCATGGAGGCTTGAACATACCCATTTTACAGATGAATAAGCTGAGCCCTGGCAGTGATTAGGACCCAAGACAAGCCCCCCAGCAGGCAGGGCCACCCTGGCTTCTCTAAGCCCTCAGAAGGGTTGTCTAGAGCTAATCCCAAGCATACCTCAGGCCGAATCTGCCAACTGGGCCAGAAGGGAATGTCTCCCAGGGACCAGGACCCAGGAGGGCCCACAGGCTCAGCCAGAGGTAACAGTGAACACCAGGAGCTGCGCAGGGCCTGAGAATGTAGGCAGTGATGAGGCAGGCCGTGGGTGGCATGTGTTTCACCAGCCCCTGGCAGCGTGGAACCCTCTGTGCTGGGTCCTACCCTTGGGGCTGTCAGCCAGGGATGAGGTCAAGAAAACACCCAGAAAGTCCCACTTCCAAGTTAGCTGGGCATGGCCCCTAAGAGGGGCTACGCAGCTTGCCAGGTATAGGGATAGGGGAGTCTACTGTGTGTCAGGTCACACTGGACCACCCAGGGACACTCAAAAAGGACAGCCTAGAGCCCTGAAAAAGATCGAGATCAGGAGGCCTTCCTAGCAGAGGAAACAACTTGGGCCAGAGGCCCAGTGGCAGGAAGGGAGGAGGGCGGTAGAGTTCACAGTACCTGCGGCAGAAGGTGGGGAGGCTCCGAGGACAGGTGACAGGGGCCGGCACAGACAGACAGCCTGCCATGCCAGGGCAGCTTTCACAACCAGGTGGACAGACAAGCCCGCCCCAGGCCCTTCATGGGGTCTCTTCCCAGGGAGGAAAGTCTAGACCCCAGAGTGGACCTCAGGGGCAATGAATTGATCAAAGGAGCCGAGCCCTTGACCCCCTAGGATCATCAACCTGCTTCCCCAAAACGGGAAACTCTTGCCTCACCCAAGGAAGGCAAATTGCTTTTCCGGGGTTCCCTGTGAAGGGTCTGGGGCCTGAGGGGACAACCAGGCCAGAGCACGGCCAGGGAGGGGAGGCACTTTTCCTCTTCATGCTGCCTGAGGTCTCTCCTGCAATCTGCTCTCTTCTCTCTCCTCTACTGACCCCTGCCACCCTTACTTGTGGAATAGGGAGGCCAGTGACTCTCCAGCAGATTTGACCCTGCCTCTTTGGCAGTCCCTTGCCCAATACTCTTGGACACACTGACTCTCCTTGGCTCTGCCAGTGTCGGTTCTTGCCTGGCCCCAGAGGACAGTGAACTCCCCTCTGCCTGACGATGATCTACTTGGCCAGACACCTAAAGCAAGGGCTTATGCCACAGAGCTGCATTTCCAGCCACACATCCTGTAGGTGATGAAAATGCACGTATGGAATTAGTGGATGTCCAGTTACATGTTCTAACATAGCAGTAGTGCTGTGCAAACCTCCACCTGTGTGACACTCCATCAATCAATGGAAACTGCCACCAATGAGAGACTACAGGATAATATAAACCCATAAAATGCAGTACTGTGTAGCCAGTCATTTTTAAAGGGTAAGTGATGTTTTGTTTTGTTTTGTTTTGTTTTTGAGATGGAGTCTCACTCTATCGCCCAGGCTGGAGTACAGTGGATTTCGGCTCACTGGCTGCAACGTCTGCCTCCTGAGTTCAAGCAGCTCTCCTGCCTCGGCCTCCCAAGTAGCTGGAATTACAGGCATGTGCTACCATACCCAGCCAATTGTTTTTCTATTTTTAGTAGAGTCAGGGTTTTGCCATGTGGGCCAGGCTGGTCTTGAACTCCTGACCTCAAGTGATCGGCCTGCCTCGGCCTTCCAAAGTGCTGGGATTACAGGTGCGAGCCACCGTGCCCAGCCTGTGAATGATGTTTTTATACAAAAAGTCTGTCCATGAAAAAGTCAGGCAAGGGCTGGGTGTGGTGGCTCCTGCCTATAATCCTAGCACTTTGGGAGGCAAAGGCAGGAGGACTGCTTGAGCCCAGGAGTTTGAGGATGCAGTAAGTAACTTTACCTTTGCTCCCTCCCACAACACACATACACAAAGACACACATACACAATCTGATTGACACAAAACATAATGTTTTCAAGGTTCATCCGAGTTGTAGCATGTATCAGTGCTTCATGCCACTGCACTCCAGCCTAGAAAACAATGTGAGACCCTGTCTCAAAAAAAAAAGAGAGAAAAAGTCAGGCAATATTTATTTATTTATTTACTTGTTTTTAATTTTCTTAGGGACAGGGTCTTGCTCTATCATCCAGGCCAGAATGCAGTGGCACAATCATAACTCATTATAACCTCGAACTCCTGAGCTGGCTAATTTTTTATTTATTTATTTATTTTTGTAGAGATGAGGGTCTCGCTATGTTGCCTAGGCTGATCTTGAACTCCTGGCCCCTCAAGGGATCCTCCTGCCTTAGCCTCCCAGAGTACTGGAATTACAGGTGTAAGTCACTGTGATTTTGAGTTGTGGAAAAGATTCAATGAGATCATTTATGTAAAGTGTTTTAGCACGGTGCCTGGCAACCAGTAGCAATGAATACACAGCAGCCATTTATTCTCTATATTTTATAATACAGATTAGTTTGCCCGGTCCCAAAAAGGCCACAGAAGCTTGTACAACCTAATCCCATTTATGTCCAACAAGACACATCCACCTCAGTATATACACACGTATACATGTAACGATTACAGCAGTTAGCATTTGTTGCACTTTTACCCATATCTTCACATTTAATATGTGAATTTTTTCTCCTTGTTTTGGAAAAAAGTTCAACAACTTGCCCAAGTTCAATTCTCAACACATCAAACCTGCTCTCTGAACCAAAATGCTAATAGTGGTCATAGATGATGTTTTTATTTTCTTCCTTAAGCTTTTGTATTGTTTGAATTTTTTTCAAACAAGCATATGTCATTTTTGCAGAAATAATAAGTCTTTAATAACAAGACTGACCTCTCACCATCTAATTTTTTTAATCAAAATAGAATTCACATATACAATTTACCACCTAAGATGTAAGCTCACAGTGAGCTATGATTGCACCACTGCACTCCAGCCTAGATGAGACCCCATCTTTAAAAAAAAAGAAAAAAAAATGAGATGTAGGCTTGCTCACACCTGTAATCCCAACACTTTGGGAAGACAAGGCAGGCAGACTGCTTGAGCTCCGGAGTTCAAGACCAGCCTGGGCAACATGGTGAAACCCCATCTCTACGAAAAATACAAAAAATTAGCCAGGCATGGTGGCACATGCCTGTGATCCCTGCTACTCAGGAGGCTGAGGTGGGAAGATCGCTTGAGCCTAGGACGTTGAGGTTGCAATGAGCCATGATCATGCCACTGCACTCCAGCCTGGGCGCCAAAGCAAGACTCTGTCTCAAAAAAAAAAGTTTTTTTAATTTAAATTTTAAAAAAAGAGATGTAAGTTCAATGGGTTTTAGTGTATTCACCAGGTTGTGCAACCATCGCAACTATCTAATTCCAGAACACTTCCATCACCCCCAAAATAAATCCTGTACCCCACCTACCCGAGCTCTGGGTAGCTACCGTTCTTTCTGTCTCTACAGATTTGTCTATTCTAGACAATTCATGTAGATGGAATTATATACTACATGGCTTTTCATTTGTGACACCTTCCACTGATCATAATGTTTCCAAGTTTCATCCGAGTTGTAGCATGTATCAGTGCTTCATTCCTTTTTCTGGCTGAGTAACAGTCCATCGTTGGGGTATGATAGACCACATTTTGTTTATCCACTCATCAGCTGACGGGCACTTGGCTTGTTTCCACCTTTTGACTATGTGAATAACGCCACTATGAACATTTGTGTACAGGTTTTTGTGTGAACCGGTCTTCAATCCTCTTTAGTATAAATATTTAGGTGTGGAATTGCTGGGTCATGCGGTAACTCAAAGTTTAACTTTTTGAGGAACTGCTAAATCCACTGTCTGATTTTGAACTGAACACAAAAGCCCCGGTGGGAATCACAGACAATCTTAACTACGTCCGTGTACGTTCAGGAAGTTAGCTTAAAAGAAGGCCTAAGAGAACAGAACAAACCCTGATTGTCCAGGAACTCCTCAGTAACTTTACCTTTGCTGCCTCCCACAACACACACACACACAGACACACACATACCCAAGCATTTGCTCAGTCAATCCTGTTTTCTCTGCCAAGAGCATCCACCCTGATCTCAAGGGTATTCTTCCACAATAAGCAGCCCATAGGACTACTGAAAAACCAGGAAGTTACATTTATGCCAAAGCTGTTGAGAGGTCGTGCCTCAGAAGACACACAGCGGGAACCGTGTGGGCTCTGATCAAAGCAAGAATGTCATCCCAGAATTGCTCCGCTATTGCTTCACAAAGATTACAAATAAAACACGATGCTTTTTGAGCCGTCATGGCTTATGCAGAGGGTAGGTTTCAACATCAACCTCTGGAGAGCCACGTTCCCAGAGTGGCCGTCCCGGATGAGAAGGCCACTACAGCACAACTCACAGCGCCATGGAGGTTTCCTCCACCTGGGGGACAGAGCAGGATGGAGAGGGTTGGGCGGCCTCCCTCCCTGGGACACTCTATGGCCAGCCCCTCAGGGACTACTTGAAGAACAGAACCCCCAAAAGACCAATTTCTGAAAAGGGACTCAAAGTCTGAAGGGAGGCAGCCTCCTTTTACCCCCAGGAGAGGGCAGCTCTGGGGCAGATAGATTCATCTGGATGTCATATTCACTCCCCCACAGAAAACCTAGGCCAAGCAACTTGTCTATCCTCCTCAGAGCCAGTTACTTCGTGGTCCCCGTGGTCTGCCCATCACCTGTACCTGGATGCTGGCTTCATTTCACCACCAGCCAAAGCCAGGCTGGCCCTGGAGTCCACTGGCCTGCCCAGCCCATCACTTCTGGGGTGGGTGGTCCTGAGTAAGACCCTACCCTGGCTGGGGCTCAGTGCCCTTCTTGGTGACACACTGTGCTCCTTGGAGAACTCCTCTGTAGGTGCTGGGGTGAGGGCATGTGGGATCTGAGATCCCGGGGCTCTCTGGCAGGTGCATGTATGCACACTGGACCCTGATACAGGCTTTTGAACACAGGCGCAGAGTCCGGCAACCTGGAAGTCCCATCCTAAACTATGTCTGACTCTCTGCCCTACACCTGTCCTCCTACAGGATCATCAACTCCCAAGAGACCTTAACCTTCCCCACCCTCACCTTAAATTCCAGGGTCAAAAAGACTCCCGTTGTAGGGAAAGGCAGGGTGTGTTGATCAGGTGGTATTGGAAGGACAGCCCCAATATCGCCCACTAATTCAGTTCCAGTCGACTGCACGCGTCCCATCAGTTAGTTTACTCACCTCTGGTCTTTGTCCCTGCAGCACCCAGGGCTTCGGGAAGGGAGATGCAGACCTCCTAGTGAAACCCCCGAGCCTATGGACACTGGGGTAACTCCAGTCCCTTTCCTCTTAGAGACCGAGGTTTCTCCCTTTCTTTTCACACCTGCTTCTGTCCGGACCGGCAGCTTCTACCCAGCGGACCCTCGGACTGTCCTCGCAGGATCCGGGTTACACTCGTCCCGTGTTCCCTCTTCCCCAGTTTGCTCTTCCCGGCCTAAGCCCATCTTCCTTAGGAAAACTTAGCAGGGATTTAGGGGCCAAACGAGGAGGGTGGAGTTTTCTTTGCTCTCGGCCAGGAGCAAATCTCCCTGTTGAGAGGGGCAGGCCTGAGCCGATTATCCCTCTCCTCACAGCGCCACAACTGCGCGGACCTCCCCACGTCTGACACGGCGTGCGCCAGGCCTGTGATCCGCTCACTCCTCTTCCGGGTCCCTGTCCCGCCCGGGGCGCCCGGGGTCTCGAGAGCCCGCCCGGTGGCGCGATCTCACCTGCTGGCTGCGCCCGCGCGCTCTCGCTCCGGCTCCCGCTCCGGCTTCCGCTCTGGCTTCGTAGTCTTCCCGAGTTACCGACCCGAGGCGCTCCCGGACGGGGCGTGACTCAGCACTCGCGCTGGCCCCCAACCCTGCGGCAACGCCTTGGCCGGGCCCCGGAAACGGTCCTGGAACGCCGGGGCTGGTCTCCGAACGGCCCGCCCGACTGACCTTGACCCCGAGCGAACGGCCTCGAACTTTGAAACAAATGCTCCCATGGCCAGATGTCGCCTCTCCGACGCCTGCCAGCACCCACGCCCCAGCCCTGCCCGAGCCATGCAGATTTGGCTCAAAGTGTCCTTTCAGCATACTTTAAAGCAAAAAGAAAGAGAGGGAGGGAAGGAAAGAAGGAAAACAAGTGTCCCCCTGTCCCTCTTACTTTCTCAAGGACACCTTTAAAGCCACTGGAACCTTGGAGAGTGGGGTTCCCCTCACACGTTGCGCACACTGCCAACCTCCTTCCTTCAGACATACATATAATAGTTCCGCAAACCCTGTTGAGCTCCTACATATGCCAGGCACTGTGGTAGGTGTTGCGGGGATAACATGGAAGAGAAAACAGACAAGGTTCCTGCTTTCATGGAGGCGACAGTCTGGGAAAAGACAGATGTTAAACACACCACCAAAAAATAGATGTATAGAGAAAACAAAAACCATGTATCACCAACCGCAGTAAGAAAGATTGGGTGTGGCCAGGCACGGTGGCTCATGCCTGTGGTCCCAGCACTTTGGGAGGCCAAGGCGGGAGGATCACTTGAGCCCAGGAGTTGGAGACCAGCCTGGGCAACACAGCGAGACCTACCAAAATTAGCCGGGCTTGATAGTGCACACCTGTAGTCCCAGCTTCTCGGGAAGCTGAGGTGGGAGGATTACTTGAGCCCAGGAGTTTGAGGCTACAGTGAACCATGATCATGCCACTGCACTCCAGCCTGGGTGACAGTGAGATTCTGTCTCAAATAATAATAACAATAATAATAAAATAAATGAAATGAAATGAAAAAATAGAAAAAGAAAGATGGGGCAAAGGAAGGGTGCAAATACCTCTCTTCAAGGATGAGAAAGAGTTAGATTTAGGTAAAAAGGAAGGAAGTGTGGTCTGGATGTGCAAAGACCCCCAGGCAGGACAATGACCTGGAAGGCAGTGTATTGCCAGTTCAAGTCAGATCAAGCTAACTCAGCAAAAGATAAGCCATCTGCATCTACTTAATGCAAATATTAGCGCCTACCTTAAGAGTTGTGGATAAGGGCCAGGCACGGTGGCTCATGTCTGTAATCCCAGCACTTTGGGAGGCCGAGTTGGGTGGATCACCTGAGGTCAGCAGTTCGAGACCAGTCTGGCCAACATGGTAAAACAGTGTCTCTACAAAAAATTAGCCTGGCATGGTGGCACATGCCTGTAGTCCCAGCTACTTAGGAGGCTGAGGCAGGAGAATCACTTGAACTCGGGAGGCAGAGGTTGCAGTGAGAGGAGGTCATGCCATTGCACTCCAACCTGGGCAACAAGAGCGAAACTCCATCTCAAAAAAAAAAGAAAAAGAAAAAAAGTTGTGGAAAAGTCTTGATGAAATCATTTTTATAAAGTGTTTTAGCATGGTGCCTGGCACACAGTAGCAATGAATACACAGCAGCCATTTATTATAGATATTTTATATTGCAGATTAGTTTGCCCAAGGCAACCAGAATGATTTCTGATGAAAAATCCTACTCATTGTCTTAGAAAAACAATAAGCTCATATTTACTGATCACGAACTAAGTGCTTTGAATGCCTCCTCAAGTTTTTGTTTTTTGTTTTTTGTTTTTCCACAAAGGTCCTGCAAGGTAAGTTTTATTAATCTCCATTTTGCAGATAAGGAAATTTAGGCTCCCATAGGCTAAAAAATTTAGACAAGGTCCCTCAGCTAGTAAAGCAAGGGGGTGGGCCTACAATGGAGGTCTGAACTATGACCCTTTTTTCTGGGGTGGGGAGAAGAATCTGGTTCTGTCACTCAGGCTGGAGTGCAGTAGCATGCTCTTGGCTCACTATAGCCTCCATCTTCCAGGCTCAAGCGATTCTCATGCCTCAGCCTCCCAAGCAGCTGGAATTACAGGCACCTGCCACCACGCCCGGCTATAGTAGAAATGGGGTTTCACCATGTTGGCCAGGCTGGTCTCAAACTCCTGGCCTTAAGTGATCTGCCCGCCTCAGCCTCCCAAAGTGCTGGGATTACAGGTGTGAGCCACTGTGCCCAGCCTGAACCATGATCTTAAAGCCAGGAAACCCCTCAGCGGGCATCATCCCTAAGGAGCCAGAGGGCACTGCTCAGGCAAAGCAGAATCTCAGTTGTGGGGAATTTACTGGGCATGTACCCAGTAACATGTGACACAGAGAGGTGAACAGAGAGGCTACAGCCTGCCCAGTGCAGGGAATCAGCCCTGAGGCTTGGGAAGGTCATGGAAGGCTTTGTGTAGAAGCTAGGCGTGCAAGGATAAAGGGAATGCCAGCTGGCAGGATGCAAGGAAAGAACTCCAGAAAGAGCAGGACAAAGATAAAGCTGGAAGGAAGGAGAGAGAGGTGTTAGGTGGCCCACCACTGGGCTCAGGCATGTCAGGGCTGGTGTGGCCCATCTCTAAGGACCTGTCCCAAACCATGAAAATCTTTTTTTCCTTAAGACCTGCTACAAAGCAACAAACCATGAAAACCAAGGAATTTTTCTGATGATCACTCAATACTTTCTTGGCAACCAGAAGATACCTCCATCCAGGAGAGAGGACTTGGTCTCATGCAACCCCTCCAGGCAGCTCACTGCACACCACTCCTCTGGTCCCACCCAGCAGTGCCCATAGCTTTGGAACTGAAAATCAGGGCTCGCTGCCTAAAAAAGGGCTTTTGTCTCTGAATTTCCAAGTGCCAGAGGTAGCAGGAAAGTGTGGTGGTTAGGATGCTGAAAAAGTGACAAGTTCATTCCACGGAACTTTGATGGTTAGTGGGGACAGCAGGCAGATTGTCTAACATGACAGAATCTAAGAGGAGGAAGAGTTGCTGGCTGACTGCTGTAATGAACTCAGCCAGGCCTGAGGGCACTTCCTTACAGACAACAGGTGGCTTTTCTGCTGGCTCCCAGGGCTGGAGGAGCTCCAAGGTACTGGGTTACCTCAGGACCCCAGAGAAACAGAGGCAGTGTGCCCACTTGAAGAACAGGCAATCTTAGATCTGAAGAGCCAGGTAAATGTTCTCCTTTTCCATACGTAGTTCCAGCTAAATTTGTAAGCTTCAAAGAAGAGAGGAATATCCTCATTTCTTCTCTCCCCCAACACATGGTTTGGTATGGTGCTCCCAGCTAGGGAGAGGCTATATTAGTGAAGGCAAGTTCTGCTGCTATGACCAATAGACTTCAAATGTAATGGCTCAAATACAACAGAAGTGCATTTCTTGCGAGGGCATCAGTTCCAGGCCAGTGGACTGGTTAATGAGGCCGTCTCCCTCCCCATAGGCATCCAGGGACCAGACTAACAGGACGTGGCAAGTGAGTGCCACTCATGGTCCCAAATTAGATCTTTGTTTTCCTTTTAGAGAGACAGGGTCTCCCTCTGTCACCCAGGCTGGAGTGCAGTGGCATGATCATAGCTCACTGCAGCCTCGAACTCCCATACTCAAGCCATCCTCCTACAGCCTCGAACTCCCATGCTCAAGCCATCCTCCTGCCCCAGCCTCCCAAGTAGCAGGGACCACAGGTGTGCACCACCATACCTGGCTAATTTTTTTTTTTTTTTTTTTTTTTAAGAAACAGGGTCTCACTATGCTGCCTAGGCTGGTCTCAAACTCCTGGGTTCAAGCATCCCAAAGTGCTGGGATTACATACGTTGAGACACAGCACCTGGTCTCAAATTAGGGAGCTCGTCAGTTCTACCTCCTGTGTTGTCACTTGACCTCACCACACCCACCAGTCCTGCCTCAGCTGTCTTCTCTCTCCAAGCCATTGTAACTGGTCTCTGGGCCTGTCTTGCACTTTTCCAATTTTCTCTCCACAAGGAAGCTGTGCCACACTTCCTTGTCCCAGCTCCTGCCGCTCTCAGCCTGGAACACTGTTTCCAGTCCACTTGGTAAACTCTGAACTCTCTTTTCATGAGTTGAGTTTCATGAACTGAGTTTCAACGTTTCATGAGTTAAGTTTCATGAACTGAGTTTCAACTTTTCATGAGTTGAGTTTCTGAACTGAGTTTCAGTTCAGAAACTGAATCACCTTGATGAAGCCTTACCTGACCCACCCCTTCTGGGTCCCCAGACATATTCTTCCCTGGACAGAGCTTCCCTGCTTATTGCACTAATGGGCTGACATATCAGTCTCCCCAAGTAGCCTGTGGGTGCCTTGATACCTGTATTAGTCCATTTTCACGCTGCTGATAAAGACATACCTGAGACTGAGATGAAAAAGTGATTTAATAGACTCACAGTTCCACATGGCTAGGGAGGCCTCCCAATCATGGCGGAAGGTGAGGAGGAGCAAGTCACATCTTACATGGCTGGCAGCAAGCAAAGAGAGCGAGGGCTTGTGCAGGGAAAATCCCGCTTTTAAAACCATCAGATCTGTGAGACTTATTCACGGTCACAAGAACAGCACAGGAAAGACCTAGCCCCACGATTCAATTACCTCCCACCAGGATCCTCCCATGACATGTGAGAATTGTGTGAGTTACAATTCAAGATAAGATTTGGGTGGGGACACACCCAAACAATATCAGTACCCACATGTGTGAGAATAAACACCCCCCCCAACCCCTCACAGCAAAGTCAGCCCTCAGACCTAGGACTCTGCTACCATTAACTTACTGTAGAACTTCTCTTAAACTAGCCATGACCTCTGGACCCATTCCTAATCTATAAAGGGAAGAACAACCATCCCAGGAGTGTTCTGTGATTGCCCCATGTTTTAGGAAAAACTCTTCTCAAATCGTGTTTTCCCTCTACTCTCATGCCATCACAATCATCAACACAGAAGACTTCAGTGACCAAATGTGTATGGCGTTTCCCCACAAACAAGCAGTGAACATCAGCTGGGTGTCCTCTAATTCAGTTCCAACACTATCTACCCAGAGACATTGTCAGACCCCACAGGCTAAGGGTTTAGTCTCCAAGACCGCCCCCCTCAACCACACCAGGCACAAGTCTAGGCCTCCAGAACTTCTGACCAACTGGCTTCAAGTTGAGGTTCCCACAACCTCCTCTTTGGATTCAATTAATTTGCTAGAGTGGATCACAGAACTTAGAGACACACACTTACTTATGTTTACCGGTTTATTATAAAGGATATCGCAAAGGATACAGATGAAGAGATGCACATAGGGCAAGGAATGAGGGAAGGGGAAGGGGTGCGGAGCTTCCATGCCCTCCGTGGGCACACCACACTCCAGGAAGCGCCAGGTGTTCAGCTATCCGGAAGCTCTCTGAACCCTGTCCTCTCGGGTTTTTATGGAAGCTTCATGACATCAGCATTCCTTCCCCCAGGATCGAGACTCTCTCATGGGAAGGTCTTTAGGACCCACCATCAAAAAAGTGGGCGAACATTAGTGAAAAGATACCCAGAGGTCAGAGGCCTGCCCCCAGAGCCCTAACATACCCAATATTCCAACAAAGACTGGAACAAGGACTATGGGAGTCACGAGTCAGGAATGCTGGATGAAAACCAATATACATCATAACACCACACCCAGCATTGACACTCAGCACACAGGTGTTAGAAACAAATGACTCCTAGGCACTCTTCCTGCGTGGCCTCTGCCCACAGCCGCCCCTCACAGGGCTTTCAGCCTGCCAGTGGAGATCACTCGAGGGCCCACACATGAAGGGCCCTGTGCACATGACACAGTCCTGACTCACAGAGTTCGCCTCAGCTCCTGGGGGTTGCCCTGACCTCATTAACCCTTGAACTCCCCAACTGCCACCCACCCTACGCATTTTTTAAGCACCTGCTGCCAGGTCAAGACCACCGCCTTCCAGGACCTGCAAGCCCCACCCAGCTCTGACTGGCACATGACCAGCTATGAGGGCCAGTCTGGCAGAACAGTATCCCGTGAGCTCAAATCCTGCTGAGAAAACAGCACAGAAAGGGTGTATTTCTGGGCTGGGCACAGTGGCTCACACCTGTAAGCCCAGCACTTGGGGAAGCTGAGGCAGGAGGATTGCTTGAAACCAGAAGGCTGAAACCAGTGTGAGCAACAAAGCAATACCCCATTTCTACAAAAATAAAAAAATTAGCCAGACGTGGTGGTACATGACTGTAGTCCCAGCTATTCAGAAGGCTGAGGCAGGAGGTCTCCTGGAGCCCAGGAGTTTGAGACTGCAGTGAGCTATGACTGCAACACTGCACTCCAGCCTGGGAGACAGCAAGACTACAGCTCTAAAAAAAAAAAAGAAAGGGTGTGTTTCTTTGCCTGGTACTTGCCTATTCCCAATTGAACTCCTGGAAAAAAGAAATAATTTGATATATAAATAGAGGTTTTTCAATAGATCATGTTTATTCCCAAGCCCCAACCAGATATGTTCCACTTCTCAAGGTCCCTGAGACCCAGGCTGTGGGCTGGAAAATGAAGGCACAGTGTCAGAGTGCCCCTGTTGGCATATGAAGACCCAGGAGTACTGACCTTCAGGGATCTGCCTGCACTGCCCACGGGCCTGGCACAACAGGAGGCACTCCTGTTTCTGTCCCTTCTGTCTCTGTTCTTGAGAGCAAGGTTTCTGCTAAGATATGCTAAGGAATCAGAGTCCTCTGTCAGCCCTGACCTGACTGACAGGCAGACAGGAGCCAAGGCCCCAGTGAAGCTCCAGGACGACGGTGGCCCTCAGGGGAACAGACGCAAAACCAGGCACAGGCCTGCCTTCCAGCTGGCATCTACCTGTCAGGCCCAGAACCTCTGTGCAGTTGAAGTGGGCTCCCCAGAAGGAAAAACAATACAGCTGAGTCTAGTGCTAGGGGACAGAGAACTGGGGTTTCAAGAAAGCACCCCAAAACGGGCTCTTCCCATGGGGCTGAAGATAAGTTGGCCCCAGAGCCCAAAGCCCAGACTGCAGGCAGTGGGTGACGATGAGAAGCAGCCCAGGCCCCTTCAGGAGCTGGGCCCTGAATCCTGAGGCCACCATCACCTCAACGTCACTTCCTACAGCAGAAAAAGGTCACTTTTCTTTCCAGAGGAGGTAACACAGCCTCAGAGCTTGCTCCGCGGGGCCTCTGCCAGGGGCCGCTGCAGCCGCCACACCACCCGGACCGGCTCAGCAGCGCGGTCCAGCTCCCGGAGGCCACCCAGGTCTTGGGTCTGGCTGTACTGCTGCAGGGCCGGCTGGAGCACCGTGATGGGAATGCTGAAGTTCAGGTGGGGATAGGTGGCCCCCGTGTTATTGTCCCGGGTGTTGCTGGTGATTATGCCTGTTGAGGAGTCAGAGAGCAAAAGGGGATGTGAGCCAGGAGGCAGAAAGGCTGGAGAAGGGAGGAGGACCATCTCCACCCTGGAGCCCCCAGGGCCGGGTAGGACTGGAAACCACCCCCCATGGTGACAGATGCTGAGCTTCTAGACATGAATACCTGCTGCCCACACCCGTTCCTGGCTTTACGTTCTCCTTCACACTCTCAATATCTAACACACTAGATAGTTCACTTATTTCACTTATCTTTCTCTCCACCTAGTGTCAGCTCCATGAGGGCAGGACTTTGATGTTTTGTTCATGCAGTCTCCCCAGTACCTGGAACAGTGCCTTATGCCAAGTGGGCTCTCAACAAAGGCTTGTTGGATGGATGGATGGATGGATGGATGAATGGATGAATGAATGAATGAATGAATGAATGAATGAGACCCACAGACATGTTTTGTTTGGCCTGTTCGGTGCATGGATGTGTGTATAGTTTTTTAAAGATAATTTCAGACATAAAGAAGCTTTGCCTAAATACTGCAGAATTCTATATACCCTTTGACCAGCTTATGTTCAGATCTAATGTCACCAAAAAATATTTACCAAAACCAAAACATATACCTTGGTACAATCCTGTTATTAAGTGAACTATAGAACTCATTGGCATGAGTTGCACTAGTTTTTCCACTAATGTCCTTTTTCAGTTCCAGCATCCAATCTAGGACTCCATATTGCTTTTAGTTGTCACATCTCCCAAATCTTTTCCAATCTGGGTCAGTTCCTCAGTCTTTCCTTATCTTTCATGGCCTTGACATTTTTAAGAGTGCAGGTTATTTTATTTATTCACAGGTTTTTTTGTTCTTGTTTTTGTTGTTTTAGAGGCAAGGTCTCACTCCGTCGCCCATGCTAGAGTGCAGTGGTGAGATTATAGCTCACTGCAACCTTGACCTCCTGGGCTCAAGTGATCCTCCCGCCTCAGCCTCCCTAAAATATTTTGTAGAGATGGGGCCTCACTGTGGTTGTCCAGCTTGGTCTCAAACTCCCAGACTCAAGCAATCCTCCCGCCCTGGCCTCCAAAAGTGCTAGAATTACAAGTGCAAGTCACCATACCTGGCTTTTTTTTCTTTTTAAATAAACATACAATTTATTTTTTTGAGATGGGGTCTCGCTCTGTCACACAGGCTAGAGTGAAATGGTGACCATAGTTCACTGCAGCCTTGAACTCCTGGGCTCAAGTGATCTTCCCACTTCAGACTCCTGCATAGCCAGGACTATAGGCACATACCACCATCTCTGGCTCAGGTCAGTGATTTTAGAGAATGACCCTCAGTTGAGGTCTACCTAATGTTTTCTCATGACTACTGGATTGGTGCAAAAGTGAACGTAGTTTTTGTCATTACTTTTGTTTTGCCATTACTTTTAATCGTTTAAGGGTACACATTGTTGGGAAGAATACCATAAAGCCATGTGTCCTTCTCAGTGTCTCAGCTGTCTGATGTCTGTATGGAGTACTTGTGATGTTCACCTTGATCACTTGGCTGAGGTGGTATCTGCCAGGCCTCTCCATGGTAGACTTAGTATTTTCCTTTCTTTTGTTTTAACTAAAAAAAATTGTTTTTAATAAAAAGAGGCAGGGCCTCACTATGTTGCCCAGGCTGGTCTCGAACTCCCACTTCAAGTGATCCTCTTGCATCAGCCTACAGAAGTGTTGGGATTACTGGCAAGAGCTACCACACCCGGCCTAGACTTACGGCTCTAATATTTTATTTTACTTACGGATCTAATATTTCCTCTTTGTAAGTACTACATATTTAGAGGAAATTTATACTAAAGCTATGCAAATAACAATTTTACTCATATACTAGGGTGGAACAGATAAGTAAACATATTGTAGACAGCAGGAGCAAGGTTTTTCACTACAGGAGAAAGAATAAACAAACAAGGAGAGTTAGACTGGACTGGAGTTGGAGGTTTCTAGATGAACTCATGTCGTTTTCTTTTTTCTTTTGGATAGCTAAACAGACTGTTTTTCAAAAACCTGAATGTTACCAAACTTTAAAAATTGATCGAACCGGGCGCGGTGGCTCAAGCCTGTAATCCCAGCACTTTGGGAGGCCGAGACGGGCGGATCACGAGGTCAGGAGATGGAGACCAGCCTGGCTAACGTGGTGAAACCCAAAAAACTAGCCGGGCGAGGTGGCCGGCACCTGTAGTCCCAGCTACTCGGGAGGCTGAGGCAGGAGAATGGCATAAACCCGGGACGCGGAGCTTGCAGTGAGCTGAGATCCAGCCACCGCACTCCAGCCTGGGCGACAGAGCGAGACTCTATCTCAAAAAAAAAAAAAAAAAAAAAATTGATCGATGTAACGGCCACACGTATTTTTTTTAAAAAGCTTTGCATGTCTTGTGAAAATATTAGAATACCAGCCAACGTTAGGCCCATCCTCCTTCACGGCCACAGTCAGCTGTGGCTGAGTCGAGTGTGCTTCAGTTTAGACCCCTCCCCTCCTCTCCCTGTTGTCTTCTCTCATTCATTTGCTTTACCTTTCCAGCCTCTGTTGGCTTTTGAGTCTGTGATGCTTTGACTAATCCAACTCCTGAATTTCGCAGATCAAACCAGATTAGATTAGTGGCAGAGAAGGGACCAGGGCCCAGATCTGTTTCCTCCCAGCTCAGCATCCCTCCCTCTCCACCATCAGGAGAAGAGCCTGCAAACCTTGGCTAGCTCACTCATAATGCCCACCATTTTCCCAGAGAGAGGGTGCATTGGGGCTGGCTACAAGCACTCATGGGGTGGGACTGAGGTTCTAGCAAGAGGAAGGGCAGGAGGGGGACAAAGAGCTGGTTACCAAGGAGGTTTCCTGAGTGGTTGGAGAAGAGGGGTCCCCCACTGGAGCCGCTGTGCACAGCACATGTGGTCTGCAGCATCACGGGCATGCCATCCACCTGCACCACAGCCGAAAGGATGCCTGAGGTCACCGAGGGCCCACAAGCCTGGCCAAAGACGCCAAAGCCCACCACACTCACAGCCTCGCCTGCCAGGAAGGGAAGGAGGGTGAAGCTGGGGACACCTGTGTTACAGCAGGACTCACACTCCCTAACCCCCATCCCTACCCTCTCCAAACGCCCCAAACCTCTCCAGCCTTCAAGTTTCTGCTCAGATACTCCTGTCTCCAGAGAGCCTTCCCCAGGTCCCCTGGCTGGAAGAGGCTGGGAACCCCATTGAGCTCCTAGCACTGTATCTGCATGACCACTTCTGAGCAACAGGCTGTTCCCCAGTCCTCGTTCCCTGGACAGGCAGGGCAGTGACTTTTAGGAGTTCCTAACACCTAGCTACACGCTGAATAAATGTTTATAGAATTCACATCCATCTCCTCCTGGGACTCCTAAGAAGTCTCTTGGTGAAAAGAAAAGGTGACGATGGCTATAAGGCAGCTATGACCTTCCTTTTCCAAGTGCAAGGCATGGAAATAGTGCTTTACAGGCAACATCACACCCAGCCCTCACAACACCCAGAAGTAGGATACATTAGCCCCATTCCAAAGACGTGGAAAATGAGGCAGAGGAGAGTTAACAAGCCTGTCCAAGGACATGGGACTAGTAAGTGGCAGAGGAAAGATGCTCATCCGGAGCCCCTGCACCCTTCATCACCATATCACTGCCTCCATGGAGTGCGACATCGGTACTTATGTGGCAGCATCACAAAGCCTTTTACCCAAATCATGCCCCTGGAGCCTTGAAAGTGCCACGTGCCTCTCTGACCAGCCTGAAGTAACTGTTAAGGAACCCCAAAGCCCCGCATCCTCACACTACACTGCTGCAGGCACTCGGGGAAAGGGCGTGTTTTATCCTTCACAGGGTATTCCACATTCCCTACCAGCATAAGAAGGGAGGCCTCCAAGGACCTTGACCAATGCCACCCTGACTTCATGAGAATGCCCAACACTGATTCTCTTTCCTGAGGCCCACCCTAGCCCAGAGGGGCCCTCCTTCAGGCTGCACCCTTGGTCCTTTACCTTCGTGGAAGTGCTCAGCGGGCACAGGGATGGGGACATCATCCAGGTCCTCCTCCAGGCTCACCACTGCTATGTCATAGGGACATGACTCCTCAGTGGCAAATACCACACGGCCCCAGATGGCCACACTCCTAGGAGCAAGCGAAACAAACAACAGGCTAGCTTTCTAACTCCTCAGTTCTTGGGAGAAATCAAGGAGCTGAGAGTGACGGTAAAAGTCATGGACTTGGCGTCAGAAGATCTGGGTATCAGCCCTGAAATCGATCAGCCAGGCAACTCTGGGCAAGTCATGTAACCATTCTGTGGTATCTCCAAAGGTGGTTGACAACCTGTGCTACTTCTATAAAGTTTCCTGTACCTGAATAATCAACACTGACACTTAGTGAGTATTGTGGGCCAGGTTTGGTGTTAATGCTTTGTGGACATCATTTAGTCCTCACGACCCTATAAACTAGGCACCGGCATTATCTCCATTTTAGGTGGTATAACAGAGGCCCAGAGACCCTCAGTAACAGTCCCAACACCAAACAGAAAGTGGGAGGAGCCAAGGCAAACACAACACTTTCCTTCACTGCCTCGTTGATACCCCCAACAATCCCATCAGTTGGTGGGGCAGATAAGACATGGTTTTACTCCTCTGGGTCCCTATTTACACTACGTGGAAGGCTCCATTCCATGACATTTTGCATTAACTCCCAGGGAGGCAGCTTAGATAAATTAAGTGACTTGCCTAGGATCAGACAGGGGTGTCCTACTACACACTCTGTAGGGGTAGCTTCCAACAGACCTAGCAGTCTCCTTAAGAGCAAGGGGCATGTGGGGGGAGTGGGAGGAATCTGGTAGGTTCCCATACACCATAGGGAAACCTTCATCATCAGTCTTCCCAATAAAGTCATGGCTGTCCAATAAGCCACCAGTGGGGACACCTGTGGCAAAACTGGGCTGTGTTACCCACACCTGGCTAAGCTTGGGGACTCAGGAAAGAGATTTGGAAAAGCCTGGGCTACAAGGCTGGGTTGAACCACGTACAGCTGCCTGGGCCATCCCCCTACATTCTGATTAGGTAGAAACCCACGTTGTCATTTTCATTCAGAAGGGAAGCTCTGGCTAAGCTCTAAAAGATGGCTAAACTTAATAAACCCATCTCATTACCCCAGAAGGGCACCATCCTGGGCCTCTGGGACCTTATCAGTTTCAGAGGAGAAGCAGCAGAGTTAGGGAATATCTGTTCAAAGGGCCAGAGAACAGTGGGGTATGGTGTGCAGGGTTTTCAGACAGCGAAGCTGCCCAGAAGAAACTCAGACTTTGAGGGGAGCTCAAAGATGCCCAGTTCCGGATTCAGGGTGTCCCACAGTACCCAAATCCAGAGCTGCTTGGAGCTTGACACCTTGCTCCTGATTCTCCCCGCGGGGGTTCTGGGTATAAAGGATGAGGGGAGGGTTTCAGGTCTCTACCCACTACACCCCCAAAGCATCCGCATGACACAAGAAAAGCCTGCACAATACTCAAGAGTATTAGGCCTGGACCCAGACCTGAGACCTGGAAAGGGATGGAGTGGGGTCAGCCCTGTGGGCTTACTTGGGGGTGGTGGAGCGCACCAGGACCCTGGCTGCTTCCCGAGGGGACACGTGCCGGCAGGTCACTACAAGGCGGGGTGCCACAGCCACTCCGGAGCCCCATACGGTGCCGCACTCCACCAACACGGCCGCGGCTGCCCACAGGGGCCCGGAGTCTCGGAGGGGCAGACCCCACGGGACGCCCACCTCTGGCGGCAGGAGATCGGCCAGGGCAGCGGCGCTGGGGCGCAGGCGGCAGAGCGCGTCGCGGGCGGCGCGGAAAAGTGGGGCGGCGGCGCAGAGCAGCGTGAAGCCCACCCATTCGCCGGCCTTCCAGCAGAGCGGCGCCGCCACCAGCGCCACCAGCGCCCCCGCGGGCCGCGCGGTGAACACGCCGCCGCCCTCGGTGCCAGGCAGGCAGCGTGCGTCGGTAAGCAGCAGCGGGCCGGCCACGTTGCTGAGCACCCCGCAGCTCAGCGTGTTGAGAAAGATGTCAGGGCAGAAGGCGCCGAAAGGGGAGCCGCAGACCAGCAATGGCGCGCCCTTGGGCACGGCCCCGAGAGGCGACACGGTCACGGCCGGCCCGCGCTCCTCCTCCACCTCCTCCTGGCCTAGCCGCACGCCCAGTAGCGCGAACCAGCCCAGCGCTCTCAGTTGATCCGCCTCCTCCTCCTCCGACACTTCGTCATCCGGCGCCGCGCTCGAGAAACGCCACTGTTCCGCCGCCTCGTCTCCGAAGAGGCGCGCGAAGTGGGCCCAGAAGGCCGGGCAGCTCAGCAGCAACAGCAGCTCTGCGGGAAGCCGGGGCTGCAGAGGACGCCCGCGGGACGGAGCAGGTGGGCCGGGCTCGAGGCCCGCGCACTGGGGCGTGCACAGCACTGGGCGGCCCCGCTCCGCGCCGCCCCCGGGACCCGCGGCCGTTGGGGCCCACTGCACGTGCAGGCGCAGGTCGTCGCTGCAACTGTCGCCAGGCAGGAAGGCGGCGCCGGCCGCCGTCAGGACTTCGCTGCCAGCTCGCAGGAAGGGGACGAAGATGCCCCCGTGGCAAAGCACCAGGCCCGGGCTACGGCTCAGGATTACCCCGCTGCAGCTCCATGGGCCCGCCTCGGGCCGTCCGGCCCGGGAGGCGCTCACCACGCAGCCCGCCTGCTCGGCCGCCCTCATGGCAGACCCCCACTGCCTTCCCATGGCCTGTAGGCCCGACACTCGGGGGCTTCTCCGAGAAACCGCAAGCAAGCAAGCGAGCGACAACCCCTACCCGGTCCGGCTGAGCCGGCCTAGCGCCACCCACACCTGGAAGCGAGAGGCGCAAGCTCTCACTCAGGTCTTCCTCATCGAGCCCGATTGGCTAAGCCCCAACTGACCCGACCCGATTGGCTGGGCTTGTCCCGAGCTCTGATTGGCTGCCTATTCTGATTCTCCTTTCCCCGCCCTCGTTGGTTTGTCCAACCTGTGGGACAGAGCCTCTGCCCCATTACCCCGGATGAGCCCCGGGGAGAGTAAGAGGCGTGCGGCGTCATAGGGAATCCGAGGAGAGGAGGGTGGGTTCCTTCAAGTCTAGTCGCTTGTTTGCTGGACTGTGGAAAAGGGAATAGAAATGAGCGCTGACGTGGCTAGATTTGCCCAGGCCGTGACAGTACCTGTTAGCATCTGCCCAGGTCTAGGCGACCTTCGGCCTCTGACCCCTGGGATAATATGGATCAAGGAAATCCTTGGCCAATTCAATATTTTGAAAATTTAAAAGTAAACCCTATAGCAATCCACTAGGGGGCATGGAACTCTCAAGATTACTCCTAGGATTTTTTTTTGCTGCCAAAGCCCCAACACAAATCTCCGAGAAACTGAATTTGCTGTAAATTAAATTGCCCTTTAAATCGACTATGATGAACAGTAGCTGAAATCAAAAATTTTAATCATACAGCCCTATATTTTGCAGTGTGCACATTTCACATAACATAACCACCGGCCAGGATTTATCTAGGCCAGGGTCCAAATACTTTCTGTAGAAGGCCAGAATGGAAACAGTTCCAGTTTGGGGGACCATACAATCTGTCTCAAATAGTCAGTTCTGCAGCTGTTGCATACAAAAGCTAAAGGAATGGCGGTGGCTGTGTCCCAATAAAAAGTTACAGACGTTGAAATGTGAATTTCATATAATTTTTTTGTGTCCAAAAATAGCATTCTTTAAATATTTTTTCCAACCATTTAAATGTGTAAAAACCTTTCTTAGCTCACAGGCCATACAAACACAGGCAGCAGGCCCGAATTGACCCACAAGGGATAGTTTACCATCTCTAGTGTACGCTAACATAAAACTTCTCTACTTTTCCAAAGAAGTACCCTTTAGGTCAGAGGAGGATGAAGGAATATGTCAAGGGTTGGGAGCTTCATGATACCCTCAATCAGTCACCACAAGCTAGACAGTTTACAAAGGTCTGCTTTATCATTGAATTGATAAAATACACATTAATTTTTATTAAGGTTACTATACTATACTACCAGCATTTGTGAAAAAATATTCAATTGCTAATTTAAATTCTCTAACCTTTCTGCCTGAATTCTTTTTTTGTTTTTGTTTTTGTTTTTTGAGATGGAGTCTCACTCTGTCGCCCAGGCTGGAATGCAGTGGTATGATCTCGGCTCACTGCAACCTCTGCATCCTGGTCAAGCGATTCTCCTGCCTCGGCCTCCCGAGTAGCTGGGACTACAGGCGCACGCCACCATGCCCGGCTAATTTTTTGTATTTTCAGTAGAGATGAGGTCTCACCATGCTGGCCAGGCTGGTCTCGAACTCCTGACCTCGTGATCCTTCCGCCTCGGCCTCCCAAAGTGCTGGGATTACAGGCGTGAGCCACCACACCCGGCCTCTGCCTGAATTCTTTAAATAAAGTTAACACTGTTTGGTATAACACCAGCACAACACAGGATGATGCTCCCAGTACTCCCAGTAACACAAACCTGCTAGAGAAAGGAAAACGATTATCTATGATAGTATGAGGCAGGACTAAAATGAGGCCGTCTTGCCATAGCAGGCATTCTATGACACAGAAGGTGGCTTGATCAGAGCAAAATTTATCCCAACTTCCTAGCAATTAAAAGAGTTTTTCTCTTGGTGGAGCACAGGGGCTCACACTTGGAATCCCAGCACATTGGGAGGTTAAGGCAGGAGAATTTCCTGAGCCCAGGAGTTTGAGACCAGCCTGGACAACATGGTGAGACCTTAACTCTACAAAAATTTTAAAAATTAGCCAAGCACAGTGGTGCACCCCTGTGGTCCCAAGCTACTTGGGAGGCTGAGATGGGAGGATCACTTGAGCCCAGGAGGTCGAGGCTGCAGTGACCTATGTTCATACTAATCCACTCCAGCCTGGGTGACAGAGCGAGACCAACTCAAAAAACAAACAAACTTTCTCTCTGGAGTCCAGTGATTCTCCCTCAATGCACAAGACTCCAGCATGAACTGTTGTGCGCTGGGTTTTTCTGTGTTTACAGCAGACCATGGTAAAAAGAAGTCCCAAGTCACAGCCAGAACAGCCAAAGTAAGATCTTTGAGTGCTAGGCTCACTGACTGAGCCTTTAATCTTATGTTCCACTTTGCCTCAAACAAAACCAACTCATTTGCCCATACAACCCATGGCATCCTTTCATAGTAACAAGGACAACAGGACACCTCCAATACTTTTTTTTTTTTGAGACGGAGTCTCACTTTGTCACCCAGGCTGGAGTGCAGTGGCGCGATCTCGGCTCACTGCAACCTCCGCCTCCCCAGTTCAAGCGATTCTCCTGCCTCAGCCTCCTGAGTAGCTGGGATTAAAGGTGCATCCGACCATGCCTGGCTAATTTTTGTATTTTAGTAGAGATGGAACTTCGCCATGTTGGTCAGGCTGGTCTTGAACTCCTGACCTCATGATCCGCCTGCCTCAGCCTCCCAAAGCGCTAGGATTACAGACACGAGCCACCGCGCCCGGCAACATCTCCAATACTTTAATACTTGGTTGAAAAGAACCCATTGCCCTGTTTCCCACTGTTTGTCCCAGTACTTTAGTTTTATGATCTCATTTGGGTTTTTCTAAAAGCAAGGCTTCCTACAAGCCTAGTAAAGGAAATTCTTTCCCATTGTGCCAAATGTAGCATTTAATTGATTTTTTTTTTTTTTTTTTAAGAGAGTCTTGCTCTGTTACCCAGGCAGGAGTACAGTGGCGTGCACTCAACCTCCACCTTCTGGTTCAAGCAATTCTCCCGCCTCAGCCTCCGGAGTAGCTGGGAGCTACTCCGTGTACCACAATGCCCAGCTAATTTTTTGTATTTTAGTAAAGATGAGGTTTCACCCCTGTTCCCCAGGCTGGTCTCAAACTCCTGAGCTCAGACAATCCACCCACCTCAGCCTCCCAAAGTGCTAAGATTACAGCGTGAGCCACCACACCCGGCCAATTCTGTGTAAAATGAGTGAAACACAGCTAAAACTAGAGCTAGTCATTGCTGGCATGTTAATATGAGATTTTGCTCAAACATCTGCCATCCCCATCCTGTTACAGAGATGACCAACAACCCTGGGTCCACAACATGTTCCAAATCTCTCAAATAGTACTAAATCTATTACCTCTAGCACCCCACCCTTTTTCCCCCTCCTGGTGGCAAAATTCAAGTATCTCACACGTACCCTAAATGTCTCTTCCTCTATGTAGGGAACTTTTGGTTCCCTCCCCAAACAAATGGCATTGTTCAAACTCAGAGCTCAGAACCAATGCAAAAAAAAAAAAAAAAAAAAAAAAAAGAAAAGAAAGAAAGTAAGAAAGGAAATAGCAGATTTGTTTTAACTTTTTATTAAAATGCTTAGGATACAGATTGACTTTCTTTTGTAAATGACTGTTTTACTTTTCCTGAAATAGGACATATATGCACTCTGATAAAACAGAATGAGAAGTCATAATTCATGGGAATTCCTGTACAAGGTGCTGATCCTGTGTTTGGAGCTGAGCTCCTCACAGCAGCTTCTTTCAGCTATCTTATAGGAATAGTGTTCCGTGGGGCAAGAAATACATTGGTTCTGATTTTCCATCCCCTTTCTCCAGTGGAATAACCCACTTTCACAAAGAGCTGCCCTATGCAGAACCCACAGACTTCCAACTTGCAACAAAGAGACACAGGACAAATAGGAAAAAAAAAAATTTAAGAAAACTAACACTGAAGTAATCATACTTCTCCGAATAGAGAAGTATGGGGGATCTTTAACCAAAGGAAATTAAAAATATGCAAGTTAATTACCTAGTTCATTCACTGTTAGCTAGATTTGTTCACTTAAGGCTTTAACCCCTTTCCAAACCAACAATTTTGTCTTAATCCAGCTATGCTTGCTATTAAACGAAATGCATGCACTTCCCACATATATACTTGGCTGAGCCTCTGCATTCAGTACCTGGCAGTGAAAAAGTATGGTCCAGTCAGTACTGGAGAATAAGAATGAGAACTCCAACTAAAGAACGATGCCTCTCTCACCACAGTAATGTTATCCACATTTCCCTACCCTCACATTAGAATAAAGACATCCTCCCAACTTTTCATCTCCTATCTCCAATCTGTTCCTAGGAGATCTATCTTTTGATCTTTTAGCATAAGGGTAGAATATAGGTTAAGATCATCAAAATCCAATTTCACATGTGGCACTAGGAAAATGGAATGCTATAAAATTAATCCTCATCACCCTAGTAGGGATGCTGGTGCTTTTATACTGAGTCTTTACTGCCAATAAATGATGCTGCCTCCAAAGGAACAGCTCTACAGAAAGTTTTTGGGTTAGTGTTTCCCCAGCTTATTTCTGCAATGGAGAAAGACAATTTCATACAAAAAAAAAAACCTGGAAAAGCTACAGATGTTAACCTTTACTTTAAACACTAATAAAATAGGTACCAAAGGAGAAAAAATGTATGAAAAAGAGCTCAGAAACAGCCTGAGAGACCAAATTCTGAAAATGGAAATTTTAAAGCCCACTGAGTACATTTTTCCTGGATCCAAACAAGTGCTACAATACTTTCAAGTCCTCAACTCACAGAATTAAGAGCCCTTAAGCTGTTAACTTTGTCCTGTCTTCCTATTCAGAAAAATGTCCCTAGAATCTGTGCAAAAGTAACTGATGCACCTGCAGTATGTGACATGAGAGATGTTCTCAACGCTTTTATGAGGTGAAAGTCACTTTTTATAACTGAAAATGAAAAACAAAGGTGCTATAGAGAGAAATTAAATTTCACAAGTATAAAAGCAAAGACTGGCTGAAATCTGTAACTTCATGAGTAAGAATAATAACAATAACCCATTCTATAATTAACTCCTCCACAGTGAACAATCTGCTACACATTCCTTGATGAGGAACGACCCTAGCTTACCACAGTGGAAACCTGCCAAAACTTCAAGGCCAGGGTTCCGCCCCTTTTCTAGTTCTCTGTGCACAAGGTTATGCCACCTACTCCAAGGCAGTCAGGGAGACAGGTGAGCTCAGGGGAGCTTCTCTCACCAACCTGCTAACTCAGCAGGAGTAAGTTCACCCAAATGAGCTCTGGCCTCCAATGTGTATCTGTTCATAATTTTATGAAGTATCTAAATGTCATTCATTAGTTTAAAAAAAAAAAAAAAAAAAGAATAGAAAACTCTGGACCAAGTAAATTGTGAACTCAAAAAGTTAGGAGGGATACCAATTACATTAACAACACTTTCTTTAAAAAATAGAATCAGTTTCTTTTGAAATCAACCACAGTGGTGAGACGTGTTTTTCTTTTCAGGTGCCCCATGATGGCACACAGCTTTACCCGGCAAATCCTGCCAGCTTCCAAGTCCCGGGATACTGACCTGCACCAGCACGTGGGGCAGCATTACCTCCCAACAGTGTGGAGAAGAGCACATGTCACCACTGGGCAATGAGAGAGTTGACAGAGACTCTTGGCTTCTCAACGCCAGACATGGTTGGAGAGCTTTCCTTGTTCTATTAGAAAAGTTCATGAGGAAGCTGTGAATAGGATCAGTCCAGAGAAGTAAAACTCTTTTATTTTCACTGTCCAAACATCAGTCAATATACTGGGAGAGCCAGCGAAAACCCTCGCCGTAGCCTTGCCTCTTGAGCACACTGCACATGAACACTTCCATGGGGCGAGCATTCAGCTCCTTCAGGGTCACATTCCCCTAAAGGAGGCAAAACCAAGAAAGGCCTGTTAGCATCTCTGTGGTGGAAAAGATTGAAAGGACGATCACTACAATCATTTTATCCATTCCTTAAAAGCAAACCTAAGTAGGTATTAATTACAGAAATGCAGTCAAGACCATATAGATGACTTCCCCAAGCTTCGTGTTTTCAGGATAGAATAAGCAGCACAGTTCTTTTCCCAGCCTCTCTCTCTCTGAAGAGCATTTGCTTTGAACACCCAATATTTATCTGTAAAGTTATGGTAGCAAACCAAGAAAAAAGCCACTGGGACTTACGGAACTAGCATGCTCTCTGATGCAGAAAAGAGGTCTGGGACTGTTTAGAAATAAGGACATTCTCATTAGCAAAACATGCAGAAATAAACACTCATAACAGGTGGCACTGAGGAAATGAAGAATTCATGTGTATTTAATACTGATGCAAAAGAGGAGAAATTAAATGAAAGAAAGGAAGTATTTCTATAAAGAAACAGGTAATCAAGAAGAGGCAAGACTAAGGAACCATGTAAAAAAGTCAGAAAGCTATCACAGATCACAGAAAAGGAAGATTTTTAAAAACTAAATATGCCAAAAACCCAAGCTAAAAAGAACAGAAAGATTCCTGCTTCACTGTATCTGATCTAGATTTTCTCTCTCTCAAGCCTGCTTTTCAACAAGAGTCCTCCTTCCAACTGAAGACAGTAAAAACTATTGATTTGGAAGACTCAAGTTCTTTTTCTGGTTTTATCACTGACTTGCTGTGTAGACCTGAACAAATCACTCTCTGTTTCTTCCTCTGCAAAATGTGGCCAACAGTCCTACCTCTCTCAGCAAGAAGCACTGAGGATAATCAAGTTTTTTTATTTCAATGCTTGGAAAGTGACTGAAATTATTATTTTTCTTTATAACCTGCAATCTCCAGTCCAAGAAAAATTCTTTTCTGGCTAAAAAGGGCTATTTCAAAAGCAATTTCTCAGAATCAAATTTGAAAGATAATCATAAACTCTTAAAAGAGTAAGTGTGCCTTTTCTACCATTTTCTTCTTCCTCAAATACCCGATGAATGAATCCCATTTAAAATGTTAAAAGAACACACTCCTGCCTCTAGTGAGCTTACAAAATACCCACAGTAAAACAAATCCTAAGCCTGTTTAAGCCTTTAAAAGAAAAGGGTAATTTAGATAGCAAAACATCATGTTTTAAAACCTGTTAATGTCCTTTATATGTAACCCAAATATTTTTATCTTACCTTTCCTGTGGTCTGTCCATAAAGCCCGAATATCTCACGGAGTTTTTCTTCACTGATTGCATCTGTTCTATCAATTTTGTTACCCAAGATAAGGATTGGCACATTGGATATTGTTTCATCAGTCATTAGAGCCTAAAGATTGAAAAAGAAAAAAGAATTAAGTGAGGAATCTACAAAAGCCCACCAGATAATGAAAATTCTGACTTCATGCCGGGCGCGGTGGCTCACGCCTGTAATCCCAGCACTTTGGGAGGCCGAGACGGGCAGATCACGAGGTCAGGAGATTGAGACCATCCTGGCTAACACGGTGAAACCCTGTCTCTACTAAAAAAATACAAAAAATTAGCCGGGCGTGGTGGCAGGGACCTGTAGTGCCAGCTACTCAGGAAGCAGAGGCAGGAGAATGGCATAAACCCGAGAGGCGGAGCTTGCAGTGAGCCGAGATCGCACCACTGCACTCCAGCCTGGGCGACAGAGCAATACTCTGTCTCAAAAAAACAAAAAAAAAAAGAAAAGAAAATTCTGACTTCCACTCATCTTTTAAAAAGGCATTAATGTAAAGTGAAAATCTTATCATCTTTATACCTGAGTGATTAAATATTCACCTTGACATTACATAATACCCATGACATTAGGTAAAAATCTCTTAAGTGCCTCAAAACAGTTGAAACTTTAAGCTATTTATTTACAAGGCAGCAGAACTGCCCCAACATTTACTTTTGAGCTAATCTGCTCAGCCACAAACTATCCTCAGGATGCCCCTCAGCACAGTCCTACAAGAATGAATGCTCCCGCTACAGAGCCTCAAAGATGACTATAGGAACTCCCCAAGTATTCACCAAGTCCCAATGTGTGCAAAGAACTCTCTCAGGCATTGAGAGGAATACAATAGGAAGGGTGACTATCTCAGGCACTAGGCACTGAGAATACAAAAGGAAGCACATTCCTGTCCTCAAAAAAATCCTTACTCTATGTTCACATTTATGGTTTTTTTTTTTCTTAATCTCGACTCACTGCAACCTCTGACTCCCAGGTTCAAGCGATTCTCCCACCTCGGCCTCCTGAGTAGCTGGGACTACAGGCATGTGCTACCACACCCGGCTAATTTTTGTGTTTTTTTAGTAGAGATGGAGTTTTACCATGTTGGCCAGGCTGGTCTCAAACTCCTGACCCTCAAGTGATCTGCCAACCTCAGCCTCCCAAAATGCTGGAATTACAGGCATGAGCCACCACGCCCAGCCACATTTATGTTAACAAAGCCAAGTAAGAACACAACATAGTTGATAAGTGTCACAATGCATGGGAACTGAATATTAACAGTAAGACAAGTTCAGGGAAATAAAATGGCAGTTCTGGGCTTGAGCAAAGTCTTGGCAAAGATCTGGAACCTCAACAGGGCTCTAAAGGAAGAGCAGGGTTTGGAGAGGTGTAAAGGAGAAGAAAGAACATAAACAATGGCTTTGCAGTGGACAACAATTTAGGAAGCCACATAGTACTGCATGGCTGGATTCAAGCATTTAGACAGACATGCAGCAACAAAAAAAATGGATGGGAAGAGATGACTCACATTACGGGACCAGTGTGAGAAGTGAGCTGCAATAGATCCTAAAGACCGCAAATCCAGAAGTTAGTGAATAAAATCGTATTTTTCAGTATAATGAATTCACAAATAGTATCTATCTGTGGTGTTCATGTAATATCTATCTGTGGTGTTCATGTAAGAGATCATGATCTAGTTTAAGGTAGGGCATTCAATGAATAGTGCAGGAGGCATTTTGAAGAAAGAATTGAAGAGACCAATGTCTAAATGATGATTAAAAAAGAAAAAAAAAGACAAATGAGTCAAAACTGGCACCGATTTCAAGCCGGGGAAACTACTTGTCACCAACAAGAAAGGCAGGGGGGAAAGCAGAGTTAAAGAGGAACATGCTTTGAACATCTGGAATTCCAGGAAATGTTACACAAAATTAGAATAAGAATGTCCTTAATTCATTAAGCAATAACAAAGTACCTAATGTGTCTCATGCTTTGCTAGGTGCAGGGGTTTCACAAAGAAATAAGACACAGTCCCTATCATGTTAGTTCATAGTCTGATGACACAGAACTACAAGAAAATCAAGACAACATACATTGGTATGGTGGGAGTCTAACAGTCTCAAGAGACCAGGGGAGGCTTACCAGAAGCAGTCATATCTGAACTCTGAGGTCCCTTACAGGACATTTTAAAATTTGCCGACAACGTGAGGGGTTGAGGAGAGGTACAGGTGAAAAAGCCAGGCAGTAGCTACTTGTGCATATTCAAGGATGGCTAAGTTGTTTGTTTGGAATATAGTTCAAGGTAGGCAGTAAAAAGCAGCAGAGAGAGGATCATGAATGATCTTACGTGCTATGCAAAAGATGTATAGATTTTATCATGAAAATGATAGAGAACTATCAAAGGATATTAAGCAGGGCAATGAAGTCTGAGAAAGTTCCTTCTGGCATTATGGTGCATATCAGGGTCATGGTGGGATCTATATTAATTCACAGATTTCTGGACTGCATGTCTAGGTAGGTGGTGGGTAGGAAAGACGAATAGTTCCATTCTAGGAAAACAGAATCAGTAGTGGGAGTTGTCAAGAGTGGGCAGGATTAGGTATGAGATTGGAGGTCAGGAGAGGTCTAGAGGAGAGAAATGCATTTGAGAGTCACTGACATGTAGGTGCCAAATGAAGAGAGTAGATGAGACCAGCCTAGGAGAAAGCAGACTCTGGAGAACACCAACATTTAAGGACTAACCAGAAAACTAGTGCTTCTCAAAGAGACAGAAGTATCAGCCAGAGAGATAGCTCCAAAATCAAGAGTGAAAAGAGGAGTTTAAACAAAGAGAATGGAGACCATGCATGGTGGCTCATGCCTGTAATCCGAACACCTCATGAGGCCGAGGCAGAGAATCACCTGAAGCAAGGAGACTGAGACCAGCCTGGGCAACATAATGAGACCCTGTCTCTACAAAAACACTTAAAAAAAAAAAAAAAGAGCTGGATGTGGTGGTGTGTGCCTGTAGTCCTAGCTACTTCGGAGGCTGAGACAGGAAGATCACTTGAGCCCAGAAGTCTGGAGTTTACAGTGAGCTGTGATTGCACCATTAGACTCCAGCCTGGGCAACAGAGGAAGACTGGTTTTTTTTATTTAAAAAAAAAAAAGGCAAGGTAAAGATTGCGTGGCAGGCAATTCTACATGAGGCTGGAGCTATAGATGTGAGAAACATACTTAGAAATAAATTCAAGACAGGTTCAAATTGCCAGGAACAAGAATCCAAGGAGTTACAAATCAAAGAGAAAGAAAAGATATAGGGTAAAGGAGTAGGGATAATAAAGCCAATAGTATAGAAACCATCAAGCCAAGAGAAAATGCAATGTGGACAAAGGAGAAAACTTGAAGTAAGTCCTTGATAGTATCAAAGGATGTATGCAACCAAAACTGAAGGCTGAAAACAGACCATGAAGGTCTGGCAAGTCATTCAGTGGGAGGGTGGGTAGGCACAAGCTGAGAATGCAGATTCAAAAATGTAAAGAACTCTAATATTGCTTTTAGGCTTTCACTGTGCCAACACTACTTATAAAGAATTACTGTTCGTGGGCCAGGCGTGGTGGCTCATGCCTGTAATCTCACCACTTTGGGAGGCCAAGGAGGGTGGATCATGACGTCAGGAGATCAAGACCATCCTGGCTAACATGGTGAAACCCCGTCGCTACTAAAAATACAAAAAATTAGCCAGGCGTGGTGGCACGTGCCTGCAGTCCCAGGAGGCCACTCGGGAGGCTGAGGCAGGAGAATCCCTCAAACCCAGGAGGTGGAGGTTACAGTGAGCTGAGACTGCGCCACTGCACTCCAGGCTGGGCAACAGAGAGACACTCTGTCTCAAAAAAAAACAAAAAAAAAAAACAATTACTGTTCATGACGACACGTGAAATGGAATACTATTAATTAATTAATTATGCTGGGACAACAGGCATAAATGAGGAGTATCCTGAGCAAACTTGGCCATATAGTCACTGTATGATAGAAAAAACAGTTAATTTATTCAAGTTTGAGCTGAGTTTCCTCAGGACATTGAAAAGCAATGTCTTAGATTTAAAATATTTTCCTTCTGCAACTAGGTCTTTTTGCCAAATGTTAACTGGAATTACTAATTATTGGCACTACCGAGCTATATTTCTTAAAAAAAAAATAGAGGCCAAAAAAGGACAAAGTATATAAACATACATTAAGCTCAACTTTGGATTCCACGAGGCGAGAATGATCTGCACAGTCCACCAGAAAGACAATCCCATTAATTGCTGGGAGATAATTTTTCCAAACCCGACGTGCTAAAAAACAAAGTTTGTAGTTGCATCAGTAAAAAATATACATTGTAAAAATGAATAACCTAATGGTCTTAAAATGGACAAATCTTGGTCAGGTTTCAGTAAGATTAGACTCTATGGATTTCTCCAAGTTCTGGCCAGTATTAATTCAGAACAGAGGATGCAAACTAATGGTCCACGAGTTGAACTTGATTTTTGTAAATTTGAAAATCAGAGTTTCCACCTTTCTTGAAAAACTGCAACATCTGGCAACCCCATGCCTACTTATCCACATGACAACTATCAGCAGGAACTAGGCAGTGGCTACCCCTTCAGATGATGTCTGAACACTTTTGCTTGACAAAATGTCCCTGCTGTCTTACAGTCAGCCAATTTTACTCACTTAAATGACTTGCCTTGCCCCTGGAGCCAAGTTTAATTTGCAACCTCTGAGTTAAAACATCAGGATACAAATTACTTGTCCATGTAACTTTAGTCCCAGTTAGTTTCTAGCCAACTTGTGTGTAGGTGTCTTGACACACTCCTCTGCTCAGCCCTTAGGGAGACTGGGCCTGACCAGTGGTTCAAGGCCCCAGGCCAGTTATCTCAGCCTACCATATTTAACTCAGCATGCCTTAGAAATATTACTTGTTTTTTGCTTGTGACATGAAACGATAAAGGCTGGGAAGCAGTGATTTAATTTTACTATCATTTCTAAGCCATTCATTTCTAGCCCTTGCAATAGAATGAATAACGAAGCATCTCTACATCAGTTATTAATGGTTACCTTTAAAGAGTAGAGTTAGGAAAAAGAGGTTGAAGGAACTTTCCATTTTACTTTCCGTAGTTCTATACCGATTTTGTTAATCAAACTTGCTCTCCTTTTAAAAGTTAAAATTTTTAAGTTATACAAAAAAAAAAAGGAACCTCCAGATGTACAGTATTTTAGTAACTTCTATAAAATGGTGGCTAGGTTATTATGTAAAAGTGTTTCTGTTTAGTAGATTTTCCTCAGTCAAAGAAACAAAACTAAATACATCAATACATTTCCCTTCTTATTTTAACAAAACCTGAAACCTAAATTTATCACACCAAACAATCTACAATTCCCAGTTCAGGTATATAAAACCATCTGGTGTCTGTTCCTTCTGCATTCTCCAGATGGTCTAGGTTCAGTCGTATCTTGCTCTGAATTTAAATTTGTAAGCAGTTACAAATCCTTTTGTGGAAAAAGCAGAAAGGACACCATATACCCATTCTTACCCAAATGAAAAAAAATACAAGCTCCTTACATAAAAAAGGAAACAAAATCATTTCTAATCCCTCCATCAAAACACACCCCTTGTCAATATTTTGGTATTTTCTTCCAGTCTTTTTTCTTTACTGGTATTTTATGTGATTATGATCATAATATACATGATTTTTTAGGGCATAAATATTAAATAAATTAAAATGTAATTATATGTTAATGAAATAACTGACTATAAAATTATTAGGCTTAACTACTAGAAATGACCAATGTTGTATTTTACTACACATTGTTTTAAAACTGTATTAGGCTGGGCACAATGGCTCACGCCCGTAATCCTAGCACTTTGGGAGGCCAAGGCAGGTGGATTGCTTGAGCTCAGGAGTTCAAGACCAGCCTGGGCAACATGGCGGAAACCCAGTCTCTACAAAAAATAGGTGGGAGGATTGCTTATGCCCAGGAAGCAGAGGCTGCAGTATGCCAAGACTATGCCACTGCACTCCAGTCTGGGCAACAGAGCAAGACCCCATCTCAAAAAAAAGAAAAAAAAACGGTATTAGCTCAACCTAATGTTTCAAAACGAGATTTCTCCACTCAATGTAATAACAAGTAAGTAAATCTGACAGAATCTCAATAGTTCCTTTTCCCTACCTTCCCAGAATGTTTATTCTCACATCTTAAATATTTTACTCCTATACCTACGGTCTTGTCAAATGTGAACTGAGTGCCCATTAGACAAAGACGCCCATCCTGTATGTCTCTAAACACCTGACAGGAATCTGATAGCCAAAGACATAGCCTGAGTAGGCAAAAAGCACTTCTGAGGAAAGCAAAAAAGTAGAAGGAAATGTTCCACCAACTGTCCCAAATGGATAGAATATACAAAATATCAACTTATATCAGAGTAATCACACATAGTCACTGCACTACTTTTGCAACTTTTGACAAGTCTGAAATTACTTACAAATATTTAAGTTAAATTTCCTACATACTTTCACTCCATTGAATAAAGGATGCAAAAATGACTTGATAACTAAAATATGATACTGTATACCTGGTCAAGATGAAAAAATGGTATAAAAGAGATTATCAGGACAACTGACCAAAAAAAAAAAAAGGAAATACAGACTGGATAAAAATAAAACTTTCTTGATTTGATAACTATTATGATTATATACAAGGAGATATCTTTGTTCTTAGAAAACAGCACTAAAGTATAAAAGAGTAAAGGGGCATGATATGCTCACAAACAGTTAATAAAAAATAAATATTAATATGTATTATGTAGGGAGGAGGAGACTAACAAATTTGGGCAAAAGGTATAGAAGAAAATACACTGGCTTAGAGCAAGCCTAGTTAAAATGATGAAATAATTACTCTTGCTGAGGCAATACCTATATCTTTTAACGTATTTTCTAGTTACCAGGTAAATTGCGTTAATAAGTAAAAACCTAGTAAAGATTAAAATGGCAAGATGCTGTCCTGCTTTGTAAAAATTTTCAGTCAAGATTTGAGTTGAGTTTGGCTTTATCAGGCAAATACTTAAAAGTTCATGAATAGTTATGCATTATAGCTAACTTTATACTAGCTCAATAGGGTAATATTGAAGTGGACTTCTGTGTATTTAACGCAACTTTTGACAAGTTTGAAATGAGTTTTTAAAAAAATGAATAAAACAACTTCACTAAAGTAGTAAGATCCTAATTCTAAAGTGTAATTTAAAAGGTAAAAATGACACACTGCTTTTAAAGGGTGCTGGGGGGCACAAAAAGAATCATAAGTCAATAAACATGCTTTCCACTGAGTCATCGCTTACCTTGCTCATGCCCACCAAGATCAAAAGTTGTAAAGGTCATTCCAGCAATTGTTAGCTCTTCTGATGCTGAAAAATTGTTTAAAAAGAAGAAATAAACTTGTCAATTCAACAAGCCCCAACTACTAGTACTACAAGCCAATACCAATGCTTTCACCTCATAAAGAAAAAGATACAAGAAGTTAAGTGTGGTGGCACCCGCCTGTAGTTCCAGCTACTCAGGAGGCTGAGAGCAGGAGGATAACCTGAGCCCAGGATTTTTGAGACCAGCCCAGGCAACGCCCCACTTCCAACAAAGAAAAGGAATACAAGGGTGAAAATGTTCTTAAACTATTCTAAAAGCCAAAGGTTTCTTTTTTTCCAAGCTATTTTCTGCTTCTTAGAAGTAGGTATAGGAGATGTGTCCCTTTACAGGACCAGTGACAACAGATAATGACAAAGTTCCAGAGGTTTAGATCTGAAAGTACATAATATGAATGTGTCTTACAGGGAACTTTTTCATATGAGTTGGCTTTTGGGACTTCAGTTAACAAAAGAACTCCATCAACTAGGGATTCATCCTCCAAGCCTAACACTGACCTTCAAAGATCAAAAGGTCACCTGATATTTTCAAACCTACTCGGATGTAGCGTTGGAACATGTTGGCCCAATCTGTCATCTTTGAGCATGTGAAGAAGAGTGGTTTTGCCTGCATTGTCCAAACCCAAAAATACAAGTTTTCCAGATTTCTTGTAGAGTCCTAAAAGAGAAAAAATTGTTAACACATTTGCTCTCTACAGACTAAAGCCTACTTGTATTTAAACTACTGAAGGAAATGCACAAACTTTGAAACCTGTATTTCAAGGAAATGGCTTTACCTAGGAACTGGAGCACACTGCTGAAGCCATTGTAGATCCACTCAAAGATGAAAGACATTATTAATGCTTACTACCTGTATAAAATATGAAAGTAGCAAACATTAGCTTTCTGAATGACAGTACAATTGTGGAGAGGTTAACTCTTGTTCACTAACCATGATGCACATTTACAGTCCCATGTTTTCAGGCATAAGAAAGCTGGCCAGGCATGGTGGCTCACACCTGGAATCCCAGCACTTTGGAAGGCCAAGGCAGGAGGATCACTTGAGCCCAGGAGTTCAAAACTGGCCTGGGCAAGAAAGTCGGACTCAATCTCCACAAATAACTAAAAAAATAGCTGGACATAGTGACACACACTAATAGTCCCAGCTACTCAGGAGGGTGAGACAGAATTACTAGAACTCAGGGGTCTGAGGCTGCAGTGAGGCATGACGGTGCCACTGCACTCGCTTGGGCAACAGAGGGAGACTCTGAGAAAAAAGACAGGACAGGACAGGAAAAAGAAAAGAAAAAGGAGGGGAGAGGAGGGGAGAGGAGGGGAGAGGAGGGGAGAGGAGGGGAGAGGAGGGGAGGGGAGAAAGCAAAGTAAAGAGAAACTAATATTCTTCTTTCTTGAGACTTGCAGATTTTGCACTCTAGAGGAAAGTCTCTAGAATCCTTCTATGTGCAAAAATGACTGGTTTCCTAAAAGTTTTTGATCTATGATACTCAGAGAACTAGGAGTTAAAAATACAAAGGGCATACCTCATTTGATGATGCTTTGTGGATCCTGAGGTTTTCTGGATTTTTACAAATTGAAGGTTGGAGGCAGTCCTGAGTTGAGTAAGTGTATCAGTACTATTTGCTAACAGCATGTGCTCCCTTTATGTCTCTGTGTTACATTTTGGTAATTCTCACACAATATTGCAAACTTTTTCATTATTCTTATATCTGTCATCATGATCTATGATCAGTGATCTTTCCTATTACTATTGTAACTGTTTTGTTGTGCCACAAATCACAACCATAGAAGACAGCAAACTTAATGACTTCCTCCACAGCCCTGCCCCCACCCCAGGCCTCCCTATTCTCCAAGTGAAAGTAACAGGTCTCTCCCTTGAAATCGAAAGTCAGAAATGATTAAGCTTAGTGAGGAAGACACATCAAAACCTGAGATAAGCCAGATGCTAGGCCTCTTGCACTCAACAGTTACTCAAGTTGTAAATGCAAAGAAAAAGTTCTTGAAGAAAATTAAAACTGCTACTCCAGCGAACCCACGAACATCAAGCAAATGAAACAGCCTTACTGCTGATAAAAAAAAATAAAATAAAATAAAAAAATAAAAATAAAAACACAAAGTAAAAATGCAAGTGCTGATGTAGAAGCTGCAGCAAGATAACTGGTGAAGGTGGGTGGCTACCTTAAACAACACATTTTCAATGTAGGCAAAACAGCCTTCTACTGGAAAAGCCATCTAGGACTTTCATAGCTAGAGGGGAGACGTCAATGCTTGGCTTCATTATGTGCTAATGAAGCCAATATTCATTTATCATTCTGAAAATCCTAGGGCCCTGAAGAATGACACTAAATCAGTCCAAGTGGAGCAACTGAGCAAGCAGAGTGGTTGTATGGTTGTGTCTCGGAAACCAGTAGCACTTGCAGCACTTGCAGCACTGACTGAAGAGCAGATTGCAGAATTCAAATAAGTTTTTTCACTATTTGACAAAGATGGTGATTGAACTACAACAACAAAGAAACTGGGAACTGTAATGAGGTCTCAGGCAGAATCCCACAGAAGCAGAGTTACAGGACGTGATTAATGAAGTAGATGCTGATGGTAATGGCACAATTGACTTCACTGAATTTCTGACAATGATCGCAAGAAAAATGAAAGACACAGATAGTGAAGAAGAAATTAGAGAAGCATTCAGTGTGTTTGATAAGGATGGCAATGGCTATATTAGTGGTGTAGAACCTCACCATGTGATGACAAACTTGGAGTGAAGTTAACAGATTAAAAAGTTGATTAAATGATCAGAGAAGCGTATCTTGATAGTGACGGTCAAGTAAACTATGAGTTTGTACAAACGATGACAGCAAAATGAAGACCCTGTACAGAATGTGTCAAATTTCTTGTACAAAACTGTTTATTTGCCTTTTGTTTGTAACTTATCTGTAAAAGGCTTCTCCCTACTGTCAAAAAAAGATGCATGTATAGTAATCAGGACTATCAGGACTTCATTCCTCCATGTGTTCTTCCCTTACTGTCATTGCCCTGAAACTGTATTTTAGAAAACTGATGAAGTAACATGTTACCTGTGGCTTACTCTGGATATATCTAAGCCCTTCTGCACATCTAAACTTAGATGGAGTTGGTCAAATAAGGGAACATCTGAGTTATGCCTTTTTTTTTTTTGAGACAGAGTCTTGCTCTGTCGCCCAGGCTGGAGTGCAGTGGCCGGATCTGAGCTCACTGCAAGCTCCGCCTCCCGGATTCACGCCATTCTCCTGACTCAGCCTCCCAAGTAGCTGGGACTACAGGCGTCCGCCACCTCGCCCAGCTAGTTTTTTGTATTTTTTAGTAGAGACGGGGTTTCACCGTGTTAGCCAGGATGGTCTCGATCTCCTGACCTCGTGATCTGCCCGTCTCGGCCTCCCAAAGTGCTGGGATCACAGGCTTGAGCCACCGCGCCCGGCCACCATTTTTTTAAAGTAGTTTTCTTTAGGAACTGTCAGCATGTTGTTGAAATGTGGAGTTGTAACTCTGCGTGGACTACGGACAGCCAACAATATGTACTTAAAAGTTACACTACTGCAGAACGGGTGTATTATCCAGGTGCTTCCAGGTACCTTGTACACTATTTTTTTGTACTGCTGGTCCTGTACCAGAAACATTTTCTTTTACTGTTACTTGCTTTTTAAACTCTGTTTAGACACTTAAAGAAAATCTGCTTCTGACACAATTTGCCTCAAATCCATTCCAAGTTGTGTATTTGTTTTCCAATTTAAAAAAACACAATTAAAAAAAGAATTACACTAAAACTACTCTGCCTACCACACATCTGTTTACAGCATGGTTTACTAAGTATTTTAAGCTCACTGAGAAGACCTGTTGCTCAGAAAAAAAGATTTCAAGATATTACGGCTCATTGACAATGCACCTGGTCACCCATGGGCTTTGATGGAGATGCAGAAAGAGGTTAATGTTGTTTTAATGTCTACTAACAACATCCATTCTGCTTCCTATGGGTCAAGGAGCATTTTCCACTTGCCAGTCTTTCATTTAAGAAATATATTTCACAAAGCTATCAATGCCACAGACTGATTTCTCTGCTGGATCTGGACAAAGTAAACCAAAAACCTCCTGGAAAGGAGTCACCATTCTAGGTACCAGTAAGAACAGTTATGATTCACGGGAAGAGCTCAAAACATCAATATCAACAGGAGTTTGGAAGACAGTGATTCCAACCCTTGTGGATAACTTTGAGTGGTTCCAGACTTCGGAGGAAGAAGTAACCTTAGATATCGTAGAAACAGCAAGAGAACTACAATTAGAAGTAGAGCCTGAAGATGTGACAACTGCTGTAATTTCATGATCAAACTAATGGATGAGGAGACGCTTTTTATGGATAAGCAAAAAAAGTAGTTTTTTTGAGATGGAATCTAGTCCTGGTGAAGATGCTCTGAATACTGCTGAAATGACACCAACGATTTAGAAAATTACAAAAACTTACTTGAGGTTACATAAACTTACTTCAGCAGCAGCAGGATTTAAGAGGACTGGTTCCAATTTTGAAATAAATTCTGCTATGGGTAAAATGCTATCAAACAGCATTGCATGCTACAGAGAAATCTTTCTTGAAAACGAGGATTAACTCATGCAACAAACTTCACTGTTGTCTTATTTTAAGAAATTGCCACAGCCACCTCAACCTTTAGCAATCACCAACCTGATGAGTCAACAGCCATCAACGTGGAGTAACATGGAGGCAAGATCGCCAACCAGCAAAAAGGTTATGACTCACAGAAGGATCAGATGCTTGTTAGCATTTTTTAGTCATAAAGTATTTTTTAAATAAGGTATGTATTTTATAAGACATAATGCTACTGTACACTTAACAGACTACATACAGTATAGTGTAAATGTAACTTTTATGTGCACTGGGAAACCAAAATATTCGTGTTACTTGCTTTACTGTACTTGTTTTATTTCAGCAGTCTGGAACCAAACTCACAATATATCCGAGGTATGCCTAAACTCTCTTTTACTGTGTGACTCACTCCTCCAGGCAGCAGTTCATTCACAGTCCTTAGACATACCACTGCAGTCTTCCAGTGAAGAACAACTCTAGGAAATCAGTCTCATCAATAATGTGAATCAAAATGCTACTTAGATGCACTAAATAGAAAATAAGAATGAAAAGCACATTGATCTGAATGAAAAACATATTAATCTATCCTGTAAACAGCGCTAAAAAAAAACAAAAGTCACCCAAAATTCTACTGGCCGGCACCACTTGCCCTGCTCCATTTACCAATGCAACCTCAAACAATATCTAACCATGTTTGCAGACATGGGTCTCAATTTATGAAAAGAAATGACATCACTATTTTAGAACCATTAAGGGATAAGAAGAGAATCTTTTCATACATGAATAATCACACCTAAACTCATTTTACAAATAGATTTTCTTAAAATAAGAATACTTATTCAGGCTGGGCCCCGGTGGCTCACACCTGTAATCCCAGCATTTTGCAAGGCTGAGGTGGGGGATCCCTCCCTGACCTCAGGAGTTCAAGACCAGCCTAGGTAACATAGAGAGACCCGTATCTCTACAAAAAATAATAATAATAATAATAATAAAATAAAATTAGCCAGGCATGGTGGCACATGCTTGTAGTTCCAGCTACTTGGGAGGCTGAAGCAAGAGGATTGCTTGAGCCCAGGAATTCGAAGCTGCCATGAGTTATGATTGTGTCACTGCACCCCAGCCTGGGTGGCAGAGCAAGACCCTGTCTCAAAAAACAAAAAACAAACAAAAAAAGAATACTTGTTCAGGATACAGCAATAAGTTCCCAAGCAAGTAAATAACTTAACTGGTACTGATATTAACACTACTGTTTCTATTGTTTCTCATAGTTATCAAAAGCTACTAGAAGGTTCACATATATTGGTAATAAGCAAAATGACCTCTGAATGAAATGAAGAAGGTAAGATCTAGATGTGTTGGTGGGTCTTAAGGTTTCTCAGCATTGTCTGGTCATGATGAATTTTTGCTTTAGTATCTCAGATATGGTGCAGAAAAATGGAAGGTTCACACTTTTACTCCTCTCCACCAGCAGGAGCATCTGAACACAGGGCTTTATACTAGATATGACCAACTGCAATCAAAATTTTCATGAATAGTAACCAGTAGAAGCATTGCCCACAAAAAATTCCCCTTACATTCATTCAAAGAATGCCAGATGAAGAATAAATTGAACAGCTGGGAGCGGCGGCGCTTGCCTGTAATCCCAGCTATGCAGAAGGCTGAGGCAGGAGAATCGCTTGAACTTGGGAGGCAGAGGTTGCAGTGAGCAGGTTGCATCACTGCACTTCAGCCTGGGTGACAGAGCAGGACTCCATCTCCAAAAAAAAAAAAAAAAAAAAAAAAGAGAGAGTAAATTGAAAAGTAGAGATGGTATGTTTTTCATCCAATTACTAGGTTTTTATCAGGCCCATAGCCTAATCTATAAATTTTAGGGCCTAATCAATGTTTATTATTTTTCATGGCTCTTACCAAAAAGAGCCAAATAAAGTTTGGCAGTTTGGGTGGAAGTACATACTAAGCTCTTATGAAAAAATCCTAAATGAGGTGATTTCTTTTTTGCCTTTTCAGTAACAAATATATTTCAGCAGAAAGACCATATTTATCACATTAATAGTTTTCTCTGGAAATTGAATCCGCACTTTAAGGAGTCCAATAACTTAAATATACTTAATAAAGCTCCTCTGCTTAAATTCTCATTTACTGTAAATAAGTAAAAGAACAATGTGCCTTTCCTCTGCAACTCCCTCAAACCAGACATCCTCCTATACTTTCCTCAACCTACTGCCTGGAGAAGCACAGCTCACCTTTAGAGCACACCCCTCATTATGGTCATTCCCACTCAGATCATTTTGGAGGGAAGAATTAAAGCAGCCAAGTAGCTAAGTCCTGGCTGCTGCTGATTTGTATGCTCCAAGGGAGGAGATGGCTTAAAAGCAGGAGTGTCAAAGGAAAAAAAAAATGGAAAATTAAAGTAGTTCAATTGCCATGAAAAACTATTTAAAGTGTGGCATTTTCTCCTTTTCACCTTTGCAGAATTCATCTAGTTGAAAATATTTGGCTCACGACTGTAATCCCAGCACTTTGGGAGGCCGAGGCGAGTGGATGACCTGAGGTCAGGAGTTCGACACCAGCCTGGCTAACATGGTGAAACACCGTCTCTACTTAAAACACAAAAATTAGCTAGGTGTGGTGGCGGGCGCCTGTAATCCCAGCTACTCGGGAGGTTGAGGCAGGAGAATCTCTTGAACCCAGGAGGCAGAGGTTGCAGGGAGCTGACGTCATGACATTGCACTACATCTGGACAACAAGACCAAAAACTCCATCTCAAAAAAAAAAAAAAAAAAAAGAAAATATTTCTAAAGTGATGTAAATATTGTTTACAAGTCTGTAAAGTACTGACTGAAAACCCGTGTAGTACAAATGTATATAGAAGTGTTGGATTGTAAAGAAGTGACGAGAGTGGAGGCTGACTAAAGAAACTCTTCAGGTGAGTTAAAAATAGTAAAAACCCTTAATAGATCCAAAGAGTTGGGTTGTACCACCACCCAAAGTTAAGAAAACGCCCCCGCCCCCCCCTTTTTTTTTTTTTTAAGACAGACCAAGACTCTGTCTCCCAGGCTGAAGTGCAGTGTTGCCATCATGGCTCACTGCACCCCCAACCTCCCAGGCCCAAGAGATCCTCCCACCTCAGCCTCCTCAGTAGCTGAAAATGGCCTTGGTGGCTCCTCTCTCCTTAAGATCTTAGGATTTGTACCAACTCATCAGTAGTTTTACAATTTGTACAGTACCTGTACATCTCATTTCATCCTCACACCAACCCTACCAGGCAAGGATCATTGGCCTCATTTAACAAGATGAAGATGAAGATACTCCTAGTTTTGCTGAGTAGTTGAAGACTGCTCAGCTGAAAAACTAATAGTGCCAGTGCTTAAACCCTCATCTCTAACACCAAAGCCTAAGCTCTTCCTGTTAACAGTACATAAAATTCAAACCCAAATCACAAAATTGCTGGAAAAAAAAAAAAAACCTAAAACTTCTTTAACCCACCAACTACACGGAGGATGATCTTCCTAAGTTCTCTTCCTTACAATTCATCACATCTTTTGAATGGTATTTTAATAACTAGCATTCTATTTATTTTCTATTCTTGGTCCATTGTACCGCCTTACGAGAAGTTAAGAGTAATCTAAAATTTAAGGTAGGTCTCTAAACTATCAACAAAACACTATTAATGTACCTAAAATGAAAACTTGCGAATTTCAGAGCTAAAAGATTCAAACAAAAGTTAATAGAAAAGGAAGTGCACCAATCTGACCATTAGCCAATTTAAAAATTTACGCATTACTTGTTATACATAATCAGGGCAACTTTAAGACGCCATTCCAGGCAGATTTGGGGTAGTAGGTGGCTGGCTTTTAGCTAACTCTGCTTAGCCGCGGGGTAAATGTCAAAGGTCAGCCCCATGGCAAATCTCCCTAAGCCCCCTGTCGCAACAGAAGCAGATGGAATCAAGATAAAGATACCCACTGGCTAGAATCGTGAAGAAAACGCTAATCCATGTCAAATGCACATAAGGAAATTTTTCCATGCAGAGACCAAACAGGGGAAAAGGGGAAGGTGGAAGGAGAAAATACAGGGTTCGACCCGGGCCATCGGACGACAACTGAGCGCTGACTTGGGTGTAAGCCCCGGACTAGGGGCCTGTAGACCAGGTTCGAGCGCTCACACTCGCTAACTGCGGAGCCTTGGCCAGCCTCAGTCCCCGAGTCTATAAAACAAGGATAATCATCAAGAGGTCCCACCCGCCTCACCGAGGGCTGTGAGGCTCTTTTGAGACAGAGGACATGGAGCCGTTTCGTAAACCGGAGCGCACGGTACAGACAAGAAGCTGTTATCCGGCCCAGCAGCTGAGAGACCCCCGAGCGGAATGCAGGTGGACCCCAGGCCAAAGAGGACAGCAGGGGACTGAGCAAATCCGGCCGACTCGGCCCGTCCCCGCCCAGAATCAGCCGGCGGCCCCACAGAACCGCCTGCGTGTCACTTCCCCGCCCCCAACCCCGCCAGGACCAGCCTCCGCTCCGACCTCCCCGCCTTCCGTCCCAGCCCCTCGAGCTCCAACTACCCTCCCCGACGCGGCCCTCAGACTCACGGCCTGAGGGGCTCCTCCGGCAAAACGGCGACTGGCTCCGACCCTCCCTGAGAGCACACTAACCAGCAGCACCCGGGACCGCCAGCTACTCGCCGGATGTACGTCACATCCCTCCCCGCGACTTCCGGGCGCGTAATTGGCCCCGCCCCCTCGCGGCGTTACGCCTCTCTGCCCCGGTGCCGGCCCACCTGCTACTCCGGCCGCGGAGGGGCGGGCATAAGGCCTGACAAAGCGCGCTTCGGGTCTGGCACCGCCTCGTCCCGCCCGCTCCCGCCTGCCGAGCTGACCGCGCGAGACGTGGCAGTACCGGGACGCTGGGTCTGGGTCTGGGTCCTGGAGTCCCCGAGCGGCCTGGGACCCTCGGGATCGCGGCTTCCCATTCCAGACGCACCAGGAAAAAAGTAGGAAGTGGGGACCGACGGTGGCACAGGTCCTGGGAAAGATTACTTGACCTTGGGGACTTCCACTTGAGGTGGATCCCTCCAAGCTTTTGCTTTTTTTTTCTTGCTTTTTTTTTTTTTTTTTGAAACGGAGTCTCACTTTGTCACCCAGGCTGGAGTGCAGTGGCGCGATGTCGGCTCACTGCAACCTCCACCTCCCGGATTCAAGCGATTCTGATGCCTCCGCCTCCCGAGTAGCTGGGATTACAGGCGCATGTCACCACATCCGGCTAATTTTTTGTATTTTTGTAGAGACGGGGTTTCACCGTGTTGGCGAGGCTGGTCTCGAACTCCTGACCTCAAGTGATATGCCGGCCTCAGCCTTCCAAAGTGCTGGAATGAGAGGCGTGGGCCACCGCGCCCGGATGCTTTTGCTTTGAGTCGCACTTCCTTGCCCTGGGATGGCCTATGTTTTAGAAAAACAGCTAATATTTATTGTGCACTTACGTTTCAGGCAGAGCACTGGGTACTTGCGCGCTTTGTCTAATTTCACCCTCATTGGAGTCCTGTGAAGCAGATGCTAGGATTATCCTTATTGACAAATGAGAGAGCAATGTTCAGAATAACCTACCACACCCAAGTTCACACAGCTAAGTGGCAAAGCAACGTGTTCGCCCCAGTATATTTCGCATGCATTTTCTCATTTAATTCTCAGGACAGTGCTACGAGATTGGTACCATTATTACTCTCATTTTACAAATGAAACAGTCTAATGGAAAGATGAATGACGTCTGTGGATTCATGATCTCAATTCTCCTTAAGTAAAATTTAAATTTAACATAATCCCAATAAAAGTACTAATAGGATTAATAGATTGTGTGTGGTTTAGTTTTTTTTGTTTTTTTTAATTACCCTATTTGTTCCTAAAATTCGTGTAGAAAACCAAACAAGGCTAGTCCAGAAACAGGCTCTCAAAATGAAGAACCAGGAGGTGGGAACTAACCCTGTTGGATATTAAAACATTATAGAGCTGGTGTGCACACACACGCAGAAACACACACACACAAAACACAATGGAACAGAGAAAAACACAGAAATAGACTAAAGTACATGCAGAAATAAAACTAAAGTAGCACCTGGCACTCCAGCAATACTCAGGGAGCTGAGTAGGCAAGCTCACCACCCTCTACCCTCTGCTCATCCTGGGGTCTTCGATGTTGAATTTGAATCTGTCCAGTCACAGAAAGGGGTCAGGCCACTTCTGAGGTTTCTCATCAGCTTTAGTTAAACCAGGAAGACTGTGTTCATGGGGCTTGAAACCCCTTGTGCATCCTGGAGACACAGATGCAAGCCCAGTGCAAGCCAACACATTGGATTACTGGCTTTGATGAGAGCCTGGCTGCACAAGGTGGAGGTGTCTGAACCACAGGATGGCTTGGGAGGCTGGGGAAGGAGGAAACATGCAGGCAGATTCTCAGAAAAGCTGCAAACTCTACCTACCTAAAGGCTTGAGCAAGTTGACAAATGCCCCACACCACAGTGTACCCACTGTAAAATGGGTGAAACAGGCATTGTTGTGCACATAGTTTTTCCAGAGTACAGTTTTCAATAAATGATTCTATTGTGTGTTGTTAAATAAATTAATAAATAATAAAAAGGGGTTGAGACAATTGGGTAGTCAAAAAAAGCCTACAGGTTGAATGTCCCAAAAGTTTTTACTCCAAACAAGTTTCAAGAGATGAAAAGATGTGTATATTTTGAAATGACACCATAAAAGTACTAGAAAAACAGAAGAAAGCATGGATTCCTTATAATCTTGCAATGAGAAGACCTTTCTGGGTATGATTGAAAATCTAGGCTGGGTATGATGGCTCATGCCTGTAATTCCAGCACTTTGGGAGGCTGAGACGGGCGAATCACAAGGTCAGGAGTTCAAGACCAGCCTGGCCAATATGGTAAAACCCCATCTCTACTAAAAATACAAAAAATTAGCCAGGCGTAGTGGCAAGTGCCTATAATCCCAGCTACTTGAGAGGCTGAGGCAGAAGAATTGCCTGAACCTGGGAGGCAGAGGTTGCAGTGAGCCAAGATCACACCAGTGCATTCCAACCCCAGGCAACAGAGTGAGACTCCGTGTCAAAAAAAAAAAAAGAAAAAAAGAAAATCTAGATGCCATAAAAGAAATGATTGACAAATTTAACTACATAAAAATTTAAAACTTCTATGACATAACAACAATCATGACACCATAAGCAAACTCAAAAGACAAATGACAAGTTGAGAAAAATACTTAATCACATCATAGGCAAGTAAGAAATAAGTACGAAAAAGACTAACAACACAATAGGAAAATAGGCAACTGTTCAGAACAGACAATTCATAGGAAAGGAAATAAAAATGACTCTTTTTTTTTTTTTTTTAATTCTGAGACCGAGTCTCACTCTGTCACCCAGGCTGGAGTATAGTGGCAATCTCAGCTCACTGCAACCTCTGCCTCCCAGGTTCAAGCGGTTCTTCTGCCTCAGCCACCTGCATAGTTGGGATTACAGGCATGAGCCACCGCGCCTGGCTAATCTTTGTATTTTTAGTAGACATGGTCTTTGTATTTTTAGTAGAGATGAGGTCTCACCTGGTTGACTAGGCTGGTCTCAAACTCCTAACCGCAGGTGATCCGCCCACCTAGGCCTCCCAAAGTGCTGGGATTACAGGCATGAGCTACTGCGCCTGGCCCAAAAATGACTCAAGCATAATAAAATAGTAATAGAAATATAGATACTATAGAAAATATACATATAGATATTATAGAATAATATATATAGAAATATATAAATCCATTTATTTGTCTATGTGTCTCTATATCATTATATCGATCCTGAAATAGAAATAGACCAAAAAAAAAAAGATAAAATTAAAACTTACTAAGATACCGTTTTCACCTGTCAGATTGGCAAAAGTTCACCAGTTTATTGGTGGGAAGGCTGTTTCAGATAGAGAAGTCAGACTGGGTATGGTGGCTCAAGCCTGTAATCCCAACACTTTGGGAAACCAAGGTAGGAGGGTCACTTGAGCCCAGGAGGTTGAGGGTACAGTGAGCCATGATTGCACTCCAGCCTAGGCAACAGAGCCAGACCCTGTCTCTAAATTAATTAATTAATTAATTAATTAACTAAATCAAATACAGAAGTCAAGAAAGGCCCCACTCAGGTGCTGTTTGGATAAGAACATGAAGGACATCACATGGCTGTCAGGCTAGAGTGTTCCAGGCTGACCGCAGAGGCCCTAAGGCAGGAGTGTTGCCTGGCAGCTTCCAGGAACAGCTGGGAGGCCAGCGTGACCAGGCAAGGTGAGCAACAGAAGGAGTGGTAGGAAATGGGGTGAGGTGTTTGTGGTCAGAACTGTGGAGGTTCTGGGGTTTTACCTAACTTGCAGGTGAACAGGTTAGCCTGACACAGTCTCAGATGCTGGCAGAGTCACAGGACTCCTGGATCAGAGACAAACTATTTTATTACTTCATACTAAATATAATAGTGAGCATATATAGATAATAGCAAGCAGCATGAACTTCCTGTCTGTGTCACTTCCACTTGCCCCTTCCTCCCTTCTCGTTTCTGAGGACAACGGGGTGACACAGAGCAGTCTGGATGGACCCTGCCCATTCGAGGGTGTGCATCACAGCTGAGGAACCCAGAACTTAGGGAACCCAAATCTTTCATAACGGCTGCAAGCGGACCTTCCTGAACTCTGACCCAGTGGGAGATGGTATGACACTGGGCAGTATACAGACCTGTCCCCTGCACCAGAGGGACACTGTCTTCCAAGGCTGTTCATTATATAAATGTCCTTCAAAAGATAGTCCAAACAAAGGCAGCCGGCACCTCTGTTAGAAAGAAGTGCAAACATGAAAGAGCTTCATGGAGAATCGTCTCTCAACAGGGGGCAAATCTTGAGAGCCTTGTAGGTGAGGACTTTAGCTTTTATTTTTGGTGACCTAAAGAACCAATGGAGGGTTTGAGGAGAGGCATCTTATGTAATTCTTCCCCCGACTCTCTTCTTCCTCCCTTACATATTCTCAGCATTAGATAGACAGGGTTATTCCCAGCCTTGCCAGCATCAGCTTTTCCCCTTTTCTCTTTGAGTACCTCTAGCTCCCTTCTTTGCAGAGGCTTTTTAGGCTTTGGCTCTGGCATGGAGGAGCAGTTTTAGTGATAACCTTGCAGATCTTCTCCTTGGTTTGTCCTTCACCTTGGCTTTAACTCCCTTAGCATCCCCTTCAGCCTTTCTCTTGGGCTTGATGCAGTGGAGGTGGAGAATAAGCACTGCCTGCAAGGATGCAGCCAATACCAGCTTTGGTTTGTCTAGGGGTTGCTATCACTTCTTCTTCATATTACTCTTTATTTTCCTATTTTTATCCTGCTTGATAAAAAATCTTTCTTATTTTTTAGAGGCAAGGTCTTGCTATGTTGCCCAGGCTGGACTCAAACTCCTGGGGCTCAAATGATCCTCTTGCCTGGGCCTCCCCAGATGTTGGGATTATAGGCATGAGCCACTGTGCACAGCTGACTCTGGTTTTTGTTTTTGTTTTTTTGTTGTTGTTGTTGTTTTGTTTTGTTTTTTTCTCACTCTGCCCCTCAGGCTGGAGTGCAATGGCATGATCGTAGCTCACTGCAGCCTCAAACTCCTGGGCAAGGGATCCTGCTGCTTCAGCCTTTCGAGTAGCTAGAAGTACAGACGTGTGCCAGCATGCCTAGCTGATTTTTTAAAAATGTTTTGTACAGATAAGTTCTCTCTATATTGCCCAGGCTGGTCTCAAGCTCCTGACCTCAAGTGATCCTCCTGCCTCGGCCTCCTAAAGTGCTGGAATTACAGTCATAATACACTGCTCCCAGCCCTCTGCTCTGCTTTTTAATGTGTGTTAAATGCATTAGTTTGGTAAGTATAGACATTTTAAAATATTTAAATGTAGACATTTAAATCATTTAAAGTATTCCATGACTTTCATGACCCTCTTTTGGCATATCTTCAATTTGACAAGTACTTGGCATCTTAAGAAATTCCATCCCTTCCTGATCTTGGAAAATCTCAGCCTGAGAAAGCCAGGATGCCGGCTGTGTCCTACCTCCACAGTTCTCACATCAGGCTCAAAGACCAGAAAAGTGGTCTTTAATTTCCTCACTCCCCAGAAACAGCACTGCTTTCTGGAATTCTCACCTACCTCCACTAAAATGGGGCATCCAAATGGAACCTTAAGATGGTTCAGGCCATGGCCAAGTGCGGTGGCTCACGCCTGTAATCTCAGCATTTTGGGAGGCCGAGGCGGGCAGATCATCACAAGGTCAGGAGATAGAGACCATCCTGGCTAACACAGTGAAACCCCGTCTCCACTAAAAAAAAAAATTAGCCAGGCATGGTGGCAGGTGCCTGTAGTCCCGGCTACTCGGGAGGCTGAGGCAGGAGAATGGCATGAACCCGGGAGGCAGAGCTTGCAGTGAACCAAGATTGTGCCACTGCACTCCAGCCTGGGTGACAGAGCGAAGACTCCGTCTCAAAAAAAAAAGGTTCAGGCCAAAGGTCTCACTGACAGTAACTCGGAAAGAAAGGGACTTGCCCAAAGCCACACAGCAAGACATTCTAGAGCCAGGTCTCCAATCCAGGTCACTTCATCCAATCCCCAGCTCCCTCCCTTGCCCAGGCCACTCCTCCTGTTCTCTTACTTCACTTAGGTCTGACCTATTTCCACCACCTCTGGAAAGCCCCCCTTGCCTCTGGCCACAGAGCAGCAAGCAGGGGAGGTGCTCCTTTGCTGGTTCTCCTTGGATTATCCTTGGGTACAGATCATGGTACCACCTCACAGAGTTCAAGTGTTACGTGAGCTTATGTTTGTGAAGTGTTTAATGTAGTGCCTGACACACACAGGAACTCAGTAGCCTCTCTTCGTTTTATGTCGGGAGGGCCTTCCTTCTTATACAATTCATGGGTCTCTTCTCCCTCACAGACAACAGCAGCAATTGGAATTTAGTTCGCAGAAGGGACTTCCTAGGAATATTTCCTTCTTTAATTGGTTAAGACCAAGCTGGCCTCTGGGGTTCCAGGGAGGGTGACTAACTCATCCCACTTTTCCCAGGACCAACTGTTTTTTTGTTTGCATCTTCGTTTTTGAGACAGTCTTGCTCTGTTGCTCAGGCTGGAGTGCAGTGGTGCGATCATGGTTCACTGTAGCCTCGACATCCTAGGTACCAGCAATCCTCCTGCCTCAGCCTCCTGAGTAGCTGGGACCACAAGGACACACCACCACGACTGGCTAACTGTTTAATTTTTTCTACAGATGGGGTCTCACTATGTTGCCCAAACGGGAGGCCAGAGCTCAAGTGATCCTCCTGCCTCAGCCTCCCAAAGTGCTGGGATTACAGATGTGAGCCACCAAACCTGGCCTTGAGTTGTTTTAAAAACTAAAAACCCTGCATCATGGGAAGCACTCAGCCCTTACTCCTGGGTAAACTGGACTGCAGAAATTCGCCTGACTAAGCACATCAGGTGACTCTAGCTAGTCTTTTTTTTTGAGGCGGAGTCTCGCTTCGCTTCTGTGGCTGGAGTGCAGTGGCTCTGATCCCCAGCTCTCACTGCAAGTCCATTTCTCCAGGTTTATTACGCCGCATTCTCCTGCTCTCAGTTTTCCGAAAGGCTGGGACTACAGGCGCCTGCTTACCTCGGGCTTAGCTTAGATTTCGCATTTCTTTAGCAGAGACCCGGCTCCACCGCACAAGCCACTGTGACGGTCTCGATCTCCCGGACCGATCCCACCTCGGCCCCGGCCCAAAATGTTGATTATAGGCTTAAGCTAATTACTGGGGTTTTTTTTTTTTTTTTTTTTTGAGATGCAGGAGTCTTGTTTGTCATCTAGACTGGAGTGCAGTGGTGCAACTTCAGCTCACTGCAACCTCCACCTCCCAAGTTCAAGTGATTCTCCCACCTCAGCTTTCCTCGGGAAAGAAGGCTGGACTACAGGCTTCACCACCATGCCCAGCTTAATTTTGTATTTTGTTTTGTTTGTTTTTTGTTTTGAGTTTTGTTTTGTTTTGTTTTTGAGGCGGAGTCTTCGCCTGTCTCCCAGGCTGGAGTGCAGTACGGATCTCAGCTCACTGCAAGCTCCGGGCCTCCCGGTTTACCATTCTCCTGCCTCGCCTCCCAGTAGCTGGGACTACAGGCCTCGCCACCGCCTGCTAGTTTTTGTATTTTTAGCAGAGACGGGGTTTCACTGTGTTAGCTAGGATGGTCTCATTCTGACTCGTGATCCACCCGCCTCCCCGGCCTCCCAAAGTGCTGGGATTACAGGCTTGAGCCACCGCGCCCGGCTAATTTTTGTATTTTTAGTAGAGATGGGGTGTCACTATGTTGGCCAGGACGCTCTCTATCTCTTGACCTTGTGATCCGCCCACCTCGGCCTCCCAAAGTGCTTGGAGTACAGGCGTGGGCAACTGCACCCGGCCTAGCTAGTCTTTTTTTTTTTTTTTAATTCAGTCTTACTCTGTAACCAGACTGGAGTGCAGTGGCCCAATATCAGCTCACTGCAACCTCTGCCTCCTGGGTTCAAGTGATTCTCCTGCTCAGCCTCCCAAGTAGCTGGGACTACAGGCGCATGCCACCATGCCCAGCTAATTTTTTTGTAATTTTTTTAGTAGAGACGGGGTTTCACCATGTTGGCCAGGATGGTGTCGATCTGTTGACCTTGTGATCTGCCTACCTTGGGCTCCCAAAATGCTGAGATTACAGGCATGAGCCACTGCTCCTGCCCCCAGCTAGTCTTTTTAAAGCAGGATAGAGATGATAAAGGCTAACCTATGCTACATCTGCCTGGTGTCCAGGAGAAAAAGAACACGTAATAGTAATGGAATTCCACTGTACAGGCAGAGCTGGGGGAGATGACTATGATCTCTTTTGGTGCTAGGGTTATGGATGATTCATATTTGTGCCATGATGCAAACATATATTAAAAGTCTAGTCATCGGACACTTAAAACTGGTTAAGATGGTTAAAAAAATCTAGTCATCAGAAACATTACAGGTGAAAAGTACAGTTGATGCAAAGATGCATCTGTTCACATTACAGGGTGAACCTAATATCTACGACATACAACATTGATAATAATGACACTAAGTTAATCATAATTCCTAATTAAAAAGCATTAGTTGAGGTCTCCAGCCAATTCAAAAAGCACTGAGGATGCAACAATAATAAAACTATCTTTCCTCAAACTGCAGAAATTCCAACTACCTCCATGCAAAAAAGGAAAAGAGAAAAAAAACCTGAATGAGGAAGCTTTATAAGATTGCCAATTATCAGGCCGGGCGCAGTGGCTCACACCTGTAATCCCAGCACTTTAGGAGGCCGAGGCGGGTGGATCACGAGGTCAGGAGATTAAGACCATCCTGGCTAACATGGTGAAACCCCGTCTCTACTAAAAATACAAAAAATTAGCCAGGCATGGTGGCGGGTGCCTGTAGTCCCAGCTACTCGGGAGGCTGAGGCAAGAGAATGGCATGAACCCAGGAGGTGGAGCTTGCAGTGAGCCGAGATCATGCCACTGCAATCCAGCCTGGATGACAGAGCCAGACTCCATCTTAAAAAAAAAAAAAAAAAAAATTGCCAATTATCATGTAACAGCTAGCTAGATTTAGTGGAATACTGAATTTGAGTTCTCCACAAACTTCAGTAATGTGCATGTTTTCCTTTGTGAATACTGAATTATGATGATATATTGGTATATAGCTATTTGCAAGAAAGAAATGGAGAGGCTATTTGCTTCTAGGAAGGAGTGAAAGAATTTGCAGTTTTAGGCCAGACACGGGGGCTCACACCTGTAATTCCAGCATTTCAGGAGGCTGAAGTGAGAGGATCATTTGAAGCCAGGATTTCGAGACCAGCCTGGGCAACATAGTGAGACCCCCACCTGTACAAAAAAAGTTGTGCACTTTTAGATTAATTAATTCATTCAATATTTATGAAACACATATTACATGTGAGGACCTATTCTAGGCACTGGGAATAGGTAATGGGGAACAAAAGAGATGGGGTCCCTAAACTCATAGAGCTTACAGTCTAGCAGCACTTGGAGATCATCTCCTGGTTTTTAATTTATTTTTAATTTTTTTATGTATATATCATGCATTTATTTTGTGACAGGGTCTCCCTCTGTCACCCAGGCTGGTGCAGTGGCACAAACACAGCTCATTGCCTTGATATCCCAGGCTCAAGTGATCCTCTCACCTCAGTCTCACAAGTGGCTGAGACCACAGGCACATGCCATCACGCCCTGGCTAAATGTTTTTTTAAGAGATAGGGTCTTGCTATGTTGCCCAGGCTAGTCTCAAACTCCTAGGCTCAAGGGATCCTCCTGCCTTGGCCTCCCATAGAGTTGAAATTATAGGTAAAGCCATCTCACCTAGCTGGCTCCCTTGTTTTAATGGCCCAGCTGGAAGACTTTCTTACCCCTCAGAGCGTTTTGGACCCTGCTTTAAGAATCACCACACTGGGCCAGGTGCAGTGGCTCATATCTGTAATCCCAGCACTTTGGGAGGTTGAGGTAGGCAGTTCACTTGAGTTCAGAAGTTCAAGACTAGCCTGGATGACATGACAAAACCCAATCTTTACAAAAAACACAAAAATTAGCTGGGTGTGGTCGTGCGCACCTTGTAAGTACCAGCTACTCAGGAGGCTGAGGTAGGAGGATGGCTTGAGCCCGGGAGACAGAGGTTGCAATGAGCTGGGATCACTCCACTGCACTCCGGCCTGGTGACAGAGCCAGACCCCGTCTCCAAATAAATAAATAAATAAATAAATACACTGCTTTGTACTCTCCTTTACTGCTCCTGTGGTGCCACCTAATAAATAGCTGAGAAGATGAAGGTGTCCAAATGGCGTGTCATACCATGGCTACTGCAGTATTTATAGAGCAGTCATACACTCAACAAATACACTTGAATGTTTTCTAATGAGAAGAGTTGAAGGGTAAAAAATGGATATGTTATCAAACAGCATTCTACATAACTAACATTCCTTAAAGTGCTTCTGTACCCATTACAGAAATAAAACCATATTCTTTTCTGACTTTAAAAACTCTTGGTGCCTCTTCAGGGCCTCTTTAAAGTCCGGGATTTCCTTAGCAGGGGAGCATGGAGCCTTTCTTAAGCATGAGGCTCCTGCTTCCTTCCTTGCGTGCCGTTCTTCTGTTCTCCAACTCGTACCCATTGTCCCAGCTTTCTAGAATACATTAGGGTTCTGGAACGTATCTCATGGAGTGGATTAAGCATTTGTGTTCAAAAGTACATCTGTATTATCTTTACACCAGTTTAAAAGAATTAGGCACACTGACAAAGTAATAACGAGATTTCAACACGTATATAAAGTATAAACTTATGCCTCTCTAAAAAACACACATAAAATCACACATTTACATATATTCAAATATGTGTATAAAGACATAGAGAAAAATCTAGAAAGATTCTTATCAAACTGATAACAGTGTTTATAAGAAGGGAGTGAGATTAACAGCAATCAAGATCGAATTTTTTTATCTGTATTTTTGAAATTTTTAAAAATTTATTTTAATCTTTTGTAGAGGTGAGTTCTTACTATATTGCACAGGATGGTCTTGAACTCCTGGGCTCAGAGGATCCCCCACCTCGGCCTCCAAAACTGCTGGGATTACAAGCATGAGCCACTGTACCTGGCTGAAATTTTTTAACATACTAGTATTTGTGTAATTTAAAAAATAAATAGACCGGGCACAGTGGCTCACACCTGTAATCCCAGCACTTTGGGAGACTGAGGCAGGTGGATCATGGGGTCAAAAGATAGAGACCATCCTGGCCAACATGGTGAAACCCCATCTCTACTAAAAACACAAAAATTAGCTGGGCATGGTGGCACACGCCTGTAGTCCCAGCTACTTGGGAGACTGAGGCAGAAGAATCGCTTGAACCCAGGAGGTGGAGATTGCAGTGAGCCGAGATTGCGCCACTGCACTGCAGCCTGGTGACAGAGCAAGACTCTTTCTAAATAAATAAATAAATAAAACAATGGTGAATACATGACACGATGCATTTGTCAAAAGCCATAGTCCATTTTAAAAAAATCATTTAGAGATCAGGGGATCTTAGAAAAGATGCAGAATCAGAGAGAAAAAAAAACTATATTATAAATGTGTGAATAACCTTACTGAAGCAGGTAGGTAGAAAAGGTGCTGAACTAAGTCACTTTGGAAATGACTGGAGTCTGTAAGACTAAAGGTAAAAGGAATACACATAAACACTGTACTCTAGTTGATCAAGTTGTTTCCCACAGGGTTTGTAAAGGCCAACTATGTGGAAACCACTATGTATACTGGAATTTACCAATTAAGCAAATGGATGGTGGATGATGGGAGCAGGTATCTCACTGTCAGAGTGTAAGGTTATAGATAAGCAAGGAGAGAAGAGGCTAGAATGATCCATATAGTAATGGATTAGAGTTGGAGATATCAGTATGAACTCATGCTTAGTGTGATATAGACAGAAATGTATTTATAGATATGCTTATACATATGTCAATATACACATATATATTTCCTTGCTATGTCAGCTGAGAAGGCCTAGAAGCAACAACAACTCAGTAGCAGTGAGCACCCTAGTACCCAGATCTTGGTTTCTAATACCATTCTCCAGTGAAAGGAACCAGGGCTCCTTGGGAAGATGACTGATTCTAGGGCTGGGGCAGGCAATACACAAGATGAGCCTGGAACACCTTGTGCCAAAAAGTATGGAAGTATCCCCATATCCAAAAAACACCCAGAATGAGGGGATCAACGAGACAAGCAACTGAAAGAGCTCCCAGTGGCCAAAGCTGGCATAATTTAAGCAACAAAATAAATTTTAAAATAGCTTTGGATTAGAACCTAAAGTATAAGATAGATATGCATGAGTCCATATGGACATAAATAAATAATTGACTAAATAGATAGTTGGGCATGGTGGCTCACATGTGTGATCCCAGCACTTTGGGAGGCCAAGGTAGGAGGATTGCTTGAGGCCAGGAGTTTGAGAAAGCCTGGGCAACATAGAAAGACCCCCACGACTACAAAAAATTTAAAAAATTAGCCAGGCATGATGGTGTAAACCTGTAGTCCTAGCTAGTCCGGAGGCTGAGGTGAGAGGATTGCTTGAGCCCAAGAGGTCTAGGCTGCAGTTAGCTATAATTAAGGCACTGCACTCCAGCCTAGGTGACAAAGCAAGACCCTGTCTCAAAAACAAAAACAAAGAAACAATAAATAGGCCGGGCACGGTGGCTCAAGCCTGTAATCCCAGCACTTTGGGAGGCCGAGACGGGCGGATCACGAGGTCAGGAGATCGAGACCATCCTGGCTAACATGGTGAAACCCCGTCTCTACTAAAAAATACAAAAAACTAGCCGGACGACGTGGCGGGCGCCTGTAGTCCCAGCTACTCGGGAGGCTGAGGCAGGAGAATGGCGTAAACCCAGGAGGCGGAGCTTGCAGTGAGCCGAGATCGTGCCATTGCACTCCAGCCTGGGCGGCAGAGCGAGACTCCGTCTCAAAAAAAAAAAAAAAAAAAACAATAAATAGATAAATGGAGAAGAATAGACATATCTTCCATGGAGAAGAATTCCAAATAATTAAGGTAAATAGTCTACCCTCAAGGAGGTGGAGTGTAACTCCCGCTCATGTATGGACTACACACAGTGACTTCCTTCTAAAGAGAACAGTGTGGAAAGGGGATGAGGGGGAGAATATCATTACAGCAGAGAAACATGACAATCACTATCTCAGCCAGGTGATGAAGTTTAACACCTCCAGTGATATGTCATGTTGATAGTATGTGCCCTTCATATGAAATGATGAGAATGTCACCTTATCCCTATGATCGTCCTCCTCCCAACTCATATCCCCAGTCTAATCATGAGAAAAATATCAGACAAATCTCAACTGAGAGATGTTCTATGAAATACCTGAGCATACTCCTCAAAGACAGAGTCATCAAAAATGAGGAAAGTGGCCAGGTGCAGTGGTTTATGCCTGTAATCCCAGCACTTTGGGAGACCGAGGCGGGTGGATCACCTGAGGTCAGGATTTCGAGATCAGCCTGGCCAACATAGTGAAACACCCTCTCTACTAAATACAAAAAATTAGCCGGGCTTGGTGGCGCATGACTGTAATCCCAGCTACTTGGGAGGCTGAGGCAGGAGAATCGCTTGAACCCAGGAGTGGAGGTTGCAGTGAGCCGAGATTGTGCCATTGTATACTCCAGCCTGGGCAACAAGAGTGAAACTCTGTCAAAAAAAAAAAAAAAGGAAAGTTTTTTTTTAAAAAAATTAAATTTTCACTTAAACATAAATTAATAAAACTACTTCAGTCTCACCTCTCTACCACAAAGAACCTTTGTTGGGGACAGCAACTGTCAAGGGGGAAGGATAGAGGCAGAGGGGCATAGGCAAGCAAAAAAGAAAAAGATTGAAAGAGAGAGAGAATAATAGAGAAAGAGGAGTATGTGATTGTGTGTATACATTTATGTTAAATTATAACTATCTGTGGGGAGGTATAAGATTATAACTTTTTTTAAAAAATGGGTTCTGGAATCAGACAACCTGCATGTGCCTGCTCTGCTTCCTTCCTATCACTGTAATACTGCTAATGTTCATAGCTAATGACGAGGGGTGTGTAATGGCTTTGTTGATATATAATTAATATACCATAAAATTCATCCATTTAAGGTATACAATTCAGTGGTTTTTAGTACATATTCACAGAGTTGTGCAACCATCACCACAATCAATTTAGAATATTTTCAGCCAGGCACAGTGGCTCACATCTATAATCCCAGCACTTTGGGAGGCTGAGGCAGGAGGATCACTTGAGCTCCAGAGTTCAAGACCAGTTTGGGCAACATAGTGAGACCTCATCACTACAAAAAAATCAAACAATTAGCCAGGTGCAGTGGCTCACGCCTGTGGTCCCAGCTACTCGGGAGGCTGAGGCGGGAGGATGGCTTGAGACCAGGATGTCAAGACTGCAGTGAGCCATGATCACACCACTGCACTGCAACCTTCTCTAAAAAAAAAAAAAAAGTAAAAATAAAAATGAATTGAATAATTTCACCATCCCAGAAGGAAAACCTGTTAGCAGTCACTCTACATCTTCTCTCATCTCAACCCAGCCTCTGGAAATCACTAGTCTACTTTTTGTCACTATAGATTTGCCTGTTCTAGACGTTCACATAAATAGAATCATACACTCTTTGTCCTTTTGTGTCTGGCTTCTTTCACTTAGCATAATTCTTTCAAGGCTTATCTGTGCTGCGGTATTATCAGTGCTTCACTCCTTTTTATAACTGAATAATATTCTGCGGTATGTATACACCAAATTTTGTTCATCCATTCATTAACCGATGGATATTTGGGGTGTTTACACTTTTTGGCTATTATAGATAATACTCCTATGAATATTTGTGTACAAGTTTTTCTGTGAATGTATGTTCTCCTGGCTATATATCTAGGAGTGAAATTGCTGGGTCTTATGGTAACTGTTTAACTTTAAAATACATATATATATATATTTTATATATATATATATATTTGTTTGTTTGTTTGTTTTAAGAGACAGGGTCTCTTTCTGTCACCCAGGCTGGAGTGCAGTAGTGCAATCACAGCTCACTGTGACATTGAACTCCTAAGCTCAAGTGAGACTCCAGCCTCAGCCTCCCAAGTAGCTAGGACTACCACCATGCTTCATTAATTTTTTTGAGACGGAATCACACTCTGTTGCCCAGGCGGGAGTGCAGTGGTATGATGTCTGCTCACTGCAACCTCTGCCTCCTGGGCTCAAGCAATTCTTCTGCCTCAGCCTCCCAAGTAGCTGGGACTACAGGTGCCCACCAAAACATCCAGCTAATTTTTGTATTTTCAGAAGAGATGGAGTTTCACCGTGTTGGCCAGGCTGGTTTCAAACTCCTGACCTCAAATGATCCGCCTGCCTTGGCCTCCCAAAGTGCCGGGTTTACAGGTGTGAGCCACCATGCCCAGCCCATGCCTGGCTAATTTTTAACATTTTTTGTAGAGATAGTATCTCGCTATGTTACCCAGGCTGGCCTCAAACTCCCAGACTTAGGCGATCCTCCTGCCTCAGTCTCCCAAACTACTGAGATTACAGGTGTTAGTCACAGTGCCCCACCTATGTTTAACTTTTCGAGAAACTGACTAACTTTTCCAAAGTGGCTGCACTATTTTACATTCCCACCGGGAGTGTGTGAGGGTTCCAGTTTCTCCACATCTACAACATATGCTTTTTGTTTGTTTGTTTGTTTGTTTTGAGACAGGGTCTTGTTCCGTTGCCCAGGTTGGAGTGCAGGGCATGATCATGGCTCTTTGCAGCTTTGTCCTGCTGGGCTTAAGCAATCCTCCCACCCTAGCCACCCAAGTAGCTGGGACTACAGGCAGGTGCCACCACGCCCAGCCAATTTTTAAATTTTGTAGAGATGAAGTCTCATCATTTTGCCCAGGCTGGTCTCCTGGGCTCAAGTGACCCTCCCACCTTGGCCTCCCAAAGTGCTGGGATTACAGGTGTGAGCCACCATGCCCAGCCTATGATAGTTTTTTACTATGAGTAGCGCCTTACTAGTGAACCCCTTGAAGGCAAAGAGAGTGTAATTTTGGTATTCAGCCACCCCAGCTCTTATTAGCCCAGTGCCAGCATAGGGTCAACTTGCAACACATGCTTACCAGAGAGCAGAAAGCCTGTCAGGTCCACATTCCGCTGCTAGTCTAGGGCCACTAGGAAGCAATATTCAGAGTACAGAGTAAGACACGTGACTCAGAGACATTCACAATACAGAGAAAAGCAGGGTCCACAGGAAAAGTTTAGTCTTCACCATGAAACCAAGAAAGTCTCTTCTTGGCGTTGTGCTCGCCAAGTGCAGTCCACACCCCAGCCCCACCCGAGATCTTATTAGAAACGCACATTCTCAGGTGTCACCCCATATCTAGGAGATCAGAATCTCTGGGCAGGCGGCCTAGCAATTGGCTTTAACAGCCCTCCAGGTAATTCTGATGCTTGCTGGAGTTTGAGAAGCACAGCATTACAGTATTCTTTTAACGGTTAATTAGGCATTGTTAGGAGGAGGGGGAAAGTGCCTTTAATAAGCCAAGAGGTTTTAAAACATTTTTATTAGGTTCAAAACCCTGAAATTTGGGGCACTTTCATAAACAGGCGGGCAAGCCGGTAAGAACTTTCTGCAGGGCAATTTAACACATGTCCAGATCTTTGTCAATGTGCACACTTGTTGACCCTGCAGTTCCAATTCCAGAAATTTATCCTCGGGAAAAAAGCAAGAGATGTTCTCTGAGGTTTATTTATAATGACATTCTCTTATTGCAGCATTATTTAAAATCAGAAGAAATTGGAAATAAATCAAAAGGCGAATCACAGGAGACTGAATACATGAACTGTTATCTTCATTATATAATTAATTGAGTAATGTTGTATAGTATTGAATATCTTTATAAATGAAGAAGAGTTCACATTTAAGTTAAAATAAAAGGTTACAAAGGTGTAAATCAATTTCCCCATTTTTAAATTTTATTTTATTTTTATGTTTTTTAATTTGAGACAGAGTCTCGCTCTGTCACCCAGGCTGGAGTGCAGTGGCGTGATCTCAGCTCACCGCAACCTCTGCCTCCCAGAGTAGCTGAGGTGCAATTCTCACACCTCAGCCTCCCGAGTAGCTGGGATTACAGGTACACACCACCACGTCTGGCTCATTTTTGTATTTTTAGTAGAGACCAGGTTTCACCATGTTGGCCAGGTTGGTCTAGAACTCCTGACCTCAAGTGATCCGACCCCTCGGCCTCCCAAAGTGCTGGGATTACAGGCATGAGTCACTGTGCCTGGCCTGTTTTAGAAATATACATGTATATATATATATATACACAGACACACACACACAAAGACATGCGTCTCTATCTACAATTCATTCTTGCTATTGGCAATAATTATGTCCTATAAAGTCACCCCAATCATTGAGTCGGCTTCCCTCTGCTGTTCCTTAGGAAAGAGAATTTGTTCAAAAAGAAGGGAGCGCAATTCTGCATACACTTTCCTCCTCAAATTCTTCCAGCAGATTTCTTTGTGGTTCCTACTGGCAGAGATTGTAGCCAGGTGTGGCAGCTCAAGTCCATAATCCCAGCACTTTGGAATGCCGAGGCAGGAGGATCCCTTGAGCCTTAGAGTTTGAGACCACCCTGAGCAATATGGAGAGACTCCATTTCTACAAAAAATAAATAAATGAATTAGGCAGGCATGGTCGTGCATGCCTGTGGTCCAAGCTATGCAGTAGGCTGAAGTGGCAGGATCATTTGAGCATGGAAGGTTGAGGCTCCAGTGAGCCATGATCACTCCACTGCACTCCAGCCTGGGTGACAGACCAAGACTGTCTCATAAATAAATAAATAAATAAATAAGGCTGGGTACGGTGGCTCACGCCTGTAATTTGAGCACTTTGGGAGGCCGAGGTGGGTGGATCACCTGAAGTCAGGAGTTCGAGACCAGCCTGGCCAACATGGTGAAACCCCATCTCTACTAAAAATACAAAAAACTAATCAGGCATGGTGGCACATGCCTGTAATCCCAGCTGCTCGGGAGGTGGAGGCAGGAGAATCGCTTGAAACCAGGAGGTGGAAGTTGTACTGAGCCGAGATGGTACCATTGCACTCCAGCCTGGGTGACAGGGCGAGACTCTATCTCAAAAAAAAAAAAAAAGAAATTGCCCACTGTGACTGAGCACTAGACTAGGATCCTGAGGGTGCCCGAGGACTTGTTCCACTTTCTGTAATAATAACCTTAACTTTCTAACCCTGCACACTATCCCCATGGCAGGAACTGTAGAGGCAAAGCCACAGCAGGACACAGCAGGACATCGTGAGGTCCCACCTCGCCCTGTCACATCCTGTGACAGAAGCTATGAACACATCCTGACATGGCGAAGGGTCATGACCAGTCTTGGTGGTCTGCAATTTCAGAATCATGCAGATATGGCTTTGAACTTTAATATCAGTTTCCCAGTCACCCACCTTGTCCAGTTCAGTGGTAGAGAGGGTTTTTTTTCCCCCACTGCATTCCCGCCCCACTGGACTATATCAAAATCGTGGGGATGTGACATCTTCCACATTAAAACACATGCACAAGGTAGGAGCCTACTGTCTTGTTATCCAGAATGAGGAAACTGAGTGCCAGAGAAGTGAAAAGACCTGCCTGATGTCACAAAGGAGCCAGGACCCGCATGTAGGTCTTAGGACTCCCAGCCAGAGTTCTTCCCCAGAGTGTTCTCAACTTCATCTCCAGGAGTCTGGTGGCACAGTCATGACATGGCAGCCACCAATAGCAACTTGCCTTCAAATAGCACATTTTTCCTTCAAAACTCATGGAAAACTGGCATTTAAAATTGTAGCCTATGGCCGGGCGCAGTGGCTCATGATTGTAATCTGAGCATTTTAGGAGGCTGAGGCAGGTGGATCATGAGGTCAGGAGTTGGAGACCAGCCTGGCCAACACGGTGAAACTCCGTCTCTACTAAAAATACAAAAAAGTAGCCGGGCATGGTGGCAGGCGCCTGTAGTCCCAGCTACTTGGGAGGCTAAGGCAGGAGAGTTGCTTGAACTTGGGAGGCAGAGGTTGCAGTGAATGGAAATCATGCCACTGCACTCCAGCCTGGGCAACAGAGCGAGACTCCATCTGAAAAAAAATTTTTTTTTAATTTTTTTTTTTTTTTTTTTTTTGGAGACGGAGTCCTGCTCTGTAGCCCGGGCTAGAGTGCAGTGGCTGGATCTCAGCTCACTGCAAGCTCCGCCTCCCGGGTTTGCGCCATTCTCCTGCCTCAGCCTCCTGAGTAGCTGGGACTACAGGCGCCCGCCACCTCGCCCGGCTAGTTTTTTGTATTTTTAGTAGAGACGGGGTTTCACCGTGTTAGCCAGGATGGTCTCGATCTCCTGACCTCGTGATCCGCCCGTCTCGGCCTCCCAAAGTGCTGGGATTACAGGCTTGAGCCACCGCGCCCGGCCTTTTTTTAAATTTTTTTACATAATAAAATTGTAGCCTATGAAGAAACTTGTCATTATTCACTCCCCAGTAAAATGAAAGCCCCAGGGCTTTGCATGGTGTCTACCCTGTGGCTTCAGTCTCTTTTGGCACACACTCTGTGTCCCCGTGGGGTGTAGAAACTCCAGTGTGGAAAGCCATGTGAAATGCCCATGCAGAACCTCTTTGTGGAATCAGCAGTCACTAGGCTGCTGACTTTGTCATCTTGAGGAGCACAAAAAGGCAGTCCTGTTTGAAAAGTCATTCGAGGCCGGGCGCGGTGGCTCAAGCCTGTAATCCCAGCACTTTGGGAGGCCGAGACGGGCAGATCACAAGGTCAGGAGATCGAGACCATCCTGGCTAACCTGGTGAAACCCCGTCTCTACTAAAAAATACAAAAAACTAGCCGGGCGAGGTGGCTGGCGGGCGCCTGTAGTCCCAGCTACTCTGGAGGCTGAGTCAGGAGAATGGCGTGAATCCGGGAGGCGGAGCTTGCAGTGAGCTGAGATCCGGCCACTGCACTCCAGCCCGGGCTACAGAGCAAAACTCCGTCTCAAAAAAAAAAAAAAAAAAAAGAAAAGCCATTCGAGAAGCAATCGGAAGGTTATTAACCGAGTTCCTGCTATGGGCGGTGTGGGACGACAGGGGCATAAACATGACTGTGACATGGCCCCTGCTTGTGAGGAGCTGGCAGACTAGTCAGGGATCCAAGTTCTGAAGTCACAATCCACTTTCATGAGGACAGACAGAGAAGCAAGGAAATGCACTTGAATGTGCAGGAACGGGGCACAGCACCTCTCCCCGTCTCAACAGGAAAGGACAGGAGGACAGGCCCTAGGAGGAGGGCTCCGGTGCGTAGGGGCAGTGACAAGGAGCCACATGTCACATTTGAACATCCACACTATGAAGAGTGACAAGGCTGCTTGAAGCCAGAGAAATGTTGGAGCTGGAAGAGGGCTTCCAGGGGACTTGGGTCAACCTCTTCTTTTGCAGGCGTGGAAGTCATGCGCTGAAGATGACCCAGCTATTAAGCCAGCATCACATGGCTTGCTGGGTGAACAACACAAAGAAGAAGACTAACTCATCTCTGTGCAAGTGCCATGGGGCTAGGATCTGCATTTCCAGACCGTAGCCTAGTGCCAGGCCCAAACAAGGAACTCAGAGACCTCGGGTCAGCGCGCAACCTTCCCGGAGCCACGTTCGTCATAGTAACACTCAGCTCAGGGTTGCTAAGTGAATTCAAGAGTTCCAGGTGAGTAAAGCCTATAGCACAGGGCCTGCGTTTAGGAAGTGCTCATAATTGGGAGCTATTATTGTTGTTGCTTTTGCTGTGAGTAGATGTTTGCTGGATGATCTCACACTAATTCTATTAAACCCCACTGAGAAATCTTTTGCTGATCTCTGGCATTTATTACAAGAGCAGTGGTTTCAAACATCAGGGTCCTGGTTGAAAAATGGATTTTAGGCCAGGCGCCGTGGCTTATGCCTGTAATCTCAGCACTTTAGGAGCCCGAGGCAGGAGGATCACTTAAGATCAGTAGTTCAAGACTAGCCTGGCCAACATGGTGAAACCCCGTCTCTACTAAAAATACAAAAAATTAGCTGGGCGTGGTGGTGTGCGCAGGTAGGCTCAGCTACTTGGGAGCCTGAGGTGGGAGAATCACTTGAACCTGGGAGGTGGAGGTTGCAGTGAGCTGATATCGTGCCATTGCACTCCAGCCCGGGTGACAGAGTGAGACTGTCTCAAAAAAAAAAAAAGTGGATTTTAGGGCCCAGCCCCTCCCTGTTCTGATTCATTCGACTAAAAAAAAAAAAAAACCGACAACTCTGGTGGTTGAGGCACCACTTGGAGAAAGTCTGCCTTAGAGAGCTGGCAGCCCTTCTATCACTGGGTGTGCTGAACACCACTCATCAGTGTTCTCCTCCTACTTCATTTGATTTTTTTTTTTTTTTTTTTTTTTGAGATGGAGTATCACTCTGTCACCCAGGCTGAAGTACAGTGGCATGATCTCGACTCACTGCAACCTCCGCCCCCCAGGTTCAAGCAATTCTCCTGCCTCAGCCTCCCGAGTAGCTGGGATTACAGGCGCCTGCCACTGCGCCTGGCTAATTTTTGTATTTTTAGTAGAGACGGGGTTTCACCATCTTGGTCAGGCTGGTCTTGAACTCTTGACCTCGTGATCCACCTGCCTCGGCCTCCCAAAGTGCTGGGATTACAGGCGTGAGCCACCGCGCCCGGCCTCATTTGATTTTTTTTTTAATAAAATAAGGCATACTGCATATGCTTTTAGAAAAATAATTCCAAGAGTACAGAAGCTTTTAAAGAAGAAGGAAACTCTCTGACCTTATCTATTCCTTGCTTCCTCCACAGTCCCACTCCCCAGAGGTAATCATAGTTAACTGTGGTTTTAGATTTTCTTTTTTTTTTTTTTTTTTTTTGAGACGGAGTCTGGCTCTATCGCCCAGGCTGGAGTGCAGTGGCCGGATCTCAGCTCACTGCAAGCTCCGCCTCCCGGGTTCACGCCATTCTCCTGCCTCAGCCTCCCGAGTAACTGGGACTACAGGCGCCCGCCACCTCACCCGGATAGTTTTTTTGTATTTTTTTTTTTTTTGAGACGGAGTCTCGCGCTGTCGCCCAGGCTGGAGTGCAGTGGCCAGATCTCAGCTCACTGCAAGCTCCGCCTCCCGGGTTCATGCCATTCTCCGGCCTCAGCCTCCCGAGTAGCTGGGACTACAGGCGCTGCCACCTCGCCCGGCTATTTTTTGTATTTCTTAGTAGAGACGGGGTTTCACCGTATTAGCCAGGATGGTCTCGATCTCCTGACCTCGTGATCCGCCCGTCTCGGCCTCCCAAAGTGCTGGGATTACAGGCTTGAGCCACCGCGCCCGGCCACCGATAGATTTTCTTAACTGTGGTTTGGATTTGCATTTTCATTGTCTAGGCTTGTAGAAGCGTATCTATTGATATACGTCTTTCCTCCAAACGCTCCCTTTGTAAAAATCACAAATAGGATCATATGATAGAGCAGGGATTGGAAAACGTTTTCTGTAAACAGACAAATAGTAAATATTTTTGGCTTTTGGGGTCATATGGTCACTGTTCTAACTACTGAACACTCCATTGTAGATGGAAGGCAGCCACTGACAATTTGCAAATGAAAAGATGTTGGCTATGTTCCAATAAAATTCTACTTACAAAACAGGCAGCAGGCTGGATTTGGCCCACAAGTCACAGTTTACCACAATAGAGTACTACAATTTTCTCTCCTCACTTACATATTTTGAACTTCTTTTCCATATCAATCCATGCAGTGACCTCACTCTTTTTTTTTTTGAGACAGAGTCTGGCTCTGTCACCCAGGCTGGAGTGCAGTGGCCG